>NW_017728947.1:89839628-89893333 GCF_001723895.1 Crocodylus porosus | reverse complement strand
TGCTTTTTATCTTTTAAAGAGAAAATTGCAGATTTTCTCCTTTTAAGGAGAAAAACACACACATGCACATGGCCACCAGGCAGCCTGGAGAGCAGCTGCTGCAGGTAAGTCAGGGGAAGGTGGTGTGGAATTGAGGCCCCCATAGTGAGGGAGGGAGTTGGCCAAGGCTAGGACTGGGACTGCTGGCCAGCCGGGGTGGTGTATGGCCCACAGCCCAGGCAGGGAGTGGGACAGAGCTGCGGGCAGCTTGTCTAGGTCGTAGCAAGGGTGGGGTGGGCTGGCTCCCCGCTGCTGCATGCATTCCCGGGGGGTTGAGGGGCAGATGCCCCCCAGTTTAGTGCGCGGGGCAGGGCAGATGTGGGCTGGTGGCTGTGGCCTACGGGTTTTCCACCATGCTGCCCTCCCCTGGAGGGCTGTAGGACCTGGCGTGGGAGGGCAGAGTGGGACGGGGAGGCTTGGTGCTACCACTGGGAGCCCCAGGCTGCCATGGTGAGGTGCCACCTGGCAGTAGTGGGGGTGGCAGCATGGAGCTGTGCCCTCTGCTGCTGCTGCTCTGGGTCCTACCTACTGGACTACAGAGGTCCCAGGGGGTGGGCAGTAGGGTGGGAAGCCCCGAGCCTGCAATAGCCAACCTGCATCTGCCTCCTCTGTCCTCTGTGCCCCCCCCAGCACGGGCTCTGATCTGACCGCAGCAGCTGTTGCCTCCCACAGGTGGCAGCCAGGGCTCGGGCACTGCTGTGGGGGCAGGCCCCAGGCCTCATTGCCCTGGCATTTGGGGTCCCCCTCTGGCAGGGCTGGAGTAGTGGGGGCTCTGGTTGAGGAGTGAGGGGCACTAACAGAGCCCAGGGGGCTGTGGGTGGGGAGTGAGGGGCAATGTCATGAGCAGGGCACCAGCATATCAGGGCTGCTCAGCACCACAAAGTCATTGGGGTGAGGGGGTTTGCACAGCCACATCTGGACCTGCGTCCTGGTAAGCAAAGAGGTGGGGGGAGCTCTGATTTTTCCATGCTAAACTCAAAATAAGCACCAACAATTTTAGGTATTTAGAATTTATCTTATTATAATGGTTGAGGCACAGGTAGGCTTCCAGACTGATATTTACAATTTTAAAGCAATAAATCATTGTGTCCAACTGGTGTGTGTGTGTGTGCGCGCACATGTAAGTAGCAGTTCATTTTAATCGCAGAAAAATGTGGATTTGGGGTTTTAAATGAAAACTTGTAAGTTGTTTTTTTTTTTAAGGTTTTTTTTTTTAATTCTGAGAATTTGCCATTAGTAAACAGAGAACTAGGATCTCTGGCTGTTAGTGACAGGTTTCATAGCAATCTCTTGAAGTAAGAAGAATTGCCTATGTAGTACTGGAATAGCGCTAAACAAGAACATGTGGCACCAATATATGGTCTTGATGAAGTTTTCAGTTTTGGAGAAAAGACTCCCATATAAAAGCAATTTTTCCCTTTAAAAGTTGTTTTATTGTGAGCATGTGGGAGAGCTCTTCAGCCATAGGAACAACTAATGCTGTGGTACTATGATTAATGTTCTTTTCTAGCAGTGATGGATGGGAGGGATGGACCGTTTTCGGAAATGGAAACATCAGTACTGAGGGTGGTATAACCTTTTGATCAGAACTCCTTGCTTTTCTTTGAGGGGAAAAGTGTCTATATACATGTTGCTGTCATGACCAAGCACTGCCAATGTACCATGATGATACTTTTTTCCCACAAATCTTAAGAATCACAGGAGTTAGAGGGAGAAAGGACCTTTCAGTTCGTGGTAGTGTTGGAGTGATGCTGTAAATGTTGACCCTGGATTTTAGGAACCGAGCCCTCATACCTTTGTTCTGGGCAGACACAACCCTCAGACTGACCACAACACCTGCCAGTTGATAATAGGCGAATTCATTGATACAGAGTAAGAACAAAAAAGCAACAGTACGAACAATTAAACAATTCTATATCTACCAATTCTAGGGCTGTCATCAGAGTCAAAGTACATCTGGTCAGAATGCAGGCTCCACTCTGAGGCTCCTTCTCTTAAGTGTCAGCAGTCTGGAGGTGGGATGCCACGGCCCACAGCGCCCCTCCAGTGAGCAGCATGAGATGGACTGCTGGTATGCAGTCAGTCCATGGTGGCCTCAGGGACCCTTCATGGGGGACGGGGATGGGGATGGGAACCCCTCTCAAAGAAGAGGAGGATGACAGGAGGGACGAGACAAAGGTAGGGACCATTTGTTAATCTCAAGTGTCTGCTTTTGTATTCTCCTTCCCCCTTGATGACTCTTCATTCATGGCTATCTCTGGTTGGTTGTCTGTCTGTGGTTGCACGTCCACGTAGCCTTCCAGGCCTTCTAATTTGGTCTGTTCCCCCAAACCTGGGACTCAGCCCCCTCTCTGCTCTGGGGCCTTGTAGCTGGTATCACTTATTTTGTGTTATGGGACAGTATGGTACATTCCCAGGCTGTTTCTAAACTGTGTCTTTGTTGGTCTGTGTGTTAGACAGCCCATCTGCTTTCAGGGCCATGAGAAGTGGTGTGTGCGTCTCCCAAGCTCTTCAGAAATCCATTTAACCCCTGCTGCCCATCTTGACCCCTTTATTATGCATATATCTATACCTATAAGCCAATTCCCCCCCAAAACAGGCCTTTAAATACCATTTCTAAGCCAACAGTAATCATGATGGTTCCTAGGAATATGCAAGATGCAAGGATTTACCTTTTATTTATCTTACCAAGATGCAGGTAATACCTTTTTATTTAACCAGCTGCATGGTTGGGATAGACTCGGTCTAACCCTGTAGGGGGCCCAATAAAAGATAGCACCTACAAAAAAATCTTGCCTTTTTATACACATGATCTTCCCTTTGTCAGTCCAGGTTTGTCCTCTGCAGTCTCCTACCTTAGGCTTGGTTCAACTTTTAAAAATTCCAGTTATTGAGATATCTACAGGCAGTCCTCGCACTTACGGCAGGTTACATTCCTGGAAAAGGCACTAAGTCGAAACAATGCAAGTCTAATTTGATTTTCCCATAGAAACAATGTTATAATAGGGAGTTATGTTCCTGACCAAGAGCCTGATGCCCAACTTTTTATAGAAATGACCATAAACACCAAAGCCGCTGGGGTGCCGGTGGGATCCACCCACCCCAGGAGTGAGTCCTGCCCTGCCTGGGGTCAGAGCCAGGAGCCCTGTGCCCCCAGGCAGCAGTTCCAGCCCAGTAAGCCTGTGCCAAGTGACCGGGTGTAGCGCCCGTCACCATCACTAGAGCACTGCCTTTTCCTTTTATCAGCCATTTTTAAGGACTGAATATATAATAAAGCCTAGCATGCACTAAGAATCAAAGAATACAAGAAACTTGCGTGCCGGAGCACATCAGAAAGCAAAGTGATTGGGTGATGGATGGATGTTTGTGTGCCACCTGAGTTGCTGTCATGCCGTAAGTGCAAAGATCCAGCACTGTAAATAATAACGTGCGTGTAAATGGCGGAGCACCGCAAGTGTGAATCGCCATAAGTCGAGACGCCGTAAGATGAGGACTGCCTGTACTATGTTTCACTGCCAGGAAATCCTTTTCCAGCTGGTATTCTGCCTAACTTTTCCCTAAGTTGCAGCTCACTTCACCTCAGACAAAAATATTTCTCTTCTCAGGACTGATGTCTTTGGTGTTATAGTCTTCATCTTTCTCATTTGTTGCTTTGCCACGTTATCCATATTCTACCCTGTTAATCTTCGTCTTTCAGTCATGTCACTGATCTTTTTTTGGCTCCCCTGTAAACTCTTTCCAGCACTATGGCATTCTAAGAAAGAAACACCCAGAACTAAATGTCACATTCAGGCCCAGATACAGCAGAGCTTTAAAGAACGAGGCCATCTCTGCCCCGTTGCATCACCTTGTGGCTCTTTTATGTGCTTCTGTCTCCCAGATGCTGCTTATCTGCATCCATGCTCTGGGGGCAGGGGAATCAAAGGAAGAGAAAGGAATAGTTGTAAAAAGAGACCGGGGCCAGACCGCTTGCTAGTTTAAATTGAAAAACAGACATCTAGAATTGCATTTCCAGCCTCGGGTCTCTGATATAGTCTACCAGAATGCAAACCCAGCTCCAGTAAGTCAGGTTCAGACTGAGTAAACTCAGGGTTTAAGAAATTAGTGAGTCTATTACATCATGGCATTCCTTAGATTTTTAAAGTGATTTCTCCACTGATGGTTTGGTTTCAATAAAAGGCAATTGTTGACAATCAAGTTTGTATGGAAATGAACTTGTTACCCTTTGCTTTAATTAGTATTATAACAAATAAGCCTTGAAGGTTTCCAGGAGACCAGAAGGCTGGATTGTAGTTCCCCTTGTGGGTGATAGTTTTTACTTTACAAAACTCTGGAAAATACTTTTAGCAAGAAAAGCACCTTTTAAAATATTCCCTCATGTTATTGCTGGGCTCCCTTGTTGTTTAGTTGCTGTAGGCTATCCATAAACTTGCTAGGAAATAGTGATAGTGACTTGCTAGGAAATGAAGCATGTAGAGGCCACTTCTTCAGTGCATAAGGACAAGAGGATCTCTCCGCTGCCCCATGGCACCGCTTATTAGTGTTCATTTGGCTGAAACATGCTCTCAGTCAATTTCTGCTCAAAACCAGCTGAGCTTTTTGACAAAAAGTGGCCTATTATTCCTTAAACACGCATCTGTTTCTCTCAAATGTTTTCCAGTGCTTGGATGAAATTCAAAAACTAGATATTTGGAGTCAGGATGGTCCCAAAAAACAATATTTTGGTTTTTTTTTAAACATTTATCTTAATTTCTTTTGGAACGCCTTACAGAAAATATATGCACACATAACTGAATCTTTCTGCCTGAGGAGAAGAAATGTTATAGTTCTTTTAACCACCCTGCTGGGAAGTACAATTCTAGTGTGAAAAATAGCAGTGTGTCTATAGCTTGAACTGCCTCCTGCTGTGTGGATGTATTCTGAGTCATATCTGCTGCTTTCCCACAAAAATAAATGTTACGACTTTTCCTAGCCCTGTGCAGCTCTAGGAAGGATGAGTCGTGTGTAACATCCTGCATTAGCAGGTATCCAGGCACTTTTAAATGCATCATTATTTTGTCCTTACTATACCTCTGCCATAAAAATCACAATTGTGCCAGTTTTTACACAAAGAAGCAAGAAGGTGTCAGTGCAGTGAGTTGCTGGCAGGGCCGCTGCTCTTGCTCTCGCTTCTAGAACACACTCTTGCTATGGCTGTTTTGTTCCTCTTGCTGGTGTTTTCCACTGGCAACAGGTCACCACTGTTTTCTCAAGAAATGGTGACTACAACCACTACTGTCTGATGCTAGAATGCAAACAAATACAGAGTCTCTTGATAAAGTCTGTTAGCACAAAGGGTTAAATCCATTCTGGGTGCATGACCCGGTTTCCGATTGTGACATAACTAGTTCTCTCTGATGCGAGACAGTATTGAGATTGGCCCTTCCCAGTTCTGATGGCAAGCAGCTGCACTAAGCTGGCTTTGCTTTCTGATAATGGGGATTTGGTGGAGAAAGCTAGATGCTTTTCCCCAGAAAGCAGTGCAGCGTGTGCAGCCCTGGACCAGACAGTAATTGGTGACTAGGGGCTGTTTCTTCAAAATGAACAACTGCCTTTAACCACACACACTGGCACGTTTTAATGCTGAGAAATGGCTTTGTGTTCACAGCTGTGGTAGGATATTAAGCTTAGGGGCAAAGTGCTTTCCCATTGAGTTAACAGACTGTTCCAGTGGCTTCAGCAGGCCACAGCTGTCCTTTAGATGGCGGATCTCTGGTGGGCTGCAAGCCCTTATCTGTGGCAGCAAATTGGAGCACTTGGAGGTTCAAAGTGTTTTCCCTTCCCCTTTCTTTGTTGATCTAGCTGTTTTTAAGCACTAAGATGTTCTAAGAAATTGGTTTCTTTCTTTTCCCCTAGACAAGCAAGTGTCATGCAACTGGCAAAAGCATTAAAATATATCTATATCCAATTTCATTTTGCTTGGGAGATGAATAGAGGAAAGAGATGGAACCATATGTGCTCCTGAATTTACATAGTGATGGCAAAAGTTATTTGTGAGCCTCATGCACAAGGGTGGGAAAGCTGCCAGAGCCAAAGTTGTTCCCATGTATCCATAAACTAAATCTGATTTCTCAAATTAATCCAAATTAAGAAACTTTGCTCTGGCAGAAGCTTGTAAATATTACAGTACCTGTCACTTTTGGATGCTGTCTTATGTTTTCATAGCAATGAGCTGAAAGCTTTGAAGTCTTGGATGCTGTGTTTTGCATTTTAGAAACTGACCTCAAAGCATCAATCTTCTTTGTAAGCCTGCTCCTTTCAGGGCACATGAAAATAAAGCTTGAAGTTTTTGCAGGGGAGAACTTTTTAGGGCAGAAGAAGAGCTCAGAACTTGTTGAAGTATAATCCAAATCTACTGTTCTACCCCCTCTATAGTCTTTGATGCCTCAGTTTTCCCATTTGCACAATGGGGTGATAGTGTGTGAGGGTAGGGGGATTAAATTAATGTTTATAAAGTGATTTCCAGATGCCAAGGAACACTTGAGTAGTTAGAATTATTATACTCATTTTTTAGTTTGAAAATTCCCTTAAGCCTGATTGTAAAGTGTGTGGAACATTAGGGCCACAACCTGGTTGGTGTCTTAGTGTCCAGTATAAATGTTAACCCAAATGATCAAGATTTCACGCTTGTTTTGCTTCCTGCCAAGGAAAATTGCTAGTTGATGCAAAAATGCAATTTACTGTTGACAGCAATGCTGTTTAATGATCATTCTTCTCCCACCTTCTGTGTTGATTCTTGGTTGATATTCTGAGATTGGTGCAGTTCGCCTTACAACTGCTGGAATCTGTACTCTTTTTTTGGCTAACCCATTCGTATTCCAGAATATGCATATCTATCTTCTGGAAGATGTGCCCTAAATCACTGAGATGTTCTTGTAAGTGCTAGTCTGTGGCAGGGCTGTCTACTTGGTGGCCCATGGGTTGTACGTAGCCAGCGAGGGGTCAGTTTGCAGCCCTCAGGCTCCCACCCAGCTGTCACTCCCCACCCCCCCTTTGCTCTGGTGTGGCAGTAGGGTTCTCCAGGCTCCCCTTCCTTTCTCCAGCATTTGTGGTCTGCCTTGCCCCACAGGCAGGATGAGGTGGTGCAACCTCTAGCTGGGTTGGGTTGGGGGCATACATTTGGTGCTATGGAGTGGTATTGGGGGTGCCCACACACCATATAAAGCAGTTCAGTGCAGGGGGGAGTATTCATGTATGGTATGATGCATTACAGCAGAGGAACAGAGGTAGTGTCCATACATGAAGTGCAGTGGAGCACAACAGAGGGGTGACGGTGAGAGGGAGCATCTGCACGTGGCACAAATGAATATAGCTGGGGAGGAGTCACCTGACTGCACTCTATCAGTGTGCAGCCCAGCACAGCAACTGCTGCCCAGCCCTGCTCTCCAGCACTAGACTGAGAGCTAAGCTCTGTACTCTGTTCCCTACAGTAGCCATGGGCAAATCACAGGCAGCTAAATTCTCGAAAGTGGCCAAGTTTTTTGTAATGCTTAGGGGTGCACCAGTAAAGACTCTTTTTTTTCTTGGCTGATACCGACGGCCGATTTATTAACCAGCCATATCAGTCGATACCGATCCAATAGACGATATACAGCCCCGCAGCTTGGAAAGCAGCATCCAGTAGGTAAGTCTGTGGGGAGAAGAGACATGAGATGGAACCATATGTGCTCCTGGGGGAGGGAAGGCACATGGGGCAGATCAAGGGCCTCATGATGAGGGAGAGGATGGGGCTTCCCAGCTAGGGCAGGGGCTGCCCAGCTGGGGCAGGGCAAGGTATGGAACAGAGCCACGGGCAACTTGTCTGGGGGGTGGCTCCCCACCGCTGTGTGCACCCCCAGGGGAGGCATGGGGGCATGTGCCCCACCCTGGATGTGTGCTTGGGGTGGGGGTGGGCTGCCCACTGTGGACTTGGGGTTGGGGGCTGTGCTGGCCTCTTCCTAGTGGGAGGTGGGGGCAGTCATGGCAGCACTGGGAGGGTGGAGTATGGTGAATTTTGGGTGTGGCTGTAGCCCACCCCATAGTCCCCCCTCCCAGCACTGCCACCACCCACCCTGCCCCTGCCACCCCAAACACACCCTTCTCCCTACTGAGAAGAGGCAAGTGCAGCCTCTGACCCCAAGCCTACAGCAGGCAGCCCACCCCCACCCTGCGCACAAATACAGGGGAACACATACCCCCCTATGCCTCCCTCACAGATGTACGTAGTGACAGGAGCTGCCATCCCTCCTACCCCCGTGCACAATCTGTCTGTGGCTCCATCCTGTGCCCCGCCCCACCTTGGCTGGGCAGCATCTGCCTGTGCCCTTGCTCCATTCATTCTCTCACCATGGGGGCCTCGATCTGCTGCCCCTTCCCTCCTGCACGCCTCTTCCCCTCACAGATTTACCAGCAGGACCCTGGTCTCCAAGCTGCTGGGCTGCACTCCATGCCATGTGCATGCTGCAGCTGCGCACATGCACATGGCATTTATCAGTGACATTATCAGCTATATTGGCCCAAAAAGGCAATTGACAGTAATGTCAATTTTCCTTTTATCGGTGCTGATCTGATGTGGACCAATATATCTGTGCACTTCTCGTGATGCTATTTGTGAAAATGTTGTTCCTTTAACTATTCTTTTTTCCAAAGATCGTCTCTAATTTAGGGCCTGCAGTTGCTGTAAATTCCCAGAAGCCCAGTCCAGGTTTAGCAGATGATCTCCCCAGTGCTTTTTTAATTTACTAACTGAAGTACTAGAAAGGAAAAGAGCTTATGTGAACACTGACTGGGAGGCAAAATCCCCTGATCTCCATTTGATTGCCCTTTTTGTCTTGCAGATGAGAGAATCTGTTCACCGCCCTTTATGGAGCTGACAAGTGCCTGTGGAGAAGATACCTTGCAGCTCATAGAGAAGAAGGGACTATCATTTCCTTTCAGTATGTAAATAGATTTCCTATTACTTCTACTATTTTCTTAATTCTCCTCCTTGGAGGACACTGTAACCAAAACACTGTCTCATCAAGATTTTAGGAGATGTATTAACCTTCTTAAAACAAACACTCTTAAACAGAACAGTTGTTCCGAGAATCCAAATCCTTCCCCGCCAGCTTTTACTTGCTCCTGATTTGGTATTCATTATTATAAGCACATCTCTGCCATAAACAAAACTGCATTCCTGGGAAACGCTAATGGTTCTTATGAAGTTACCCTGTTGCCTTGAACTTGCTCTAGAGGTTACTCCCACAAAGTATTATTTTTCTTGAAACAGAATCAGTTTCCATCTCAATCCAGACTGCAAATATACTCTTACTGTGTCAAGAGTTTAAAAAAAATAGACTGGGGCTAGGGACAGACATTCAGAAAACCTGAGCCTGAATTGATTCAATCTATGTAGGTTAGTCTAACCTGGCCAGGCTGAATCAGTTTTGTAACTTCACGGACATCCCAGACATGCAGGCACATGGCTGCAGTGGCTCAGGCTAGAAGCCAAGGGGGGTGCAGGTGCTAGAGGAGCCCTCCCTTCCCTTCTACAGTGCTGAGTTGAGAGGGGTGTGGCCAGGTCCCAACAGGATTAGGGAGGGGTCCCCCATCTCTCCTACCAGCCCAGCAGAGAATTGATAACAGTGTTTATCACCCCATCAAGAAAACAATAGAAAGACATTGCTAGCTACTTGTTGATTGTGCCTTTGTCCTGTCTGCCACAGCATGGACTGCAGCTGGCATGTGGTCTGCTGGCTAATGCTGTGTGTCTGTGTAAGGGATGGGGAGTGGGGGCAGAAGCCAGGCAGATGTCTTTGGTCTCTGCTGAGCTCCAGCCAGGCAGCAAGGGGGAGGGACCAGCCTACTGTGGCACAGAGAGCCCTGCCCAGTCCAGAGAGCATACCGGGATGCCAAGGGGGTCTGATTTAACGTAAACCAGCAACGGGTCTAGGACAGACATCGCATAAACCAGTTAGACCCAAATCCGTTACGTCTGATACTACATTCAGCCAGGTTTATCGCAAACCAGTTTCAGCCATTTTCAAACTGGTTTATGTGCACTGAACATCTGTTCTGTTACTGGTTTAAACCAGTTTCTGATCACTTTAAATAGGTTTGTGTGTAACGTATATCCCTAGCTTGGAAGACTGGCTTCAGGGAATGCAGCCTATAGCAGCTACAGTAAATTGCCTGCACCATCATAATGGGTGCCTGTGATTCTTCCTTCCTTCATTTTCTTCACTTTACTTTCTTACTTGTCAGTGTCTGCTTGATTGTATTCGTCTACTGGATTATGCAGTGTTGCTTTGTAGGGAACTGAAGGAAAGCCACACTGAAGCACTTCATGCCTGTTCTCACAGAGGCTGCATCCACCAAGAGATGCAGATATCCTGAAGTTAGATTAAAACACCCCTTAAACACCACTGTGAAAAGCTTTGACTTTCTAGCTTGTTCTTATTATGGACTGGCCAGTGACAGCCTGGCTTTGTAGTCCTCAGGTTGCAGAACTCAAGCAGTGGCTCCCAACAATTAGCACTGCAGTACTGCCAGCTCCCAAGCTTCAAAGAATCACAAGATTGCAAAAAAATCATGCAGCTCTCTTTTAAAAAATTTATTCTGTGATTTATTTCCTGCACGTGGATTTTTGAATTTCCATTGCTCTTCCTCAGCACGTGTGTAGGGCAAGGTTCTTTGGGTAAATCCAGTATCTTTTATTAGACCAACAAGCATAGTTAGAAAAGTTCTTCTTTGCAAGCTTTTGGGTACAAACATCCTTCATTAGGCTGAGGAAGCATCCTCAGCCTGACTAAGGGTGTTTGAAAGCTTGCAAAGAAGAACTTTTCCAACTATGTTTGTTGGTCTAATAAAAGATACTGGATTTACCTAAAGAATCTTGTCTGCCCATGTCCTTAGACCAGCACAGCTACAACCTTTACTCAGCATGCGTGTAGCACTTAGTGTTTTCCATTCTCCCTAATTTCTTCTTCCCCTCGCCCATGGAGAAGGAAGGAGGTGATGGAGAGTGTACATGCTCTTATCATTTACAGGTGGGAATAAGGAAGAGGGATCCAGGATCCTTTGAATTGCTGGGGTATTTGTTCCTCCATGTGGGAAATGTGTGGCTCCTAAGGATAAGGGATGAAGCCCTGTCTGCATCCTGCAGCAGCCCTGATTGGTTGCTGTTCCCTAGGAGCTGGGGAAGTGTGGAAGGCAGCCAATCCTCAGGGTTTTCCCGAAAGCTGAAATTTTAAATCACTGCCAGATGAGCTACAGCTGAAATCTCATAATTCATGGAGAAATCATGAGAGTTGGCAACACAGCTGCTGCTACTTTAGTCTTTTGTAGCGGATGCTTTGTTCCTCTCCCAAACTTAATGCCAAATTTATCTGCTGGGCCATTTATTTCCCTCCTGCTGCCTTCCCTCTCACTTGGTATGACTCAACTTTGGTTGCAAACTAGCTGTAAGAAACTGTGGTTCAGAGCAGGCTAGACTCTATGGTGGTGGTCAGCATGTCAGGAGAGAGCTAGTGAGTCCTGTTGCAGTTGGTCTTGGTCTGTTAGATCATTATAGTTGAGCACAAAGGTGTTTAAGGTGTTTGTACATGGCTCATTTCACATGCTCACTGTGGTTATCTTTTCTGTTTATATAGTTTGTAAAACCAGAGTGGCTCATGGAACCAACTCTCATGAGGTGAGTAACAGACCTCGGGGACTTACTTGCCTCCTTTCTAATCCCTGCATAACTGCTAATAGTTTGGCTAGAGTTTTATTGTGCTGTACTAGTCAGATGGTACTTCTTGCATCACCCCCCACCCACATTTGTTCACATCGGGCTCAGTTTAAACATGTCTTGTATCTCGCGTCCAAAGTTCTGTCCTTAGGAGCAGAGCGAGACGAGAGTCTCCTTTGGTGGGAGCTCAAGCTAAGTGAGCTGTCTTGTGGACCATCTCTGTGCCCCAATGTGAGGTGTCAGTGTTGAGAATTGGTGCTGAGATGTGGCATCTTTGATCCTCTTCTGTGAGACTGTGAGAGAAAGGAGATGAGAAAAGTAGGACAGGCTGCCATGTGATGCTCTTTATGGTGGGACTTAAGGGATGGGGGCCAAGTTCCACATTATACTCTGTTCTCTTCGTGAGCTGGAAAGAGACTCATATATATATATATATAGGGCTGGGCTTTGCTTCCGATCTGAGGTGGCCATAATCAAAATGATTGCATATCCTTGAGGTGAGGAAATCTCTCTAAGAATCTTGGCTGGCTGTGAGTACAGGGAAACAGCGTGGAGCTGGAGCTCATTCTCCTATGTGCTTCCAGCCTCTCTCAAGTCCCAGTCTGAAAAGCCAGGCCCTACTCCCTTGGAATAAACACGCATCGTTCTTTAACACTTTAGCTATTGTCAAATACATTTTCCAGCTGCTTCTAAAGTCTGCAGTGCATTGCTGCAACACCTCTAAGAATTAAGGGCTCTGGAGTGAAGTGAAACTTGGAGAAATACGATGCCTGTCACCAAAATGATGAATGACCGATATTAGTATATAAACATAATTAAATCTGTGACTCAAACCTTAGCTGGATCTTACTCCCTCTTTGCAATGATGTGGTGTGTAGTTCTGGGGAGAGTTTAGGGGAGTGCCTGATATCTGCTGGCCACTCCTTGACATTTTCTCCTGTTTTGGTGGGATTTCTCTTTCCCTGCTTCTAGTTTTCCTGCAGCTGCCCTTTGAAATGCATGAGGCTTTCAGCACCTAATGAGTTCAACATGGACTTCCTTGATGAGTCTCTTTCCAATCTCCAAAAAAGTACTGACTTATTTGAACCTTCTGCGGGAAGCAGCTTGTGAATATTTTTATAGTGGGGCTGTTGTCACAGAAACTGATTACTGCTGCCCAAGATGGTACCCTGCAACATGCTTGGAGTCCTGCACGACACTTCAGCCCCTATATAGCAGAACTGCAGATGGTGTTAAGACTCATTTATGGTCCAACAGCAGCCTATCTTGTAGTAGCTATATGTGGAGAGTGGCCGCTTGAGAAGCATGGAATGCTCTTCTTGTTGAGAGGAGGCAGTGTCTCTAATGGTTTGAACACAGGAGGCAAGAAATGGTCTCATTCTGTTGTCTCGTCTGCCAGTGACTCCCTCTGCACCCATAGGCATGTTGTTTAAACTTCTGAAGATGTTTTTATTGCAAAAATGGCCTGAGCTTTAACCTTGATGTTGCTCCCCCCAAAACCCTACTTCAGGTGACACAGAAAAATATCTAACTTGGACTTGTGGATGCTTTTACTTCTTGGCTCACTGAGGATATAGGCTTGAGCTTGGGTTTGGCATCAAACTAAGCTGGCAACTTGCCTATTTGGCAGCTAATGCAAGCTTGGAATGCAAGCTAATCAAACCTCGGGTGCTGTTAGTCTCCAGTGATATCCTGCCATTCCATGTGGACTGCACGTTTTTTCTCTTACCACCCCGCTTCCCCCACTCCTTTCTTTCTCAGCCCTGGAAGTCACCTATGCTGGCTTAGTGTTTTAACCCCATTTTGTGTGCTCCATTTTTACTGCATTTCCACAGCACTAGAATAGAGGTGCTGTCCAAGAAAACCTCCTCTTATGCTGCCATTTGGCCAGAAGTTGATACCAGCCTTTGGTAAAGCTGTAGTGTGACATCAGTAAGACCCAGCATTTGGGGAAACATGCCCAAAACAACACTGTTGTGTTTAGCAGACTGGAATGAATGAAATAGAATGGCAGAGAATATGAATCATTTTCTGGTTTGCCAGATTAATTCCTTAAAGACACTGTCATTGAAAGCTCCTGGTGCCAAATGTTGCTTCATTTAACTTTCTAAACTCTCTCTAACGTCAAAATGGAAGCTGTTTATGTAAAGCATTGTTCTTATGTCACTGTCACAGATGATGGCTTCGTATGTGCTTACTCACCCTGCAAATGAATTCATGGAGAAATCCAGTTTAATGCACTGCTAAAAACCATGGATATCCTACCAGGAATCTATTCAAGCATGCTGGCTAGTACAGAAACATTGTGCATGTTTTCATGATTGCTAGACCCATGTAGACATACTGTGTAGGCATGGCGAGCCTGGGCTAATTCCAGCAATGAAGACATACCCTCTTCCACCTGGAAAATGGGATTAATGAACAGATTTTCATCTTAGCTCCCCTGAAACACCTTTGATAATATTTACAAAGTGCACCTTGAAAATATGAAGAGCTACATGGTGCTGTTTGTTTATGTAAAATGATGTAATATTGTCTTGGACCCTCTACAAATGTAGAGAATCACAGCCATCCTTGCCATCAGTGTGAGAAAAATGTGCTAAGTTGTTGCTATGGCTCGGAGTCATTTTGATGGATGATTCTATAGAAGCTTGCTTGAACAGGTTATTACTGTGCATCTAGTATAATAGAGATGGAATAAGAATATCATTGCAAGTAGGCATTGACAACATACACTAACTTGCACTCAAAAATGTTAAGAGAATTGACTGATTCATTGCGTATGCATACAGACAATTATGTGATCTAATATGGTCTGGTAGGTATAGAAGAGAATAGAATAGTAAATTGCGGGGTAGAGACAACATGTGCTCAGACCTTTAACCATGAATGGATATCACTCTGTTGCTTATCTGGGCCAGATTTTTGCCTTTTTTTTTTTTCTTTTAAGTATCATTTTTTATCAAAATACCTCCTCCTTAAAAGGGGCAAAATGAGAAGTTAACGTGAAGTCAAATATAGCTCTGCAAAGTAAAAGTACACCATAAATCAAACAGACAGGTGTGTGCACATAGGAGATAGAAGAAACTGTTTCATGGCATGCAGTTTGTAAAATCCCTGGGTGCTCCTGACTTCACTAAGATCCAGTTAATCATAGAAGTAAAGACGAGAGACAGGGAGCATATGGAGCAAGAGTGGTATGATGAGTCATACTCTACCACTGGACTGTTTGGTGACCCAGAACAAATCACTTAGAGGTTCTCTCTCCCCATGAAAACCCGACCCTACTGAAATCAGATCATCGGCAGCAATGGAAGACAGAAGGATCTCACGCTGTGCTCTCCTGATTCCAGTGGAGTTTCTCTGGTAGAGAGTTCCACGCTTTGAATACTTTTCACTCGGATTGACTTTTCCCCATCAAAATCCATCCAAGTTAGATGCTGTCAGGCATTGCACCTGATGCTGTTCATTGGTATCATTGGAGGGACATGTCTTTTAGTTACTTGGACCACAGCCTGTATAATGCTTTAGAGAGGAAGAACAGACTTTGAATTGTCCCTGACCATTAAGTGAGGAGCATTGATATGAAGTGCTCTCATCAACCTTTGCCACTTAGCATGCACATCATGGTGCTTTGCACAAACTGATGCTTGTCCCCACCAGATGGGAGGTATTGTCATAGTCCATCCTCAGAGCAACAAAAGCCATGCATTGCAGTAGGAGAGCACAGTTTTCAAACCAACTAAAGTAGGAAATAAGCATGTCTGGCTGATTTTTAATTGGATGTCCAAGGATAGAGCTTAGTTGTATATGTTGGTGGCTATGGCTGGCTCCTCAAAGTGCTTCCCTTCACTATTACATAAATGTTACATGAGCTAGGTTTGAACTGGTTGTTACTCATCATTAAAGCCCCATAAATGATTTCCTCTGGCATATTTCTTCCTGTGCCTGCATTCTTCATCTAAGGGGTCTATACACTTGGAGAAATTGGATGAAACTGAGCCAAGAAAAATGACGGCTGAGCATTTCCTAGCAGCAAGAACTGTTAGGCTATGAAGAACTATCTCAAGTGGAGTGATGGAAGCCCTATTGCTTCAGAGATTTAAAACCAAGTGATTAGAGAAACAGCTTGTATTGTCAAGGAGTGGTCAGCATCTCTTAGCAGGCAGTGTCTGAAAAATCTGATAGGTATTTTCCAGGCTTTGTCACTCGCACCTTTTACTGATTTCAAAATAAAAACTAAAATCAGGGTTATGAATAAACTAACTGTGATGGATGACATTTGTGTGTATGTATAAAAACTTAATTTAAAATGAAAGCAGCACTGCCAATAACATCCTGAGGGTTTTAGAGCTTGCTTACAGCAGTGAACAGAATAAAATAAAAGCCAGCAACAGAGAGGGGATTTGGGCATTATCCCTGAATAGATATTCCCCATTACTCGCACTATGATCAGACAACTGAGAAATGCAAAATAAATGAAAGCCTAAATCCTCGTGGAGAACTGTATTTGTGTTTTGTGTTTTAGATGGCAATTGTATTCAACCAGGAAGGCCTGACGGCCATCCGCCCCCCCTGTGTGATTCAGAGCTTCATCAATCACAATGCTGTGCTGTATAAAGTGTTTGTGGTCGGAGAGTCGTACACTGTTGTGAAAAGACCATCTCTAAAGAACTTCTCTGCCGGTGTCTCAGGTAAATTGCTTGTGTGTTAGCTTTGAACGCAGGCGGGAGCTCCAAGGGCCTTTGTGGCTGGGAGCCTGAATGAAAAATGACTTTGAGTAGGCAGCTAAAATTAAGGCATCTGGTTTTCGCATACTGTATTTCCTCCTCTGTATTATTTCAGTAGAAAGGGAGATAACTCATCTGCTCTGGAATACATTTGAATGGAGATCCTGTAGTAAATATTTATGTGATATTAACCTGAGTCTTACCTGCTAAAAGCTGTGGTTTACATCATTGTTGAAGGAGAGAGAGTCCCTCCATTAGAAACTCTAAACACTCACCAGGTTCATCTGTCCCTTGCTCTTGGAGTTTTATATAGTTGAATGTTGGAGAGATTCCTGGATTTTATCATTTGGGAATTTCCTGGTCTTTACCTCAGTCTTTTTTTTATGTTTAAATTAAGAGCCAGTTGAATTCTGTCACATGGGTCTTTTTTAAATCATGGTGGGAGACATAGCTGTACATTTTCACTTGATTCCAGTTGGCAAGTATTTGGGGAACAAGGTCTTCAGAGATGATGATTCTCTTGTTATCACCGCTAGGTACAATTTTAAATCGTCAGTATTTATTTGGAGAGTTTTAATGTAATGTGTTGAAATCTCCTTTTGTGAAAGAAATATAGCTTTCATTGCTATTGGACTATAGAAAGCTGTGCAAGTTTAGCAGAACTAGTATTTCAGAACTGATGCATCTAGCAGGTAGTAGGTAAAGGACTGGGCTACATTATGCCATAGGCTGTACAGAGAAGTAGCAGAGTTCATGTCCTAAGGAGACTGTGCTCTAGCAGTCCAACTGCTATAGCCTAAAAAAGCAGATGTGTTGCCTGGGAATGGGTGAAAGGGGAAAGTACCAAAACCAGCAAAGATTAACAGAAGGATACAAGCTCATCACTTGCCTTGGTGTTAGTGAGATATAGATCTATATAGAGAGAGAGACACAGAGACAAGCTGCTTTAACTAAAGTGCCCAGAGTGTACTAGCATCCCTGTGCTTCAAGATGGCAGTGGGGGCACTTTATCTAAAGCTCATCAAATAAGCTTGAGTTAAAGTGCCCCTGCCGCCATTTTGAAGCACAGGGGTGCTGATGCACGAGATGTGGGAGGTTGCTGGAGCACGGTAATTGCCATGTTCCAGCAGACTTGGTTTAGATATAGGTACCCTTAGAGTCTAACTGCTTCAAAGAGGTACAAGTTTTCACAGACAACAACCTACTTCATCAGATGCTAACATCTTCCCTATGCTGCCCCTTCTCCCTTCCCAATCAAGTTTTCCTAGTCCATCTCTAACCTGTCCATATGCATCAGGAACATGTGTGATTAGTGATTACAAATGGCTAAGCACTGGTAGCTTGATCTTCAGATCTGCTGCTCTGCAGAAGCTCTGGGCTGTGAGCATCACTGAAAATTAGGCCATGAATATCTAAAAGCTGCCATTGCCACCTGCTGTAGGTCTCAATGATTGTTCTTCCACATATTACCAAGTCACAGATTGATTTTTTTTTTTTTTTTTTGCATCTCATGTCTTCTGCATCTTTACTATAAGCAATCAGCTAGGACTTTCTGTGGTTCTGTCTGCTGACTAGAACAGCTCAGTAGTAACACCCTCTTTGACTGACCCATTAAGAAAGTAATGGCTCCTGCATAGTCCCTGCTACGTTTGTTTTGACACTGGCCCAGATTCACTTCTGGATCTGTATGCTGGTAGAGGACCCTGGTGGTGGAAGCTCAGCCCCAAGTGATCAAGATGGAAAGCTTCCAGAATATCTGCCCTGATGGAAAGCCTAAAAGGAGATGCAATGGGTTTAAGGATGTGGCATAGCTGGAGGGTGAATAGGATGTAGATCCTGGAGCAGCCTCTGCTGTAAGGCTTCTGTGGTGACAGCAGATTAAAAAAGATTCCTAGTCTTTTTAGCAGTATCCTCTGTCTGCCTCTTCACTGAGGTGATCCTGCCATTTGGGGTCATCCCTTTGGGATCCTGTCCTTTGCAATCAGGATATTTTAATTTGAAAGCGTGCTGCACTCTTAGTTGAATCTGATGCCAGCCCCATCAGTTCTGTAAATAAGATCTTGAATGTTTCCAGTTGAATGGTCATTTTAATTCCTAAAAATTACCTAGGAAGAGTTTCATTAACGTAGGAAAAATGGTTTCTAATTAATAGGATTTATTTTATTGCAGGGAAACACAACCATCCGTATATAATATACTTATGTGTTTGTATATCTTACATGTGTCCTGAGATCTTAATACTGTATCGGTCTCTTGCTGTATTTTTCTACAGTTGACAGGTAACTAAGTGATGGAACACTGGAAAATATCTTTTTTTTGGTGACTGGCTCTTGAATGTCATTAGCTATTAATCTGGATTAGATTTCCTGGGCTGTACTGCCACCTAGTGTTGTATGTAGCCTAATCCTTTATAAATCAAAAGAAATTCCAAGTCTATATTCATTTATTACTTTTCTTTTTAATTTCAGATAGAGAATCAATATTTTTCAACAGCCACAATGTGTCAAAGCCAGAATCTTCCTCAGTCTTAACAGCAGTAAGTACTTTATAACACTGATAAAAACTAATCCTTCTCTCTCTCTTTCTTTTCTCTCTCTCTTTTAATTAAAGCAGTAATGAATAGTGAATCCTAATTGTAAACTGTATCTGGTCAGCCCCCAAGGAGTAGTTACCCATTTACAAATTATCCAAATCTACATCAATAACCTGTTGTAGATTAATGACAAACTTGAAAACCTATACAAAAGGCAGCTTCTGCCTTGAAGCATCTCCAGAAGGCTAAGTACAGTTTGAATCTTCTGCAGAAAATCCCTTTCTGTTAATTAACTCTTATCAGTCTGTTGAGACAGATTAAACTCTAGATTATGGCATCATTCATACTTGGTGAAATCCAAAATAATCTTCAGTGCAAAAGTAGAGGTTGCACTGTTCTTTTTGTTTTGAAATATATGCATTTAGTAATTAAAATACTGGACCTGATTCTTCATTTGCTTTTATTGGGGTTCTGTGTCTCTTGATTTTTTTTTTTTCATGGAGTTTCACAAGCGTGAAATCATATAACAAGAAGTGAATGAGGTACAGTGGAGAAGCCCAACTTTTAATTTGCATAAGATGCTAAATGGCAAAAGAAGCTGTTGTGGGTTCTCTTTTTTTTAATTCATGGAAGGGATTCCCCTGAAGCTGGATCTAGGCTCTGTGAGATGGAGACTCTTTAGATTGACACTTGCAGTGAAGAGAGAGCTGAGTTCCAAGCACCCAGGATTTTTTTCATTTTATGTTGTAGCTTGATAAAATTGAAGGTGTGTTTGAGCGGCCAGATGATGATGTCATCCGGGAGATCTCCAAAGCACTGAGACAGGCTCTGGGAGTTTCCCTATTTGGAATTGACATCATCATTAACAATCAGACTGGGCAGCATGCAGTCATTGATATCAATGCATTCCCAGGTAAGAAAGTTCTTTCACTTTGCACTGTGCTGATGGATGCCAATCCCTGTATTTTTAAAGTGGAATTT
Organism: Crocodylus porosus; assembly: GCF_001723895.1. Classification (NCBI taxonomy): domain Eukaryota; kingdom Metazoa; phylum Chordata; order Crocodylia; family Crocodylidae; genus Crocodylus; species Crocodylus porosus. The sequence continues at coordinate 89,873,322 of NW_017728947.1, read as the reverse complement.
ATATTACTGGTGAATGGAAGTCAGTTGGATTGCTGCCTCTTAGAACAAAAAATAGAGCATATTTTCTGATTGCAGGGTGCTAGCCATTTGTGGTAATGGTTCTCTAATCTAGTACTTCAGTAGCACATGCCATAGCATAGTGTGGATGACTAGTCAACTTTATGCTATAGCTTCCACCCTCTTCTATACAGAGGTAGGATCCTCACCCCAGTGGATCCCTACATGAAGTACTTCATTTTGTGTTACTTGGAAGGCCACTGGTCTGTCTGCCTCCTGGTGTGGAAGGTGAGGACAGCTGCAAGCAGGTTTATCCAGCTTTTGTTGGGCACCATGACACAAGGACATTGAGGAGTAGGCACAGCCAGCCATGTACCTTTCAAAATCTGAGTTAATATAATGAAACACTTTTCACAGATAATTTATTACAGCAGTAACTGGGGAATAATAGATGTAAGAGGGGTGCTGGGATCCTCAGAACACAGGAGATGTCTTAGCAGATCAGAAGAGCATTCCATCTCATTCAGAAACCTGACAAGTTGCCATGGTTTGACCCTGAAGGATAACAATGTTTATAGACCAAGTCAAAATTGGTATTGTTTCCCTTGCCTTGTTCAATCACTTTTGGAACCATATCCTATGCTAACAAGTTCTTCGCATATGGAATGTGTGAATCAGCACAAAGGTGAATAGTAATGTGCTATCTTAGTGCCATGTTCATTAGCTTAACAGCAAAAAAATGCATCTGCTAGGCACTGGGAGCAGTTGCATTGTGCATGCTTTTCACATGATATTTTTATCTCGCTACTGAAACTGTAGGATTCCCTTGTAGAAACATGTGCAGAGTTGCTAATCTGGTGTGCTTTCTTCTTCCTTCAACTTTTTGATGATGTGAAGTTTTTTGGGGGTTTTTTTTTTCTTTGGGGTGGGGGGGGGTCTGTTTTTTGAGGCAGAGATTCTGTCCCAAATTGTCTCCCTTCTTAATCTCTCACTTTTGGTTTTTTGTCTTCCTAAATATTATAACCAAGGAGACCAAATGAAAACCAGCTCCTTTTAATATGATGGATGTCATTACTAGATGTCGGTCCATCCCATTTTATCTACATAGTCATCCATTTTCCTAGATCCAGAACTTTCTTTTAAAATACTGTCTGTTGCCCACCACCTCCCTGGTGCTCTAATTTCTTCAAGCCACTTTGCAGTATGAATCTTCCCTTCATTGTGGTGCAGATGCCTCCACTGCGCTGGTATGACCCACAAACAAATGACAAAAGAATTGCAAACAGTCTTCCAATAGAATAAAAGGGAACAAACAACCTAATTCATTTTAAGATAGAGGTTGATACATTTTGAGTGGGTTTATTTTGCATAGCTCCTTTCAGTAGCAAGGAACTGAACTATAATCCAGAAAGTCCTATTCCAATCTTATCTACATTCCTACGGGCAACAAACACAAACAAAACACAGCACAAAGAATGGCTGAGGGCTTTAATGTTTTTAACAAACTAAACTTCAACCTTCCTTCTCCCAAAAACAGTGAGACCTGCATTGGGTGAAAGCTACAGCAATTTCAGTATTCAAGGAGAGATTTTTTTCTGTCCCTGTTGCAGAAGCTCATGCAGAGGCACCTGCATACCAACGCTGTTCTGTTGTAGAGCTTCCCACCCAAAGCTGCAGCTTTTCGCTAGACATCAGAAATTCCTTCCGAGTCGGGCATTTTGAGCACATGATATCTTGTGCTTTTAAGAGGCATTGGATCAATAGTTTGTTCTCTGTACATAGATATTTTGGACACTGAAGCAAGAAAATTTCTTGTCCTTTTCAAAATGTTTGAATTCATAGAGAAGCTATGTATGTTTTATGTACATTTATGGTTATCAATCTTTAAATTTGTTACCAAATAGATTAGGGAGGGGCAGCTACCCAGTGGGTTTGTAACATTTGCATATTAGATTTATTTTCCGACCAAGAAAAATTCAGTGCTGCTTATTCACACCTCAAACTGCATGTCCCACAACCAAGCCCAACTGCTGCATTTCCCTGGGATTGCCGTCTCTTAGGCCCCTGTCACACATTACGTATCTTATGCAATTAACTGGTTAAATGCAGAGAAATTTAGACCAGCCACATGTGCAATGCAATTAATTATTCCACCATAAAAATGACTATCTAGCTATAAAAAGAGCCAACCAGCTACAAAGTTGTTACACATTTTCAAGCACTATTTCTATAGCTGGTTTCTCTTCAGTTTTAATTTGAATGTGGGACAGGACCTTTTAAAGGCACAGTCCTGCACAGTCAATTCCAAAGCTTGGTTACATGAGAAGAGATGGCACAACAGCTTTCTGTATAGAAACTGGCAGCTTAATGGCATTTCTGACAATCTACATCACAGTGGACCTAATCTTCCCACATCCACTCCTTTCCTCAGCAAGGTGAACTTTCAGAGGGCTCTTTCTTTTTTGCTTGTGTCATCCTATCTTCTGAAGCCAGAAGTTGAGCTAGCTAGAACCACCTTCTAAGACTGGCTGCCAGATGGAGGTGTGGGACATGCCTGTACAATGGGCTCATACCCTACTTCAGATAGTCCCAGCTACTGAGATGAGGGCAGGCTGGCCCTAACCTTGTTCCATCTGCTCCCATATCCAATTTACTCTGCTGTTCCCATAATCAGATTGCAAAGCTCATGAACCTACCCCTTTCCTGAGCTGTTGCTGTGATCTTGGGTCTGATTTACCATTGCCAGTTTGAAGTGGATGTATGTGTAGAAGTGCATCATCTGTCATCTGCTGTGTTTTGTAACAATGTTTTTTTCAACAACATAAGATAAATGTCCAAGACACCTGCTGTCTGTCCTACATGGCTGAAAACTGCCTGGATCGTATATTTGGATATAGCAACACAATGAGATATTTAATGCTAGGCAGGTAGATATTAGAATGCATTCTGTCAGGTTGAGGTGATCTGACTTGAGAAGGTGATAGAGTGAAAAAGGTTACATAAATACTGTTTCATTGTGTCTTTACCTAGTTACTGTTTGTTCATGCATAAATTTGGGTGTGATTTCTGTGTGCAATGTTGAAGAGTTAGAGACTCCATGTGTTTTCAGTGGAGTTTGAGTGTAGGAAATGTGGATGTATGTTACGATATGAATGTGTAAACTTGGTGTCACCAGCAGAGGATGGTGACTGTCTTCTCCCAGGTGTTGAGTAGATGACAGTGCACAAAAATGGGTTTCATCATTGGCTGTCTGCAAATGAAGGGCACTCTTTTAACAACCAAACTTACAATATTTGCAGTGTTAGTTTAAAATTGCTGAGTCTTTCCAAAACCTGTGTGGAGGTGATGTCCACTTGCTAAATATAGGTCTTGACCTGCATCGCAGCGCTCCCAAAGGTCAAGCAGGACATTTTTGTGGTGGTTTGATTCAGGTGCATCTTGGACTGTGGTTGTCCTACCTGTCTATGCTCATGAAGCAGATACTGACTGGTCACATGCAGTATTCTCGCTTCTAACCTCTGTAAGACCAAATTCAGATCTCATAGAATCAAAGTAGGGTTGGAGGGGACCTCAGGAGGTCATCTACTCCAGATTCCTGCTCAAAGCAGGAACATCCCTATCCAAACCATCTCATACCTTGTCTATCGTGTTCCTAAAACTGTAGAAACATCCTTGTCACACAGCTACAAAGCATGTAGCCCAAAGACACCCAAAACACCCTTCATTCCTTTTCTCCAACTTGGAGATGGCAAATAATTTTACTTGTCGTACCTCCTTTCTGTAGCCCTTTTCCCTTTTAAAAACGTATCCCAGGCTTTTTAATCTTCATCTGTAACTAAGCTGGTTGTAAAGCTGTGCTTAGTTCCCCTGCTTTTGAGCATTGTCCTCTACAATATTTAACTGCTCAGGGCTATTAAGCTCTTTTTGTGACTCCCATTCTGTGGGACTCCTGGATTCCTAACTGTTGTTCTCTGTAGGCATTGCTACTCCTAAACAATGCTTCTCCAACCTCTTCCTGGTCTTCTCCAAATTATGAAGGAGATTCCACAACTTTCCTAGGCAGTCTATTCCACTGTCTCACTGTTCTAACAATGAGAGAGTTTTTTCCAGGTATCTAATCTAAACCTGTTTCGCTGCAATTTCAAGACATTGCTATGTATCTTACCCTTTGCTGAGATAGATAAAAGGTGTCCTCTGTTGTCTTTGTGGTAGGGCTTCAGATATTTGAAGACTGCTATCATATCCCTTCTTAATCACCTTGAGTGCTTGCAGATGTTAAAATAAATAAATAGATAAAGCGGCACTTTATTTTCAACTCTGCATATTCCTGCACAAAGTGCCATACATACCCAAAAGAAGCAGCACCTTAGTTGGACCCAGCTCTGCAGCCTCTGTATAGATCAGGTGCTTTGGTGGGGCTTTTTTGGCACCTTTATGTAACAGCTGATTAATAAATCAGCTTTAGCTAAAAGCTCCAGAAGGCCCCACTGAAGCACCCAATCTGTACAGATGCTGCAGAGCTGGGCCAAAATAATGCGCTGCTCCTTCTGCTAAAGCGCGTTGTATTGGGGGAGCAGGTGGAGGCCAGTCTAACATCTCTAAGCAGCCCTTTTGCACAAGCTCAAAATGCTACTTCTCTCATAGTTTGCCTTCCAAGCCCTTTATCATTTTTATCACATGCCTTTTATCTCCATCTGCTCAAAGAGCCCAAAACTACACACAGTATTCTAGTTGAGGCCTAACCTGTTCTGAGTAAATAGACGATATTACCAGCCATGTCTTGCACCTATTGCACATATTGATGCAGCCCAAAATTGCATTAGCTTTTTTTAAAGCTGCATTACAGTGCAGATTTGTATTGAGACTGTGATCGACCAATACTCCTAGATCCTTTTCCATAGTGCTGCCATCCGGTCAGTTGTCACCCATTTTGTTCTTTTGTTTTGATTTATTCTTCCCAAGGTACAGCACCTTGCATTTGTCAGCACTGAACTGACAAACTGAACCCTGTTGGCTCTAGCCCAGCTTTCCAGTTTCTCAGAATCCTTTAGAATTGCGCTTCTGTCTTTCCAGGTGTTTGCAGTCCTTCCAGGTTCATGTCATTGCACATTTTTCTTGTGAATCCAGCATCCAGGTTTCAAGTATGCAGGAGCTACTGCACTGATTCCACTGGACCCATGGAAGTGGTACCCACTTAGAGATCTAAGCCAAATCCACAGAATCTGTTCATCACTTGAAAGTCTCTGGGTTAGGATCAGAGTGGAGAGCAACAAGGAAGATGTTATGGTGGGAGTCTGCTATAGATCACCAGACCAGGAGGAAGCAGTGGATGAGGCTTTTTTCGAACAGCTAGTGGAAGTTTCCCGATATCAGGCCCTGGTTCTCATGGGGGACTTCAATCACCCTGACATCTGCTGGGATGGCAATACAGCAGTGCACGGGCAATCCAGAAAGTTTTTGGAGAGTATGGGGACAACTGCCTGGTGCAAGTGCTGGAGTGGCCAACTAAGGATCCTCAGGGAAGCCAGTCTGAAGGGGAGAGGAGTCCAGGAGGGCTGCCTGTACTTAAAAAACAAAAACAAAAAAAACCCAACCTTAATAAGGGTGAAGGAACAACCCATGTGAAGGAAGATTAGCAAGTATGGCAGAAGACCAGCTTGGCTTAGCAGGGAGCTCTTCAGTAAGCTTTAAAAAAAAGAAAAAAGGAAGCTTATAATAGGTGGAAACTTGGACAGACAACTAGGGGGGAGTATGAGAGTATTGTTTGGGCATGCAGGGATGAAGTCAGGAAAGCCAAAGCACAACTGGAGTTGCAGCTAGCAAGGGGTGTGAAGGGTAACAAGAAAAGTTTCTACAAGTATCTCAGTAACAGGAGGAGGATCAGAGCAAATGTGGGTCCCTTACTGTATGGGGGAGGCAGCCTAGTGACAGAGGATGAAGAAAAGGTAGAAGTGCTTAATGCCTTTTTCACCTCAGTCTTCACAGGCAAAGTCAGCTCCCAAACTACTGCACTGGGCAGCACAGTTTGGAGAGGAGGTGAGCAGCCAGCTGTGGAAAAGAACAGGTTAGGGATTATTTAGAAAGGCTTGATATACACAAGTGCATGGGGCTCAGCAGTTTGCATTCAAAGATGCTGAGGGAGGGGGCCACTGCGATTGCAGAGCTGCTGGCTGTTATCTTTGAAAACTCATGGTTATTGGGAGATGTCCCAGACAATTGGAAAAAAGCAAATAAAGTGCCCATGTTTAAGAAAGGGGGAAAAGGAGGACCCAGGGAACCACAAATTGGTCGGCTTTACCTCAGTCTCTGGAAAAATCATGGAGCAGATCCTCAAGGAATCCATTTCTAAGCACTTGGAGGAGAAGGTGATTTAGAAATAGTCAGCATGGCTTCACCAAGGGTAAGTCATGCCTGACCAACCTGATTGCCTTCTTTGATACGCTGGAGAGTAGAGCTAGGATTCAGAGATTTAGACAAATTGGAGGATTGGGCCAAAAGAAATCTCATGAGATTCAACAAGGACAAGTGCAAAGTCCTGCACTTAGGATGAAACAGTCCCGTACACCAGTGCAGGCTGGGGGCTGATTAGCTAGGCAGCAGCTCTGCAGATAAGGACCTGGGGGTTACAGTGGACAATAAGCTGAATATGAGCCAACAGTGTGCCCTTATTGCCAAGAAGGCTAATGGCATACTGGGCTGCACTGCTAGGAGCGTTGCCAGCAGATCAAGGGAAGTGATTATTTCCTTCTATTCAACACAGGTGAGGCCACATCTGGAGTAGTGTGTCCAGTTTTGGGGCCCCCCGCTACAGAAGGGATATGGAGAAATTGGAGAGAGACAGGTGGAGGGCAGTGAAAACGGTTAGGGGGCTGGGGCATATGACTTGATGAGTGGAGGCTGAGGGAACTCAGTTTTAGTCTAGAGAAGAGAAGACTGAGGTGAGATTTAATAGCAGCCTTCAACTACCTGAAGGGTGGTTCCAAAGAGGATGGAGCTGGACTCTTGTCATCTGGCAGATGACGGAACAGGAGCAATGGTTTCAAGTTGCAGCAAGGGAAGTTTAGGTTGGATATTAGGAAAAACTTTTTCACAAGGAAGGTGGTAAAGCACTGGAACAGGTTACCCAGAGAGGTTGTGGAATCTCCATCCTTGGAGATTTTTAAGACCAGGCTGGAAGAACCCTTGGCTGGGATGATCTAGTTTGGGATGAGCAGGGGTTTGGAATAGATGAACTAATCCAACCCCTTAGATCTAGTTGCTTTGAGCAGGGGTTGGGCTATATGATCTGAGGTCCCTCCAACCCTAATTTTCTGTGATCATAACTTGTGGAAAGAATGTCCTGTCACTGTCCCTCTGTCATTTAAACCCCATCCCTGTTTCCTGTAATTTCTTCAATCTAAACCTAATTTGTGCATCCACCTGACTTCCTGAATGTGCAGTCATTGCCTTGAATTTTACTCTGAAGATGCTGTGGCAACACTGTTGGTTATTAGCAGCCAGCAGCATGACTGTGGTTCTTTATAGAGTTCTTTTGTGTCCATTCAGTCTTTGTGTTGAGTCAGGCTGGAGTTCACCTCCTCTCTTCCTGACTCCTTCCTTTATTTACCATGTGTACTGTAACTCTGAATGACTGCAGCATGCCCAAAGAGATGCTGCAAAGTGCTGGTTCAGAAGAAGTGCACAGTTTCCTATATTCTATTACCTCTCACATTTCAGGACTTAATAAGTGTTTCTGTCCTAGCTCCCTAAACATTAAGAATGACTTCCCTACAAGTTTCCCACGTGCCCTCTGCATATGGCTTATTTTGTTCTAACTGAGCATGCCCAGAACAGCCCGGGCCACTATGGATCTTCCCTCTGCACAGTAAAGCTGTTACTATGGAGATGGCTTATTCCCAGAGTGTTTGAAGCGCATTGAGTAGATTTAAAAACTAATTCCCTGGAGGTGGGAGAAGTTACATAAGCAAGAGATGTTAACAGAAGCCGTGTGACAAAAGTGGGGATTCCTTGGCTCCCGCTCTGCTAACCGTCTGTGCTGGGTGCTGGTTGATGCCCAGCTGCTGCTGCTTACGGATGCTCGGGCAACTGGCGTTTTGAATTTGGTTGATTCTATTTCTTTATGGTTTTCAAGTTGTAAAGAAAACTGAGTTGTAAAAGCTGTTGTCTGGAATATACTGGTTGTATACCGGTTGCCTTTTAAAAGGAACATAGGAGAATTGTCTAATCTGCTGTAGTTTCAAAAACCAAAACCAGTTTAGCAGTATAAATGACAATCGATTCTTTCTCACATTCAGGTTATAAATATGCCATACAATGACAAAAAAAAATAACCTCCCTTTAGAATCCAATCCTAGCATTTGTTTCTGTCTTTGTTTCTTTTTTTGTTTCTTTCTTTTACTTGTGGCATTTTTCATTTGTATTCAAATGGGAAGCTTTGCTCTATCGCTTTCCCTGTCGTGGGTTAGTGTGGGACTGGAAGAGGAACAGCAAAGCCAAACTCCCAGCCCCTTCCTCCAGCCAGGTAGTGCCTGCTTTGGGAAGAGGCTGGGAGCCGCCCTAGACCCCCGCTTGGGGAAAACATGGGGAGTCATCCCCTGCTGTACCACTGCCCCTGGGGATTGGGAGGAGTGGAGCAGGCACTGCTGGACTGGATCACCCTACTCTGGGGAAGGCAAGGAGAGCAGGGGAGAGAGGGCGGCTGGCTCTGAAGATCTGTATGCTCAGTCTCCTGCAAAGATTTCTACTGGTGGAAATCTCTCAGAAATTTCCAGTAGTAGAAATGAACATCCATTCATGGCCAGTGTTTGCACCTGCAGTCAGTTGTGTGCACAGAACTGTACTGCAGAGTGTAAGGGCCACTTATGACCGGGGGCGTACAGAGAGAAGGGATATTTGTGGGGGATGACTTGCTGCAGGTGACTCACTTGCTTCTCTTTCCTTCTCAGGTTATGAGGGCGTTTCAGAATTCTTCACAGACCTCCTGAACCACATAGCTGCTGTCCTGCAGGGCCAGGCCCCAGAGGTGACCCAGGTGAACCACAGCAAACTCCTGGCTGAGCAGACCAGTGGCCTTATGGGGGAGCGGACATGCTGTGCTAGCACAGGCTGCCGAAGTGTGGTGGGAAAAGAGTCCTCCTGGATTGTGGAGAACGAGACCAACAGCGCGGTGAAGCTGCAGCACCAGAGACTAGGCTGCAACTCTGCAGTCTCACCGAGCTTTCAGCAGCACTGCGTTGCCACTTTGGCAACAAAAGCTTCCTCCCAATAACCAGCCGATGCCATGGACTGAGGAAAAGGCACAGGGATTCACATAATGATCCCAGAACCAGAGCAGGCTGTAACAACACAATTACTTTAAAAAAAAAAAAAAAAAAAAAAAACACAGAAGAGAGAAAGAAAGGGGAAAAAAAACAGAAAAAAAAAATCTTCCATTGATTTAACCTGATTTGTTGATGAAATGATCTAAAAAAGGGAGGGGGGGAAGTGATCTGGATCCATTTCATCAGATTCCAGTTGCAAATCTGTAGTGAGTTTACACACACTTGTGTTTTTAACACTAGATCTTAATGTGGAGAGGGTTGCTTTTTAGTTATCGTTTTTCTTTGTAATCACCAATTACCAGCATTTTAGAATCAGACCTCACGGAATCAGGAAGAATAATGGTGTAGGTGGCATGCGTGAATGTGAAAGTGCTAGAGAATTTTTCCCCTTTCGCAGATGCTTCACATTTCCTCTTTCCAGCTAGGCCCTCACAGAAGTACAGTGAGTCTGGCCATCATTGCTCAGTCCAGACTTTCATCAGTCACTTGATAGAAGTGTAAGGACTGCACATGATTTTAATGGGACAGAACAGATTACAATTACTTTTGTTTTCAAAATGGAGGAGGCAGCTAGTTCCAGCTCTAGGATTCTTTTCCTTGAGCCAGATTACCCAAGATAAAGGCAGCTTCCATTTGGACTTGCATTATGGCAATAAGGAACAGTTTCTGACCCAGAACAGCTAGAGTCTAAAACCAAAAGGGTACATAATACAGCTGTGGGTATGCCAGGGGTTGAGTGACTTTTAGTGGAGAAAGTAGTGCTCTCTCTTCCTACAGCTGGGTGTAAGACCCTGAAAGAATTAGTGGTTTCAGTTCATTCTGTAGCAAAGAATATCATCTGCTAAATATCGTTCATGCTGTGCTAAAGGGCCAGCAAATGGGTCTACTTCTACTTTCTTAGAGTAGTAAAGCAGTCTTGTGGAGCCTGTGAATGCATGGATAATTGAGATTTGAAGCCACTGCTCTCAGTTGAGGCATATGTAATCCCGATGTAAAACAATTCTTCTCAGCGGTTAAACGCAGGCAAAACTGGGTGAAGCAGGGCTGTGTGTCTGTTAGTAATATATGATTGTTCTTCTAATCTAGAAACTGTTGCTATCTTGAACCCACAAGTGAGGCTCTGTGGGATGATTTTCCAGAGCAGTGTGTGTGTACTCACTGTGAGGAGTAACACGTTGATTGGACGTTGCAATTAAGATGCCACAGGGGACCTGTGATGTATATGAGATCTTAAACATGGCAGCATTTCCTGTCCTTCAAAAATTTCCTGCAGCTTTTGCCAGTCGTGAACACTAAATGAAAGGTAACTGAGTTGGTCAACCTGTGAGTTTGACACTACTTTGGTGGGGTCATGGCCTTTCCATCTTTAGATAATTCCTGAGCTATATTCGAAGTGACACTGTTAAGCAAACTTCACGTTAATTAATCTCTTATCTTACAGAAATGATAGTTCCTTGTTTTTCTGTTTTTGAACCTTAGGCATGTATCACCATGGCATCTCAACGATGTCAGCTTATTCTTGTATCTGATATTGATGGACCCTGTGATGAACAAGACTGGGGGGATGTGATACAAAGCTAGGGAGTGGAAGGGCTGGGAAGGAGTGAGCCAAATCATTTGAAAGGAGATCACTGCCATAAAGTCATGGTAATCCGTCATGGAAAAGTCCTGTAGCACGTAGTAGGATTTTATTAAAAAATCCTTAAAACTATAGAATCTAATAGAAAATAATATTGTGGTGCCATTCAAGGGAATTCTATAGCAGGGATTAAATTTATAGGATACTTAAAAGCCCCCCTCCCAAAACCCCCCAACGAAACAACACCTTTAGGAGAATTATTAGTTGTACATTCTCTAAAACTTCCTCTATACAGGGCTTCGAGTGTCAGGTGTTTGTATTAGATTTCAGAGACAGATTTGTACAAACAGACATGTAGCAAAGGCCCTGCATCTGTGTACAAATCTATTCTGAATCAGGCACCTGGCACAATGCTAGGTTATTCTGAGGCTGCTGAATCCCACAGGTTACTTTATTTTGCAGGTCTCATGATTGGTGGTGGTGTATGAGGTGTGTATGCCCTTAGCCAAGGGTTTCTAAAAGTGTTTATGACAGACCAGACCTTTCCTACATCCATGACTGAAATAAAATTGACATCCAAAGTTGTTTTGTTTTTCAAATCTCTTGTGTTCAATATGCAACAAAGATTCCCTCAGGAAGGACACCGTCAGCGTGTGCTTTTGTATGATACTCTCATGTAACCAGCTGGTTGGGTGTTTGTGGACTTGCCATTTGCTCCCTTTATAAAAATGGAAATATTTTAATTGGGTAATGAGGGTGGGAAATGATGCTAAATCTGGGTTAGTAATTCAAGACTTTTCAAACTAACTATGTTTACATGAATCTGAGTGTTGGATACAAGTAAAATGTCTGTATGCTGTTTCCGAATTATAACATTGAATAAGAATTTATTTTCCTGGCTGCCTTTCGAATTTTGGTTGGCCTATATTGCACTGCTTTATTTCTCCAAAATAAACTACTGAAATCTAATTTGCATTTTACACTTGTTTACAAATAATTTTTAAACATTTATTTTGTAATTCTCTGAAGTTTTACAAAATACTTTATTTAAATATGTTCCAGAAGTTGGCAATAACTAGAAAATGAGTTTATTTCACTAGCCTGATCCTGACCAATGTCTTTCCCTTTGTCTATAATTTATTTTATTTATCAAGTTTATTGCTATCATTTTAATTTACTGAGCACCAGTATCATGCAAATGTTTTTTATTGACATGGCATTGTAATGGGGTTTCCAGATAAATACCATCTAATATACCTAAAAGTAAGTTTTTCTTCAAGTTATTGAGTTACCACTTTAGTGGTACAACTTTGCTGATGCCATTGAACTGGGAAACCAATGGTGAGCTTTTTACATTTGTTAATTCCTCATTATCAGAACAGAGGCAATAAAAAACCAAGGGTTCTTCTGTACAAAGTATTTGAGCACTTAACATTAAATGTGTGTCTAAGTACATAGCTAATGATTTAAAGCACTTAAATACATACTTAAGGTTGAGCATATCTTAAGTGCTTTACTTTATTTGACAAGGGTAGACTACTTTTAATTATGCTTGTACTTCATAGTACGCTAGTTAGTGTTCTGTAGTATTTTGTAAAAGTAATGAAGTCTTAGTAATATTAGACCTCACTCTAGAGTATTCTAGCTATTGCATCCTTGCTGGGGATTGGGGGAAACTTCCATCTTATGTATATGAAAAAGGGAATGTGAATGAGTGAGGTTCTGCTATATTTTTGGAGGCTTTGACATTATCATTGTGTTGACGGGTAGAATCTCCATAGTAATTATATTCTAATAGTCAAGTTACCCTGTAAAAGTTAAATTCAGTTCTGTTGTACTCTTGTAAACCTGCACTAACACTCTAATTTCCCTGAAGTTTTTCCTGGTTTATGACAGGATAATGGAGCAGAATTAACTGCGAAAATTGAAATCTTGGTCCCATGGAAATCAGTGAAGTTTTGTAATTGGTCTCAAAACAAGAAGATTAGTCCCGGTGTGAAGAAAACTTGCATGGTATTGAATAGCCTGTAATGTAAAGCCATTACCTTCACCCATTTGCTCCAACCAGCTTTGACACATGCTTTGTTTTATAATGGTTATATCGCATTACTCAGTTCATTACTCAAAGGCCAGTTTTAAAATGCGTTATGACTATGATGATCATCGGTGTTTATTTTTGTGGTTAGTGAAATAGAGCATACCATTGGGATATGCCATTTTGCCTTTTGGTTTATCTGTGTCTGGGTATACAAAGCCTGTGTGCTGTATGTAAGTGCTGGTTGACTGGGCTGGTGGACTGCTAGAATCCATTTTATCCATGGATGGTAGATTTGTAAATGTAGCATGTTTTAATGCAAATGACAGAGTATATTACAGATCCCGGTTCTAAATGCATGTGCGCTTCTGTGTAGGTGGTCTATTAAATTTTTGTGTACTTTTCTGTAGTAGGTTGTTCAGAGAGAAAATCGCTGATTAAGTGTTTGTTTGTTTTTTAAAATACATGAATTCATTTTAAGGACCTGATCCTACTACCTGAGCAAGAGTTGCAGATTCTAAGGATTTCTCAAGATAAGGCTCCAGATTCTCCAAATAACTTGGGACTATATCCAACCTGGAAACAGCTGGATTTTTAGCAGAGGAATCAGAGACAAGATATTGCCCCAAAACAACAGTAAAACTAGTCAAAGGCTTTAGCTATCACTGGTCTAATACTTTTACTCCAGTGAAAAAGCTTTCTAACCCTGCCAGCTTTTAAGCAAAACTTTGCTTCATAAACTAGTTGAGTGGCAGCAGCGGCAAGTGAATCAGACCTTTAAAAACTGACTAGTGGCCATAGCCTTTGTAGCTGTTCAGAAAATCTCGTTCTGAAATGCATAGACTCTTAACTGATAGCATTTGAGCCAGTGACATTTGTGCAGACTTAGAGGAATGCACTTTCATTACTAACTTCCATTTCTTTTTTCCCTCATTTTTAGTAACAGCGATTAATCTTTTCTTTGAGAGGCAGTTAGCCCTATTAATCTGAAGTCAGGCAGAAAGCAGGGTAGATTTTCACCTTGTAGACTGACTAAATCAGAGATCCTGACCTTTCACAGCATCTGATGAAATAAGCCTGTTACTTACAACTTATGAAAGCTCATGTTATACATCTCCCCTTCCTTCTGGCTTTCTTTTCTTAGTCATGTTGTGTAAGTTTGTTTATGACTTGGTAACCATAACCATTTTTTGCATCCTCTTAATCTTAAAAAATAAGATAAATAAATAGATTAAAATAATCATTTCTGTTAAATGTTCCTCTCTCTCAGACTCAGCATTCCAAATAAGACTACTAATTTAATTGGCAACTTCTGCTTCAGTGCAATTTCATATAGGGGTTTTTCTTCCAGAAGAGTGGCTCCTATGCCCTTCCTTCTTTTTCTGCCTGTTCTATGGATCTCAGCCACTGAATGCTGAACTTTTTGATTTAATGTGGCTGCCTAAAGTGGATCAAATCATAAAAGATTTTAGGGGGCAATCCTTAGCAAGACCATGATTTGCTAGAACTGTTAATTCTAGTGAGATAGAGGGAAGGTTATGTGCTTGATGGTGTTTAGGTTATACTGAACCTCTGCTTACAGTGACACCTTTCCTGTGGAGGGGAAGACAGATTTAACTGTCAGATCCACCATGTGTGTGTGTCTGTGTGCGCACATGTGAAACAAAGAGAGGTTTTAATTTCTAAAAACCTTGAGTGAAATCTTGGTGTCATTTGAAGCCAATTGAAGCTTTGCCATTGACTTCAGTGAGGCTAGGATTTCACTTCCCATCCCGGGATCCATTGAAGTTGACGTAGCATAAGGTATGTCTATACTGTCCCAACATGACACCGTGGAGTGCCATTTGGAGACGTGGTGGACCCACTACCTCCCTAGCTGGAAGCAGTTTAGCCGCCTTGGAATGTGATGCTTTATGCATGCCAATAAGCCCTGTTTTACAGAGCTTACATAGATGATTGGCTTTCACACAACGGTACAGTAAGGTGACTACACCTTTTCCAGTTCAGGACATAGCATTCTCCAACTGGGCATGGCATATCCCTGTATGATGCTCCCTGGGGCTACCCTAGACTGGTGCAGAGATATCTTCTTATGGGTCATGTGACACCATTGGACTTGGAACTTGTATTGAGCCTACTTGCTATTTATTTGCATGGAACGGGAAAATAAATGGCAAAAATCCAAATTCTTTTGCTCGTGCCAGGCTCTTTGTGTGATGTTATATTTCATTGTTGCCTGGGAAATCGGTGGAAACTCCAGAAACAGCCATAATTGAATGATTGGAACTCTTGAAAATCAGGTCTTCCCAGTTAATCAATTTAAGGAAACCCATATTATTTTCATTATCTTGCATTCTTTCTACAGTAGTTTTCAGATATAAATTATGTTAACATTTTGTGTGAAAATTTTTATATATAAAAAATTATGAAAGGGCATGTGTACTTTAAGTATGAAATAGCAAGTTTCTGTTTTAGATGTTAGGAGCCCATAAGAATGAGAGGGGTTGTTTATCTCCTGTAAAGAGTCAGTGCTGTAAAGAAAAATATTGTATTAGATGTATTTTTTTTAAGTGATTTCTTTGGATTGTTTATTCAGTATTTTATATGGCTCACATATATCCCTGTGAGAATCGCATATCCCATTGAATGCCAACATTCTCCTCAAACATAATCCCTTAAGATCCCATAGCTTTAAGAAAAATATTCCTTCATGTGTGAATGGAGTTGTGTGTCCTCCTTTGTCCTTGGCATGGTTAAAATGTAGCGTTCCCAGTCCAGTGCCACGAGTTTGGGACCATTCTGATTTTATTTAATTTTTTTTGTTGTGATGAGTGTCACGAATATGACAACACACATACATAAATCCAGCTTTAGTGTTAACAAGCGTGTGTGTGTTGTGATTTTGCTTCGGTCCTGTTCACAAATGACTTATGAAAATAAAACAAGTTTTGTACTTAATTTGTATATAAGTATATAAAATTTTAAAAAAATCATGGCTTACTGTAAAACCAAAAATACATGCTCTTTTTGGCTTTTTACTTTACTGCATGACAGAATACATGTGATGATGACAGTGAAGATGGTGCTTTCTAACACCATTTATTTCAATGGCAACTTATCCCATTTCTTCATTTGCCAAGCACATGTGATGGAAAATATTTTGGTTTTAACAGTAGAGTATTATGCAGTAAGTATTGTATTGTTATTTCTGTAATTGTTTTGGAGACAAAACTGTCCCTTTTCAACACATAATGAAATAAATGCCTTACAACATCTCTCACTCCGCAGTTTGTTAATGAGTGAAGAGGGCATGTGTGGGGGTTCTTGCTACGGGCAGCAAAATTTCATGATATCAGTTTTCCCATCTTCCTTTTCAAACTTAGTTACTTTTGGTGGCTAATTGTAGGCCTGATTTATAACTGCCTCACTAATGAGTGTCATTTCTTTTTTCCCAGAAAGATGGTGAGTGAAAAAAAGATATGCATCAAATTTCATTGAGGTTTGACCCTCAAAGTAACCCAGCCATGCTAGTTAGTTCTGTCTTTAAGCATGATTATTGATTCACAGTGCTTTAGTGTGGTCTTTCCTTTATACTTCTGAGAGGAAATTTATTTTTCTAAGAAGCATTTATAAAATCCTGCCTGGGATGTGAATTTGCTTCTCTTTCATCCTTTACTTAATGATAATATAGGGGTACATCTGTGGCATTGGTCAGCAAATATTGACTTGTTAATATTGTGTTCTACTGTAGCTCAGATGTCAAATTTACTAACTAAATTTAATAACTTAAAGGCATCACCCATGCCTGTGGAAAGACTGTCTCTACCACACAGCATTTACAATATTTGGTAAGCAGTTAATTTAAAAGGATGGTTTAAAGAATGAATATTAGAAGCAGGCTACAATTCTCTAACATTTGTAGAATTTTAGAATTCCTATGGTATCACATGCATTTAATTTAGACTAGATCCTCCATGCTTATTCCCAGAAGAGTAATAGAATGTAGAGTAAGGATATTTGCATTTTCTTTTCAGTTAAGATGACCTGCATACAACCTGTGGACAAGTCGTTTCACATTTCTGTGCCTTTCTTCGCTCATGCCCTCTGTCTGTCTTGCCTGTTTATATTACAAGCTTTTTAGGCTTTCTTATTGCACTTGAAAGTAGTTCTCACTGCAATGTGGCCCTCACCGCAGATGGAACCTATAAGCTCTACCATAACAATGATAATTATGAAGGTTGGAGAGACTGGAATCTAACTTGATATGTTAGCTGCACTGCAATTCATAGCCTGGGGGGAGGGCGGGGGTGGGAATTCCATGAGGAATATGGGATAGTTGTCTGTTTAAAAAAATAAATAAACAAGGCCTTTCTTTCCAGTTCAGGCAGTACAGAAATTAGCTGTCCATATGCCACTTACCACTGACTCAGTCTTTGGTTACAGTGATTTGGCTAAAACACAGTTCTAGTTTGTGAAGGTAGGACCATGGTGGTGTTTCCCTGTCAGCTGACAGCAGATTTAAGACTTTAATTGGGCATGAAAAATGGATAAAGCATGCACTGAAGACTGAATCTTTCTTAGCTTTCTCTTCTATTATAAACTGGAGCCAGTATCAAAAAGGGGACCCAGGATTAAGAGTGAAAAAATGGTAGAACTCTTCCTAGACCCAGCTTGTGCTCCTAGTTTTGCTGGATATTTCACTGAAATGATTAGCAATGAGGTGCTTACTCTAGTTCCATATTTGCCTAAGCATTTACAATTCTAGGTGCATCTGCAGTGTTTGTTTAATGTGGTCATTAGTGTTCAGAGTCAATACCCTTTGAGATGAAAGGGGTATCCCAAATCGTCAAGACCTACAGTTCAGGCTGCCATACTGAAGCCTCAGTAAGATGTTCCTGCTTCAAGTCATGCCTGGGAGGCTTCCTTTGTAACTGTGAAGACTGGTTTTCATCTTACAGATTCTGATGTAGCTATTGTACGGGTTGTAACATGATGTACCATGTAGTTGCTACGTTTTGACACTTGTGCATTGAAATGAAGATGCACTGTAAAAAAGCAAATTGACTACATTGATCCCATCCATTACATCCATCCCATGTGTATAATTTATCCCAATGGGAGAAGATATGAAATTCTTGAGTTAAATTCTGTCCTTAATTACACTGCTACAGCTCTGAAAATTAGTGTGGCCTGGAACAGAATGAGATTCCTTAAGGCTGGCCTTCTTAACCTTGCTAGACTTTCTTTTTCTTTCTGAATTCTCTCCCTTCCTGCCCAAACTATTTGCTTTTCATTTCTAATTAGATCAGTTGCAGAAACTTCTAAATCATATTTAGTTTGCTTAAATTCCTGATGCTGGGTCTACAGGCACTGTCCCTTTTTGTATCTTCCATTGAAGCAGATGGAAAACCTGGCATCTGAATTCTGGCTCTGTGGGCACCTATACATGTGCAGCAAGGCTTTTCCAATGCACTGTAATTACAGCATATTGGAGCAAACTCTAATAGAGTCTACTGGAATGGTAATTACCACACTTTAGTTAAAGTGCCTCCACTGCCATTTTTCAATACAGGGTTGCTGAGGCATATAACACTTGGAATGCTTTAATTAGAGCAGCTTTGAGTTGCTCTAATTAAAGCGTCCCGCATCCCCTGCCATGGAGCATGTGTATAAACAACCTATGGGCGCACACATGCCAAGGTGCACACTTCCCATAGCACAAAAAGCTATGGCACATATTTGTGCTGCTGCTTTTTGTTGCAGAGCACACCCCTGCATGCATGCTCTGGATGCAGTAGGAAAGGCTGGGGTGTGCACCTGTGCTGGCCCTCGCAGCCTTACTTGGGGCCCCAGGGGTCTCCCAGGGCAGCAGTGGCATCAAGCCGGCTACTCGGAACCTGTCCAACAGCCAGACTATGGCTCTGGCTGGCCAGGCTCCATTTCTGGCAGTGCACACTGCTGCCATGTGCACTATGCTGTTTTTTGTTTTTTGTGTTTTTTTTAGCTGTGTTTTTTTTGTTTTGGTTTTTCTTACACCAGGATCTTCCGAGGTCCAAACAAAAAAACCCCATCGTGCTGTGAACTAGCAGTGTGGTCAATGGGTGCACATGTGCAGTGTGCAGTTCAGTGTCTTAAATGGATTTGCAGTACCACAAACTACACATTGCGCTCCTCAGGATGCATCCTATAGGTTTTTTTAAATGCAAGAAACCTGCCTGCCTATTGTTCTCCTGCACCTCACCCTGTTTTCTGAACCTGCATGTGATGGTCATAACTCACTCCCTGCTACATGGTTGTCTTGACACAGTTTCATACTAGTTAACACTAACAGCAGGCAATAAAATAGTGCTTAATGTATCAGTATGGCGGGACAATATAGAAAACTTTTTTTCATGGGAATAGAGGAGATTTTGGTCCTCTCTCTACTTGGGTTATACAATAAGAAAACCCCTTGTGCTGTGTGCAAGGATTGAGAAACAGCTGGAAAAACAAAGGAGGGAACCCATCACCATTTTATTTTTCCTTAGATAAATTTTTATATAGAATATATTACAGTCAGAGTTCTCAGATTTTAATCAAAAGATAACAAGTTATTGCAGTTTTATCCAGAGAAACTAATGGTAGAAGTGAAACATTCTAGAAAGCTGTCCTGTTTTTTTTTTAAAAATCAAAAGAAAAAACCCAAAATGCCAGAAAATGCATGAATAAGTCACACGGTTCAGGCTACAGGACTCCAAAGGGTACAAGAAAGAATCCAGAGTGGCTGAGAGAACACAAAATCAAGTATGAAGCAGAGGGTAAGCACAACACTGTAGCAAAGAGGGCCAAGCCTGTTATTTCCTAGCAATACCAGCTTCCTAGATGAAATGCTTTTGCTCCATCTTTTATTTATTTATTTATTTAACCAGTGAATTAAAAAGCTGTGTAAAAGGAGTCAATTTCTGGCTTCTACTGATGTTACAAGTTGGGAAAACTTCAGCCTCTTCTTAGCTCATGAAGCTTGTGAGCCACTTTCTCCAGTTCAGCTTCTATTGCTGCCAGGCTCTCCAGCTCTTGATCCTAAAGTAACAAGCCAATAAATCAAAATGATCCCACAGGTGAGCCAGCCCTTAACTTTTTTCCCCTCCCCCCATTGCCTCATTAAAGATGGGAGGGGGCTTAGTTATTTGAATTTTGATCTGCTTTGTAGGCAGCCCAGAGGCAATGTGGTTTTCAGTGGCTGAAATAAAAACGTGATGGTCTGAACTGAGATTCCCTTCCCCTGTCTTGTTCCAGATCACACATCAGGCCAGTGGCTTGTCATATCACCTCTTTGCTCTTTTTCCCCTCTAGCCCTTTCTTTAGACTACAAACTCAGCATGGCAGACACTGCCTTGCACAATACATTGGTACAATACCAGCATGCCAGGGCTTGGATCTTGGTTAGGAGGGTTTTACTCTAAAATAAAATAAGTAACTTTCTGAAGCAGGTTGACATTTACTGCCTTGAAACCACTGAGAGCTTTAGCTGCCTTCTGTGTGAGCCCTTCTTGCTGGGAGGGGCTGCAGACACATGCCCTAGATTTGAAATCAGCCAACTGTTCCCTTTTTATTCTAAATGTAAAGTGTTCTTGATGTAACCATCAGCTGTGTCACACACTCCTAACATATACAGTAGTGGCATGGCAGCTCTCTGCTGTTTTCCAAGATCTAAGGAATAAAGAAATTCATAATGCATTGATGTAGGAGATCTGAGACATCCAGCCAAGTGCAGAAGAGATCAGGAGCTCCTGCTTGGAGATTTTAATCTCCTTAAAATTAAAGCTGGGTTGTTCAGAAAAGATGTAAAGAATCCAGATAGTTTTAATATTCACAGACAAGGAGAGTATTTCTCAGTTCGTACACCAAACGCCATCTTAGAAACATGTTTAGAATAATCTAGGCAAGATAATTCAGAACACTCTTTTACTGCTTTACATGCCAAGTAGATGCTACTCATGGATCAGTCTTTACAACACCCTGGTGACTTAGGTAAGTAAAACCCTCCCCCACATCCTTCAGAGAGCAGATGCCCGAGACGAGTAGCCATGTGAAGTGACTTGCACAAGACCATGCAGCAAGACAGTGGCAGAGAGCTATACTTGAAGTCAAGATCATGTGAATCTCTGGGCAGTTTGGTACAGGAGAGATAATCTGCTTCATTTACAGTGCTTGCCATCACTTTATCCTAACACAGCACATATGGAAATTAAACTTCCTGTTACACTGAGGGTAAGCAGCATTACTCACATCAGTTAATCTGTCTGTGGGTTTGTTTTCCCAAGCTTAGAGGAGAGATGAGAAAAGCCAGCAAAGCAACTTACAATTGCTGATATCCTCTTAATGATTCCTTTTCTCTGGATTTGCTGTGAGTATGATGCTTGCTGGTTATGGGGATGTAGGTTTACAAATATTCAAAACAAACCTGGCAGCTCACTGACCTACTAGGAGGTACTTCACGTGCTGTATAGGGACTGGATTACACCTGTACAGAACAAAGGGCTCCTGGTGCCTGCATGGGCATAAATGGTGCCTTGAACCAGCAGTCCAGCTCCACACATGCTGCTGTATAAACACACAGAGCCTAGCTGTGCATTTAGACTGCTCCTCTTTAAACAAACAAAAAGTATAAAAAGGTAATGGGGAAATTTATTAATGAGCAACCCTTCCCAAAACACACTTTGGGTGCTTTTTGCTGTGGCCCTTTTCTGAGGCTATTTTGGTATAGGTGGTCTCCTTAAGGCACAGTATTTGTCCAAACTAGTCTGCTCTCAAACCCCATGTCTTGCTACAAAATAACATGGGTTCATTTAGCAGACTAACCTGGGCCATGTGCCATTGACCGTAGGCATGCACATAGAGATGCGGACCTCTGGCACTAACAGCACAACTTCCTACCAGCTAAATGTTCCCTTGGGGCTACTAATAAATAGCAAAGATTTGTACTGGCTAAAGGCCACTGCCAGAGTGAGCCATGTCTCCAGGCTAAGATGCATGCATTTTCTGGAGGAGGGGAGGGCAGGGTAGAAATAAAAGGTAAAACCCAAAAGGCTCAGCCCTGCTAGTGGACCTGGTCTCTACACTGGAAAATGACTATCAGTCCCAATGAGAATTTGCCCAAGCCTAGCTGCAATCCACAAAGGCCAGTGCTCCAGTACTGCTGAAGTGGCCTTTGACCTGCCTCACTGCTACAGAAGAGGGCAGCAACACATCCAACCCATGCTAGAAACATTCAACCTTCTGCTTTCAACAGCATGCAAATACCAAGTTTGATCTTGCCTTGTTGCACAGGTGGTTTATGGGGGAAGACTGCCATTCAAATCCCTAGTGCACCAGGAAGGGCACTGCTGCAGTCCAGGACTTGGTAAACTAATCAGGGTGAGTTTCTGTTTCTGAAGGACTTGTCCCCAGAGCAAAGATGCTCTGAAATCTGCTCTCCTGAACACCTTCTCCCCCACCCCATATACATCCCTATTCCTAATCCTTGTCCTTAGTTAAATAATGAAGAGCAAAAAAAAAAAGAGAAGCATTTCTGCAGTAGTCTAATAGCAGGACACACTTTTAAGATGAGGTAGTCAGATGTCACTGAAGATTAATGAATGCAGAGCTGTACAGTTGGATCTTCTTAGGGGGGAGGAAAATAAGATGGGTCCTCAAAATCCTTAAAGGCCCTGGTTTTTCACAGGCCCTGACCCTTCCAAGAAGTACTGGATGGACCTTCCTCCAGAGTCTACTAAAACCATTGTTTAAGGCAACCAAGGAATATCCACAGGACTTAGCACCTCCCACCATAGCACAAGGGATTTAACTTGAGGGACTAAATGGCTTCTCTTCTGAAAGACTACTCAGCAGGTACAGAGAGTGTTGAGTATTATCCTATCCCACGCAATTTCTACTCTCCTTCAGGATAGTGCTCTTGATTCTGCCAATGGCTAACATCACTCGAAGCAGCACATCCTGTTTTGTGGTGGGGGAGAGGCTGGTTTTGCGACTAAGGCTTGGTGCTGGGAAGCTTCTATTTCCAAGTGTGTCCCAAAATTCCTTGACGGATGGTTTGCTCATGCTCTCTGCGCTCCAGTTTCCTCAGTTGTAAAGTGGGAATAATACTTACCTGCATAGGCATCACCTTTTATTTTTGCCGGGGGTCCTAAGTTAATGGACATAGGAAGAAATGCATAACACTTTCCATGAGGGAGATGGACCCATTCTTACATGCCCAAGGCTCTTTGTAAAGCATTTTGATGGAAGGAGCTAAGAGGTGCCATCATGTAAGTTAAGAAAGTCAGTATCCTTTCCTCAGTGCATTTGCACACATGTGGACTTACCCTGCTATAGGCAAATTTAATCCTCTAGCCTATTAGTGCCACCTACTTCATTTGGATATGGAACCTCCTGCAAGTTCCCTTTTTGCAGCATTAAAGGTATTGAACTTCTCCTCTTTCATCAACTGCTGCCTAGAGGAAAGTTGTTAAAGGTACCTGGTTGCCTCCCCAGAGAGATGGAAAGATGGTCTATTTATAACATAGTCAGCTCTTTGTAAACATGGTGATTTCAGTGCTAAAAGATAGCATACTAAACTAGCTGACTTTCAAGATGAAAACTAAGCTGCCAGTCCCAGAACAATGGGAGTAATTGGCATTAAGGAGTTTTAGTTGCTTCTAAGAGTGATTCTAAAGTAATAGTCATTCCCATAATCTCCCTGCGCCTGCAGGGAGTCCAAGCATGCTGAGAGGTAGGTATTTCAGTATTTCTGAATGTCAGGAGGATAGCGTGGAACATTATTGCCAGAATCCTAAATACCCACAGAGAGATGGAAGAGTAATTTCTGTTTTAGTGGTTTCCCTCTGCCCAACACATTTCAGTCCTTTCTGCAGTGTTCAAATAAATTGTATATGTAACACCAGTTAGTGTGGTTATACTCTTAGAGTTCAGTTAACAGTTGAACATCTAGTTATTTTATAAACACACTCTGAAAGTAACAGGAAAATGTGGCCTGGAAGCATAAAACAGAATGGAGGACGGCCATCTGCTAAAACATCAGTACCAGACCAGTGCTGGAGGCAGGATAATATAAGACCTGGCCTGACTTCACAAACAGAACCTGAGCTTGATTTGTTCTCCTATTCTAGGAGGAAGCAGAGGAATAGGAAGGATGAAAAGTATAGTAAAGGGGGTTCTCTCCTACAGGGCTCTACCTGTATCTTTGGTGGGGAGAGTTCTTGTGCTCACATGCTTTTACTGTGGACTGTCTCCCCTAACTTTCCACCCTTTCCCTTGGGGCTCCATGATGGGATATACAATCAGTTAACTGCAGTGGATACTCAGGACCCCAACACCTTAGATGCTGACTGAAAGCTTACAAAAGCACTTCTTCCCCCCAAAAAGCAAATTAAGTTCTTTGGCAAAGGTGCAGGTGTGTCACTTCCCCCTTAGCTATAGCCACTGCAACCCTGATCAGTTTGACTGCAGAAGTTGCTCCTCCTTGCAGTCCCAGTTATTCTGATTGGCTTGCTGTTCAGTAGGCGGTCAGGATGTCTCAATAGCAGGCCAGAGCTTATGCAGTAGCAAACAACAGGTCTCACCTTATTAACTTAAATACATGTTCCATCCATTCTGGTATGAATGGGTCATACTGTAAGGGGCTCATGCATCCATTCTCCCCTGCAGCTGCAGGGGTGAACTCAGTAGGGCTTTGAAGAAATAAAACTTAATGAAGGCCTTGCACAGGTCCTCTAAGGGGGAAGGGAGGAACAAAGTGACTACACGGTTGTTCAATGCCAAGTCAGTCATTTGCCTTGCCAGCTCTTCCAGAGTGTGCATCAAAGTGTTTTTAGTGTCTCCTTTGATTTGCCTCCATTAAGGCCAGGTCTGGAATAATATCCTTGTGCAATTTCCCCTTTGTCTTTTAATTTTTAAGATATGGCAGGGAAAAATAACCTATTTCTAGCCTTGGGGAAATAAGTAGCAGCATACCAGGAAGAGAAAAAAGGAAGAAAGGGAGGAAACTAACTGAATATATAGAAATATATAATATGGATATAATACATTATGTGAGATGAAGAACCTATAGCCACAGCTCCACACAATTCCCAGAGACCTACACTTGGGTAGCTTCAAAACTCATGCTAGTTAAAGTTAATGGTAAAAACTTCAGTTTCTTCTGTCCAGCCCCTTCCCCTCCCTCCAGTCCTTTATGGCAACAGTCCCTTGTCTGATAAGTGCCTCAACTTACCTTGTGTTTTGCCAGCCTGAGCCTCTATTGGTCCTGGCCCTGGCTTTCCACTTAGTGCCTAGCACCAAATGAAAAGAAGTTTGTGACAGTTTTCCCCCAGGGCATAGGCCCAGAGGCACATAAAGACAGCAAATATAAAATCAAATATTAAAGGGGAATTCTCTATGTTGCCACCAAGAGGCACATACATTCACCTAAATAACATGTGCAACTCCAGAAGCTAACTGTAAGTATGCTTTTGTAAGGCTGCTTTCTACATATGAATTTTGGTCTGCTTAAGCAATCTGGCTCTGTAAATGTGGCTCAGGTACATACATTGCTCCGACTGCCTCCGGGATTTTGTTTTTAAACCTGTATGGTTCCATTTCCATACACATAATAACTAACAACCCTGAACAGCAGAAAGGTCACAAACTGGTAAAACGCATGTTTCTTCCCAACACTGGGCTTACTGAAGTAGCTCTGTCATGTGAGTGAGGCACCTTCCTACACCTTCAAGGGCACTTTGGATAATTGCTAATATCTACATGGTATTTTCAAATACATGCACAGGTCTCTCACCAACCTCTGTTCTTCTGTTAGCACTTCCCTCTTCATCTTTTTTTTCCTCTGGCATGGGGGCAAGTGGAAACCCTTCACTGCTGTCCTCCTTCGAGTGGTGATTCCAAGACCTTCTTACATCTTCTTCAGGACTATTAAAGTCATACTTGCGGGACCTGAATGACATTTTCATGGATCTGTCTGGGTCTTCACCACCGTCATTTTCCTCCATGCGCTTCTTGGTTGTCAGCTGCTTAGCCAGCTCATCCATTTTGTTCCATCTCTTCAAGTCTCCCCACTCTTTGGAAGACTCCTCCTCCATTTCCTCACTTTTTACTTCCCTGGTGTGATAGGCGTCCTCTGCCTGCATGGCTTCATCCTCAGAATGATGCCTCCCTCCTTTCATTTGGTAGGATTTCTCTTCTTCAGAGCTCCTCCCTCCTTTGCCAAAGCCTAAAGCATCTTCATTATCTGAAATATTTATTGAACATTATGACAATGAAAATGAGGTTTTGTTCGGAGCTAATTGTATTCAACCATACCTTATTTACTACTTACAGAAGGGGCCAGGATGAGCAAATTTGACTTTCTGGCTAACAAAGAGCTAAATCAGTGGTTCTCAATCTCTTTAGGCCTGAGGCATCCCTTGAAAAATGCCAGCTCAAAACCCATTGTTTGACTATAGAAAAAAAATACAGCAACTTTTCTGTTGCAAAGAACTCAGAAAGACTACAACGGATGAGAGTGTTTTAACACCATGAATTCCCATTTGAAAACTTTGGGTTTATGTTGTGAATCATGTTTGTGCATCTAACAGGGGGGCACCCCACAGCATCCTGGTTGACAGTCACTGGTCAAAATGAAAACACAGCTAGTTATTCTGATGTGCTGAAGAAAAAAATATGGATGCAGTGCAGTGTTGATGGTAGAGACTGGAGTCAGTGACATTCATAAAACACTTAGCAACCCTGAGGAGCAGAAATAACTTAGTTAGAAACTCTTTAAGAACTGTATCCAGCCAGAGTCACAGTCAAAGCAAAGTGTCAGAGGACCAGAAGTACAAAGACATTTAGGTGCCTGTACAGACAGGCAACCACTAGTGGAACTTCTGGTGGCAGTTGGATACCTAACACATTTGTGTATTTTGTATGTACCTATTTTTATTTCTAGGCTGCTATGTGCCTTTGTAAATCTGTCCTGAAATTCTGTCAAATACAAAACCCCCAAAACAAACAAACAAAAAAACAATCAATGAGGTGGTTCAGGCACAATCAGAAATACATACGGTCTCCCCTCTGAATCTCCTCACTCTCATCCTCATTTGACCCGAGGAGCCCGTCTGTTTCTGTTGGGTGTTCATCTCTGGGGGTGTCTCTCCTGCCACTATCTTTCTCAGCATGTTCTTCTACAGCTTCCTCCTCTTTGCTTTCCTCCTGGTCCTTTTTAGAAACTCTTTCCCTTGCTTCCTCAAGCTCCAGACTTTCATTGGTCCCTGCAGGCTGATCTTCATCCTCTTGGTGCTTCTGCTCAGACAGCTCATCCTCGCGGAGGTCATCACCAATGTGATTGTCTAAAGCATCTTCTCTTGGGGATTCTTCTGCCTCACCAATCTCATTGCTCTCAAATTCCTCTGCATTCTCCTTGTCGTTTTCAGGGTCAATGTCACGTGGCCTTGGCTCTCTCTCTTCCAGGCTGTTTTTCTCGTCCTCTTTTGAGTTCTCCCTCTCATTATGCTGCATTTTTTCTGCCTCTAGCTCAGCAAGGGAGGCTGCAGCTTCCTCTGCAGGGATCTCCTTTCCCTTATCTGTGGGGTCAATATGGCAAAAATAGAACCTGTCTTTAATTGTCTGTTTTACATATGAAGAGACTTCTACATTTTTCTGAGGATAAGTTCAATTCATTGAATCATTTAAGTGCAAAGTTAAATGATTTAAGTGAAAAGGATTTGCTTACATTGAAGCGTGTCAGTACTTCCACTGAAGCTTACTATATTGAACAAGTCAATGTATATGCTCATGCCCTGATGAAGCAGCATCTTTGCTGTGGTCTAGACTTAAATGGCAAGCTAGCAGTCCCCTAGAAATCAGACTAAATATATAAAAGTATCAGAGATGCCAAAATGCTTTCTGCTACATGACTCAAAGGGCTGTAACTCTCAGAACAGCCCAAAGAGATAGCAATGTGTTATTTACATGTAACATGGGGTTGTAATCTGGTCAGCTGGCCACATGATTCTACCAATTTATGACTGTTCACCTCGGACTGATCTCAGAGCTCTCATGTAAAAGAGTAATTATAATTATATTCTCATTTCAAGAGAAAAAGGAACGGTAAAAAGCAAGAGGTATATGAAAATAGAACAGAGGACAAAGTATGGCATATAACTGGAAGGAGAGAAAGGGAGAGAATAGAATGAAAAAACACAGAGAAAAACCTGTGAGGTGAATAAATGTAATGAATGTCCCTCATTGTACTAAATATCCCTGGCATAAAAGGAGCAATGGTCTGACTGGCTGAAGTCCCAGATGTAGGAGCATGAGGGTCAAGACTCCTCATTCTAATCGTGTCCACTGGGGCTGGGAGAGTGATTATGCCACCAGCACTGTAATTTGTACAATAAGGCAATGCCTGGCTTCTGCTCCCACAGATTTCAGTGGGAGGAGGATCAGTTTCTGGCCAAAGGAGAGTTTTCAGTCTCCTTTAGTCTTGCTCCCATAATAACAAGCAAATCAATGGGAGTGGTTATTGGTCACAGAGGGTCAGCAACCCTGGGTGCATGGCAGACGATAGCAACAGCTGAGAACATTGCCCAGCAAGGGATAATAAACATCTAATAGAAAAAGCTCTGTAGCACAGTAGGAACTACACTCGATTCATTTAATAGTGGTGTGGTTTACTTTGGACTCCATTCTCTATGGAAGTCTGTTTGTAGCAGGCTTCTCTGATGTTGGCATGACCTTCCTCTTACAATGGAAAAGGGAGAGCATTGAACTATAGAAGGTAACTGTGAGGCAGCTCTAGTTAGTAGGACTAACTAGGGAGGAAAAAAACCCAGCCAAACAGAAAACCCACAGCTGAATCGAATACTTTTAGGATGTAAGCCCACATTATTTCAAGAGCTGTATGACTCAGCTATTAATGTTGTATGATGGGGGTGATTGTAACATGTAAACTAGAAAAAATATACAGCTAGTCAGAGTTACGATTCTTTTCATAAGTTATCAAGTGTTTCACCAGCTGGCACTCATTCTAATATGAAAATGGGCGATACTTTTGGCAACAAGATTGGGGAGAAAAAAAATTCAGCATTGGCTATCATCTAGAATTTCACCATTTACTCTAGCTCAGAAATGACTTATTTCCTAAGCCTTTGACCAATTCCAAAGCAAGCCCAAGGTCACTAGGCTATTTCAGCAGTAAAAAGGCCCCCACATATGCAGGATATGTATGCATCAAGGCTGATAGAAAGAACATCCCTATTACTGGTGATACACTGATTTACAGTGGGTTATGCTGACACTAACCTCTTTGCATGTTATCATTCTGGCTTTCAAGGACTTCTGAAAGTTCATCTTCAAACCCACTGTTTTTCTTCTGCTGCTGGTTTCTTTCATTAGCACCTGTACCAAGGAGGGAAGGGGAAAAAAAGAGCAATGTTCCCTACTATATTTTAAAGATTGGGATTGGAATAAAAGTTTCAGAATATTTTTTTTTTCAGAATGAATCTTGGACAGTGAAAATCTGGATGAGAATATAAATTAGCAGGGCTAAACCTAGGAGTAGCTTGAACCAACTGGAATCACAAGGCCTAAGTAAAGTACATTGTGTGTAAGCCAGTGTATCAGAGAGATATAATCCCTAAGCAAACAGACATTTAATGTGAGAGAGACATCTGGAAAGCAGCAATGCTGCAGGAGGGGACTCAGGGTGGATGGAAGAATATGAACTGAAATGCAAGGCCCTCCTCCAACAAAGCATGCTAAGTATATGCTTATTTTTAGTCATAAGTAATTCCACTGAAGTGGTGCACTTCTCCTTCCAGGAGTTCCCTAATTATCTCCATGATTCAAAGGGTAACCAGGACTTATACATCTCTTCCTGCTCAGTGCTTGCTATTCCTGCAATGCAACATTCTTGCCCCCTCTCCCATGTGCAATCCCTTCCACTTGGTATATTCATGGGAAGCTGTGGCCTCTTTTGCCAAACCCTCCAGTAAAGAAGATAAATAGGGATTCTTCCACACAGTATGCTGTATCGCTCTCACATTTCATTGGAAAAGGAGAAGCAAGTAGGGATAGTGTCCAGAGACCCTAACTCTTAGTCAAGATAGTGGTTCCTATTGTGCTAAGTTATACACAAACACAAAACTAGTCCCTGATTCCAAAATAATATAACTTAACTAGGTAAGGCGAGACAAGTGCTAGGAGAAAGGAAGTAGTGTTACTCATGATTTTCTGATTGGGGAACTGAGACATAATGCAACTTGCCCAAGGTCACACAAGATATCTGTGGTAGAGCCAGGAATTGATTGCACATTTCCTGAGTCTCAGTTTAGTATCTCTGCTATTAAACCATCCACCCAGCTCTTCTCTAGCACTTTGGCTATGCCTATTCTGGGAATACAGTCTCAATTTATCCCACCTCCAAATCTTAGTAAGGAAAAAAAGAGGGTCAACATTTTTGGACCAGTCCTCCTCCCTCACTATGAAGAGGCCAAGCACTATGAAGTATGGTCTTGTCTAGTCACACTTATCTCATTCCCAGCCAGGACAGAGTAGAGAAAAAAAGAAGAACCTACTATGGCCAATACTTCCCCACTTCCTTCCTTCAGCTGCTTCCCTGAGATGCAAAAAACATTTTGCATTACAAACCTAAGGAAAACACAGTCTGTGATGAGAGAATAACAACAGGGAGAATGGGATAGCAAGAAACCCTTTTAACTCAGCTCATCTTGTATTATTTTAAGCCTGGTTTAATTTGAGGTGTTGAAAGGCACCAGTACAGAAGACTCATATAGAGCTATAATAAAACTTGTTGCCACCCCTCCTCACAGTTTAATTAATGCCGGACTATACCTTCAATTGCAATTTCTTGAAGCTCCTTCAGTAAAT
This sequence comes from Crocodylus porosus, assembly GCF_001723895.1. Taxonomy (NCBI): domain Eukaryota; kingdom Metazoa; phylum Chordata; order Crocodylia; family Crocodylidae; genus Crocodylus; species Crocodylus porosus. Next base: position 89,842,490 of record NW_017728947.1, on the reverse strand, counting down.
TTTGATGTCGAAGGATTGAAACGATCCTTTTATCTATGACAGAGAAGCTTTGTTATGGAAGATTTTGAACAGCAAGACAAGCTTTTTTACCTGCCTTTTTTATCTGGTCCTTTATCTAATCAGCTGATTTTTTAGATTTGATCTTACTGGTAAATCCCCCCGCCAAATCAGTTTACTTAAAAGTTACTAGATTTTTTATTTCATACAAATGACTCCCAAACTTCAGCTTCAGTGCAGGCAGTGCTTTGTCCTGAACTTTGTCCTGACAGGGCACATGCTCTGAACTGAGCAGTATGTTATTTACAGCTGATAAGCAGTTTTCATGAGACCATGGTAAAGCAGTTTTCCATACCTCCTCTGAGAGTTTCTAGGCATTCCTGGCTGATTGGCAGTGGGCTTGGCTTTGACAAAGTATCTGAAATGACTTCTACAATGCACTTCCTCACCTAGAATGATACAAGCGTATAGATTAAAACATCCCTGCTCTTGTTTGTATTAGCCAAGTGATAGGGAAAAGGCCAGGGCCCATTTCATCTTATACTCCACCATTTAGATTTGGGATGTCCCATTTTCAGGTTCATACTGCTAAGACAAGGTATACAATTTCCAAACAAAGGTGCAGTACATATGTCAATTTCCTACGCATTCATTAGACTTGGAGAATACAATATCTACTACCTAGCTCAGTGTCTGTGTTAAAATTAAGGGAAGGGCCAACAATGATTAACCCTACAGTGAGGATCTGCTGCTGCAGTATTTATGCAGAAAAATTACCTATTGCAGTCGCAGCATTTATCTAGCATCTGATAAGGCACATTAGGGTCAGAACTGCCAACTGAAGAAGAGTCCACAAGTGAATAAAATTAATTCTTGGAGAAAAAAATTCTAATTCACCCTGCTCATCTCTTCGCATCCCAAACTTCTGTCATCTTTCGGTGTCCATCATGCAGGTCTGAACTCTGGCACTGTGACACTTTGAAGAGATTCAGAATACTGCCATATTGCAAATTAACTCTAATCAACAACTCCCAGTTGACTAGGATGGTACAATCTTAAGTATACTAATTCTCCAATCAAAAAAGTCTAACTGTTCATAAATTGCAAAGCATTAATTCTTTTCAGCCATGTGATTTTGCAGATTAAAGTGATTTTAGAAAGGGATGATATAGTGAAAGATCTTCTTGAAATGCTAGAATGATTTTGTAGCCATGATGGTCCAGGAAGTATGACAGTGGCCAAGAATTCTGTGGGTGATATATTTTATTGGCCCAACGGCATTGTTGAGAGAGCCTTAGACAAGCTTTCAAATGCAGAACATTCTTCTTCAGGTCCTTGCTTTCTGCTTGAAAATGTTCTCAGTGTTCAAAGAGATTGCTTGCAACTCTAGAAAGAGTTCAGGATAGATATACAATACCAGGGGAAAGTAAATTAATGTCTACACTTTCTTTGATTTCTTCCACACCACACACAATCCATTAGTATTAATTTTAGATGTGCTAAAATGAACTGCTTGTCCACTGAATGAGAGCAGCAGAAACCAATGTCCTTTTTCATACTGAGTAGCTTCTCACTGCATGAGACGTCGGTAGGACCTGTGGGGCAAAGTGTTGCTAATCATGCAAAATGTGAAGCTGGATCAAAGAAATGCAGTAAAATCAGCATTCTCTAGCTCTATTCCCATGTTCTCTTGTTTTATGCTTTAAACTGGTTGATTCGGCTGAGAGTTTACACTGAGCGAAGATTTCAGGGTCGGGCCCTAAAAGGGCACATGAACACTACAAAACAGTCTAGGTCAGGAAGTGAATAAGATTATCTCCAGCTGTAAGTAACCAAAGCAGAACAGCTATAATTACTCTGGATGTAATTTCTCCATAGATCTTCTCTAAGTACATTCATGCAACTACATTCTTAAGACCCAGTTATGTTGTACCTACTCAGAAAAGCACCCCATCGAAGCTGCCTGTAAGTGAGCAATACCAGCTTTCTAGGGCAGGGGTGCTCAGCCCCTAATCTGACCCCTGGGACCAGTCCACGGGGCTCCCCATAGATCTGTGCAGGGCACTGGAGGGCCCCAGAGCCCAATCCCATCCATGCAGGGGTGTCAGGGGGCCTGGGCCAGCTCACAGGCTGGCCCTGCACCATGCATCTGGCCTGCAAAACCATAAGCACCACTGTTCTTAGGGCATTTGAACTCTGAAACTGATGAAGGAGTGGGAAGTTTTAAGTGAGGGTCCGAGTCCCAGTTGAAATCATTCTGTATTAAGAAAGCATAGTAAGCTATGAAGGGAGCCCCCCTTTAGTGCCCACTGCCCCTAACTGGGCGGTAATGAACTGCTACTCAGCTCTTCTCCACCACGTCAGGACCTGGAAGCGCAGGCTTGGTTCAGGATGACAGGCCAGGCAGAGTGCTGCCTCACAGGCTTACCCTCAGGGCCGAGGGACAAGCTGCCTTCTCTCTCGGCACCAGGAGGCAATAAACAATTGCCATGTGAAACTCAACTCCTGAATGTTTCACAGTGGCGGCAAAGTCGCTCAGCAAGGGCTTGCTCCAGTTCCCACCCGCGAAGAGAAAAACTCCTGCTGATTTCAGTGGGAGCTGAACCAGGTCTCAAGCTTGGAAGAGGATCAGGAACCATCTGTCTCTCAGGACCAAGTTCAGCCCGGGCACAGCCCCACTGACTTGCCTGCAGTTGCAGGAGCTTGTGGCAAGACAGGGGCCACCGTAAAAGCGTCCTTTTTGCAGAAGACACATCTCATCTTGGCAAACACTGAGGTCCCAGAGCTGCCCAAGCACCACCCGCTGGAGTAGAAGGAAAATGGGGCTTTAACAGGCCCCCTCCCAGAGCACCCTGGTGTGGCAGC
>NW_017728947.1:89834783-89839186 GCF_001723895.1 Crocodylus porosus | reverse complement strand
GTGTGTGTGTGTGTGTGTCGTGTCCTGCCCCGCTAGCCCGCAGGCAGAGCCCACGCGAGCCCCTCCCAGCACCCGCCGCTTCCCGAGGGTCCCCAAGGAGGCTCCGAGCTCCTCCCGGAGGTGACTGTGGTGTGTCGCTGGGACAAGCTCAGCGATTGTTTCACGCTCCCGACGCCAGCGTGAAGGACATGCTGCTGGGGAAGGGTAATACCGCCTCTGCGGCCATGCTCTCTTCTCCCAGCCGTCCCAGACCTGTTGGGAGCCGAGCACCCCCTTTTGCGCTTCGCAGCCCCCCCCTCCGACATACCCAGGGGGCAGGAGCACGCCCCGTGTTAAACCTACTGTCCCCCAAGGGCTTTCAAGTGTAGGGCTGCTTTTAACTCAGGAGTGCGGGCTCCATGGCTGGTTCCCTATTCTCCTTTTCATGTGGCCTCTTCATTGTCAGGTGCTCCTTGGTTCAGCTGTCACAACAGGTTGGGTTGCACTGCACAAGCCCACTCAAAATAGAAGAGGTAGAGGACCTTTTTGCCTGCAGTGCCTCACACTCATAACACTGAAGAGTGGCAGTAACTGCTCATCTGAACTGCTCATCGCATGGTTACATGTTTCTGAGCCCATGACACCAGCACCGATGACAATTTTGCTGTACAAGAGAAGCCACACCTTCAAAGGCTACAAACAGACATTATGTTTGTCCCTGAGTAAATGGTTTTATCCCAGGACAAAATGCAAACATTCAGGCATCCACATCTGTTATCCCAGGATAAATCCTAAATGCTTCATGGGATAGATAGTACTAACAGTTTATCCCAGGACACCATAAACTGTGTTTGAACAGTTATCCCAGGATTGCATCATTGAATAAATGGCCAAAAAGCAGCAGAGCATTCACCCACCCACTAAATACTGATGAGAAGGGTGATATGTGTAGGCACCAATCACAGGATACTTCTGTTCCAGGACAAACACAGGCACAGCTGATCCAAGGACAAATGCAATATCTGTTCCTAGCCCAAAGGGAGGAAATATCATATTGTATCCTCCATCTCCCTTTGTACATCATGGCCTTACAATCCTTGAGGTACACCCTGGAGGACTTTTTAAGGCTATGAATCTGGTACGTTGGAGACTATTCCTATGTCTTCTTAATGCTGTCTAAACAGATTGACCTGTGTACCATGCTTGTTTACCTAGCTGCTATTTGTTCATGTTTATCTATAAACAGGTAAACTTTATTAGGGCTATATAAATGAATCCATCCACCTGATTATATCCTAACACAGTGGTGCTAAACCTCTGTTGGCCAACAGGATGGATGCGTAGTGCCCAGGCCAATCACAGGCTGGATCCAGCTGGTGATCCTGATCCAGCATGAAGCAGCTACAGCAGGGCCACATCCAACTGAGTGGAGGGATGCAGGCAGCAGCTGGGCTCCAACCTGGCCCTGCAGAAGGGAGGGGTCATGGCCCAGCCTGGCCCCATCCAGCCTGTGGAAGGGGAATGGCCCAGCCTCATCCAGCCATGGGGGGTGCAGGGAGGAAACATGACCTGACCTCTACCTGCTGCACAGGGCTTGGGGTTGGGAATTCGGTGGGTGCGGGGTGGCCATATTTATTGCCACTGCTCACCTGCTCCAAATTTCCTGATCTGTGGGAAGCCCACGGGTCACAAACCAGGACTGCATTTGGCTTGCAGGATGGAAGTTGAGCATGCGTGTCCTAACCCATATATGCTCTTTACCAGTAGGGCCTGAGGAGCAGTGGCACCTGCAATTCCCATTCAGGTACAGTTTTTTTTTTGTTTTTTTTTTGTCTCTAGCACTTCCAGTCTTGCTTCCCAAGGGTCAAATTCTGTTTCCCTGCTAAGTTACATCAGTGAGACTCACTCATTTTTCAGGTGTCACATCACCCAGCAGTGTCCAACTTTCCCTAGCAGCCTGAATCACATGTACATTGCTAATATCTTACCTGGTTACAATTCTGCCCTACACAACTAAGTGTTCCTACTATATGTTCTCAGCCATGATGCAGTGCTGCACCAGAGGTGCCTATGGATGCACAAAAGCATGGTAGAAACCCCCATAATTGTGGCTGACCAAACCTATGACTAGCAGATGTTTGATGCTTGTGGGTTTATCCTTTTTTCAAACTGTACATTGGTAAGAGCACCTACCCTGGACAGGGAGACCCCAGGGACTCAGGTTCAGCCAATGATTCTCAACCATGGTGCCCTCCCACCAGATCTTCTGGAGGGTGCTGTGAAGTATGAGGAGGTAAGTGAGGTGTTAGGAGATACGTAGCTAAATTGATCAGATAAAGAACAGGCTCAGGCTTGTCCCCTTGATCTCCCCCATTCCCACTGCCAGGCCTCTCTAAAAGGACATAAGCACTGTAATTTATAAATGAGTGTATGACACTCGATTCAAAAAAGTTTTGAAGGGCTGCCTTGAGTCCAGTGAGGGGTTCCTTGAGTCCAAAAGAGCTGAGAAGCACTGTTTGAGGCTCACCTTCCCTCCAGGGGGTGGAGATCATGACTGCTCACCCAGGGCAAGGTGAGCACTTTAAGTGCCTGGGGGCATGAGGGTTGGTGACTACTGTGGACTGGGTGACATGGCTGAGGGGAAGGGAAGATCTCCCTTCCTGGGCTATTGCTGCTGCTACTGCTTCTGTAGCAGCATTGGCTCTGCTCAGGCAGCAGCTGCCCGGGAGCTGACCATGGTGCCCTGTTCGCTCCATTCCCCCTATACATACATGTCACACACACAAACATACAAGCCATTTTGTACTGAAAAGTATGTTCTAGTTTTCATGTTGCTAGGTATTTTGTTTTTTTATATTGGGCATAAGGCTATGCCTGCACTGGCAAGGGTTCCCTGGGGGTGGGAACACCCTCCTGCTCACTCCTCAACTCCAGATACATCGCTCTGTGCACCTTGCACTGGTTGGCTCCTATGGCCAGGCAGAGCAGTGCAGGACTGTTCCTGCCATGACAAAGACTCCTGGGAGGGTGACCTTGATGCCCCAACACTGGTTATGCTACTGCTATTCACATCACAGCAACCCAGTCACCAGGTCAGGCAGGGCTCAGATCACATTCGTGCTGGGATTAAGTTACTGGAGAGCCAAGAAGGAAACAGGAAAGCAGGGCTCTAACTGGCTCAGGGAGGTGAGCTTTTGTTTCCATTAATGTTTGAGCATTTTTCAGTACAGGCATTGGGAAAACTGCAGAACAACACAGGGAATAGAGAGCAGCTTTTGCCAGATGGTCTTGCCCACCTGACACTCCCTCCCCCTGGGACCCTGAGACCCCAAAGTCTCTGACTTACATTTCAGATAAGGAAGGTCCATGATACTCAGCAGTCTCCAGCCATTTGTCACTAGCTCTTAAATGACACCAGCTAACTTTCTCCCCTGTCAAATCATATGTCTCCTGTTACACATCTCACCCTACATCCAGCTCACCCAAGAGGCTGGAGTGTGCATTAAGAACTAATGATCCTTTCATTCTCAGATCCCTCCCCCCATGCACTGCAGGCCAGAATCTGCACCCACTTGCACTGATGGAAACCCACTGGGCCAAATCCTGCACCATTACTAAAATTAAATCTAGAAAAAATTGACTTACAACAGCCTTACTCCAGCTAGTAATCTGTGTCTGTAATAAAGTAACATTAAAGTTATTATGTAAAATGCATAAACAGCCTTGGGAACTGGGGAATCCAGGGTTCCCTCCCTTCCAAGGGTAGGCCAAGTGCTTCTCCCTTCACCAGAGTTAGTCTCCCTTTGGTTGCTCTCCCTCTGGCAACATGATTCTTTCCTTGTTGGCTGTCCAGTGAGCCAGCTTCAAGGGGGTGGCAGGGTAGCCTTGACAAAATTTTATAATCACTAGACTCTTAGAGTGGAAGGTCCTTCTCTATGCTGTCCATATAGACCAGAGAACTCTGCTAAGATGCATCTACCTTAAGCAATCAGAGAGACGTATGATTCCAAGTAGCTGAATGTAGCTTAGCACAAGTTAGAAAATTCTTCATTGGAATGAATGGAGAACCATGTCCTGCTGCATAATGGAGAATCTGTCTCTGGAGGTGTCTAAATGAAATGAAAATGAAGGACAACATTGTGTGGCCATACTGAGAAAAGTTTGCATCTAAGGGCATGGACTTGTGTTCCTGTACCCCTTGAAAGTACAGGAGACTGATGAATCTACACAGGCCAAGTAAAAATGCCTCCCTGATTTTGGTCATCTGCATCAGGACCTTAGCAGCAGCTATGCATTAAGTGCCTACCAGGTAAAACATGATTTATTTCTAAATGTTTTCCAACTTCTGAATGTGTTCTCACCTTGATCTGTGCTATAAATGATCCCTTCATACTCACCAGCCCTGGTGTCTGTGGCCTAGTACT
>NW_017728947.1:89832492-89833735 GCF_001723895.1 Crocodylus porosus | reverse complement strand
ACTTGGAAAAAAAAATACAATAAGCCCTGAACTCATTGGGTGCTGCCCAGAGGGGGGGCAATCTCCGCTGCCCCCCACTGCCCTGTGCTGTGGGGGGGGACCCTGCCACAAGCCCCTAGAAGCCCTGAGGCTGCTGCAGCAGCTGGTGAGTTGGGGGGGATTGTTTGTTTGTTTTTTAAAGGGCCAGGAGTTGGGGTAGGCGGGGCAGTCATGGGGGGCGGCTGGGACAGCAGGAGGGGATTGGGGAGTTCATGGCAGAGCCCCCATGCAGCGTGGGGCAGTGGCGGGCAGTAGGGAATCGCCTTCCTGCCTGGCAGCAGCCGGTGAACTTGGGCAGGCAGGGCAGCTATGTGCAGGGGGAGTGGGCAGGGGTCCCCCCCCCCTTCCTCCAGCTCCGTCTCCCTTGCCCCCTACTTACCAGCATGGAGTCTGGGTCCAGCTCCTTGCTGCAGCGAATGAGGACTGCCCAAATCATCGAAGCTGTCCGAATTTTTCCCAAATCTATTTGGAGAGCTTTCAATTGATTTGGACCTTTTAATTGGTCCTCTGATTCAATTCAGATTCAGAGATTCAGCCACCGAATCAAGTCAAATCTTGTCCGAATCGAATGAGCACCCAAAGCTTTGCATAGCTCTATAGATTATCTCCTTGAAATTCCTTGTGCCTGGTTTGGAAATGGGGCTTTGTACTTATCTAGTGCTTGCCACCTGAGCACTCCTGCTGCTTTACAGGTATTACAACCACTTAGTTTTCTTCTCATATTGAGAAAGCACCAAGGCAAAGAGAAAGGAACGGACAAGTTTTCACAAAAATCAAAGGAGAAACAAGGTCCAGGCTCAATCATCCACCTGCTTCCTTACTTCCAAAAGCCATGTCTGCATATGCAAATAACTAGCAACAGCAAGCACGTTGCCTACACTCTTAGCATCTCATGTTTAGGGGGCTTCACAGTGAAGCAAGTGCCAGAGTCAGGTTCAGAGACCATATCACCTCATTCCAGGCTCACATGTCAATCATTTCTCTTCTTACGTTTTCCCAAGGAACCTTACTATCTTTCTGGTAGACGCTAAGTCTGTTTCTCAGATCATGAAACATACTGATAGGTCCCACAGTAAACTACAGCATCAAAGCTCAGGCAGCTGCTATGAACATTAAATAGGTACTTTGCGTCAGTCTTTCATCAGTCCCATGGGACACCCATGCCTGCTATGGGACAGGGAGATCCGGGTGATGGGGATCCCCT
>NW_017728947.1:89823206-89830647 GCF_001723895.1 Crocodylus porosus | reverse complement strand
CTGCCCTTTGGGCAGGGGGCTGGACTCGATGATCTCCCGAGGTCCCTTCCAGCCCTGATGTCTATGAAATCTATGAAATCTATGAAACATCCATCTGCTGTATTAAAAGCATTTCACCCTTGTCATTTTCAGGTCAGCAACAAACTGATGTTTACTCTCTCTGATTTTCTTCAACTAGACTTATCCTTACTAGAATGTAAAGGCTCTGGCTGTTCAAGGGTTTATTTACAGGATATCAAAATATGTAATATAGGAGCAAGTCCTGACAGCAGCTGCTGTTCTAGGGAGCTCCCCCATTCTTTCCTGTTGTCACTGGTAGCTCTGGTCAATATTAATGGAACATAGGCACTGATGGGTGCAGAAAACATTACTTCTCAGTAGTGGGTCACAACGTAATAAGAGGTTGCTGTTATAAACATTATCATTTCTTATATACATTCATAATTAACCAACACCTGTCAACTTATAAACCTTACTGCTTTGGAGTACCCCCCTTCTGTATACTTATTGACATGGAATAGTACTAGCTAGTGCATGCAAGTCCCAATGACCCATATAAGTGCTAAGTGATATGAATACCAATTGAAGAATCAGCTCCATATAAATTAATTATAATCTATCACTTGGACTGGAACTTTCTGTAACAATATATACAAAATTTACTGATTATTTTAATGGAAAACAACAGTTTGTGCAATTTTGATGGCAAAGTCTTTGTTACATTAAATATGCTACATAAAGTAACATGAAGTGATTTTTCAAGTTGTAACATGGCTTTAAAGAAGGCACCACACAGGTAAGAATACTCACATTGCCCAATATTTACTCATGTTCAAAAAGATGGGTGTGTAAAATCTTATGTCATCACACTGCAGAAGCCAGTAATGTTTACAGTGATGGTAAACAAGCCATGGCATTTTTAATTAAGATTTTTATTTTGCTAATAAAGAAATGTTTATTTAAATCTAATAGGCAGTTATAGTTATATATTAGACTTTCAGTGGAAATATATACACAGGTGTATCACTTTGACTTAACAGACCTTTTCCTGTGTTACAAACAATTTCAAAGTGTTAGCATGATTCCAGAATAATAAACTCTTGAGTCATGCACAAGCTTTCTGGGAGTCCACGGGCTGACAAGGCAGCCTCTGCATTTCCTAAAGACTGTTGTGGAGATGTACCTACTTAGGTTGCTCAAGACCTTAATTTATGCACGAGAGGACTGAAGCTTTTCACAAAGATGCTTCTTATACACAATCTACTTCCATTAAAGTCTGATCCTGCATCACTTGGGCTTCCTAAACTTCCAATAAACTTTGATTAAGTTGTGCACAAGGAATGCAGAATTAGGATCTATGTTTGATCCCTGCAGTAGGTATGAGGTTCTAATGCATACTACAATTTTTTTGTAGAATGCAATTCACATCCACAGGACATGGTGGACCAAATCTGAGAGAGGTGATTTTTGACCACCCTGAAAAGCGTTCTATAACATAGAACCTCTTAAACCATCTTTCCCTTACCTGGAGTTAAATTTTAACAGATAAGGTGACGAGATTTTGAAAATAAAATATGTGGACATTTTTATAACAACATTTTTAAGACTGAAATCCTCAAGGGCTCAGGACTCAAGACTCCTGTCTTTCTGTTGATCTGCTCTTCCTGTATTGGAAAAAGTCCACATTGAAGAAAGGTTGAGCTCTGTTCCCTCTGTGCTTGTCATAGAGAGAAGTGATATGGCATGTCACCTTCCATTTCTTCTCTCCCAACCCGTAAGGGGCCTGCAGAGTATTTTTACACTTACTAGATTAGGTCATAGCCTTATCTGACTCTTGGCATTGTTGTCACCTGAGAAGGGGTAATTCATCATGCGTACAGATGGCTGTAGGAACTGCCAAACTGAACCAGACCCAGGGTCCACCTAGACCAGTTCCCTGCTTTTGACAGTAGCAAGTGCTAAACATGTCAGAGGAGAGTGCATAAACCCTGCAGCAGGCAGATATGAGGTAATTGTTCCCTGACTCTAGGAGGTTTTATCCTGGTCTCTGAGTATGGCATTTAATATGCTGTTGAAAGTGGTTATCTCCATTACTCAGGTCTAGCTCACCTTACCCCTACAAATGCCCAGTTTCTTTTGAAATCTCACTGTGTTCTTGGCCTTGATAACTTCTTTCAGAAGCAAGTTGACACTGTGAAACCATAGTTCCTTTTATCGTTTTTCTTCTAATTTCTCCCTTTTAATTTCATTGACTAGCCCTTGCTCTTGTGTTAGGAGGCAGAAAGAACCAAAGTGCCTAATCTGCCTTCTCTACACTGTTCATTATTTTATTGATGTGTATTGTGGCTCCTCTTACTCATTTCCTTCCTAACATAAACAAGCCCATCTGTTTTCATGAGTCTTCTTCTAGGCCCTTGATGGTTCTCATTGTCCTTCTCAGAACTCCTCCTCCGTTCCGGAATATCGGTTCCAAGATGGGGGGTGACTGATACTGTACCACGTCCCAGATGGCTCTGCACTGGCAACTGATATAAAAGGCACAGTGCTATTTTCTGTACTCTTAATCCCATTCCTTGTATAACCTTAACAGCTGGGGACACCTTACTGATTACACACGTACACTGAGCAGGTGGTTTCCCGGAGCTCTCTGCAGTCACCTTCAGACTCTTTCCTGAATCAATAGTCAATCTATAAGATGCAGGAGCAGCGTAACCATTTTCCCAGTTAACAGCTGGAGAAACTGAGGCACAGTAAAAAGAAGAAAGGTCAGATTTTTTAAAGGTGCCCATCTCCTATTCATTTCAGTGGGAATCAGGCATTAAACACCTAAGAATCTGGCCATAAGTCACCCACTCCAGATCACACAGGAAATATTCAGTGGTACAATTGGACCACTTCCAGAGTCTTAATACACAGAGGTGAGTATCTTAAGCAGCAGATCCAGATGGTCCAAGTTTAATGTTGTCCAACCGTTTTGGCATTATCTTCCTTAATAACTCTTTTAAAAACTCTCTCTTGCCATGATGTCTTGGAAAACTTTGACAGCCATTAAGAATGTTGATGTGCTGAGATTATTACCTATCATGCTGATCAACAGTGGCACAGGGTGCTCGCTGAGTGCCTGGGGCAGGGGTGGGGAGCACCATTCTGCTTCTACTTATCATCCCCTCCTGCAAATATATGGTTTGGTGTGGTGCCTCACCGCCCAGCTCCAGTGAACAGGCAGAGGCAGCGTGGAGCTTTCCAGTGGGAGGGAGGAGATATACTGGTGCCCCCCATAACACCTGAGACAGGTACCCCCTCATCCTTCCCTAGTTATGCTACTGCTGACTAATACTGCCTCATTAGTTACTTGACCTTTCACATCTGTCTGTATCCATTCTTTATCTCTTGTGCTATACTCAGATTATCAACTATTTGGGGCAGCACCCTTCATGTTGTCTGAAGTTGTACAGTGTCTAGCATAATGGAGTCGTGGTCTTTGACTAGGGCTACTAGGCATTATAATCCTACTGGCACAGAGGTAGTTAGCTGTTATAATCTGAAGTCAGGCAGAGCAGAGTGGCACCTTTGAGACTACTAACTGGGTCAAGGAGGCATGAGCTTTCATAGGCAACAACCTACTTTGTCAGATGACAAAGCAGGTTGCTACCTATGGAAGTTCATCTGCTTACTGATCCCATTAAGAGGGGTTCAGCTGCTGTTGTGGAATATAACTCTTGCAGCATCCCTGGAGTTGGCTAAAGCAGGCAAGATTTATCCAATGTATGACTTCATTTGTGTCTCACTGGGCACCTCTGTATTCTTCCTTCATGAACCTGCTTTGTTATAGGTCACTTTGTTTTTCACACAGTCAGAATAAAACTGGAGTCCTTAGCTGTGCAGATGGCCCTTAGCCCAGATGTTCTGCTGATAGGGCTATTTTCTCATGTCAAATTGCATTTTAATGCTGCTTAATGAATATTCTCTTTACAGGCAAGGCAAACTGTTTTCTTCCACCCTGAACTGGAAGCGAGAGGCGGTAGTACATTCATTGGCTATTAAATTACTGTGAGCAAGCACACATTAGCCATTGACTAAAGAGCAGCCACATGGGTTTGAGTAATTGTTAGTATACTTTACTGTGTATATAGGAGGCATAGCTTTCATTACTAGCCAACTCTCTTGTTCCCAGGGAAGAGAGGGTCTGGGATCGCTCCTTGGAAAGCAATTGCCTCGCTGATGAATGGGAGGGCTAGGCTGAAATGCTGATTCCTCACAAGGGAGCTCATGTAGAAGTGTGTTGCTACAGGATCACGATGAGGCAGTAAGGCCCAGGTCTCCTGCAAGGGCTCATCCTGAGAAATGCACACATCTCCATGTTCTAGTGATGGAGCTAACCATTCTGCCGTGATAGGGATCCTCACCCCCCACTCCCACAATAAAATTGTCCCAGGAAAACTGTGATTTATGTGTTTTTGGGTGATGTTCTCAAGTCTCCTATAGATATGGTTGTGGAATGGGGTGTTCTAAGATCTTATTGAAAAGCTCATTTGTTCTGTCTGTCACTAACAACACTGTCACTCTGGGAGAGATTTTAAAAGGTTTGGATATTAGACATTTTCCTTTACTATTACCTTTCAGTCACCTTAGAGGCCATGCACATTGCCTGTCCTGCATGGGGATGTTTTGGACACAAACAGCACTCTCCATAGCAATGAAAATAAATCCTGACAACACCTCTATTAGGTTGTTTCTTCAAAAATGTCTCTGGTTTTAGTTTTTAAAACAAGGTCTAAACCTGAATTTTCATTTCCACCTAGGAAAATTTTTACAATCTTTGCGTTCTCCTATGCCTGAGGAAGAGTGAGTGTGCCCGAAAGCTTGCAAATAAAGACATTTTTTTGTGAATATCTAGCAGGTCTAATAAAAGATATCACCTCTGCCATGAGTTCTGATTCCTTTTGCCTGTAGACCAATACAGCTATAACCTGTATCCCTGAAATGTGGAAGATATTTAATTTTAGCCATTTTTAAAATGAAAACTTTATAATTTTACAGGAAGGAAGCAAATTTACCACCTTGGAACTCGAAAGCTGACACCCTGGCTCCTGCCTATTGTTCCAGCTCAATCTGCATGTTCACAGAGCTCAAAGTGCCTCAACACAAGAGAATTTCCTGTCCCAGAGACCATCCATCACACCATCCTCCTGTGAAATATGAGACGTCATAACCAGAAGGAAACATAATTCAACATCCTGCTTGGCACCAGACAACATTGAGGTAAGTAGACTGTTCTGAATTGTGACTTGTATTCATATATTAGTGTTCATTAAGGGCTTGAACCCAAAGCCACTGAAGTTAATGGAAACACTCACTGATTTTGATCAACTTTGAGTCAAGGCCTAAACCGTGGCTCTGAGCCTGTCTCTGCTTGTAATGAATTGGCATTACATAGTTCTCTCTCTTGGCTCTGTGGGTTGGATTACGTTTACCAGCTCAGACAGGATTCTCAGGAAGCATTTCTTAGATACAAGATTTATATGCTTGACTGGAACTTTTAATTCAGTTACAGGTGAGGAGGGGGGGGCAATAATTAGATGAAACATAACAGCATGCAATAGTTCCCATTAAGAGAAAGTGTCCAACAGGCATGCCATTAAAAGTTATGCCTTACCAAATAAAATGGAAATAATTTTGTATTGCAGTGAGTTAATCAGCAAGCATCAAAACTTACTCTCTTTATATTAATTTAGATCTCAGGGAGATGGAACACATCAGCTCCATATACAACTAAAAATCTTCTCTGATAGTGGAAAGGCCCCCCAAAAAGCTGTGGAGTGCTAACACACACTCATTACTGGGAGCATCTTTAGGAAGAATTACTTCTCTTAGGTTAAATTTTAAGGAAATATAATGGCTCTTTTTGTCAGCCAACTACTTAGAAAACCTGACGAGCCCTCTCCTTCCTTCCATGCTATTTGATCTTGTACCCAAAGTTCTTAGGAATTTAGCAACTGAGTTTGGAGGGTATGGGATTAGGCCTTTGGGATATGTGGGCATCATTAATACCCATCTGCTTAGCCAGATATAATTTTCTTTGAAGGCTCACTTGTTATACAGACATGTAGTGAGATGTAGTCTTCAGTACTTCAGCCACATGATCCAAAAGGCCTGGACAGAGTGTGACAGGGGGCACGCTTGGGTCCAGGTCTCATGTCAGCCTGCCAACCTGTCTAAGTATGGTAGTCTGCCCAGTCCCACCTGCCATGACTTGCTGTTTCTTAACCTGGTGTAAAATGTGAGATACTGCCCATTTAATGCCCTGATGCCATAAGGTCACACAGCTCCAACCTTCCCTTACCAGGTATCATGCCTAGAAGATGGCACCCAAAACAAGTACTTAACCTTTGACCCAAACTCAGCCTCACCACATCTGAGGACTTACCAGGGTCTTCCTCTGACCCCACACTTGGCCTCACCATGTCTGAGGACTTACTGGAGTTGTGACCTCTGGCCCAACTGCATCCTCAGGCATCTGTAGACTTAACTTGCCCTAACTGCCCCATTCCTGGGGCTTCGACTTATACCCCCCTGCTAGGGCCTTCCACTCATGCTATTACTCTTACGGGGGTTGGCCTGTGTGCTTCCCTTCAGGCTGCCTCTACAGCCCTACTCAACACTCCCTGGTGCAGCCCTTCAGATCATTCTCACAATCCTACTCTACACCCACTTACGCATAGTCCTTTAGGCCACGACATCACACCCTACTCTGTGCAGGCCACCAAAAACATCTGCCCTCTCACTGGGGCTGCTCTACCAATTTGCCCCCTTTGCTGGGGGCCCTGGGGTCTTACACCCCAAGGAGCTAAGTTGCCCCTTTCTAGGTGTGCTTGGTCCCCCTGCCTGTCCCTACAACAAGGTCACCCACCAAGATGTGGGGGCTAGGGTTCTAAGACACACCTACCTGCCTTTCACTGGGGAGACAACTGGCCTGGCATTCCTGGGGAGCTATCCTGCCATGGACAGCACCATCAGGCCATGGTTCCCCAGTAGGGTGTAGTTTTAGGTCATACCCACGACGAGGAGCCTCCTGCCATCCCCACAGCTCCTACCCTTACCTCCAAGATGATCCAAGCAGCAGCTCAGCTGGGTGATGTTCCTCCGGCTGCCAGCAGCAGACTGCTGCCTCTGCCCTGTGGGCCTAGATCTAAAATGGCTGCTTCATCAGGGCTGCCCTGCCCTTGCCAGCTGCCTGCTCCCAGCCTTTATAGATTTCATAGACATTAGGGCTGGAAAGGGACTTTGGAAGATCATCTAGTCCAGCCCCCTGCCCAAAGGGCAGGAAGTCAGCTGGGGTCATAGGATCCCAGCAAGATAAACATCCAATTTACTCTTGAAGGTGTTCAGTGTAGGTGCTTGAACCACCTCCAATGGCAGGCTGTTCCAGACCTTGAGGGCT
>NW_017728947.1:89822119-89823195 GCF_001723895.1 Crocodylus porosus | reverse complement strand
TCACTGACAAGCCTCCTGAGCTTGTCAAAATTGGCTTTCCTAAAGTCAAGGACTTCAGTGTTGCTGACTGACTTGCCAGCTTTATGGCAGATGGTGAAGGTGATCAGCTCATGGTCGCTGTCACCCAGCTTCCCATCAATCACTAGGTCGCCGATTAGGTCACCCCCAGTAGCCAGTACCAGGTTGAGCAGCGCTTTACCTCTCGTTGGCCCATAGACTTCTTGAGTCAGGTAGAGGTCATCCATGCACAATAGGAAGCTTTTCGACCACTTGGATTTTGCTGAATGATTCTCCCACGAGATGTCTGGGTAATTGAAGTCTCCCATGACAACCATGGTCCTGGAGCATGCGGCCTTGACCAGTTCCCAGGCGAACTCTTGGTCAAGCTCTTGACTTTGGGTGGGAGGTCTGTAGTAGACTCCCACCGTTGTGTCCCCTGTGCCGTGTTCCCCAAGGATTTTAGCCCAGAGGGTCTCCAGTTGTCCACCCTGGTCACCAACATCAGCTTGCAGGGACGTGTAGCTTTCCTTAACATAGAGAGCTACACCCCCGCCCCTTTTATCTACATGATCTCTCCTATACAAGGTATAGCCATCTATACCCGTGGTCCAGTCATGGGTGGAGTCCCACCAGGTCTCCATTATCCCTGTGACATCGTATTTATTTATATTAAGCAGGAGGATGAGTTCCTCCTACTTATTCCCCAAGCTCCTGGCATTTGTGTACAGGCAGGCAAGTGTCACCTTGGGGGTCCTTGCCTTGCCCACAGATTGTACCAGGGCTGGGGAAGAGGTGTGCTCCCTTAAGTGTGTTGGCCTGCTGGCTTTGCAAGGATTGCTCAGCGGGCCAGCAGTGGCAATAGTCCTCCCATCCCCCTTAAACTGGCAGGCACCCAAAAATGCCCTGCCACAGAGAGTTACAAGCAGCTCTCATCCACTGTATTTCTGGCTTTATCACTTCATAGAATCATAGAAGTCCGGTCGGAAGGGACCTTATAGATCTTCAAGTCCGACCCCCTGCCAGGGCAGGAGAAAAAACTGGGCTCAAATGATCCCAGCTAGGTAGGCATCAAGCCT
>NW_017728947.1:89759122-89821509 GCF_001723895.1 Crocodylus porosus | reverse complement strand
GCTGATAAAGAGATTGAACAGCGCAGGCTCAAGGACCGAGCCCTGGGGGACTCTGCTGCCCACTTCTCCCCAGCTGGAATATGACCCATCCACTACCACCCTCTGAGTGCGACCCTTCAGCCAATCTGCAATCCATCTGACAGTGTAGGCATCAGTGCCACAGTCACCCAATTTCTTAATGAGGATGGGGTGGGAGAGGGTGTCAAAGGCCTTGCTGATGCTTGACAAGAAGCTCAAGGGCTCACAAAAGGAAAATATCCCTGGGAGTGACAAGCCTTTCTTGTGGGACTCTTAGAGCCTTTTTTAACTGGAGATGGAAAGGGGGATATGCTTTGGTGGCTCCAATCCACATATAGCCTTAATCCATGCCTGGTGACTTGCAATACAGAGTAATGATAAATATCGAACATTAACTAGCTACAGTGAACCATTTTCATACTGTATGTGGAATTTGAGTAATAAGCATCTTAGTCCATAGAAATAGGAACCTGCCAGTAGCAAAAGTGTCATGCAAGACATTAATTAGGCTCTACTTGAGAAAGAAAGATAATCCAGAACCTCTACTAACCCAAGTGACCCCAGAGTTGGATGGGCCTTGAGAGGTTTGGTATAAGCACCCATATGGTTGTAACATACTATCCTGCCGCTACTGTATGAAAGTGCATTGGATCTGCCTAGTAGCACAAAGCAATCCCACACCAAGAGCTGCAAATGGGTTCTAAGAACAGGCCTGTGCACTGGCAGAGAGAAAGTGGAGAAAGGAAGAGGAGGAGGGAGAGAGATAGAGGAGGAAGAAGTGAAGGACTAAAAGACAGAAAAAAGACGGAAAGCAAGAGGGGTCAGGAGGGAGAAAGAATAAGAAAGAAGAGAACAGGGATTGAAGCAGGAAGGCAGGAGACAAAAATCCTTGAGGAAAAAAATCTAAGAGGTAAAGAGAAAAGATTTCAGAGGAAGAAAATTCCATATAAAAAAAGGTGAAGGTGTAACTGGCACTAATTTTAAAGGTAAGTTACACTGGGCAGAATTATTCTTGGTTTAAAGAAATCACCAGAGGCTGAACGTTGACTCTCCCCTTGTCTCCTTTTGTTTTACCAATACCAATTTACCTGTAACCTCTGACATGTGCTTCATAAGGGTGAAGTTATAAGTTACACGTGGACCATACTAAGGGTACTTAAAACGTGAGCATCTCCATATTAAACTTGTTAATTCATGCTAAGTGCCTCCTGAGCATCTCAAAGTTATGCCACTTCAGGTGAGGGTTAACTCTGGGCCGTGCTACCTAGTTCATATTAGAGTAACTTCAGCCTACACCACAGAGATAGAACTAGTAATTTGCAGTCCTCCAGAATCCCAGGATGCACCGCTTTCAGCCCCCTCCCCACCCAGAGCAAGCATAGAGCCCAAGTGTCCTGGCTCCTAGCCACACCCCTGCTCACTAGCCCTCTAGTGGTAAGTCAGAAATGTGCAGGCACAAAACGGTATTAAACCTTAATGTGCAACTGCTCACAGCATGTTCTAACTTTAACACCACTTAACAGCCCACCGATTTAGCATGGTCTAAGTATATATACCATGTAACTTTACCTTAAGTGAGAGCACACTCAGTTCTTAATGCTGCCTCCCAATGGCCTTCAATGCTAACCTCCCTGTCTCAGTGTTTTCTGGCACCTGTCACTGTAATACAAAAACACCTGGGCCTTCTGGCCATGCTTGACTTCTTTACACTTTTCTTTAATTAGCACTGGGGAACCTCACTGCCACTGCTTTAAGGCAGTCTCTATAGTTGATGTAGGGGTGGTATGTTGTTGTAGCTGTAATTGTTCAGGAAATACATGAGGCATGGGCTTTTTGTGGTATTTTTTATTGGTCTGCTTGCACAGCTGGGAAGAGATATTGGACAAGTTTTCAGGCATAAGTATCCTTCTTCAGGTCTCAGGAATGAGAGACCTGGGAAAGGATACTTTATGCCCATAAGCTTGTCCAACACCTCTTCCAACTATGCAGTTGGTCCAATAAAACATATCACAAAAAGCCTTTTTCTGTGGCTGATGTCGTCTGTCATGACTGAGGGCACTGCTGTCTCCCTTGTAAGGGGATGATCCCAGGTAACCAGACAAGATCGACAGCACTACAGCTGCTGCAGGGAGACAGAATGACAGACATAAAAGGGGAGGGAGAAGGGAGAGATTTTTTTTTGTATCCCCAGTGGGGACAGCACAGGGTGGAGGACAGTTGGCTTCTTCTAATGTAGCTGATCCTTGCAACTGACTATTGTGTAGAAAACTCTCACCAAAGCATCTTCCCTTTCCATGTCTTTATTGATACATAAGAGATCCTCTAGTAGTTACCTGCCCTGTACAACTCTGTGCCATTAGGGCATTTAGTGCAAAATGTTCCTTTTGCACAGCCTCGTCTACAGCAGAGAATGTAGTTCATTACACACCTCCGGCATAATCCTAGTTCTGTGGTAGTCAGTAGAAATTTTGCCACTCATGTCAACGAAGCCAGGACTGCACTTTTTGTGTTGTACACAAAAAGAGAGCACAGGTTGTGCCAGCAGCATTTGCAAGCACACTTCTGGATCATAGGAAAGCTGGGCTGGAAGAAACCTCACCAGATCATCTAGTCCAGCCCCCTCCTCAAGCCAGGATTGTCCCCGACTAAACCACCCCAGTCATGTGTTAGTCCAACCTGCTCTTGAAAATTTCCAGGATGGAAAGTCCACAACTCCTCTAGGCAGCCTGTCCCAATGCTTGACCACCATCATAATCAGAAAGTTCCTCCTAATCTCCAATCTAAATTTCTCCAGCAGCGTCTTGAAGCCATTGCTCCTAGTCCTATCCCTTATGGCCACAGGAAAAAGCCTATCTCTAACCTCTCTGTAATTGCCCCTTAGGTATTTTCTTCTCCAGACTAAATAACTCTAATTATTTTAGCTTTGTTCATAAATCATTCTTTCCAGGCCTCAATCATTCTTGTTACTCTCTGCTAGATTCCTGCCGGTCTGTCCACACCTTTCTAGAAGTGTGGGGCTGAAAACTGAATACAGTATTCCAGACAAGGACTCAGTGCTGAACAGAGCAGAAGAATTTCTTCCCTAAATTGCAAGATACACTTGTGTCAATAAAATCCAGTATATTGGGTTGTGTTCGCAAAACAAAAACAACAACCCCCCCCCCCCCCCCCGCAAGACCCAACAAGAGCATGCCACTGGTTTATATACAGTTTATGGTCCACTGTAACCACCAGGTCCTTCTCTGCAGTACTATAGCTTAGCCAGTCATTCCCCAATCTGTATTCATGCATGCAATTATTCCATCACAAGTGTTGGGTTTTGTATTTGTCCTTATTGAATTTTATCTCATTGATTATGGACCACTACTCTGCTTCTCACTGGCTCCTCAGCCTCATGCCCTGAGTTCCTCTGCTTTTTTGCAGTCTTCGTCAAGTTGTTTGCCTCTGGACTCTGACCCCTCAATATAGCCCCCTACCTTGATCTATTCCACTGGACTCCAAGCCCACAAATCAAAATGCAGGGTGTCTTATTAGCAGGGGCAGATTAACACATGGGCCTGCAGGGCCCGAGTCCAGGGGCCCCTACCAATCGGGGCCCCCGGGGCAGCACAGGCCAAGTGGGCATCCTGGCTGTGGGCACTCAGGGTGGGCAGCATGCGCCTCCTCCCTTGCAGCCAGGCCAGGACCAGAAGCTAGGGGGCAGATGAAGGGCTCTGCGTGGGTAGCAGTGGCTTTCCTGGGCCAGGAGGCCCCATGGGCTGCTGCAGGGTGAGCACCATTTCCCTATCACATTGGGCCCAGTGGCAGTGCCAGCAGAGAGCCCCTCCCTGCCTGGAGGGGCCAGGCCTGGGTAGGCCCACAGGAAGTGCCTCCTCAGGCCCCACAAGGCCCCACCTGCCCTGCCTGGCACAGAGGAAGAGGGGCTGAACCTGCTGCCCCAGCACTCCCAAGGGCCAGGTCAGGGAGTGCCCCTGCACCCATGCCCCTGCACAGCCACTCGGGAAGGACCTGGCCTCCCCCCCACCTGGTCAGTGTGACCAGGAGGAGAAGCATGCCTGGCAGAGCTGTGGCAGGGACACAAGACTCATCCCAGCAACACAAAGAGACTGAGAGGCAGCTCCCGAGGGCACCCTGCCCAACCCCTGCCTGAGGCGGGATCAGGCCCAGCCAAACCCTGCCACAAGCATCACCTAAGGAAGCAGCATTGCCTGGCATGGGATTTCCAAGGCCTGAAGGGATGGATGTGTCCAGGCCCAGTGACTTCCAATGGGACTTATGCCCTTAAGTGGCTTACGCAGTACTTGAAGTTGGGACTTCCCAGTGGAAGGCTAAGGATCGGAAACCAACTTAGCTGGCACTAGACTACCAGCCAGCATCTGGGAACTGCTGCCAGAGGCTCGAGTCTCATATCCTGCTGCACCTGCCCCAGCCCCCTCCCCTTCCCTCAGGCATTCCTCCAGGAAGGAAGTCAACTCTTCACACTCAGCTGATTTTTAATTTTTTTATTGCAAGTTCATTTCTCTTTATATATAGATTGTTTACATATATATAAAATTCCTACTACTCCTCTCTAAACAGTGAACACTGGCAAGTTTACAGACCAATCCATGTAATAGGTAGACAAATCAGGAAACACAGCCAAATGAACACGCACACAACCACAGCAGCAAACACCCCCGTCAAGACACAAGGGTGAGGAGGGGAGAAGTACACTTCATCCATTCTATTTGCTTTCATGGCTGAGGCTAATCCACCTGGATTTTCCTCCTATGTCCCAGGAAACTTGTGCAAGGATCAGCCTAGGGTGACCACGTGAAATATATTGGGTAGCTCTGGCCAGGGGCAGATTAATGTACAGGGGCATCCAGTGGCTTCTGGGACAGTGTGTAGCAGGAAGCCCCGTGTGCAGCCCTGTTCCCACTGTCTACCATCCGTGGGTGGCTGCTGGCACCAGCACCACTGGGACAGGACAGGATAGTCACACCACCTGGATGGCAGAGGGGGAGGCAGGCAGTTGGGGGCAGCACGAAGCCCATGCCTCCCCCCCAAGTCAACCCCAGACCCAACCTATCCCACAGCACTGGGAGACGGCAGCCCCGGCCACTCAACGCCCGCCAGGGGGAGCAGCCAGGTTGGGTCAGGGTGAGGCTGCCTTCCCACAGTGGTGCTTATGCCCCGTGGCTCACCCCAGACATGCTGTGGAGACTGGGTGAGCCCAGCTGTAGCCCCCTGGAGAACACAGACTGGTAGGGGGCCTCCAATTTTCTGTTTGCCCAGGGCCCCAATAAATCTTAATTCACCACTGCTCATTAGCCCCCTCCATAGCCTCCTACCTCCACTTTAACCAGTCCCAAGCCTTGTGGTTGGTACCATCTCCTAGACCTCTGGCCCTACCTGATCCTCCAGGCCCAACTAAAATGTGCCATGTCTCACTAGCACCTAGTGTAGCCTTGTGGCCTGCCCCCACCAGATCCATTCGAGCTTTCCTGTGCTAGCTCCCCTAATCAGTAATCTCACCCAGACCTTAAGTCGGCTAACCTGAACATAGAGTGCCTTCCTCGCATCCCCCAACTGTGGTCTCCTGCCTCCCCTTCAGCCACACCCATGCCTCGTGGCATTAACAGCCAACGTTGACTATTCCTAAACAAAATACTTAAACCATTCTGGGTCTCTGAGTCACACCACAGACTCCTACCCTCTATCAAGTAACTCTCTCCAACTTTCCTGGATACCTGTTTTTGCCTGTACTCCCCTCTGCAGTAGCCTAGGTTCACACACTCTCTTCCCCCTGCAGAGCTCAAGACCAAACAGAGCCTTCTAACCCAAGAGTCAGGCTTCTGCTATTCTGGGCCCCACTCTTTCTTGTTCACAAGGTCTCCAGCTGGGCACAGGGGTTTCCTCTTAGCCCACTAATCAGCCTGCTCGAACCTGCTGCAGCCTGCTCATCATGTGTTTGCCTCTGGACTCTACCTTTCCACCCCTATGTAGCTACCTGCTTGGAGCAATGCCCCTGTTGCTCTTTGCAAGGCAGCCTGCCCAAGACAACTTCTTGCAGCTCTGTGACTCCTTAACTCCTTTGGCTGCTTAATGTCTTGTAGCTGTGTCTCACTGAAGCCCTTTCCTGTTGCTCTTCTCCTCTTAACAGAAGCTGTTTGCTCTTGCTACACTTATGTTGTAGCACATCCAGCCCTGCTGACTTGAAAGCATATGGCTTCTCTAAGTAATCCCTGACTTATTCTACTACTATTCTAGGCTGTTTCTTTCCTCCCTACTGAAGTCATTATTTGGGACTTGACCTTAATTGTGAAGACTGAAGTAAAAAATACATCATATACTTCAGACTCCTACATCTGGTAAGAGACCTACCCTTCCCTTGGTCTTCCTCTTACTTCTGACATACATATAAAATCCCTTTTTAATGCCTTTTATGTCCCTTGCCAGTTGTATCTCAAGTACCTTGGCTTTCCTAATTTTCTCATACCCATACAATACATTTATACTCTTCCCTAGCAAGGCATCATGTTTCCACTTTGTGTAGGATTCCTTTTTGACCTGCAACTTATGGAGGAGATAGCCAGACTGGTCTCCTGTTACACTTCCCAGTCTTGCATCAAATTGGACTAGCTTGCGCCTGTATTCTTAATGGCCTCCTTAAAGGACAGCTGGCTCTCTTGGACTTCTTTTCCACTCAGATGTGCCTGCCGGGGGATCCTGCCCACCAGTTCCCTGAGTTTGTGTAAGCAGTGCTCTTCAACAGGGTATCCCGTGTTGACCCTTCCCCACGCTAGTGCCAACATATACTTGTTATGTTGCCCACCTGACAAAGTTCCTCATGGCTCCTGCAGCCTCTTTAGACATGCTTATGTGCTCTGGCTACTGTATGCCTGGTTACATCTCATTTCATGCTATAGAGGAGGTTTCTGCTTAATTAACTGAAGTGCACTTTTCTCATTCTAACAGAAAACATTTTTTTTATGCAACCTCAATCCTATTTAATTTTACAAAGCAAAATCTGCTACTTTGTTTCACTTAAGAAGTGATGCACAATTAGATAGATAGATAGAAAATGGCTTTTAATTGGCAAATTATGATTAATTGAAACTGAAACCATTTGCAAGATTTGTCATTGCCAAATCACTTTTATTGCAAACATTCCTTGGGAAGTGGTTGTTAGAAGGAGAGTGGGCTGCTCACACCAGAATAATCACTATTTTGATGGCTCAAGTGTTATAAAATGTCAAATAGGCAAGCACTATTAGTTATATATATAGTATTCTAGAAATCAGTGCATGAGGAAAAGTAACTAGGACAAATGAGAGTGTGTTAAATTTCTTGCAAAAAAGGATTTAAGAGGCAAGACAACCCAACAGAGGTAATTTTGGAACTCTCCTTATTCTCTCTTTGTTTTCCATTTTGCAGCCTGAAAAATAGAGCTGGCCATTTAAGTTCTCTGTTTTGTTTTTTACCATTTCAATGAGCTTTTTATCAAAGAAAAGTTTACTAAACTGTTAAACTAAAGTCTCTAACAAAAAGCTTAACTATGGCATAGTTACCACTTCATTGCAACAATAATAATTCTGGAAGGTAGTCCAGGATTGGACATTAGTTATATCTATTACATTAGCATTACCCTACTCTACCATAGGCTAGAAACAGCACAAGTATGGAAGATTGATTTGAATTTTATTCTGGTTAAGGCACCAGGTATTGATACTAATTGGTAGGGCATATCAAATCACTTCTTTACCAATAGAGTAGTCCACAAGTGATTTTATTGATTTCAGTAGAAATCCTCATGGAAAAGGTATTATTTCTTGGAGGGAAAGGATATTCAAATCTGGTCATAAGTAGGCTAGATTTGCTGGAGCTTCATGAATGGTATGTGTTAAGAAAATGTAATTTTTTTTTATGTGTTCAAATACTTAATACATAAGGTGCCTGAAGATGGCACTTGATAAGTTAGAGCGTAAATCATGAGTTTTGCAAGACTAATAAACTATATTATGTACTGTAAAAGTTCTTATGTGCATCCAGTCTTAACAGATTTGAGAGACAGAGACAATCCAACTTGAATTTTAGACCCCAGGTTGAGTCTTCAGTCACAGGAACTGGAAAAAATTATCTTTTGATTTAAAATTTACCTTATTTCATAAAAATCTTACTTTTATGAGTGAGTGTTAGAATGATCTTACTATAAAGACTTCTTCATTAAAAAAAATCATGTAAGTGGTAGGAAAAAACCCCACATTTATTTGCTCTTTTAAAGCAGAGTGGGAAAAGAACAAGGAAGTCTATTGTAAAAAACAATCCTGCATTGTCAGGAAGATGGGGAAAAAAACCTTGTTTTTTTGGTAAATATAAAATAGCAATATGTGTTTAAACAAAAAGTCCTATAATGTTTTCACCAATACATTAGAAAATTTATTTAAAAATTACAACAACAAAAAAAAGAAACCGTATCCATTTCAAGCCCATTGTCACAAACCTGTTCATGGGGACCTGCAGAGCCCTGAGTTTCTCCCCTCTGTGTTGGAACAGGTCAAGAAACAGACCAAGGCTGCCCTGGGATAGCTCCTTACCCCCAGTTAGCCTCCGCTCCACTGCCCTTTTACCAAACCCTGCAGCTACAGTAAGGGAACCTCTGTCAGCCCCAGGTGGCTACCACACTTGATTGTCTTCCAGTGACATCATGAAATTACAAAAGTACATTTACATTTATATCAAATACTAGAATATATACAGATGTGAAAATGACAAAACCAAACCCATCTTCAACCTAGCTACAAAGAAAGATAAACACTGTAGGAGTAAATCTAGTTTGGGAGGTTTTCCATG
Organism: Crocodylus porosus; assembly: GCF_001723895.1. Lineage (NCBI taxonomy): Eukaryota > Metazoa > Chordata > Crocodylia > Crocodylidae > Crocodylus > Crocodylus porosus. The sequence continues at coordinate 89,812,656 of NW_017728947.1, read as the reverse complement.
CATGCCACATAGAGAATCCCAAAGGCAATTTGGTTTTGTGGAGAATCTGTGAAATCCGCCTGACTGAAAAATCTGAGTTATTGAATTCATTTGCAGAAGTTGTCTGTCATGTTTTGACCATCTCAGTGGCTAATGACCATCTCTAATACAATCTAATGATGTGCTTATAACTATCTGGGTTGCATACTACCCATGCTCATGACCTACCACCTCAATCAATTATTTATTACCCTTTTATAAATTATTTGCAAAAGCACGCTGAATAGAAAGCCTGACCAAGTTTCCATGTGTGCTGGAGAAGATGTCAAAAGTCGGCCGATGGTCTCGGGTAGAAACCAGACATTCATGTTTGCCAAATCAAGTCTTGTTGACACTGTTCTGCAAGCCAGCATTAAAGAATGACATGATTTTTCAGTCAGTTGACTTACTGCCTCAGTCCCTCAGGTTTTCAAACCATTAGGTTTTATTTCTTGGCTAGAGCAAAGCAATTATTATTTAAAATTCTGCGAGCAACTCAGTTGGTCAAACAGGTGGGTAAGACCAGCAGCTCAATGGAAATTTATACTGTATTATACTTAGCCAAGATGCAGCACTCCTGCTGTACAGAAAGGGTATTATAGAAACCCACAGCAACCTTGATTGCCCTTGCAGCGGGCCTCAAGCTAAGCTTAATTAGAATAGATGCTTGTAGGCTGTGGTTAAAGAAAGCTCCCAAGGGATGAAGTGTTGTTGCTTGATAGGAACAACACTCAATTGTCTAATGAGGCTGTTATCTTTTATTTAGTCAGAGATGAGAAAGGGAAAATCTTTATGTAGCTCTTGTTTAAAAAAAATGAAGAACCTAATTAGGGAAATCATTTCCTCAGGGATAAAATAAAGCTAATATAAAGAAAAGGAATATCATCTACTGGTAAAAGCTCTGAATAGAGGGAGAGGGGTTGCTTGGGGGGAGAAGGAGGCTAGGATTCACATTCTGTTTCTAGTGCTCCTGTTCTGAAGCAGTCATCATCTCAGTATCTGAGTTTATTCTTCCACAGAATAGAAACACCAGCTTTTGTCTGTCTTGCAGGGACGCTGACATGTGTGAAGTGCACTGAGATGATTGGTTCAGAAGCAATATGGAGCTGGAAAAAATATTATCACTAAGTTCATTGTCTCAGGCTGCAAAATTAATATTTCCAAACTTGGAACTCATCCACTGATATTGGCAATGTGGCAGCAAATAACTAAAGCCCAGTGTTCCATTTAATAATCATAAACAGTCTGTTTTTGTTCTGATGTCTTGATAAAACCTCAGCCCTCCCAGTCAATTCCTGTTCCCAGTAGTACACCACGCCCCTGGGAACTCTGCAGGTTGCAGCACTTTCACCAATAAAAGTAATAGAGTTCACAGTTGAGCCTAGATATTCCAGATACTTATTAAACCATACAGCACATCTCATCACTGGGATGATTTAACATGATATTGGGAATATGTTGCTAACCTTTCAAGATGAAACTGCTACTTCTCTCTGGGGAGTGATTTGGGTACCTCTTCCATGGATCATTACCTCTGACTGACTTATACTAATGGAAAAATTCACTACACAATTGCTATATTTTCACTGTTTCATTGATAAACAAAGGCTTAAAATAGGCAAGACAGGCCCATACCTAGGAGCAAAAATCTCCATCTTGCCAGTATAGAATATGTTCTATGAAGCATTGTAGAGGAGCTGAAAGTCCATGGTGTTACAACTGACTTTAATTGGCATGTCAGTGAGTTGGGATGTTTTTTACATTTAAATTTGACTTCAGTGGATTGCAACTGAGGAGCATCTGCCCAAGAGAGACACCTTAAAGCCTTACTGATATCTATTATTGCTGCAACATGGTCCTCTGAAATAAGTAGGAAATAAATACTGCTCTGTCTGTCATCTCTGTGGTCAAAGTGTGGACCATGAACAACACCAAGCAAAAGAAAAATCCCTGTTGGTGCTCCTTTAATGCTAGATTGGGCAGGGAGTCAAGCCCAGCTGAACTCCTTCCCCATCCCCAGCGCTAGATGGGGTGGGGGGCGAATCGTCAAAACATGAAACAGCCTCACTGTTTCAACGAAACAAAACAGAATAACTGTTTCTAATGGAAATGAAATTCGAAGTGGAACACCGTTCCGTTGAAACCTCGAAACTCAAGGCAAAATGACACGGTGCTGTTTCGCACAGCCCTAATGTCTACATGAAACATTTACTGTGCAGTTGACTAACTGTACACTAGATGTCTCAGAATCTACATAAGCCCCCATTAGGGCGCACAAAATTAATAAACTCTGCAGCAGCATAGGACTTGTAAATTCAAGTCCTGCTTTGCTGTGGAGCTTTTTCATGCAGAGCAGCACACATGTAAATGTTACCCTAACTGGCTGGGACATGAGGGTGCTTCAGCATGGGGGCTGCCTGCTGGCTAGTCCCACACTGAAGCACCCTTGTGTCCCAGTCAGCCCCTCCACAGCACACTGAGCTCAGTCAGAGCAGCCACAGGCTGCTGCAACCCGTCTCAATATGCTGCACTCTGGACACACGTGTGAACTACAGCTTCCTGGGAGCAATGAACTGTGGAGCAATAAACAGTTTCTTGCTGCCCCCCTAATGGCACGTGTAGATGCACCCTCTGTGCTCAGATTGCTTCTACATAATAAGAAGCTTCTAATTTCCACTTCCCATAACCAGTGGGTTTTTTGGTCTGTTTAAAGCATTGACATATTGCCCACACAACACATCGCACTTCACAGTCTTACATATTGTTGCTCATTTTGAACCAACTGGTTAGCCAACATGCTGGACTTTGTGAATTATGTCCACTGTTGGAGGTGAAGAGGGAGGGTGGACCTGATGACAGTGAAGTACAGGTTTTTGTTTTGAAATAGTCATGTTTTTTCCCCTGGAATTTTGCACTGAAGCTTAGGGTGAAGCCATTACACATGACCTAGAGCAGGACCCAGGAAGTATCAGCATTAAATAAAAGGCATAGGTCTGGGTTCTAGCACCCATCCATTCTTCCCCCTTCTTGTACAATCTTACAGATGACACTGAATGAAGAGTGAAATGAATGTACCTCATGCATGGATTTCCCATGTGGGTGTATCCCATTCTACAGCAACTCTCATCATTTAAGAGCAGTGTCTTTTGAGACTCTTCCTTTAGAAATATGCATGTCGCCGTTACTCAGGTAAGTTGTTTCTTCCAAAATTTTGAGTCAAAATTAAGGTCACAGCTATTGTACAAGTGCACCTATTATGTAAGTAAATACCATAGCCTGTGTTTAGGACTGTGTTTATTTGCAAAGATTGTAACAAAGTCTTGTTAAAAAGTCCAAGCTTTTACCCAATAAGCTGGGTGCGTCTACATGTTCATTAATGCTACTGTGCATTAAGTTTAATTTCTCTAATGTTAGGTACTACATAAAGGCTCATTAGCCTCCACTAATGCTCAGTACAAAAGGCAAATAGGTTTTTTGTGATGCTTACTGCATGGTAGACTAATTTTACTGTGCATTGGCATGGTTTTTGCCATGACTTGCTAATGTACAGTAGAATAATCCACTGCACATTAAGTCATTTTTGTAAATGTGCCCACTGTCTCATAGTTTTCTCTCAGAGCCAGGTATAAGGACTTCTCTGGCTGTCTGTGGCTTTTTGCTGGTGCCTTTGTCCGCTGCTGTGATATTTCTGCTATTTCCCTCTCACACACATATATAGAGTCCCTTCCACAAAAGCATTACTCAACCCACTGCATTTGCATTTAAATCCAGGTCAAGTTGCTCCATCCACCTGTGGTTTCTACCTGACCACCCTTGGTTTGAGTGGTTCAATTTTAGTTTAAAAGGAGCTTAATAGTTTCCTACCTTTATCCTCAGTAAAGGACTACTCTCACACCCAACAATTTCAATTTGATTTCAACCAATTCCCTGAATAACAATATGTTCCTGCATACAACACCCCTATCAGATAAGGAAGTGTCCCCTTGTTAGTCATGGGGACCTGAGGCATGGAGAGACCATGAGTCTTATCCAAAGTTAGGCAAGGGGGCTACAGTGCAACACAGAATGAAATCGGGGTCTTCTGAATCTCAGATGAGTATCCATCATTGCTACCAACTGTCTTACCTTCCTACTGTGTAACAACAATTATATTTAATATGCTTTTTCCCATTTTAACCTTAAGGAGTAATTCCAGCTGCAGTCTTTTCTCTTTCCATTGCTTCCAGAGCAGATCCTCAGTTTTCTATAACACATTACTGCAAAACACTCCAAGAATCATTTTCATGGTAAAAATCCATTTGTATTTTGGCGATTCTAATCTTTGCCTTCAGGTGTGTTTTAGATGCAATGATAATTTGCTGACTAGACCATGAATGCTCCCCAGCTTCAGCCTTATTCATCAGACTTGCATCATTTTATGGAATTAGGTCTACATTAGCCTCTGGCTACACTGTTCAAACTGCAGATGGTAAAGCAATCTTGAAGTCACTCTGCTAACACAATTCCCTCTGTATCCTGTACAATAGCTGTATTCTAAGCAACACCTGAGCTAGTGAAAGCCTCAGGCCAAAGGTTCTGTCTTCATAATGAGATAATCTATACATGGGAAAGACCTGTCTAGTTCCTCTCTCTGAATATGAGGAATGGTACCTATCATATACTTGCTTTTGAATCAGGTAGTTCATTTTTTCCATTTCACTCAACTGAGTCTTTTATCCTGTTAACCCATCTACCTAGACTTCCTGAAAAATATATTCAATAGTGATGCTGGGCAGAAAGGGGATATAAATGGTTACTTGTCACATTTTGGCATACAATGAGTGACACGTTTAAAAAAATGACATTTTTTCACTTCACCGGGAAAAGCAGACATTTTATCATCATGACCCTAGGATGTCATTTATCAGTTGTGAGGGGGTCATTTAACAGTTCCAGGGCCTGGTTTCTCCATCAGTAAAATCAGGATCATGCTATTTTAACCATCTTTGCAAAGAGCTATGAGATCTATGAATGGGACTCTCCCACATAAAGCCTAAATATAGCCTTGATGGAAATAGTGATTGAATAGATTTTCTATAACAGCATTCCCGACATTACATTTTTGATTCCATATACCATCATTAGTTCAAAGGTAAGATGATTCATAAACTGTTTAAGGAATAATTTCATCTCAGTAAAAGATTCAATAATATGTAGCCCCAGTTCTGATGCAGGTACAACCACCTTGGAAATCAGCAAGCCATTTGCCTACATAAAAACAGCTGATTTTAGTTCTGACCAGGAAAAAACTCACTTGAATTGCATGTTATCTCTTGTTTATTCTAATGCAGCCTAACTCATCTGGTTAACTGACTGTCAATATGAGGCTCTGCACTATATCGCTCCTTAGAAGTTAGTAAATTGATGTCATTTATACAAGTTGTGTAAAAAATCCTGGGCCACATCCTCAGCTTGTATAAATTAGTGCAGCCACACTGAAGTCAATGAAACATTGCTGATTTACACCAATTATTTGATCCTCAGGTTTAGGACCCAGTTAGATAAGAAGGGAGTAAAAGGCACTTTTTGATATGTATCGTATCTGTTTCCACCATAGGCCATCTGTTCCGAGTTTATTAAAAGTGATATCTTCTATTGGGAGGCTCAGACAGCATCTGCTGATGCATTTACATTGAAATCCTCATTGCAACCCATCCATCCTCATTTTTTAATTAATCAGAAACACTCGCTTGTAAAACTGCAGAGACAAACGCTTCCTCTACATATTGGAGCTTGTGTTATGCTAATACCATTAAATAGCCAATATATAGAAAACAATTTAGCACAAGTGGCTCCTAGCCCAGGATTTAGGGAAGCAGTTTGACATAGATTGTTTTGGTTTAAAAGGATCACTATTTGCAACTGGCTTATTTGGGATCACGTTTTAGCTGGCACTGAACACCTAATCATATGCTTAATGGAAGAATGAAACCTGAAGTAATTAACTTAAGTGGGCTCATGTTAGGGTCAGTGCAGATAGGGCTAAGCAATTCTTGGATGAACTGAGCCCCTGCAGTGTTAGCTGAGGAGAATGAGAAGGGATAGTGCTTAGCAACTGGTAGGATCTCTCCTTTCCACAATTTGTGAAAAAGTGAAGTGCAACACTGACCCACAGGGGTCAACTGTGCACTGACTAAGGGTGTGTGGCAGTTAGGTGCTTTCACCTTAATACCACGTTTTCAGTCATGACTAAATTAGTTACCATAAGTATAGACCTCTGCCTGAAGAGGTAATGGGTTAGAGTACAAGTTTCCTCATTAATGCTGTCATTGCCTACAGAGGTGTTCCTGGGCCCTGGCCAGTGGTGGCAAATATGGCAGCATCAGTGACTGCACTGCTGGCCATGGTGGTGGTAATATTCAGACTGGCAGTGCAGCCATTGCTATTTTTGTTCTCCTTCTTAGCTCAGGGCTGGTGCCCTGGGTTCCCCCTATGCACCTTTACCTATGTTACTGGTTACCTGAATATAAATGAAGATCCTTTGGTATGCCACTGCCTGTGATTTTCCAAAGAAAGTTCAAATCACTGAGTTTTCAGTTAGGATTTTCTGTGGCCCATCTGCTTAAATGAGTTGCAGATTCTCCCAAACAATGGGAATTCCAGCTCTTGGTTCCACTAAGCCCTCAGTGCATTTCCACAAAATCTTGTCAGTGAACCTGCCTAAAAGACCAGCAGGAGCTTGCGTGATGATTGCCTTCTTGGCCAACACACCAGTATGGACCCAGAGTCTCTAACAGCACCTATCCCACTAAAGGTCAGACACAGGGGCCTGTAACATGTTTATCAGACAATTACAAACATCCTCTGCTCAAAGGCTGCGTTTTGCAAGTGCTTGAGGGCTAGCACATTTCTAATTCTGGATGAGTCTCTACTGACAGGACAGCTGCCACTTAGCCAAGGTATAGAAATTGAACTGCAAATCCTGAGCTCTGCAACATGAGAGAAAGCCAAGATTTCATAGCTAGGGCTGTAACCTCTTACGTGAGCAGAGTGGGACTTATAACTTGCCCTTGCTAATAGGTTATATTTGTAGAAAACCTCAAAGTTAAAGCCAGACTTTACGGCTTCTGAAGTGGCACCTACACTTCTCAGAACAAGGGGCCCAGAACATAGGGAAGATTCTCAGGTTTCCAGCCTTTCTAAAAATGTGACTTTCTAGCCCATTTTTTTGCAAAGAATGCTGATCACAGCAGCCCCTGACAAGCAGCCTTGTGATTTGCCATTGTACAAGGAATCAGTCTATTTTGCAGGCACTGAGGTGAAAAACTGCTTTGCAGGACCACTTCAACAGAAGCTACACCTACCAAATTTCAGGTCATGAGCAGACACTGTATGTTCATCACTGAGACAAAACTAAATCCTAAGCTGGAGTAACATCACCTAAACTGAGGAAATTATCCCTGAAAAATCATGGATAAAACCCCATTAGTGTAAATTACATTGGCTCAGGTGTCATCTGTTGGTGCCCATCCTGGGATAGCCATTTGAAAAAAGGCAAACAGGCTTTACATACTTTCCAATCATCCAGCAAGAAGACACAGTAATAGGGACAAGTTGTGTCAGCTACCCTAGGATATCCCAGTTTAATTTAATCAGTATTAAAAAAACCATCATAAATTACATGGAAAGGCTTTGGTTGTGCCCGACCAAAAACCAAGCTTTGAGTGCATCCCCTGTGGTGCCTATGTCTGGCCACATTCACAAGCCTGGGGTAACCACTGCCACCACCCGGACTCGGGTCTTTGATAGGGCTCTGTGCCACCTGAGGTACATAGACCCCATAGACCTTGAAGGTGCTTAACCCACCGTGGGATTCTGGGGTGTTTTTTTAGCCTGAAGCATACAAAAGCTGCCTTCTGTACAGGAGGAATGCAAAGAGCCAGGGCCACCTTAGCCAGCTGAGTAAGTGAGCCAAAAAAGGCTGGTCCGTTCCCTCTAAAGCACACACTGTGAGGTGTGCTATAACAGATAGCTTTATTGATCCAATAGGGACAGAGAGTAGAAGGAATACAAAACAACTGAATAGAGAAAGAAAACTGACCTTGAGCAAAACAGCATAGGCTTGTTGCCTTTTGATATGTGACTAAAACACTGAAATCTAAGTTCCTAGCTAGATTGCAGGTAAGTTACTCACATCAACATCCAGAGACTTCTGCAGGCCCACAGCTCGATTCAGTGACCAGAAGATGTCTCTCTACTCTAAGATGGAGGGACCCTTTAAATAATCCTTCTAACCTCATCACCTGGACCCACCCAGAAGCAGGCCCATTCAATGCTGATGGGTGCTTTTAAAATTTGTCAGCATCATCAGGTGAGGGGGCCAGGATTCCCCAGGCCATTTGGCGGGAATTCAGCATAAAAGAAGGGTGACCTCCCCCACCCCCCATGGAATTAGACAACCCCGTCACCTAGGAGACATGGGGAACTGACCAGGCAGAGCAAGACTCCCAGGCCCTGGGCTACCTCAGAGCAGAGGTGGGGCAGCCAAAAAGGGGATTTCCTCACTGTCCTCAGGGCAGAACTCCCTGCTATGACTCCCCTGCCCTAGCACAGCACAGCACTGAACAATCATGCCACCTCTGCAGCTATGGAACTGGAGCCAAAAGTCTTCATAATTGTTATTAAACTCATGGGGCACATTGCCACAAGTGGGAACATGCATTTCCATGGGGAAAAACAACAGCCACATAATATGTGCCACTGCTACTTGTCCCCAGGGAATGTCTATGAATACGTGCTCTGGCATATGGCACTTTGCCCCAGGTGGGGTAAGGGAGCCTGAGGCCAGCACCTGGGCTGGCCTCAGCAGCCTTCTCTGGGCTCTGGGGACTTCTGGGAGCTGGAGCCATGACAATCCTGGAGCAGGGAGCCTGGCCAGCAGCCAGAGCATGGCTCCAGTTGGCCAGGCTCTGATTTTGAGTGATGCATACTGCCACCAGATGTGGCATTTTTTTTAGGCACAGGTTTTTTGACACCAGGATCTCCCAGTGTCAGAAATGCCCCCTGCACTGCAAATTAGCAGCACAGCAAACACTTCTTGCATGTGTGACATGTTCAGTTGTGCAGAACCACAGATAGGTCTGTGGTGCTGCATACCGCACATGCACACTCGTCTGGACATGCCTCTCAGGGCCAAGCTTATGTTCCACATATGCCCCATGCTGCTATTATTTCCCCTGTGAGCCTGGTCTTAATGGGAGTGGTGAGTACTCAGCATGCCCCAGAATTAGGCCCTTTGTTTCCAGAACTTGCAGGTGCACTACTTTCCAGGCTGATCTGTTTGAAGGTCAGTCCCTTGACAAAGCTCACAAGACCATACAGAAATTTCTCCCCTGTCTTCTCTTTTTCTTTTCTATTTCTCTCTCTCTCAAGGCCAAATTGCCTTTTTCAAAATTTCTAAAATAAACATGTTCCTGGTCTGAGATCTCAGCATGCCAAAACTCTGTCTGCAACTAATTTCTGCAGCTCAATTACAAACCAGAACATTTACGCTGTATTAACTATTCAAGGACAAATGGTGCCTCCAGCAAAACCCTTTTCACTGACCTCTTACAGCAAATAAGGGTTTATTACTGTGTGATCAGAAGGATCAGTCTTAAATGTACACCGTGTGATGAACTATGTAAAAGTAAATTCATAGTAATAGCAGACCATGATGAGAGCAAAGTGTCCAACATGCAGCACCCACACAGAAAAGCACAATGCTGCCTTCTTTTACATGAGTGTAGGTGAGTGTGGGGAACATTACTGACAAAAAGCCAGGGAGGCCAGACAGATGGCAAAGGCGAGGCTTGCATAGCAAAAAAGGAAATATAGTGAGACAAGGATTGACAGTGAAAGTAGAAGGAAAAAGGAAAAGAGGACAGCCCAGGCTGAAATGGAAGAATTTAGTCAGGGATGAAATTAATGCAATGCAGAGGTGGGGAAAAGAAAAGATGCTGTTGAAAAAAAAAAGCAGAGCAGGAAGGTCCACCCATAGGTACAACCCTACTAAAATAGGATCAAAATAGGAAAAAGGCAGCACCCTTGGAAGATGTGGATGGAAGGCTCTGGAAGATGCAGTTCCTGATCAGAACAGTATAGAATGGCAGGTGGCAATGAAAACTCCATGTGCCCCCTCAAAGCTGCCACAATCCTCTTCTGGAAAGACCAAACCAAGGTGCAGGAAGCAGTTTGGTTTTCAAGCCTTTAGTCCTTGACCTCTCTATTGAGACTCCTGACCAGGGTACCAGCACTGACAGTCAATTTTGTGCTTTGTGCAGCCTCATCCACCAGGAGCACTGCCTTGAACTACTGAGGCCCCAAAACACCCAATGGCTGTTAACAGCTTTCAGTTACTATTGTGTTGAGCCAACCACACAGAAGTATTAAACTAGGAGCTAAATGAAGGTCTTCTTTCTTCTTCCTTTCCTTGAGTGAGTGTCTGGCACCACAGTATTTTTCACTGTTTAATAGTCACTGAAATTAATATGTTTAATAATTTAGGGCTGGTTTCTGCAAGGTGCTTGATCTGTCTTCTCTCACCCACTGACTTCAGGAGAGTCAGTGGCATAACAGAGCAGCTGTGTGCCCGAGGCAGTAACAGCTAATGGCTGCTGGCAGTCATGGCATGGCTGGAGTGAAACTTGTGAGGTGCTACGTTCATCCTATATGGAAAAACATGGTCTCTGATAACAGTAAGACCTGAGTGTGCACATTATCTTCTGCTGGATCAAGCTTCTTAAGCGGGGCAGAAGTGGGTGTGGAGATCTCCCACTTCTTTAGCTCGCTCTGAATTAGCACATTACCTCACTCAGACCTCTGAGAGTGTGCATGTGCACAAGGGCTGTCAGATGGGCTATGTACGACAGTCAAAAAGCCCAAGGCTGAATTGGTTCAATCTTCATAGGTTAGTCTAAGGTGTGTAGATTGAACTGATAACAAGTGAACAGACATTCACTTTTAATTCTGGAAATGCAGTGACATGACTGCAGTACCCTAGGCCAGAAGCCAGGGGATATTAGAGCAAGCCTTCCTGCTGGACTGGAGCAGACAGCTTGGGCCAAGGCTAGCCTGCCTATCCTGGGGAGGAGGTTTGTAGAAGAGGTGCAAAGCATTCTGGGATGCTGGGGGCCTGAGAGTTAACTTGAATCTGGGGAGGGGATCTGGGGCAGAAGTTCAATAAACCAATTTAACCTAAATCAGTTAAGTCTAGTACTCCATCCATCCAGGTTTATTTTTTACTGGTTTTAGTCATTTTAAAAATGGTGCACTGAACTTCTGAGAAGTATCTGAAGCAGGAAATGGACAGATCAAGGCTGTAAATCACAAGGGTTTACTGATAAAATTTTTAGGTACTTCTGCCTTGGAAGTCCCAATTAATGAACAGGATGCCACTGAGCTAGGCACTGTACACACACATAACAAAAAGCCAGTCCCTGCCCCAAAGAGCTTGCACTTTATAATGCAAGAGAACAGAACCAAACAGCAGACAGAGAGAGGGAAGTGCTAGGTATTGGGGAGGTGATTATAAAATGTGTCATGAGCAGCAGTCACAGCATACCAGCTGCTCACCTATATCAAGTACAGGCAGTCCTCGACTTACAACGTTTTGAGTTACACCGTTTATAAATTGACACCCTGTTTCAACTTTCTGACGTTGGTATCGACTTTACAATGCTTGATCTGATGTGATGCCACACCAGTGAACAAGTCTGCTGCATCACTCATGTCCCTGGAGAACATCTGGCCAAATTTGCTTGGACACTCTCTTTAAGAAAGCAGACACGACTCCAGAAAAACCTGCAGCCAAGACTCCTGAGAAGACTCCAGCCAAGAGCCCTTCAAAAAGTTCAACAAAGTCACCTCAGAGAAGTCCTTCCAAATCAATATGATTGCTATTTACAATATAAATGCATTAATGTAGCTATATTATTCATCTATAATTGATTGAGTACAAAATTCTGGGTTGTTTTTGGTGAAAATAGGGTATCAGGCCTTGTTCAGGAACCAATCCCCATTTATAACATTGTTTCCTATGGGGAAAACGGTTCTGAGTTATAACGTTTCAACTTAAGACACAGTTTTCAGGAACCAATTATGTGGTAAGTCCAAGGACTGACTGTATTTTACAGCAGGGGGTGAACTCTGAAGATATGTGAATGATGACACTGCAGTGGCTTTAGAGAGTCTGTCAAGCAGCACTTCCCCTGCATGAAAGACAGCATGGGACAAATATATTTGTTGGTAAATTTGACTACTGCACAATAAAGTCAGAGGAGAGGCAGGGACATGACCCTGTGGCAAATAAGAGAGGATGAACAGCGTGATTGTTCGTAAATGCCAGTAGCACATTTGACACCAAAATGACCCTCTCTTTAATTATGAAGACTACAACTCTATACAACCTACCAATGTTATATAACAAACCCTCTGCTGACAGAAGGCAAATGCACTAACAATGACTTGCCATGGTGAAAAATAATACTTCCTCCAGCAGACAAGGCTGTGTGTCATTTTAAGGGAAAAGTTACATCTATTTCACAAAAATCCATTAGCTATTCTACTGGGATGCATAGTTAAGAGGACAGCAGACAGTAGAGATAGTGTTATGGATTTAAATTCTTGTCTGACTAAACCTTCACTGCACAGCTATATGGTGTAACCTGATCCTTCACCTGTCTGTGGCATAAAGGAAAGAGTACATTTTGTGAATGCTGGTGTTAGGGCTTTATCCAATCAGCACAACAATTGTTATTGGACAGCTCATATGTAAGTGAAATAGAAACCTTTTACTCTGGTATATTCTGCTGCTCTCTTCCTGTGCTATCTAAAGGGAAAAACAAACAAATACACAGTTTAACCATATTTCAAGCCATATTTCAAGTTCAACAAACAATAAAGGCATCTGGAAAATAGAAAGCAAGGGCAGTCCATTCTATTTTTTCAGCATGCAAGGTTTATTACAGACCTGGTTTTCACTGCAAAGTCTCTACATCCATCATGCTTTCATTCTACAACATTTACCAGTCAATATGTTTTATCCCGAACCCTTTTCATTAATTTGTTACTACTCAAAAGAGTCACAGCCTCTTACAGCAACACGTTATAGATCCCACTTGTCCCTTGACCCAGAGATTGCTTTTATTTTTATTTCTAAATAGTGAGGCTAAAATGGTTTACAATACCTTCTTAAATTACATGGAGAAAAAGTAAACAAACTGCAAAGATAAAATCTAAAAGAAGGGTTTATAGGATGATCTGGTCAATTAAAGAATGATTTATTTCAGGACCAGATAATGGAACACAAGGGTTACAGGGCAGAAATATAACTGGTGATAATCACCATGGTTTGAGGAAAAATAAGCCTCGTCAAACTTGGACAAATGTACAATCTTGTTTACTAAGGTGTAAATTTGATGCAACACTGTAGTAGCATTAATTGTACACTATTAGACGTATACTATATCAAAATACACTGCTATTCTAATATAATAAAAGGCTTAGTCTGTCTGTCCGTGTGTCTGTCTGTCCATAATGCCTTTGGGCAACTGTACATGAGCTGCCAAGAGGGCTGCATGGCCTGGGCTGTGCGTCCCCAAGTTTGCACTGCTGCTGGGGAAGTTTGTGGTGGCGGTGAACACATCCCAGTTACCCAAGCAGTGGGGCTCCCCCCTCAGTTCCCTGCCTGGGAGCGAAGGGGGAGGATCACGGTGGTGGCACCCCCCTGACACCCAGCCCCAATGCCCTCCAGAACAGCCAGCAGGGAGGGAGGCGGATGTGGGCCAGGTGGATGTGGAGCAGCAGGGTGGAGTGCAGCTGGTCCCAGGGCGGTGCAGGGGTGGAGCAAGGCCAGACCCAGAGCAGTAGTGGGGATGGAGCAGGGCCGGACCCAGAGCAGTCAGGGAGGTGGGGTGGAGCAGGGCTGGACCTGGCACAGTGTCGGAGGGTGGGGTGGAGCAGGGCCAGAACCAGAGTGGCGGGGGAGAGGGGGCGTGGGGCTGGACACAGGGCTCTGTCCACATCCCCCCCCAACATCATTCTTGATGGGTAATTTGCTAGTGTTTAATAACCACATAAAGGTTATGGGTGCCATCATGCACGTTCTTTTTTATGTTGTGCTTGAACAGAAGCCAAGCTTTATGAAGGCTGTGAAGGCTGTACTATACCTGCTCCAGGTGGGGCAGTCAGAAATGGACTTCTGAGGATATAAACCCTGAATGCAAGACAATTAATCTTGGAATTTGTTACTTATAAATGTAGGCAAAGTTCAAAGACTCTTACCAGGCTTTAAATAAGATAATCAAAGATAGGGATAAACTTTGATAGCCTGTATTTAACAATTGTTTGACATCAGAAGTTACAAAAGCCTGCTTAAGAAGTGGGTTACTTGGAAGAAAAGCTAAAGAGCTTAAATTAGAGCAGGGGGCAGGAGCAAAATGTATGTTGTGAAATATAAAAACTTGGTAGTTGTAAGTAAAGTCTTAACTGAAAATAACTTGAGTGTCTCTTTTACGAAACCTTTCATAAAAATGGGGGTGGGAGTCAGAGGTCCCCAAAGAACATGCATTATAATTGTGAATCCTTTTGTTTTCACTCTTTCAGGGCTTGGTTCTGTGCTGGAACTGGAGCTGTGATGGTTTTGTCTCTACTTACCATGGTCTTTTGCTTTGTCCTCTGAATGGATTGAGCTGAGCATCAGACTACCATGGTTGTCTCCTGCTGCTTTCTGCTAGCAGTGTGAGAGGTCTCCGAGTGGGGTCCTGGATCTATGGGGATTCTCAAGGATGTGTTGCTGGGGGCCTTCTTTAAAAAGCTGCACCCAGCTGATTAGGAAATAGACATTTCTTAATTCAGTATCAAATATCGAGGTTGAACGGTCACAAACTCCTGCAAGACCGTTTTAGGTTGGACATAAGGAAGAATTTCTTTACTGTCCGAGCCCCCAAGGTCTGGAACAGTCTGCCAGCGGAGGTGGTTCAAGCACTTTGGGCAGGGGGCTGGACTTGATGATCTCCCGAGGTCCCTTCCAGCCCTAATGTCTATGAAATCTGTGAAATCCAGTTTTATATCCTCGATGAAAATCTTTACTTACCTACACATGTACAATTTACTTGTTTTGTTACCAGAAATGAGGCCACTGGAAAGCAACGCCTTGCAGCCATCAAAACAAACAAGTAGAGCATATTTGCCAGCATTCAGTTGTCTGTTAACCTATAATGCTGGAGATTTTTGTATGTTACAATGATTTTTTTTCTTTTTAACTTATTAACACTTAACTCAAGCAAACTCCATTGTTGTGGAGAATTACACTGCAAAAGAAATAGTCTTGTAGCATTCTAAGTTATCTCTTTATGGTTGTGTTTTCCCCTATTTAAAGGCATATAAGAGGCATTCTCTTACAAATATCTGCTTCATTCTGAATATTTACTGCGCTCTGTGCTGCACCTAAAGCAGTGTCCCAAACTTCTTACACTGGGGGCACACTTGTTTTCTAGGTTAAAACTGGCAGAATACTTCACTTTTACACCCAAAAGGTATAGGTATGTAATGTAAGACTCATGCAGCAGCACCCAAATTTTTGGCCCTGTTGGTCAGATGAACAGTGCCAGATCAGAGCCAGCACATCTGGAGGTGAATCCCACCACAAAGAGCTTGCAAATTTGGCACCAAAGAAGCAGTAGCCGTGTTAATGGCCACCACTCCCCAACTACCAAATTTCCAAGCCCATGGGGAGGCTTGCAGCCCATATGACATGGCTCCAGAGGCTGTATCTGATACTGATAAAGAGTCACTTTTCACAGCACACTTCTACGAATCTCAGGGCCCACTAATGTACCATGGCACATGCTTTGGGAATCACTGACCTACAGGCTGGCAGCTAGGTTTAGAAAAGAAATGTGTTTTCACAGGGGAAAAACAACCTGAAATCCTGGGAGTAAAACCTGATGAAAATAAAGCCACAGAAAGAAAAATAAAAGCAAACGTTGCTTTCCAAACACAGTCAAACTCTTTAGTGCACAAAGAAAGGACATTGTTTGAACAAATAAATGCATCTTTACCTTAAGAAGCACTCCAACCTTGCAGTGAACACAAAGAAAGCACAGCCTATAAAAACAGATGTGAATAAATACCTTCCAGGTTCCTTAAATACTGAAATATAGCCCAGCTCTAAGAGAGCATATTCTTAGCAAAGGAAGGAGGTACATACCTTAAAACACTAAAATCTGTATAAAATAAATAGAAACAAATATACAGCTACAGCATGCATCTATATTTGTTGGGAGTAAGAGTCCTGGGTGTCTACTGTGTTTTAGCTACAAGACCTAAAACAAAATAAGTGTCTGTAATGGTGGAGGCAGGGTGGCTTTGATTCACTTGAGACTTTGAAAATAAAATTGTCTGTGGAACACAGAAAAGGGGAAACGCTTATTTTAAAAAATCTGGTGGAAATAAAAGCAGAGTCCTGCTTTTTATATAGAAAATAAAGCCTGGCTGTTCTGCTACGCAATTATGGGCAGTACCAGTGGCTTAAAACATACTGAACAGTCTTTATAATAAATGATTTAGGGCCATGTAAAACTTCAATGTGGTTTGAGAAGGTTTTATGGATGTTTTGGGAAAGACGGTATAGGGAGAACTGCAAAGTCTTATGCCTGGGATGGAATAATCCCACACGCTGGTACAGGCTGGGAACTGACTGGCTGGGCAGCAGCTCTGCAGAAAAGGACCTGGGAGTTACAGTGGACAATAAGTTGGATATGAGCCAGCAGTGTGCCCTTGTTGCCAAGAAGGCTAACAGCATACTGGGCTGCATTGGTTGATGTGTTGCCAGTAGGTCAAGAGGAGTGAATATTCCCCTCTATTCAGCACTGGTGAGGCCACATCTGGAGTAATATATCCAGTTATGGGCTTCCCACTACAGAAAGGATATCAATAAATTGGAGACAGTCCAGCAGAGAGCAATGAAAATGGTTAGGGGGTTGGGGAACATGAATTATAAGGAGAGGCTGAGGGAAGTGGTCTTATTTAATCTGGAGAAGAGACCGGGGGGGGGGGAGGGGTGTTAATAGCAGCCTTCAACTACCTGAAGGGGGGTTACAAAGGGAATAGAGCTAGACTGTTCTCAGTGGTGACAGATGACAGAACAGGAGCGCAGCTGTGGTGCTCCCCATCTCCCACTATCAAAAGCTGATAACAGCACAGGGGAAGGGAACTGATCCTGGGCTCAGGTCCCCACCCCAGCGCTGCAATCTGGTGGGAGGCACTGCAATCTGGTGTGGGATGGGGGCGTAGAGTCAGCCCAACTGGGCTCACTCCCCCCTCCACACTGCTATCAGGTGCGGGGGCGGAGAGTCAGCACAGCTGGGCTCACTCCCCATGCCCCCTGTGCTGTGATTGGGTGTGGGGCAGACAGTCAGCCCAACTGGGTTCACTCCCCCCGTGCTGTGACCAGGTGCAGGGGCAGAGAATCAGCCCAGTTGGGCTCACTACCCCACCTGCCGTGCTGCAATCAGGTGCGGGGTCAGAGAGTCAGCCCAACTGGGCTTACTTCTCCCCTGTGCTGCAATCCAGTGCAGGGGTAGAGAGTCAGCCCAACTGGGCCCACTCCCCTCCCCGTGCTGTGATCAGGTGCTGGGGTGGAAAGTCAGCTCAACTGGGCTCACTCCCCCTCTGTTGTGATCAGGTGCGGGGGCTGAGAGTCAGCCCAACTGGGGTCGCTCCCCCCGCCCCACACTGGAATCGGGTGCAGGGCAGAGAGTCAGCCCAGGTGGGCTCATTTCCCTCCCCACCCCCTGCACTGAGCCCAGTTGGGCTGACTCTCTGCCCCCACACCCGATCACAGCAGTGGGGGAAGTGAACCCAGCTGGGCTGACTCTCCACTTCCCCTGCCTGATCTAGCACCGGGGATGGGGAGCCAACTCAGTTGGGCTGACTCTCCACCCCTGCACCCAATCACAGCATGGGGGGGTGGGGAGTGAGCCCAGCTGGGTTGACTCTCTGCCCTTGCACCCAATTGCAGCATGGGGTGGGGAATGAACCCAGCTGGGCTGACTCTCCGCTTCCCCCACCTGATCTAGCATTGGGGATGGTGAGTCAACTCAGTTGGGCTGACTCCCCGGCCCCTGTGCAATCTAGCACTGGGGATGGGAAATCAGCCTAGCTGGGCTGACTTCCCACACTCAGCAAAATGTTGAAAAAGCATTGAAACAGCCTTTCAGTTTCAATGGAGCAGAACAGAACAGCTGCTTTGAATTGAACTGAAATTTGAAACGGAACGCTGTTCCTTCAAACCATCGAAACTGAAAGTGAAATGGAACGGTGCCATTTCGCACAGCCTACTACGAAGGTAGTAAAGCAATGAAACAGGTTACCCAGAAAGGCTGTGGAATCTCTGTCTGTGGAGGTTTTTAAGACTCAGCTTGACAAAGCCTTGGATAGTATGAGATGGTCATGGTAGTTGGAGATGGCCATGTTTTGAGCAGAGTGTTCAACGAGATGACCTCCTAATTTTCTATGGTTCTAAACAGGACATGACTCCTGTAATGCTGTGGGGTCAGAGCAAGAGAACAGCCTATATGAACAAGCCTATATGAATGAGCAGTTGGGGTCCCCTTTGATCTCTCACAATTGTGCGTATGACCTGCCAAGTTAAGGAGGAGCAGTATATGCCAATGTTATGGAAACTGATGCAACCTGATAAAGGGACTGTCAAATTATTTCTAGAAATTCTTCAAGTAGTAAAAACAGTTAAAAATATCAGATAATTTGAATAATGCAAAGGGTCTTGATTGGATCAAAAAGGAAGTTTATATAAAACTTGTTGTACATATAGATGAAGACTGTGGAGGATGATGGATGAACACAGGACCTCGTTTCTCCTCCTGAGCAGGGATACACTCTGGATTAGCGCAGGACTCTGATGAGGTGGCACAAGTGAGACATCCTGCCAGGCCCAAACTGAGTAAGTGCAAGTTACCACATCTGCTTGGCCTGCAAACTAGTAGAGGTTTAGTTACAAAGTTCCATTAAATAAAGCTAGCTTTGGTTAATATGCTTCCAGACTGGGTGTGGACTATGTCCTACACCTAGTAACAGCATACCTTGTAGGCAGTTGCTAACGTTGTATTAAAAAAACACCATTGGAAGCTGTATTAAAGTGCCTCTGACTATATCTTAAGTTAAAAATATTTAAAAATTATTACCATGATCTATCCATGCAGGACACCAAGAAAGCACACGCTTTAATAAATACATTCCTCAGCACTTAAATCTAGCAGAGATGAGCAAAAACACTATATTAAACAAGAACATGTTGTAGAACAAACTGCTTCGTTTCCTCTGATAAACACAGTAAATATCTGAAGTGCAGGGGATTACTAGAAATAAAAGTTCAGAGTATTGTTCTATTTTTAAATGACTGAGAGCCTTTTTATAACAGAATCCCATAAGGACACTAATGCTGTTCTAGGTATACATTAATTTAGAGATGTAAAATTTCTAAGTATATTCTTTTCTATTAAAATATGTCATGTTAAATAATAATAATTCATGTCTTAATTGTCACCTGATATGTGTACAGCAGTTGAAGATGAATCACTTCAATTCTTTTTTTCAGGCCAAGATAAAAAGTAGGACTGTCTGTAACTCTTTAAAAATAGTCAGGTTTTGTGTTTACATAAGTGCAGTAAATGAAATAGTTATGGCATAATGGCTAATATTCTGCTTGTTCATTAACCAAAAGGTCTAAATATAATCTGAACTGAGGAGGGAAAAAATGGACATGAGATGGGGAGTGAGAAGAGGAGAAACAAAAAAATCATGTTCCGGGGTGTCTCTATGCTGTGGTAAAAGCTCATTTTATTTAAATCTTGCTTTTAATGCACATTTCTGTATGTTTTAGATATCAAACATTTTGTTTTGATTTTTTACCATAGACAAAACCTTAACAGGGGTCTGTTCCATAATGTGGATATGGGGAAGTAATGTCGATGTTTGTCCTTTCTGATGAAGCTTGAGTCTTTTTTTTTCCCCACCATGGAAAAAAAACTAAGAGGGATTTGCTGGTAGGCTTGGATAATGTGGGTGTGAGGAAATAGTTTGTACATTGGCTTTATAGATTAAAGTGTTTTTTTCTTCTAACAAGAGTCTGGTGGGATACATTTGATAACATGAGTGTGGTGAAATAATGTGTGTGGGCAGGTGAATTACTGTATAGTGTGAAGCAGGTTTTTATAAAACAAGGTTTCTGATACGCATTTGAATAGGGAGAAACACAGCCATAATAAATTACTTTAGAATCCACTCTACTTGTGTGCGAGGGTGTGCGCATGGGTAAGTTAAGCTTTTCATCAAGGTCATAAAATTGGATATTTGATACTGAATTAAGAAATGCATATCCCCTAACCAGACACCAGAAACACCAGAGACGTAGGACTCCACTCAGAGACCTCTAACACTGCTTCCAAAAAGCAGCCAAAGATCACAGGCCAGAAAACCAAGGCCATCTGATGTTCAAATCCATACATCCAGAAAGGAAAAAAAATGATAAAAAGAGACAACACCGCCATAACTCCAGTTCCCTGGAGACCAGCATAGCACCAATGTCTGGAAGGGCTATGAGTAAAAACAAAAGGATTCACAATTACAATTGCCTTCAGGGAATTTGAATAAAAAGCCAAGGACTGAGAGCTCACCTATGCAGAAAGTCTATTCTCCATACATTTTATAACATATGTGATTTATTTTATTTCATAAAGGATACAGAAACCTGTCATAATACTGCTGAAATACTATGACAGTTGGAAAGAAGAGGTTTCTTGCAAAAAGAAAAAATCCTTTGAGCAGCATTGAGATGTTTACCTATTGTGCAAAGGAGATATTGGATATTGCAGAAAAACTGATGTCTTTTCTAAAGAAAGCCGATAGCTCCAAACAAAAACTAGATGTCAAACTTACACCTGTGCTGGTTTCCAAAAGAGATTTGAATTTAAAGAAGTCTGTGCATGGTTTGAACAGTAAATGGTGTGGGAGAAAGAACAAGAGTGCACGACCTGGCAGTACGAATAAGGACTGAATGGGATTGAGTAGTAAATGGCTCACAGGAAGATAGTAAAGGAACCATTAAATGCTCCAAGTCAGAAACAGGCTTAGGAGCTGTTGCTAAGAAAAAATAAGAGGTCACCTAGGAATGGAAACTCACCATCTTCTGAAGCTTGTGAAACAGTCTGAGCTTGAGGCCAGAAGAGGCAAACCAGATGATATACAGAAAAGGTTAGGGTGAACCAAAGAGGCAATCACCCCTGAAAATGTAAATGGAAAAAGGTCTTCCCAGGGTTTTATAGAGTTAAGAGAGGGCAGATACTGAAGGTTTAGAGCTAATGTGTATTACACCAAGGGAAGCTTAGGTTACATATTAGTAAAAGCTTTCTCACTAGGAGGGTAGTAAAGCAGTGGAACAGGCCACCCAAGAGAGGACGTGGAATCTGTTTGTGGAGGTTTTTAAGACCCGGCTAGACGAAGCCTTGGCTGGGATGATCTAGTTGGGGCTGGTTCTCCTTTGAGCAGGGGGTTGGACTAGATGACCTTCTGAGGTCCCTTCCAACCTTAATTTTCTATGATTCTATAATTTTCTTCGATAAGGGTCACTTTGGTAACATAGGCTCAAGTGTATGACTGTTTATATGACAGGCAAGGATTTCTTTGGGTGGTACCTTTTATTGGACAAACTATATAGCTGGAATAGAATTAGATAAACTTTCAAATGCAACACATTCTTCTTGTCTAAGGAGAAAAGCAAGCACAGTGATAGGAAAAAGCAGTTTTCCTGGGAGCATCACAGCTTAACACTATCACATCACTCTAACACTATCACAGTATGACTGTTTAGAGACATATACAACATGTACTTGATAGGACTTACTCCCAAATAGAGCCAGATGCACAGCTGACTTTGAATGTGAGAGGGTTGAAGGATCCTTCGTATTCAGTCAGGAGATATAAGGGTCCTCTAAGCTTAGAATAGTTCCTAGCTCAGGTCTATCATCTACTTAGGAATAATGATGAGATAATGAGGAATGGGAAGTTATGCATCACTATGATTATTATAAAAAACACAGGTGGGAGTGAAAAATGAAGACTTATAACTAGATCATTTATCATAAGAGATGTTCCTAGTAGATTTAAATAAGTGTGGAAATATCCACTACGTGGTAGGCATGATGGTTGTTGTAGTCAGAGAGAAACTCACTGATGCAGACCTTTCTGGATTGGATAAGAAAGTTACATGAGAAGCAATACTTTCTTTATATAAAAAAAGAATTGCTCCCAACACTGCTCTGGCCGTGAAAGACCATTCTAATAATCATGACCCATGATGTTGCTGTGCTCAAGTAACTCAAATAACATCATGCCACAGTCCACAAGGCTGCATACAGGATTAAATGTTAACACCCTCACCCATGCGTTTTTCCCAGGGAAAGAAAAGAGAGAGAGAGAAAGAGAGAAACTGGCTACTCCCATCATCCGTTTGAAGAAACTGCGCTGATATATCAACAGGATCCAGGAGGACCCAACTGAGCACCCTGCATTCATTTACAAGCAATCTACCATGCTCACAGAGTTCGTTGGAACTCTCCAAATTAAAGTATATCTGCCAGGAGGGCTCTTTTTACCCTTGGCTGTCATTTGGGATAGATGGCTTCTGCCCTGGGGCGAGCTGGCATACCACGGAAAAGAGGCCTGTGGCAACACAAACCGGACAACTCTTAGCGGTGGATCACTCGGCTCGTGCGTCAATGAAGAACGCAGCTAGCTGTAAGAATTAATGTGAACTGCAGGACACCCTCCCTCTGTGCCTGGCCTGTGTGGAGTTCAAGCAAAGGTAGCCTTGGCCACTTTGTCCACTATGCTGAAGAGGACGGGCCTATCACTGGCCTCTGGTGCACTGTGAAATTAGCCTTGTCTATAGAAGATGAGTCCACAGTGTCCAAAATCCATAATATTTGACATTTCCCTGAGAGGTCAAATAAGCTGTTTGCCAAATACAGACTATACCTCAGACAGAAAAAAGAGGCATTAGGATTTCCCAACCAGAGTACAGACAGGGGAAGAAAAGTAAATCAATGCATTAGTTTCTGTAAGGAAGAAGGCATTCTTTTATGCAGAGATCAAAAGAGTGAACTGAGCTAAAAGCAAATTTACTACCCTGCTTATGAACTCCCTGTGGGGGAAACTCAGACAGATCAAACAGAAGCCTTGGAAGAAATCCTGACAAACTCAACTTCCCTCCTCACTTGCCATTTTATGAGGGGGGGGGGGGTTTCTGCATTTATTGATGAGGAAACAGCTCATGTATATTGGATGTAAGAGTGCATCCCACAATCTGTGAAAATATCAGTGTTTTCATAGCTGCTGTCACCACTGCTGGCATCTACCTGGAGTCATACAGTTTCCTTGGCCAGTCCCAGGATCACAATCTGTATCAGATTTTGTGCTGCTTATGAGCAACAAAAATGAACCCTCCCCTGGGGAAGCTGAGAAGCAAGATTCCACCAGATTGGCACATCACAAAGGTGGTGGCAGCAAAGCCAAAATCCTACAGGTACAAAACATCAGAGGTCTGCATGAAAATTAAAAAGGTATGTGAGTAACAGTGAAGAAACCAATTTTGAGGGGGTTAGTTCATGTTGCCTGGGTCCCATTGATCATTCCACTGTGAAGCACATGTGCAACAATTGTCCATCATAGGGACCCAAAGTTGGTGACTAATAGAGACAGCGATGCTTAAAAGAATGAAATAAAACCAAACCAATATCCAATATTCAACAGAAAGTCACTTATGATAAAAGGGTCATCATAAAAGCTTTAAAAATAATAACTTGTGGTTTTAAGAATGGCCAGATTGTGGAAACACCTTTTATAGTTATTGCTCTGGGACTAAGCAATTGCAGGGACAATTTCTTTATCAAAAAACTGCTGAAAAACACTGGGTAAACTTGGTGATGCCCAAGATTCTCATGCAGTTTTATAGCTAACATCTAAAGAATTGCAAATCTCTCAAATGTATTGAGGATTTGCCTCACACATTTAATAATGACCAGTTGTTGCCACTTATAAGAGACCCAGGCTAAGGAGCTGCACTGGGATGGGGCCTGTGTGCCACACACTCAACATTTGTCTCACTCTTGCTTTCAGATCTTGCCTGCCATGACTTGATGTAGTTGGAAAGAAGTATAAGGAGGTAACACCTGCTCAAAGACAGTTGGCTGAAGTTGGCATAGGTCAATGTCTTATGTGGGGCTCCTCCTCCCCTATATCCCACCCTTTCCACTCAGGGTTCTAGCTGGTGCTAGACACTCACATCTGGCTGTCCAGAGTGACTGCCTTGCAGGTCAGGTGGAGAAAGAAGCAGCCAGGTTTTCCAGAGTCAGTGTGTTTCAGCTATTCTCACTAGATTTTACTGCAAGGTCAGGATCAGCTGGGCATGGTCTATGTAAAGAAGCAAATAAACCAATAAGAACACAAATGACCGTGCCCTAGGCTCTTCTTTCATCCTCTGGACACCTTGGTCTTCCTTCCTCAAGCAATCCCAGTCCCACAGGAGTTGTCCTGTACTTGCTCAGTCTGTATGAGCCTGCCTGTCCTAGGCAGTCTCCATGATTAATGTGGGGCCAGGGGAGTCACAAACCCCAGCTTAGTCCCTATAGGTACGTGGCTTCTCCTGGCAGCATGATGATCCAACATCAGTTTGGGAAGCTCAGATGCTCAACATCCCTGCAAAATCTCCTGCCTCCATAGGGAAACATGAAGATAGCCCTCATCTGTCCATGTGTTCCCCCCATCCTAGGGTCAATACAAACTTACATAGGGGTTTCTGAGCCAGCATAAGCCAATCCAGCCCCTTGCCCACTCCCACATGCCTGGCTGCTGCCAGCGGGTTAACACCCCGGGGGCTCATTATCCCCTGCAGCTGTTGCCTCCAGGCCCCAGGCAGCGCTTTCTGCACCAGCTGCCTGCTCCCTCTCTGGGCTGCAGTCTGAGCCCCTGTGGGGCTGGGGTTCTGATCCCCACCTTGATCTGGGTGCAGAGCCCAGGGAATGCTTCCAGGCACTGGTTGCCTGTCCAGCAGCACAGCAGAGTCTGCCCTGGGAGCATGGGAGCTTTACCTGCAAGCCCGGCTGGGGATCTGCTGGCTGTGAGGTGTGCCGGCAGCTGCCATCCCAATAAGTACAGGCCTAAGCTGAGCCCCTGCTACACCACTCAATAAAATAAGTGTGATCATTATAGATGATTTGTTGGACTCTGTTTATGAAAGGGCTGAAACTGAGACAGTCTTTACCAAGGATGTGCACTACCAGAATCCGAGTATTACGTATGCTGTTTGGAATATATTGTGCCTGGGGTCAGAGGGCGTTGGAGAGGGAAAAACTTCACAATTAACCTGAACACTAAGGCTAAATACAGACATTCAAAAAGCCCCTGGCAGAAGTGTTCTATTGAGCTTTACTTAAAGACTATACATTAGAGCAGGACTGAATAGAACAGAACAGAACAGATGCACCTTCCTCTCCAGCCCTGCTCCCACCACCAGCTGGCAACTGTCAGTAGCAGCTGGGTGGGGAGAGAGGTGGGGACAGCAGAGCCCCTGTGCTTGCAGTTCCTGGCTGTAGCAGTCAAGAGGTTGGGGTAGGGGGAGGTTGGGGAGAGAAGGGAGCCCCTGTGCCTTGCACTCTCCCACAGATTGCTGGATCAGGTCTTGGTGGCAGGCAGGCTGGGTCCACATGGCAGGAGGCCTTCTTCCCCCACCCCCAGTTCCAAGCACAGCCAAAAGTCAGGCCAAGCAGCCTCATGCTGCAGCTGTTCACTAAAATTGTCTGAAGTCTTGGGCAGGGGGGTGGGGGAAGAGACCCCCCCACCACCACATGGACCTAGCCCATTCCTTCCCTGACCCCTGAGCCAGCAAGCTGTGGGGGGCCTTCATGGCAGGCGGGGATGCATTCCTCCCACCCCCTACTCAGCCATGCAGGGTGGAGACAGAGGCTTTTCAGTCTCCTCTCTGTGACAGCCCAGGGCAGGGCTGTGCTGGTGCTTTTCTACACAGATAAGACTAGCAAGCTGCCCAGCGAGGGGCCCCTAGGCTGTCGGGGAACACGACCCACCTCAGTTGATGCTGGATGTGGTAAAGCCGTTTGATAAAGTGTTCTAACCAAAAGCACTTTACTCTGATACCACATCCATCCACGATGGGATCCACCATTTTTAAAGCACTTTATGTGCTGTGAACGGCTGTTCTGTTATGGCTGTAAAGCACTTTCTGCACGCTTAATGTGTGTTAAGTGTAACGTCTGTACCTAGCCCAAGTGTACAGTAATTTTTAAGAACCCTGGAGGGAAGTTACAGGTAGTGACCCTGTCATGGAAACCATACCCTGGCAAATCCCAGTGGTGGGCAAAATGTGGCCCGCAGGCCAGATGTGGCCTGCCAAGCCATTCCATGCGGCCCGCGGGGCCCTTAAAAAATTTAGAAAATTAATATTAATCTGCCCTGGGCTGTATGTCATGAGTCCCTCAATGGCTTGCCAAAAGTCAGTACGCGGCCCTCCACCCAAAATAATTGCCCACCCCTCATCTAGAACGTTTTGAAGATGCTATCAAAAAGCCTTAAGTTTACCTGGTGAAAGATTTAAATGCTTCTACACCAGAAAGTTATAGATGTAAAAACAAGATTTTCTCACCAGACTAGACAGTAATTTATACTTTGGGGAATGGAAGAAAAGGAGGAAAGAAGGGTGCACATGTGCACAAACACCTTCCTCCCCACTCCTCCCACCCCACACACACTCTATAGAAAAAATATAGATTATTGACAGGCTTATTTTAGAACTGCTATCTGATAACATGCCTGGTAGTGTGAAGAGAAACCTGCCCTTTTCAAAGCTTCTTATCAAATCCATTCACTCCCCCACTGCTCCACCTCCAGAACAGAGGAAGGCTCCACTGGGTTCAGTCTCTGATGCCTTACTAATGGCCATCTGAGAAATAGCTCTTAACACTATAAAGGGAAACACAGCACTATAAAGCTTTGACACAGAAGCAATTGTGTCTGCTAAAAGAGCGATGGAAATTCATAAGAGCTCTGTCTAATAAAAGGTTCTCTTTCACAAGAAAGAAGCAACTGGTGCAACAGCCTAACCAGAGGTTTCATCATACCATAGTTAAGTTTTGCTTACAATTGATAACAGGGCTTTTGACTAATTAACTGAATATTTGGGGTGGGACTGTCGTGCCTAGGTACCAGCTTGAGCAATTAAGTGCTCCTCCAAGTGCAGACAAAAACATGATATGCTTACTGGGTGCTGAAAGGAAGGACATTCTCCAAAGAGCAGGTTTAACAGAATATGAAAGAGCTAAACTTTACACAGCTGTGCTTCAAAAATAGCTAGCCTACACGTATTAGGTTATGTGGAGAAAGGAAAAAGATGTCTCTTCCTACCAGAATAGGAAAATAGGGTGACTCACAAACTCCTAGAAACATCAAAGAATCACGACCAAGTTATTCTGGAAGGGTTGGATCTTGGGAATAAGCATTAAAATAAAAATGTCCAACTATCATTACATATATTGAACCAGAATAAAAGTAACATTTCTTCTTGGCATGTTAAGGGGGCTTTGTGTACAAAATGTCAGTTGTTAAAGGATCCAGCGTGTTTGATTTAGTCAAGGGAATCAGTCAGGCTTATCTTGTCTGTACCAAATGCACAACTTAAGGCTGGGATGTTTTTCTGAAAGCTGTGGCTGAACTGAGCACACTTCTTTATTATAGGCAACATTGATAACATCTGAAAATGTCTTCCAGACTCAAGACTTGATTAAGAGGCTTTACTGCCACTTACTTTTTTGTCTCCTAAACACTGAAGATGGCTTAAGTCCTAAAAGGTCGAGTTGGTCTCCCTTTGAAAGGTTGAGGTTTGAAATCCTTAATAATTCCATTCTTGCTTTAATCATTTTTAATCTATATTTCACTATTCAACTTGACTATCTAGGTCAGGGGTGGGCAAAATGGCAGATCTGGCCAGCGGCTGGACTCCATTTCCCAGCAGCCCCTACCTGTGTTGCTGTGGCTAGTTTCCATGGGAGACCCCAGCAGTGGCGGGGCGGTGATAGCAGGAGACCACCCCAAACAGTCATGTGGGATTGCTGCAGATCATTAGCATCGATGACTCCTCTCAGCCTTCTCAATGACCTCCCGGCCCTTTTTTCATTGATGCACTTGTTGATCTTCTCCTAGCTTGGCTTATCTCAGTCCTCAAGGAGGGTGCACAGCCCTCATGGAGGGTGCACAGCTGAGTGGGGAGGTGCTCTAGGGTCGGGATCCTGTGGCAGTGAAAGTGTGATCCAGAGCCAGGGTAGAGCTATAATCTGCTGCCTGCACACCCTTGCCTGGGGCATGGGGGCAGTGGGTTGTGGTTTTGCCCTGGCTCCAGACCATGTTGTCACCACCACAAGACCCTGGCCCTGGAGCAGCTCCCCACCCAGCTGCGTACCCTGCCAGTGCTGCTGGGGTTGGTCTTCCTGGAAACCCTGGCCCTGTGCTCTCACAGTGCTGCCGCTGCTGGGTTCTCCATAGAAACCGGTTGCAGGGATGCGAGCAGGGGCTGCTGGGAAATGGAGTCTACTGCAGGCCCAATCTGGCCCATGAGTTGGACTTCACCCAACCCTGATCTAGGTTTAATGTCTTTGAACTGATGGTGGTAAAAGGAAAAAATAATAAAAGATAGACACCAGTTTATCTTTCAAACCCAACCCAACAAGGGACACATATTGTAAAAAAAAAAATGATGGAAGTCATGGCAGAAGCATATGTCTGGGCTTCTTGAACCATGCTTTGAGCGGGTCTACACATTCAAGCTTTTAGACTTACTTTTTACAAATCACATCACCTTTCAACTGTTTTGCACTAAAATGCTTAGAATTTGGTTTCAGAATCTGTTTAAAAGATAAGTACTTGCTATGATGATGTTAAAAAAAACCTAACAAACCCTACCTCCACACAGTAATATCTGCAGGCAACAGGGTGGAGATCTTATGATTGTCTATTTTACCATATGGCTTTGCAGGCATTTTTGCTTCAAAATGTCATATTACTTGTTTGGAGAAAGTAGCCTTGTTAACGGAGGGGAAAATTAAAAACCCTCTCACTTGGCTGCGCTTTGTTAGGTACACAGCAACCCAGTGTTTGCCTGGTTGCGTGAGTGGGTGGGTGTTGACCACTGTGCATCCAGAACCGCCTGTCATCTGAGAACCAGTCAGTAGGAAACAGGTTTTGTCCAAGAAATCCCTATTAGTGCGACAGTTCACTGGGGATATGAGATGGCTGGATGATACCCATATCTACATACTGTGAATCAAGTGTATTTGATAACCCTAGGAATGGCAGGACATTGACAGTATCCTCACCTGCCTGCTTTACTTGTGGCAGGTTAAGTTGTTCTCAGTGTCTTGAGGCAATGTGTCTTATAGGTGTTCAACAGGTTTCATAGATTTTTAAATGCCACTGGCCACGTTGGCAACAGTTGGGGGGTGGGGTGCAAGTGGCATCTGCCCACAGAAGCCAGCAGTGGCTTCGGCGGCTGCCAATCTTAAGGAGGGCACGTCCTCCCCCCACCTCCCCCATGCATCACCTATGGATGCTGATAAACACATTGTTCTTTCTAGGATGGGTGCAGAAAAGTCTCTCACAATCTATTATTTTACAATATCCACAAGTAGATACAAAAACAACACCCCCTCCCCCGTATCTTTAAGCAACGGAACTTTTCTTGTGTGAACAGAAGATACCTCCAAAATATTGGCTAGTTCCTTGGTGGCAGAAAATGTACAAGTACCTCTGGAAGTTTCAAATCTACCTGTTCTACCTGCAGGTTCATAGATCATGACAAACTCAGGAGGACCGAGCTGACTAACTGCAGCTCTGTTCATACGTTCCAGTAATTTGGTATGGTTGACTAGCCCAGTTATGCTAACAGACTATTTCTTAGTCCCAGCAGACATTTAAAAAAGGGTGCCATCACGGATACTATGACTGCAAAACTTAACTTCTATTAACCTGACTTCAAGGACCCCTGGATGTCCACAACTTAACTACTGTTGTAGACTGTATTCCAAACTGGTGTTTTGTGGGAAAAGCCCACTGTTTGCCTTGCTAGATAAAGTGATAAAGAAGACTTCACCATTCATTTTTTCTCTCACCTTCAATAAAGAGTAATGATTTCCTTTGTACCTGAATGCTGGAGTGTTGACAGGCTTCCACTCAGCTGTTTGATTTACTGTGCCAACCGAGCCATCACACAAAGCACTGCTCTCTTTCCTTAACTTTTCTTGAAGTAGATCAAAAACTTCCCCCCAGAAGTAGCTTTCATCACAGTGAAAACAGCAATATGTCTGCCACCAATACTTGCATAATACTGTAGATTGTTACCCTTTATAAACCTGGGTAACACATCAATGTGGCAGAAAGTGTTGTTGGTCCTAAAATATATCCATATCTGAGATTTCCAAGGTCTATTAAATCATTCCACAAGCCCAGCAGTGACTTTGCTGATGGTGCCATAACAGCATAACATCATTTAAATAAATTTCCTACAGACTTGTTAAAAAATATATTTCACTTGCACATTTTGGCATACTTGCCCTGCGTTAAAAATACATTTAAAAGGCTGTGGGTACTTAACCGCCCACCTTGCTTTTCAAGTTAAAGGCCCAGGCATTTTTATGAATGTGAGTCTGTCACTGGTAAACCCATTTTCATGCAGGGGACCTGCTGCATCTATCCACCAAGTCAGCCTGTCACTGTGTATCAGTGCATCAGCAGCTGCAACAACCTTGCTTCTTTTAAAATGCATTTGCACAGGCTTGTGAGAAGTGCAAGCACCATGGTCTCGAAGCTCTGCTGTTACCAGTATTCTTGTCACAGAACTACTATGGATTTCTGGTCACTTTGCAAGGGGGCAACCTTGTTTTTTTCTTCTTTCTCCCAAGCTCCTAGCCTTGCTAGAAATGTAATAAATTATCTTGAAAAAAGCCTCCCCCTAGACTTGTCTAATGTTTTATTCATATTAGCAAATATGGTCAGGGGAATATGGCCAGTTAATTAATGATTTTATTGCAGTTAATGAATAGTATCTATATATTTTATATTATTAACTAATACTACTAATAAAAGCATATTGGTGTGTCCCATTATTACTACTATAATTAATTTCACACATTGTCAATTAATTTTATATATTACAAATTGTGCTGTAATTACATTTTGACAAGTCTAATTATCAAATTAATCATAACTCTGAGGAATCATCCACTCCAAATTACATCTACTTGCTCTGTAGGTTTCTGTAAGAGTTTTGAGGAAATAAGGTACATTTTGATTTAAAAAAAAAAAGATAGTACTACATAAAATCAATATGTAACATAATTTAAGTGGGCTAAAGTGAGATACCCCAGAATGAAATTGTTAGTGTGGTATCCTAAATGGCTGGGTGTCTTTTTATTGCTGCCCTGCTGGGATCAGTTCTTAGTTTAGTGTTAATCACTGTTTTTATCAATAAACTGGAAGAAAATGTAAAACGATCCAGTTGCAGCCACTGAAGATAGCACACAAAGTGGAGTGCTGGTAAATAGCTATGAGGCCATGTGGCTGAGTGATCTGGATCACTAGGTAAGCTGAAAGCAAACAACATTTTAATACTGTCAGGTGCAACATCTCATGTTGAGAAATAGAATGAAGGTCACACTTACAGGATAAAGAGCCACACACCAGAAAGTAGGGACTTTGAAGTAGGCTGACCATATGGAGATCCTGGAAAATGGGGACAACACCTAGGAAATCTGGGACACTGCCCATCCTCCACCCACCCCACCCTGTCACAAGTTAGCGCGGCTGGGTCGGCATGTCAAGCAGGCAGCAGTGCCTGCCCTGCCCACCTGCAAGGCACTCTGCACTGCTCCAACTCCTGACCAGACTGTGCCCTTGTCTTTCTAGGACACCCATTATAATTCCCAGCAGCTGGCTGGGACCAGCGTCTAAAATCCGAGACTGTCCCAACTAAAACAGGACATATGCTCACCCTACACTGAAGGGGATTCTAGGCAGAGGCACAGTAGGGCAGCTCTTCTTCCCCACTCTCACCTTACCCTCCAGTTTCGCTACTGAATCTCGATGCCATATCTGCACTAACTGGTGCAGCAATCCTCATGTGTGTATTATCCAGGGGTTGACATATGGGTCTGAGCCCCCCATGAGAGATGAGAGCTCCCCACAAGCCCCCACATAAGAGCCAAGAGCCCCCCATAGGAGATGAGAGCTCCTGACCCAGCCTGCATCTTTCTAAGCAGCTCAGGCTGCGGTGGCAGCAGCAGGGGCTCCTTCCCTCTTCCAGCTGCCACTGCCGCAGATCCTACCAAGAGTCGGAGTGTAATTCAAACCCTGGTATTATCAAGGGACTATCAAGCAAGTCTACTAGAGATAGTATTGCCTCTATATACAACACTTTGTTTTTAGGTAGGGACACCAAATGAGACAACAAACCACATAGTTGGAAAGAGTTTTGGAAGATCCAGAAAAGAGCTGTGAATGACATAAAGTTTGGAGAACATGCCTCCTGCTTTAGGATCAATCACAGATTACACCCTGCAGAGAGGCAACTTGCTTATAGTAAAAGGCAGAAGATAACCAGAATAAAACGGTTGTTAGTTTGCTATGCAAAGGTCTAACAAGGGTGTAGGAGTCTCTAGAAGCTGAAACCAGAAATGGTACACATTTTTAACAGCAAAGGTAATTTCCAAAAGTTAACTAAATAAATGTAGAAGATTGTCCACCATGTGGTGTCATAAAAGCAGTATCAAATATTTTTCTAGAAGACAGGAGAGGGAAATTGAAGCTGCTTCTCTTCTGTCAAGCTTTTCTAAACAATGGGTAAAATCAGGAGGGTTCTGCTATAGACTTCAGTGCAGTCTTGTACTCCTATTTCACTCTACATGTTCTCTCATTGAAAAGGTGAGCTGTCAAATCAATTGAATAACAACTCCCATGATGAACAGCCACAGTTTAGAGATGAATAATGTAAAAAACTAATCATTTTAGAAAACATTAGAATGTCACGCTGCACAGGATGATATGTGCATATATATATAATATTTCATGTCTTCAATAAATAAGCATATAGATAAATGGCTTAAATACTTTTGTTCAGTTGAGAAAAGATCTTAAGCTGGGGTGGGCAATTATTTCTGCTGAAGGGCCACTTAATGAGTTTTGGTGAGCTGTTGAGGGCTGCAAAGGTAGCCTCACGCCTTGATAGGTGCCCTGCCCCTTTCCTACTATCTTGGGAACAGAAGTCCTGCCCCTAGCCCTTGACCTTTGCCACCAGAAGTCCCTCCTGTTGCTCCAGAAGTACTTGTTTTGGGAGGGCGGGGGTTGCCATCTTGAAACCAGAAAAAAAACAACAAATTATGTACTAAAAAAAATCTAGCATCTACTATAATTTATTTTATTACAAAAATATTTTTGTCTTGATTTATGTGAGTTTGCATAGTGTATCTAGAGGTGATTGCATAACAGCTCAAAATACAGTCTTATTGTGTATGGTCAGGTATGGGGATGTTGTGTGTGGGAAGTGGGTATGGTGGGTAGGAGATGGGTGTGGAGGGGGTGTGGGTGCAGGGTATGTGGTTGGGGTGGGAGTGTGGGAGGGTGTGGGTATGTGTACTAAATAAATGAGCAGTAACCACTGTGCAGTAGCATCTCATGTAGACATGCCTAGTGGGTCCTAGGGATGAGTCCAGGACAACCCCGTGGCTCTAGAGCATGTCAGCAGACTTACATAGAGTACGGCAAGCTGAGCCCCACACTCCCCAGGACATAACCCCTGGCGTTGGACAAGCCCTGTGTCTAGTACTCCTACAACAGGTTTCAGGACTGGCACTGTTGATCCCCTCCCAATGCAACACACACTTCCTTTCCAGAGCTCCATCTAATGGAAACTTTGGGTTCAAATCTACTTCTTCAGGGGCACAGCACAGAAAAAGCAAATAGAAGAAGCAGCTTTACAAACATGTCTAAATACAATAACATTAGATATCACAAACAACACATGGATCCAGACAAAATTAAATTAAATGTTCCATGTCTCCCTGTGCCAGGTTCCTCATCACTACTCTGCAGCATTCTCTTTAGAGTCCTTCAAGAGCCCAGGATCCCTTTAGCCAGGTCATGCTTCTCATGCAAATCATAGAGTCACAGTCAGAAGTTTCCCTCCTACCAGCCTCCAGGTCAGCGTCTTTTGATCTTGGCTGGTCACTCAGTAAAAAAGGGCTCCCGCAAGCTACAAAAGTTTACCCCTTTTTGTTCCTCTCTCTTGCCCAAAACCTCCTGTGTCTCTGACTGTTCCCTGAGCAGCTCAGGATCTGGATTTTAAGACCAAGTGTTAACGCCCAATGTTTTTGTTCTCCTGTTTGGGGATATTCCACTCTCCAAGCTGAAGCCCTTTCCAACAAGCTTGGTTAGACTGCTTTTTCTAGGCTTTAGTCATGCCGTTGCTCCAAGATGCTTTCAGTTGAATGGGATCAAAGATTAAGGACTCTCCATTGTTTCTGTTCTCTAGGAGGTAAATGGCACAGTCCTAGCAGCAAATGGTAAATTCTCCATACAAATCCCCCTACCCCAGCAATAGGTCCCCTCTACACATTACAGGTATTGCACAATTAACTGGTTAATGGCACAATTACCATAAGACCAGCTACACATGCAAAGTAGCTACCACACAATAAAAGGCTCCAACCAGCTATAAAGTTAGACCTTGAAATATATACTAACTTTATAGCTGGTTGCTATTGAGTTTTAAATTTGCACATGTAGCAAGGTCTCCCCTATGGCCAGGAGCCCCTTCACCTGACAGGGATCCCAGCCATTGGGATACACCTTGCTCAGTGTAAAAATCCAAGCCCAGGAGATGGAAGCTGCTGTGATGCCTAAGGCTGGGGGGTGAGGTGTGTGAAACCACCAGGCCACACCAGGCTGTCGGTCCAGTTCCTCACTTGCAGCCAGCACCAAGAGGCCTGCAACTGAGGGGGCTTCCAGTCTCAGCTGTGCCTCATGTGAGGTGTAGCTGGAGCCAGATCCCCATCAGTGTTGGGACTCTTGGTCCTGGTTGTGTGAGGACCAGCTGGGACCAGAAGCTCTGTCAGCCACGGGGTCTCTTGGCCCTGGCTGGTGTGGACCCCACAGCTGGAAGCCCCCCCAAAGCAAAGGGGGCTTCCAGCTGTGGGAGCTTGCTTCTTGCCAATGCAGGGAAAGCCCTGGACTGAGAAATATCGCAATTGGATCTAATGTGCCATCCCACAATCATGCCTCCTGCCATGCACTTGTAACATGGCAGGAGGCACAATTGTGTGGATCACACATTAGATCCATCTGTGCCTTTACTTACACGTGTAGACAGAGCCTTAGTGTATCTCACCTCAGACACCAGCAGAGAAGTTACAGCAGTACTGAAAGTGGTCTCTTGACTTCGTAAAGCTTGCAAAATAGCATCCAGTGGTGATAACAGAGCAGTCTCTTCTCATGATTCAGGAGTCCAATGCTATCAAGTGGTGGGCAGGGATGGCCATTTTACAGTAACTGAGACTGCTAAGGAGAATTCAGAAAAAAATTACTGCTCTTATCAATTGTGAAGGAGGCAGAGCCATGAGGCTTTGGTGCCCCTGTATTGGTAGTTCATTTTTTTGCCCTAACAGGTAGATTTTTGGGCAAGCAGTTTAAACATGAAGAAATTCTTGAACTCATTCTAGAGATAGAAGCTCGTGGGAAGAAAATCTTACCTATTGATCATGCACAGGATGCTATTAACCTGATTGTTCAGAGGAAGCACATTCCTTTTCAACCTGAGTACTCATCTAGGAAACATTTCTTTGCAGAGGTGAACAAGCAAGCTCTTGGTTTAAAGTGTAACTGATGTCATTGATCCTGATTGCTTCTACCAATGGCTGAAAAAGAAGTGTGGACGCCACTGGAGTGATTGCCCCTCCCCAATGTCTCTCGCCGGGTCCACTCAACCTTTGCGTCCTCCCTTATATTGTTCTGCAGTTTTGTTTTGTACTTTT
This sequence comes from Crocodylus porosus, assembly GCF_001723895.1. Lineage (NCBI taxonomy): Eukaryota > Metazoa > Chordata > Crocodylia > Crocodylidae > Crocodylus > Crocodylus porosus. Next base: position 89,776,462 of record NW_017728947.1, on the reverse strand, counting down.
AAGCAATCACCTCAGGGGTGGCTGCATGTCAGTGACAGATTAAAAAAATCTCTGAACATTTCTTAAAGGGTTATGGGAGATTTAGTTACTTTGTACATACAAAGTGACCTGAACCATACGATAACCTCCTGACCTACTTATTTATATTACACAACAAAAGTGCTATAGAAGAGCACCTGAATGTCTTCCTCCTCATTGTTGTTGTTATTTAGTCAGGCCAGAGCATAGCATTGGGATACTAGCAATGACCTGCTGTGAGACAGTCCTTCTTTCATCAACCAGTATTTCCTACATATCTATTGGTAACTTTCACTGTTTGAATTTAACCAGGAGATTTCCTAGGAAACTGCCCTCCCCTTGGGCATCTACATGTAGTGGCAAATTAAGCATGGGTCTACTGATCTGTGAATTCACGTCCTACCTGGCAGAGATCCTGCGCACCTTACACCCACAGAGACATCGGGGAGGCTTCTGCTTCTGGAAATATGTGGTCATGATGCAGCAAAGGATGGGGAAATGTAGATGGGAACAATCACTGGTCCTGGGTTGTTCTTGTGTTTGAATTTAGCAAGCTGTCCTTTTCATCACATTTTCCCTGTGGCCCAGATGGTTAGCAAATGTTTAAAGCCTTGCCACATAATAGTACCATCAGGAGGAGAAAAGGATTATGTGAATCAGACTGTTCCAAAGAACTACCGTGTTTACTTGCAGAGAACTCGCACTAAGACCCTTTAGGGAAAAAGTCTTGGAAAGGACAGCCTGGGTTACTGAGTCCAGTCCCTGCTAGTGCTGGCATCACCTCATATAAGCTCTTTCATAAATGTATCAATCCCTAGCTTTTTTCTCCTGAAAGTCCAATTGAAAGGCTGCTTCAGACACCCTGATCATTGAAAACTTTCTTCTGATCTCCAGCCTAAATTTAATCACAGTCAGTTTTTGTGCCCTTTTTTTCTTGTGCCAACATGTCCTGTTTAGCTTAAATAGATTTTCTCACTCCCTGGACGTAATTATACACATCTCATTCCTGAATATAATTATATACAGCAATCCTTATTCCCTCTTGGTCCTTGTTTTCCTAAGCTATTTTTGCCTCCTCTTATAAAATAAGCTCTTCCATCTCTCTGATCATCCCAGTAGCCTTACTGTGCAGAGTCTGCACTTGGTCTAGTCTGAGTTAATCTCTTGAACATAAGGTAGTGGAAAAGTACGTGGCAGTCCCGATGCTGTTTCCCTGAACACTGGACCACAAACACCAGGGAATAAAACAATAAATCTTGCCTTTCCAGAAAGTATCAAGCCCAAATGAAGCTCTTTTTGCCTCCTTCCAAAAAGCACACTGCACCATTCTCTTGCTTGCTGTCTCTCACATGCAGGCGCACACACCTGTAACCAGTCACTCTTCTAATTAATGCTTTTGCAACAATTCCAAGCAAATCCTCTGGGCTCACATGTTTAGACTTTGCTATGAAGCTATCTGACCACCTGTCTCCATGAAGAGGCTTAAGTGCTCCTTCCATTTTTCTCCACTTTTCCTTCTCAACAAAGGTTGGTTAGCGCACCAGGCTCTTGTGAAATCTGTGGTTCTCTGTATGTCAGAGACCCACTTGATGGCTGTTAGTAATACCTTCCAACCTGAGAAGTATTATGTAATGTTCCAATATGTGCCATCCAGCCACAGTGAGTTTTAGTAGAAGAGGCAGCAAATTCAGCATGCTTTTGGCTCAACAATTGTCCTGGTTGAAGGGATGATACTAATTTATTGATGCTCAACTTTGAACGGTGCTTGTGGAGGTAGTGTCCATGAGTCCATGTCAGTACTCAGTATCTTTTCCAGTTCTGTCATATCAGTTCTTTGGGCTACTGTGGAGACATCATCAGTATACATGTATCACTTAGATGTCATATGCAAGAAGTCTGAGGTATATACATTGCAAAGTACTGGTGCTAGCACTGATCCCGGGGGACTCCATTCGTCAGAGTTTGTACTCTGCTTTTTTCTCCTTGGCTAGTAGTGAGTTTAAATGATCTGCTGAAGAACATGTTCATGAGGAAAATGCATACTTGAAGTCAGTTTATGTTTTTGAGGCCTTGGTGGCATACAGTATCATAGGAGGCTGTAAGGTCATTAAAGACTGGGCTTGTTTTCTGCCTCATCTCAATGCATTTTCCATGTCAGATATAAGTAAAGTATCTTGATCAATGGTACACCACCTTTTTCTGACAACCAGCTTGTTCTTTTGGGATCTATGATGTTCAGGATTAAATGCTCCACGAGTTTGTATGGAACACAGAGTTGTGAGATGGGTTGGTAGCTCTCTGGATCCTCTGGTGGTTTGCTGGGTTTCAGGATAGCAATGATGTCAGCTTTTTCCAGATTTTTGGAAGTCAGATTTTTGGAAGAGCATGCTGAATATTGGAATAAGCAAACACATCCTTGCCCATGAGAATATTCCAGCCTACCAAGGAGTCACATTACATTGTTTCCTCACTTCTAAACATCGCATTCAGAAGCATGCTGAATATTGGAATAAGCAAACACATCCTTGCCCATGAGAATATTCCAGCCTACCAAGGAGTCACATTACATTGTTTCCTCACTTCTAAACATCGCATTCAGAAGGTCAGCAGTGACGTCTCTGCACAGACAGATGCCTGAAGATGTTTAGCCAGCGTGACATGGGGTGCCAATGTCAAAGTGCTCAGAACCTCTGCGCTCGCAATGGTATATGCCCCAGCAGAGGGTCGTGCTCCTGCATAGTCCAGAAGTTGTCACTGAAAAGCTCGACATCGCATTTAACAGTGCGCTGAGACTTCTAACAGGATGAAAAACTTACACGCACAGATGTACTCACTGTATTCTCAGGCATTAGACCAAGTAATATAAGAAGACAGACCTTAACATGATTACTGGGAATACAGGCAAGAGATGATGAAAATCGCCTGCTCCATCAACTGTTAACTGAAGACCTGAATAGATGAAGGCTTAAGAGGCTTAAAAGCCATAAACCGTTTATACATGACGCCCACAAGCTCCTGGAAGAGACTGGGTGCTGAATCAATCCTGTGGGCAGTAACAGAGTGGCCGACTGCTGGGACAAGTCAGACCTATTCCTACTGCATCTTATACCAACACCATACGAGTCCTCTATTGGGCACAACTTTGGCAGAGAAGCATGGGTCAAGCTGACCTGAACCTGTTCAGCCTCCACAAGAGAAGGCTGAGGGGGGACCTAGTGGCCGTTTACAAATTAGTCAGGGGGGACCAGCAGGCATTGGGGAAGTCCCTGTTCCCCCGAGCACCGCCAGGAGTGACCAGGAATAATGGTCACAAGCTGGCAGAGGGTAGATTTAGGCTAGATATCAGGAGGTGCTACTTCACGGTCAGGGCAGCTAGGATCTGGAACCAACTTCCAAGAGAAGTGGTGCTGGCTCCTACCTGGGGGGTCTTTAAGCGGAGGCTAGATGTACACCTTGCTGGGGTCGTTTGACCCCAGCACTTTTTCCTGCCATGGCAGGGGGTTGGACTCAATGATCTACTCAGGTCCCTTCCGACCCTAGAAACTATGAAACTATGTACAGACTGGGATCTGGATATGGATGCTTCAAAACAACACTGTATGAGATGAACATCTTAGACAGCCCTTGTGTGAATGCATCATCCAATAAACACCACAGTACTATCAAAAGCTGCAATCTTTACAAATGCCCAGATAGAGAAAACAAAATCTGCATATTGAGAGATAATACCAGTCAGTAGCTCATATATTTGGAAGTTAATATCTGATACCATATGAAAGAGATAGACAGCAAATAACAGGACAGTAGCACATGTGGCAGAACAAGCGATGAAGTGACTGAATCTCAGCATGAACCCACATTTCCAGTTTCCTTATTTGAGAGGAGGAAAAATGTCCCAAGCTTTATAATGGCAGTGTGATGGAAAGCTGTTATGTGAACCACCACTACTTAAATTTCCTCCTGAGAAGCACCTTTCTCAGTTTCCTGCAGGCCACTTCCCACTTACTCTGAAATTGCAAAAAATATCTAGATTCCCCAACCTCACCTCAGTATACAGTGTCAAGCATCTAGTTATGTTGTCCAGACATGGCTGCTTCAACAGTTCCATGGCAGGGCAAGAGTGAGCATTTGTCTTAATTCTAGACCTGCTGAAAACAAGTTAGAAAGAAGAGGAAGAAACCTACTATGTTCCTGAATTATAGTCACCTGTAGGAACCAAATACCTTTCAAAACTTCAAGCAATGGAGTATCATTACCATTTTTGATTTTTCTAAGAAATGTTATTATTTAGACAGGTGGACCAAAGGTCCTCAAGCACCATGTGCCATGATTATAAGGCCAGCTGCAGTGCTTCCCATCTTCAGGTCTTCTTGAGTGAACGTTAACGTGTGTCAAGTGTTTCCCAGTGGCTGGAAAGGTCACTATTAGGAACTGAGGTATAGACTGCTGGGTGCCGGGTGTGAATACTTCAGCTGGTCCAAGCTGGGGTTTGAACCCTATAGGAATTTCCCTTCTGTTTAAAGAGACAAAAGCTTACTAACATAACTCAAAACCAACTTCTGGAAAACAAAGCAGCATTTATTCTTTCACTCAAAGGCACAAACCATGCAGAGATAAAATAGAAACCGAGACCGGTAGGCATACTTGTTTACCAAAGCATACCTGCTCTGTTGATAGCTCAGTCAGGTATAACTTGTTCGACATTTCTGACTTCAAAGGAACATGTTTGTCTTTGGCGGGCAAGGTCCTTTTGTTAGATGTGGCATCTTTTATTAGACCAACAAAGTAAGGGGGACTGCACCCAAAAGCTTGCTAAGAACTTTTTTCCAACTATTTTAGTTGGTCTATTAAAAGATACCATGTCTAACCAAAGAACCTTGCCTGCCTATGTCCTTAGACCAACATAGCTACAACCAAAAACTCAACTGGTTTGTCCTTGGGAGATTATCCCATTCTACTCTGAATGAAGCCAGCTAGACAGCTTCTCTCTTTAGCTGATGAACCAGCCATTGTTTTCTTAGTAGCTCTGAAGAGCTGTACCTGAGGCTGGTTTTTTCTGTCATTAGTTAACCTTTTCTAAAAGTGTTTTTAACAGTTCCATTATAACCATTAACAACTCCATTATAGCCTTTATAGATGTATCTCTATCATTCAGGCAGTAACAACGCTATATTGAATAGTGTCACTCATTATGTCCATTGAACATTTTTTATAGAATACCAGGGTGCTGGGGTAGTTAAGAATCTGACCAGAACGAGTCAAAAAAGAATCCGTTTAGGGGGGTAGGTTGTAGCCATGTTGGTCTAAGGACGTAGGCAGACAAGATATCAGATTTACCCAAAGAACCTTGTCTGTCCATTTAGGGAGCACAAATTCATCTACAGCCTCAGCTTTTTAAGGTCCCATTAATCTACTTATACCTACCCCCCCCGAGATTATATTAGAAAGAAAAAGACTCAAGTTCTTCAAGTAAAAATGCACATACACATATAGTTGTATGGACAATTACAAGGTTTTGCTATGCAAATAGGGTGACTACCTGTGCAAATAGTGGCCAGATGAATTTTCAATTCGATTGCACAATTTTTGTGCATATTTTCAATGTGATTAGTTGTGTGGGAAGAAACTTCTTAATACGTTGGGTTAAAAGGCAAATAATTGCTGTTAGTTCTAGAAGAGAACATGTCCTCCTTTCTTTCAAGAGTTGTTAAATGATTAACTGTTTTTAGAATAAAAGACTAGTTATTACATGTTGATAACATTATGCTAGCATACAGCAGATCCAACACAAGCTATTATTTCACTCTCCAATTAGTACCTGTGAATAAATAACCTCCTATTATTTTTTTAATGTGCCACTAGAAATGGCTCTGATTGTAGGACAAACAATGCTCTGTATATGGATTAAGCTGGCAGCTTGGAGCGCAATGAAGAGCAGTTTCTGTGGAGTGGCAAGGTTATATGCATTAATTCACCTTTTAAAGAGTATTCATCAGCCCATTCAAACACCCCATTAGGTCTGAGTAGTTATTCAATGTAGAGTCATTTAAGAAAATTGTTTATTAGTTGGATGAACAGAGACCATTAAATTACAAAGTCTGCTGCTAACACCCACAGCAGTTTCCATCTGGCAAAACACTGCTTTCTCCCCTTAGGAGTAATTTTTGATGGATGCTGCACTGTACTTTCCATTCCCAGACCTTTGCCCTTCTAAGGTGATCCATTTTACTGTGAGTTACTGGGCCAGTGCAGCTTCTGCAGAGCACACCTGCTGGTCCTCTCCTTAATCACATCAATTGCATTTTTCATGCTCATCCCGATACCAGTGCAAAATGAACAGAGATTTGAGGTTGCTGGGCAGAGTCAGGGCTCACAAGCTTCCTCTTTAAGGAACAGGCAAGCACTAAAATTAAACAGTATAACACTGGGACTTGGGAGTGAGATTCAAAGACATTGTACAAAGAAAGTGTTTCTGTTAGATGTTGCTGCATAAATTTCAGGAAAAGAACTTCTGCTGCTCTTGGTTAAGAGCCCATTGGTTCAGTGGCATAACGAGAGTGGTTCAGTGGGGCACCAGCCCTGGGCCTTGCCTGAAGCAGTGGGGTCAGAAGGGGGCCAGGGAACTGTACTGTAGCCAGGGAGCACCTCACTCTCCCTCCCCTACTACCTTGCACCTTCCATACTGCCACTGCAGCAGCCACATGCAGCACTGGTTGTAGGACAGGGAAGAGCAGCAGCTGCAGGTCTGGCAGGCCAGAGGTTTATTACCAAGGGAAAATGCTGCCCCAGTGGGAAGTACTGTTAACACTCCTGCCTCCCTTTTCTACTGCAAAATTTTAGTTTTTAAATTGTTGCTTCAAGTACATTTCAGCAGCAGCTTCTACCTGAACCCCCATAGCAGCAGCTTGCCCTGTTATACCTGTTGGCCACTCATCCTGTCCCATGCACCACTGCCACCCAGGGCACAGAGCTATCCAGTTACGCAGAAACTGTAGAAATGATTCACAATCTCGCAGCTGAAAAACACCTCAAGAAGCTACTTAGTTTGGTTCTTTGCTCCAGGGGAGGATCAAGAGTCTAATATAATAAAAGGTTTAGTCTGTCTGTCGGTTTGTCTGTCTGTTCATAATGCTTTTGGGCAACTGTGCATGTGCCGCCAAGAGGGCGGGTGGTGATTAGCTGTGTGGTCCCAAGTTTGCACAGCTGCTGGCGAAGTTTGTGGTGGGCCTGGGCCACCCAAACAGTGGGGCTTTCCCCTACCTCCCTGCCTGAAGGCAAAGAGGGGATCACAGTGACACCCCCCAGAACAGCCAGCAGGGTGGGAGAGGTGGCAGACAAGGAGGGGAGGGGACGGGAGGCAGGTGGACATGGATGCAGAGTGGAGTGAGATGGGACAGGGGAGTGGTGATGGGTAGAGTGGGGCCAGACCCAGAGTAGTGGGAAGAGGTGGGGAGCGGGGCTGGATCTGGAGTGGTGGGGAGGGTGAGTGGAGCAGGGCTGGATGTAGGGTGGGCAGGGTAGAGTGGGTCAGACCCAAAGCAGCAGCTGGGGGAGGGGTGTAGAATGAGGCCAGACCCAGAGTGGGGTGGGGGTAGAGCAAGGTTGGACCCAGGGCTGAGGGGGGGTTAGAGTGGGGATAGACCCAGAGTGGTGGAGGAGAGGGAGGGAGGGGAGGCCTGGAACATGAGCGGCACCGGGGGGGGGGCGTGTAGAGCACAGCCAGATCCCAAGTGGCAGGGGGGATGGGGTAGAATGGGGCTGGACCCCGAGCAAGGGAGGTGAGGACAGATGTGGGGTGGGTAGAGAAAGGCCAAGCCCAGAGCAGTGGGGGAGAGAGGAGGGAAAGCAGGGCTGGATGCGGTGAGGGGTAGGGTGAGGCCAGATGCAGGGGGAGGGGTAGAGCAGGGCTGGATCCTGAGCAGCAGTGGGGGAGGGAGGGAACAGGGCTGGACCCGGAGAGGTGCAGGGAGGAGGGTGCAGAGCTGGACACGGGGCTTCGTCCCTGGCCACTCCCTCCCACCCCCCCATCATTCTTGATGGGCAATTTGCCAGTATTCCATAATGGATGTTTGCTCCGTCTAAGGGTAACAATCCCAGAAGCCATGTCCAGATGAGCGCGCCTCTGGTGCGGCATCTCGAAGCAGCCTGAGTTGCAACATGAAGCATGCTGGGAATGAAAAAATGTTCCCCACACTGCATATTTGCAGCATGGACTCTAAATTTGATACCAGCAAATCCTGGTATCAAAAAAAAAAGAAAAGAAAACCACACTGAAAAAACATGGCACAGGGCATGCTCCCAGAGAGTGTCCTGAGGCAACCGGAAGCTGGGTCCTCCACAGAGATGCTCTAGCACCCAGCCAAAGCATCTCTATGCCTGCTGTGTGTCCCTGCTACTCCAGCAACCTGCCTCAATGTGCTGAAGCAAATAGGAGCAGGACAAGGCTGCTTGGATCAGATCCAGGCTCTGTAAGTAAGGGCATGGGGGTTCAGGATTATGGGTCAGGTGAGAAGCAGTGTGTGGGAGGGATGGGTACCCTGCATGGTGCATAGCCCCACCCTGCAGCAGCAGCAGCCATCAGGTTGCTTGTGGCCAGCTCCTGGTGCAGACCCCCAGTGGCTGTACATGTGACAGCAAGAGCTGGCTTGGTTCAGTCCAAGGGTGCATGCCAGTGGGCCAGCCCACTGCTGTGTTGTATGCCATGTGCAGCCACCAGGGGTCTCCGTCAGGACCGGGTCACAAGTGTCCTGATGGCCACTGCTGCTGTAGCTGTGGGGGAGGAGGGGCTGTGCGCTGTGTGGAGAGGCAGGAGGGAGACCCACCCCTCCCACATAGTGCCCCCCACCCTCACACAGTCCCCCCCACACAACCCCCCAATCAACCCACAAACCCCACACCCAACCTATTTCTCCCCACAGACCCCCGCATAAGCCCCACACTGCCCCCACAAGTCCTACACCCACCTCTACACCCACCCACAAATCCCCCTAAGTCTCCCCACAAAACACCCACATACCCCCCTCTACAAACCCCACACCTCACCCCCCAAACTCGACATCCCCTCCACAAATCTCACAGGGATGGGACCTCATGGTGGGAGCAACTGCCACACTGCAGCCCTGCCCCATGGTTACACTGGTGCTGGGACATGCAGCCCCAGCCTGGGGTGGGGGCTCCTGGTCCCAGGAACCACTTGGGAGGTGTGATGGATTGGGTGGAGACGTGGAGGTGGGGGTTGAGGATGGGGGAGTGCTCTACCCCCCTTGAGCAGCTTGTGTAGGGAGAGGCTGGCCTGGAGGGGAAGAAGGTTGCACAGTCCATGAGCCTGTCAAAGGCTTCCCAGGAACAGCATGGAGATCACTGGGGCAGGGTACAGGCACAGGGAACAGAACAGCAAAGGCTGGTACTGCTCAGGGCCACAAAGCAGCAGGTGGGACAGCTGCATCTGGACTCATGTCCCGGTGCTGGGATGGAACTGCTGCTGGGAGGGAGCTAGTAGGGGAAGGCAGGGTCTGCAGGTCAGGACTGAGGGGCAAGGGCATCCCAGTGCTGCTTAGCACCCTACACCTGGGTGAGTGAAGCAGGCAGGAGTAGCTCTGATTTTTTAATGATAAAAAACCCAAAGGCAAATGCCAAAGTGTATGAATATTTAGAATCCATTTTATTATGATGATAGAGGCACTGGTAGGCTTCCAAACTGCTTTAAAATTGTAAATACCAATAAAACTTCACCCAACTGATCTCTCTGTATATAGTGAAGTTTCATTTTAATTGCGGAAGGACGCAGGTTTGGGGAATTTTAATAAGAGAATTTGGGGGGGTTTAATCAGAGAATTTGCAATTTTTAAACAGGGAATACCAGGATCCCTGCTGGTAAGGCAAGTAGCAGGACCAGAGCAGAGGAGCTGGGACCCAGCTGAAGGGCAGACAAGGTGGCTGACCTCCTGACCATTTGGGGCCAGGAAGACGCGCTTTGATAGTTGAAAGTGGGCCACCTCAATGAGCACATCTTCTGGGCAATAGTTACCCAGATGGCAGGGCAGGGGAACCAGAAGACATGACAGCAGTGACAACAAAAGCCAACTGTGCAGCCATGGCCCACTGGCAGCTGGCCCAGAGGTGCAGGAACCCAGAGGTGCTAGCCCAGGTGGCTGTGTGGTCCCTGTCTGGGTCTGGCAGGTGCGCAGCCATGGGGCCGCAGGTCCAAGGGGACGGATGCTGTCACAGGTGGCAGCAGGTCACAGCCAGACAGCAGCTCCTACAGCCAGACCGCTGCAGGGGCTACTCTAGGTTAGCAGTCCAGCTGGTACAAGAGGCTAGTGTCTGCAGATACTAACTGGCTGGGCCTCAGAAGCTCCCTGAGCTGTTCACCAAGGCAACTTTTTATACTTCTATAGATCCAGAAGGAGCTGGGCAGGGTCAGTTTGCCCCAAGTTGCACAATTTGCCCCACACCAAAGTGTATGTTCAGGCACATGTGCTGAGGAACAAATTCCCAACACAAATTTGTGCTGCTGCTATTTGAGCTGCTGCAAGTGTAGGTGACTACATGTGTGGACATGCCCAGGTATCCCATTCCAGTGCTTTGCTACCTCTATCATTGGAAAGTTTTCCCCAATATCTCATTTAAATCTCTCTGCTGAAAATTCCCATTTTACCATGAGTGGACATAAAGAACAATTGATTAGTGTCCTCTTCATAAAAAACTGTGCATCCTGGAGGGCTATGTTCCCTGTCCTTTTGGTCTCTTCCTCAGTAGATTACACAAACCTAAGTCCTTCAACTCCTAGTAGATAATTATTTCCAATACCTTCATCATTCTTCTTGTTCTCTTTTAGACTCTCCCCAGTTAATCTACCTCTGTCTTGACATGCAGTGTCCCAAACTGGACACAGCACTCCAGTTGAGTTCTTACCAACATGGAGGAGAGTGGAATATCTGCCTCCTGTATCTTCTGTAGGAACAAAGGAAAAAAGAATGGCAGGAATACTGGAGTCATTAAGTCCTGTTTCCTTGATAATCAAGTTATCAAACTTTACCTTGAAACTAGTTAAGGTTCTTGTCCCTGCTACTCCTGTTTCAGCACTTCACTTCTTTAATGGACAGAAACTTTCTCATAGTAGCGTTTAGTCTAAGTGTATTTATAACAAGGTTGTACCCTTTCAGGATTTTCTTCCAATTGCATTACATTGTTGACTCATGTTCAATTTGTGACCCACTCTAATTACCTCACCCTGATCCTTTTCTGCTATATGGCTGAATAACCAGCTCATTCCCATGTTATGTCTATGCATTTAATGTTTTCTTCCTTGGTGTTATACTTTGCACATCTCTTTATTGAATTTTATCTTATTTATTTCAGACCATTTCTACAATTTGAATTATGAGCCTATCCTCCAAATTGGATGGATTGGGGGAGGGGAAAGCAAGATTTGTAGGAGGGATTGGGGGGGTGGCATTCATGGGGAGGGATCTAGGGGGATAATGGGGTCTCTGGGGGCGATTGGTGTATTAGGGGTTAGGTGGGTTCTGCAGGAGGTATTGCAAGGGGTTGGTGGGGACAGTTGGAGTTTATGGGGGTAGGAGGGGCAGGTGGGGTTCATGGGGGTATTGCTAGGGTCCAGGAGAATTTGGCAGGATCAGGGTGGCTTGTGGTCCAAAGGGGACTTGAGGGGATGGGGGGGGTCTCTGCCCCACCCCCCTGGGACCATGAGCTATTTTTAGCTCCCTTGACCCCAACCCTGGCAAATGTACCCCCCTCCCCCAATCCCTCCTCCCACTGGGACTTACTTCCTCAGCTCCCAGCATTGGCAAACACTGATAAAACTGACACTGAGAGCAGCCTGCAGGATGGGGGGTTTGGTGGGCTGGAGGAGGGGGAGCTGGCTGGTCCGCGGGAGGGCTGTTTGCCTGGAGGTGGTGCAAGGGGTCAAGGAGCTAAAAATAGCCTGGTGCTGGGGCAGAGGGGCAGGGAGTAGGAAAAGTGCAGCCCAAGGGCTAGGCTAGTGGCTGGGCTTTCCCAGCCCTGCAGCTGCACTGGGAACTGTACAGAAGTTCAGGAAAGTTAGATTGGTCTAAAATTGGCCAACCCAATCTAAATTAGACTATCTTGGAAGCAGTGTTAACTTAGATTGGGTCAGCCATTTTTATACCAATCAAACCTTCCTGGAACTTCTGTACAGTTCACGCTTAGATCCACCTAACTATGGATCTAAGCGTAAGGTCAGCATCTGGATGAACTAAGTTGGATTGAGTGGCTATTTTTAACAGGTTATAACCTCCCCCATAACCTCCCTGAATATCTGTATCTACCTTGAATTGTTCACACTTAGAAGGGTCAATGGGTGAGAATTAGCATTTGACTTGGTTTGTCTATTAGCCTTGGTTTGTCTATGCTGACCTACTAAGAGGCTTGGGAGGCCTGGGTTGGCCAGAGAATGATATATTTACATTTTAAAAGAAGACTAACATCTAACTGATCAAACTAACGTACAAGAGAGACAGCAGATTAGATTAAGGAATCTATATCTACATGTCTAAAAAGGATGCAGGATTGTAGTCTGGTAAATACGTACCTTTGGGGGACAGAAAGTGGCTGGCATAGTGTGAGCCCCCACTAGACATCAGTGTACTTAAGTCTGCCTAGGGAGCATGGCTTTGTCTTCAGTCTTCCCGGGTACAAGAGAAGGGCTAAGCCTACTTAGGAGGCTAGGTAGACCAAACTGACAGGCACATGCAGCAGGCCTGACAGGCAAGATCAGAGCCAGAGGCTGCATTTAGACCCTTGAACCCGATTAAGGACTGTATCTTTGGATTTAAGGTGTAGGGTAAGAATAGGTCAATGTTCCAGTATATTCTTTTGTTTGTTTACTCATATTTCAGTAGCATATGGTTACTGATTTCTTATGTCTGTTCTGTTTTTATAATAAATCATTTTGTTGTTTGTCTCCTTACTAGTTGTCTGTGGAAGAGGTAACTTCTGGGCAAAGTGAAATCTAGGCTGCCCCTCTCTGTAGAAAAGGGACCTATAATTTCATAACCCAAAAGTGGGGGCCACTTGGGGCTGGCAGAGATGCCTCACTGCAGCTACAGAGTCTGGGGTAAAGGCCAAGGACCAGAGGTCTGGGACAGGGAACAATCCCGGGGCAACCTCAGTCTGTTCCATGAGGCAAGTGGCACATCAGTGGGCAGAGACTCAGGGCTCTGGGGAGCCCCAACAGATAGGTTTGACAGGGGGCACTTAGGGACCTTTAAGTCAAACAGTGAGGTATGTAGTAAGTTTAAGCACATCCACAGCTGGGTGTTGGATTAAGGTACCAAGGACTTTATTAGGATCTAACCCTCATGCTCCTCTAAGATAGCCAGACAGCCTCTATGACAAAAACTTAGATGATTGTGCATACACTTTTAATGCCTTTCCAAGAATATCATTACAGGTATAAGCTTAAAGACTGAGAGAAACAACAATCAAAAGCCCCAAAATAAGAGATGTTTGGATCCCAGATCTTGAAAGAACACGCCCCAAATTCAGATCTGATTTAAGTTTCACATTCTCTACAACATTCAAATCTGAAATTTTGATTTAGGCCTCCTCTGAGAAAACCTGCTATTGTAAATGATTTGGGCTAAACATAGAAGAAAATTATTCTTTAGAAGACCTGAAGATAGTAAACATATCTCCAAAGTTGCCTGTAGTTGTCTTCTGAAATTGCAACCACAATGTTAGATGTATTTTTTGTGTATAAAAACTGGTGCTTCCAGTGCAAATATACCTGCACATAGAGGTTTGATTTGTAGGTATGCTTTTAGCCTTCCTAAAACTTAACATGTAAAAAAAAATGTGCACATAAGAGCTTGTGAGAGAAAAATTGCCAAAACAATGTTCAGGACCACTTTTGAAAATCTGCACAATGTTACAAATAAATAAAATACCCTATTCAATAAAACAGTAAAACATTAATGGAGTTCTTTTCAAGATTTTAAACCCAGTGGCCTAGATTGATTCCTGGTCTAACTTCAGTGAAATCAATGGAGTTCCACTAGCAGTAAGATTGGTTCAATAGTCCTAATTCTTAGTAGAAAAGTGAAGAATATCTTGTCAGCACACATCTACTTTCATTATTCTGTTATTGCATATAAATTAGATCAGATGACTAAACAACAGGAACACCTAATTACATCTCAGGTATTTCTTGTTTTATGAACATCCATAAAATTAATTGGCAGAGTGCACAGGGGCTTCATTGGTTATAACAAGCAAAGTAACCTGAGGTCAGCCCACCTTCTGCTGTTTGTACAGGTTTAAACAAGATTTGTTTGCTCAACAAGCTTACAGGTGAAACAGTTACTGTCTTGTTCTGGTCACGCAGACAATCTTTAGGTTCCATTTAAAGATTGAGAGCAGGGATGCTTAGCCCCTGGTCTGCAGGCCAGATCTGGATGCTGGGCCATGTCTTCTGGCCTGCAGTGCTCCCTACAGGTCTAAAAATGTGGTGGTGGGAGAGCAGTGATACCGATACCACATCCCTGCTGCCAGTCCTGTGGGGGGCCCCCACAGGCCAGACAGAGTGGTTCTGCATGCTGGATCGGGAATACAGGGCAGTGTGGGGCCCGATCCCAGCACATGGCTAGCACAGGGCTCCAAGGTCTGACCCTTGTGCAGAGGGGTGGCATGGTATCCAGTCCCAACACATGGGGTCTGGGCAGATGTGACATTTGATCCCAGAGTCTGATTTCACTGTGCAGGGGCAGCACAGGGTCCCAGGATCCAATCCATGATGGAGGCCAGCCAAGGCTGTGTGGGGTCCAGTCCATATGTGCACACTGGGCAGAGGCAGCGGGGGGGTCACATTGGGCACAGGAGCCCAGTCTGACCCATGGGCCAGCCCCATACCCATCACCTGGCCTGCAAATACCACTGATTTAGAGAAATAAAACAGCAGAAATCAATATATTGCAAAATTACACTTACAAGCAGATCCAAAATCTAAACTGAAATTGGATTAAAAAATTTCCAACAATAAAAAAAAGCCTGTTTACATCTACTAACATACTTCCTGATGTTAGTACTCATACCTTACTCTTCCTGATAGATTTGCATTCAGGTTTTTAAGTAAACAGTCTCCTTTCAACATACCAGATGTAATGGATTATCCATAACATCACCTTAGGGCTAGAGACAGAAGTTACACATAAACTGGTTTAAGTGATCAGAAACTGGTTTAAACCTGTAACACAACAGACATTTAGTGCATATAAACCAGTTACAAAATGACTGAAACCAGTTTGAGATAGACCTTGTTGAATATAGTATCAGACTTAACTGATTGAGTGAAAACTGATTTATGCAACTTCTGTCCCAGACCCCTTCCTAATTTAAGTTAAACCAGAGTCCCCCAGCATCCCAGCATGCTCTGTAGCCTTAGCTGGGCTGTGCTCTCTGCTCCAGTAGCATAGGGCTGGCTCTGCCCCACTGCTCCCTAGCCAAGCAGGGACAGGCAGGGGTGGGGGCCTGGCCAGACACTGGCCCCCAGAAGGGACGGGGTTTAATTCCTCGCTTTCTGTCCCATCAGCATTGACCCAAGCCAGGGTCTGCCAGGTGCTCTCCCTTCACTGGTGTGACAGCTGGGTTGGGGTGCAGCCAAATGCTGGCTGGCATGGCCGCCTGAGGCAGGGAGGGGGATTATTCCTCCTCTATTCTGACTGCCCTGGAGGGACTGCAGCTGGGGTCAGCCTAACCTGACCACCGCTGCCACTTGCTCCCTACTCAGGGCTAGTGGCAGGATAAGCCCCCTCTTGTCCCCACTGCCAGGCACTGTAAGGAGGGGGAATAACCTCCCCCTCACCTAAGGGACTCTCCTGGCCAGCCTCTGGCCAGATCCCTGACCCTGCCACGTGGCCCCACTGCTGGGAAGAAGATCACGCTCCAGAACATCATGACAGGGAGCAGGGCCAGGGCCAGGGCCGGAGGCCAGCACAGCTTCCCTGCAGCCAAGGGCTGCTCTAGCACCCCCTGGTGCCTGGTCTAGGCCACTGCAAGCATATGCCTGCATTTTGTAAACGTCTATTCTATTCACTTACAAATTGGTTCAATCTAGGCAGGTTAAACTAACCTGCAAAGACTGAATCAATTTTGGCTCCAGTTTTTTGAATGTCTCTCCCTAGCCCTTAGGAAGCTATTGGAGTGAAATACCTTCTGCTATCCTAGAAGGCAAAAAAGTGATCTTTCATATCTTAGAGAGGATTAACACTGGCAGATGAATTCTGGTAAATGAGAAGATGCCATTGTGGGGAAGTCATCTCTGGTGGAAACCACTGGAAATGTGAACTGTGTGTGAAGAGACAGCTTCTGTTCTTTTGTGTACTTCTCAACATGCCCAACACACACTCTGACTTGTTCCACCTGGATCTCAAAACAAGGCTTCCCTACCCAGGGCTCAAACATGCTCCATTCTAAGATGTTCGTTCAGCTATCATCATAAGCTCCCTGCATTGTTATATTCTAATATCATCATGCAACATTCACTACACATGAGGAGTGATCAAAGGATATTTCTCTTACATTAAACCTTCTATCCAACACAGTGCAACTATTAGGGTGATCGTGTTCACATTTTGTTCTCAAGCAGATGTTCTGCAACTCTATTTGGCTATAACTTTTCATGAATAATGTTCTGTGCTCTGGGTGATACATCAGGATTGATAAGGAATGATGCATTTTGAAAAGAAAAACCTAATTAAATTTTAAAACCTGCATTTTCCCTGGCACCCGCCTCATGAGATCTTTGTGTGAAATATTTGTTTAGTCAGGTAGCACACTTCTAATGATAAAGACTGGCTTGTTGCCTGGATACTTCACTCAAGCCTCAATGTCACGACTGCAGAGCAGTACTAAAAAACAAATCACTACATATTTGTTTTAAGATTATCTGTGTGCGCCATTCCCTGTAGAGTTAGAAACTGTATTTCTCAGGCAATAAAAAATGTACTCTCACAAGTAATATGCATGCAAACCAGATTTAGGTCAGATATTAAATTTATTACCCTGACACTTTTTTTATCTAATTTCTTTAAAGTTGAAATGGTCTTTTGTCTCCTGGGTACTTTCTCTGACAGCTAAAGTCCCAGCATATCAGTACAGTAATCCAATCATTCCCAGTCCTTATACAGGGCCTTTATTGTTCAAATAATTGTAGCAACAATTAATTTTTCAGTCCTCGTCTTTTGTAGTATGTAACTATTAGGGCTGTGTGAAGCTTTGGGTGCTGATTTGATTCAGAGGAGATTTGACCTGATTTGGTGGCCGAATCTCCGAATCCGAATT
>NW_017728947.1:89741494-89758592 GCF_001723895.1 Crocodylus porosus | reverse complement strand
AGCTCAGCATGGGGCAGTGGGCAGGCACCAGTGAGTGGGGGCTTTTTTTCCCCTTTTTTTTCAAAGAGCTGGAAGCTAGGGCTGGGCGGAAGACATTGATGGGTCTGGGAAAGCGGGTGGGAGATGGGGCCAATTTGGACATTCAGCTGATTCGGCAGTGGCTGAATCTCTAAATCAGATTCACCCGAATTGATTCGGGACAGTGATTCGAATCACTGAATTGAATCACTGCCCCCTGAATTGGCTGAATCTGAATCCAAAGCAAATACTAGCTGCTTCGCACAGGCCTAGTAACTATTACCATCCCCCCATCTAATATATAGGCAAATAGAGCCTAAAGAACAAATTCTGCCTCCCTTACTAACATTATGCCCAATTATGCACAGAGCTATACCTCTTTTTTTGCAACATAATTCTGTTGACTTACTGTGAATGATGGCATTTGAATTGAATTGATTACTCAAAAGGAGAATCAGGCCTAATAAGCTGCTGCTTTAAGCCAGATGTAGCCTCTGGTTTCACCAAAATCACATGTGCAGTAAGATCCAGAGCATGAAGAAGGGCTGAGGATTCTGGCCCTTAATTACTTCTACAGAAATATTGCATAGATATTGCCAGAAACTGAATAGCAGTGACAAGATTTGTGTTCAACTTAGGGCTTCAACACAACTTGATTATCTTGACTTGAGCCTCCACCCAGAAACCTGAGAAACTCATTTCCACCTGAGTATTCCAATATGAACAATCTTCGGTCACAAGCAATATTAAATAGTAAAAGAGCTTATTAATGGAGGAAAGAAAATGGGATGACAACCAGATTTAGGAAACCCTGTGCATGTCTGCACAGGTAGTTAACATGCAGCAATAAAATCTGGCACTGGAGTTTATTGCTCCTGGTCACTGTATTTACACATGTGCCTAGGACTGCAGCATGTTGAGCTAGGGCAGAGAAGCCCCAGATGGCAGGGGACCCAAGGGGTCAGTCTTCCAGCTCAGGGATACTCTGACTCAGCTCAGTGTGCTGCAGAGGTGCCAGCTGGGGCACGAGGATGTTCCAGTATGGGGCTAGCCAACAGGTAGCACCCACAATGAAGCATCCTTGTGCCCCAGCCAGCCCTGTCAGTGTCTACACATGTGTTTCTGTGCACGAAAGAACTCCACAGCGGTACTTGTATTTACAAGTACTATTCTATGGTGGAGTTCATTAGTTTACTATAGCCTAATAGGGCCACATGTGTAGACAACTAGACATTTACTGTGGAGCCAATTAGCTCAATGGTAAACCTCTCATGTAGATGTGCCTGCTGATGATCAGTAGTTCACCTCACCCCGCTATTAACAGTTTGGTATGTCAATAAGGTCAGAGTTCTTTCTCAGTCCCACGCAGGGTGGTCATGGTACTCAGAGCCAATGTAGCTGCTAGCCCAAAATTTCCCATGTTAATGGACAGGCAGGAAAGTTTATAAGAAGAGTTAGCTAATGGAGAATAATACCTCTAATAAAAGAGTGTCTGCAGAAGAGACTGTGCTAGAAAGCAGCTGTTGTGGAATGATACTGAAGGAAAAACTCCCACATGGACTTTAGATAGATGTGGAAGATCAAACATTGATAAAAAAGTGAAGTAAAAGTTAATGGATACTGAATACAATTACTATCATAAGCCTCTGCAATGGGATTTTGTCTATGACAATCTAATACAACTTCTACCACTTCAGGTCCTCCTAGTGTGGAAGGCCTCAGTATCCTGCCGGTTAACTAGCCTGCAATAAGATGTGTTCATATCCATTCAGCAGGGTTAGTCCTCATAGGGGTGGGGAGGTTCAGTGGCGACGCGTAGGGGGTGCATGTGAACCCCTAAGAGCGCTGGTGCACCCCAACCGGCCATGCTCACTGCTTAGGTGATGGGCAGGGGGGCACCAGTGTCTTCCCTGCAAGTACTGGCCAGGGAGTGGAGCACCATGGGGACTGCCCCCCCTCTGGTTGCTGAGGGGGCACATACCCCCCTAAGGCAGCACCAGTTGCCCATGGGGAGGTCTCACTCTGGTCTCTGCTGACAGCTCCCAGCATTACTATGGAAGTATGCCCAGTTTTCCTGATTAGAGGGAAGTTTGCTGTGATGTGTAAATGCAGTCTGGAGAATGATGTAAGATGGAGCATGAAGACTTGTGACGAATGCACCGTCCCAAAGAGAAGAAAATACAGTTCCCTCACTGAAGCAAATCTTTTTCCATACATGGATGAAAATACTGAGCTAGCCTCCCTATGACCAGATCATTAAAGAGATCCTTTCTGATGAAACCTGACTGAACACTGAATTAGTGCTGGCCCTGGAGCAACATTTAAAAGGACACGGTAAATGGGAGTGTGTTTAATTAAAGCTGACAGCCATAATGGCATTGCTTGTAATAGTGTCAGGAGATTATCCACTGCAAAGCGGTACTACTCAAGCTCTGTAGAATTCTGCCAAGATAAGTTTGGGGCCAGGTCTTTGTGGTAGCTTAGTTTTTTCCTATTAATAATTAATAACATTTCCTACCTGTAAGGAAATATAATCAGTTATTTCTGGGATAATCTTGCATCATGATGATCAAGTTTAAACTAGTGCCACAATTGCTATGATGTGGAAATCTACTTTCATTGGACAAAATCCTGCCCCAATTCCAGCTAAAAGATTAGATCAATTTGAACATGTCTGAAAAGAAATGAATGGCAGCAGCAAGAAATCAGGCATAGTTAGAGGAAGACTGTAATATATCCCTGTTTCACACACTGACTACACTATCTCAGAATGATAGCCATTTCCATTGCTTCAGACACAGACTGGAAAAGCTGCATCTACCCTACATACAGGCTAAAGTAATGGATATTGGTTTTTATTTTAAATATACAGCTGTCTCTAAAAGGCATGAGAAATAAAACAGCCCAGAGATATCTGTAGAGGGATGGCATGTCCAATAGGAAATGGATGGAGTGTAAGCTCATTTCAAATAGACCAGTGAACACAGGGGACCAAATGAAATGACTCCTAGCTCACTGCTGATCACATCTTGCTACAAACAGCTAAAACAAAGGTTCCCATTACCAACTAAATGTTGGCTGCTACAAGAGAGTCAAGGATCCTGCTGCCAGTTAAATAATACAGGGTGTGATTATTAAAAGGATTCAGTACTGGCCCAACTCAACTTCCTTTGAAGTCAATTGGACTTTTGAAAGTCCCTGTCCAGATGTCTAGGATATTACAAAAATGAGAGTGTGTAGGATGGTGTGGGCCAGTGGAGATGACCTTGTTTGATTCATGGGGCACGTGAAATTTTAACAGGTGCCTTCTACCTTTTAGTGAAAATTACAGGATTCCAACTATTGTTTAAACCTTTGGCATCTTCCACTATTTAAAAAGTGTCCCCCTGTTTTAAAGTCATGTTGAGTCTCAGCTAAAACAATAAGACTTATACTATGACTACTTCCTTCTAGAATTCATCTAAGCTGCAAGCTGTCAGAGTGATAGCCTGACTCTTATGTCTGTATGGTGCAAAGCCATGCTATGCTACAGTATGCTGTGCTTGCAGCCCCCCAAATAGAAGCAGCATACCTGCATTAGTTTAACATTGTACACAGGCCAACAAGCTCTGCAGGGAGGTTTGGAAGATAGCGTGTGCATGGACACAGCCTGTCTGCACTATATAGCTGCACTTGACATATACAACACAGATAGGTCCAGATTAACACATAGGCAAACTAAACACATGCCTAGGGTCCTGAGCTCCAGGGGGCTGGTCCTTCCTCCGCTGCCTTGGTGGGGATGGCATTGACTGCCTCCCTTCCCCTCTGCTAGCGTCACCTGCAGCCACCTCCTGGCCGCGGCTCTGAACCCCACTCCCCAAGGGTGGCTGTGCCAGGGTGGGGTGGGGGGGGGTCTCAACCAGCCCTGGGCCCATGAGCTTGTTTGCCTAGGGCCCACTAAAGGGTTAATCTGGCAGAGTACAAAGGGTCTCCAAGATCAGTTTGGGCTTCACCTGCTGCTGCAACACAAGTAATATGATGAATGAAGGTCAGGGTGAGCTCATGAAATGGAAAATATACCAATGCATTAAAAGTCTTTCTTCTTAAAAAACCAAAACAGAACATGTATTCTAAATCCTCAACTGCCATAAACAGGTGCTACTGTACTTTAACTTATTTTAACACCTGTGAAAAACTAATACTCTAGCTTTGCGAACAAAATGTCAGTGTCTCTACACAAATCAAGACTCCAGTTCCCTTCAATTTCCTTATTGTCTAACAAATCACTTTTGTTTCAAAATGACCAGGGAACTTAATTACAGCAATATTTCACAACAAAATTAGAGCACTCCAACTGACTTGGGTAATGAGGTGCACAAATTAATAATGACATTGACTTTTGTTTTCCAACAGTATCTTAGCGTCTTGCCCTGTGAGGTAAGTACATTTGAATATTGACCTCTGCAGAATTCAATACTTGCATGCTGCTTCTGGGAAATTCATCTAGGTCAGCTGTGGGCAACTCAAATGAAGCCAGTCTGCATTGTCCAAAGCCCTGGGAAGAACTATATTATCCAAGTAAATCTGCAGCTTCTTCTGAAGAGAGTGATTTCATTGGCTTCAAGCCTGGACATAAAAATGTCTTGGAAAATTATCATGGATCTTGCGGATTTTAAGGTTTATTTTAAATTCCCCTAAACTTTTTAATTTCAATAGAAAAATTGAGTGAGGAGCTTTTAAAAAAAAAAATCCAAAAAGTAATTGGAACATCCAGAAGTGCCAAAGAGAGAAAATGAAGCATATGCAATCAATTTACAATGGGATAAAAGGGAGATGGACTTTATCATACATCAGATGCTTCCTAATCCCCCTCTACATGTGAAACTAAACACTCAATGGAATCTAATGCAGGATTCACAAAATCATGCCTCCTGCTATGTTACATGTGCATGGCAGGAGGTGCAATTGTGGGCTTGCCCATTAGATCCCATCACACCTTCATGATCCTGGGCTCCCTCTGCTGCTGGCTCCTGGGGTTGGGAGTGCCCAGGGCTGTGATGAACTCCCTGCCCTGTGGGTGCTGGGAAACCTTGGGCTGGAGGGTCGCTGCAGGGAAATTCTCCTGCCTAGGGGAAACCCTTGGGGCTGAAGAATAACTATGATCCTCCAGCCCCAGGGATTTCTTGCACCCCTGAGCCCTGGGATTCCTGCAGCCACAATCCCCAAGGTCTGGAGATTTCCCACAGCCCCAAGCCCTAGGGATTGTGGCAGGGCAACTGTGATCCCCAGGGTCTGGGGCGGGGGGGAGGGTTGCACCCCTGAACCCTAGGGTCACTGCAGATCCCCACAGCTTGGGAGTGCAGGAAACCCTCAGACTGTGGGGATTGTGGCTACTGGGATCTCTAGAGCTCGAGGGTTTTATGCTGGGTAAGTTGAACCCCTGTGGTAGGGAGCCCTGTCAGCTGACTGGGCTCCCAGCCACAGGGGAGAGACCCTACTACACATGCAGATTAAAGATTGACAGCAACCAGCTATAAATTTAGTATACATTTTTGGTCTAACTTTATACCTGGCTGGTGCTATTTATTGTGCAATAACTACTTTGCATGTGTAGCTGGTCCCAGGTAATTATGCAATTAACCAGTTAATCATGCAATACCTGCACCATGTAGAGGGGGCCTTGGTAACAGTCTGCATACACACTCTTGCCCTGTGGTAAGTGTCACAGACCAACTGGGCACCATGAGTGTATCAATTCTATCGCAGGCCAACTGGGCGCTGTGAGGGTATTAGCTACTGGG
Source organism: Crocodylus porosus (assembly GCF_001723895.1). Taxonomy (NCBI): domain Eukaryota; kingdom Metazoa; phylum Chordata; order Crocodylia; family Crocodylidae; genus Crocodylus; species Crocodylus porosus. The sequence continues at coordinate 89,752,791 of NW_017728947.1, read as the reverse complement.
CTGTTCGATTCAGTTTCAGATCGAGGAGGCAAAGTTGGAAATGAAGCAAAGGCAAATTTATTATAGCTTTCCCCACACAACAGTTAACAGAAAGATAAATGCAGATAATGCAGTATTAAAAAGATAATAGTAAATAATAACAACAGATCAATGGATCAATTCTGTTGCAGGCCAACTGGGCACTGCGAGGGTATCAGCCATTGGGCTGTTCAAAACAACAGATAGACAGACATGGGTTGGCAATTTATTGATAGTCCCTCAATACCAGGTGCCTACCAAGTGATTCCTGTGAAGTCAGGCATCCCCAATCAACACTATTGGAGGGATTACTGGGGAAGGTCCCTTGTTTAGGGTCTGATCCTCACTCACACTGGGAGTCCAGAGTCCAGGCTTGGAACAGCAATGACCATTCTGTTTCCTCCTTCCTTCCTGCTGGTCACCTGATGCACGTGCCTTTTATACCTAGTCTTATGCTAATCTGTTGGCTTTGGAACCACTCACAGTCTTGCCCTATAGCTGTTACCCTATGGGATTGAAAGGTGTTAAAAATTACCATAAAAGGTTATTACCCAGACTCGGGTTTATCCAATAAGCAAATTACAATGCAGCATCTTTAGGTTTGAAATTAACATTACTAAGCCCGACCCTTTTAGGTTTCTCTGAATATGCTTTTTTGGGACATGCTTTTCTGGAATGTGTTGGGTATGCCAGGCGGTTGGATCCAGTTTTTATCATCAAGGCCAAGCCCTGAGCAAAAACCATTAAGTCAGCAATCTTGCAGCTACAGCTTCACCTTTGGGGCCCAGTCAGTTCCACAATTAATACAAACAGTTAGTTTTATCATTTTGGTTAAAACTTATGACAGACAAGTTACATTTGCGGGTTATGAGCTTACAAGCTTTATATTAGCTAATGTTGCCTGTTAGGCAAAATACCAAATGCCTCCAAGAAGCACATATTTATTGCTTATTAATCCCTCTGGTTCTGGCCACCACAGGTAAGTGAAAGCTAACTCTAGTGGTTTAGCAATCAGGAAGAGGGCAAATTACCATATTTACTTTTCACTCCCAGTAGGGTAAGAATGGGCACAAGGGCACAGTAAGCATCTGATGCACAATGTATGCCTGCCTTCTTTGGCCCTGTAGTAAATTGTCTCTCTATACCCCAAACTCAACTTCAGGGAAATACCAGACAAATTAGGGACGCTGCCTGCTGACCAGAGGAGCTGTAATACTTCCCATCCTTCTGACAAAAGATCTTGATACAATTGGTTAAGCCGGCCCTGAAACAGGAACAAGAGCAGTTTCAACCCCTACTACTTATTTCTGTGAGGAATTTACCCTCAAAGCCCACTGGTTTGTATAAGATAAGGAAATACAGATAAATATTTCTTAGGAACTGATCATAGAGGCCAGCAGGTGTCAAGGACACTCACCTCTTTGCAGGACTGAGATACTAGCCTCTTTTTATTTACAGTCATCGTAACTAATTTATGTAACCCAGAAAAGGGGCACAATCAACTGCTTTCACTATCAAAAAGGCCTGCACCTGGCTCAGTTACTCAGGGTAGTGCTCACCTTTTTCAGCGTTCAGCTCCCAGTCCCATAAGCTGCTTTCTGCAGGTGCAGGAATCAGCAGAGTGGATCCTGGAGCAGAAGAGCAAGTCTGGATATGAATGCCACATCTTCATTAGGGCAGCACAGCAGCTGCAGAAGCAGTTTATAGCCACAGCAGCTATAACTATATACTGCAGCTCCTGTTGGGAAAGAGGTAAATTAGGACACAGCTAGGAACCCCCACCCCCCCAAACCCCAAATTCTGAGCCTTACAGGCTTGGAGAGGAGAACTGCCACAAGCTGAAGCTGGCATTGCAGCAGCAGGAACAGGAGGCTGAGCAAAGAACAGTGATTCTGCTTTGCAAAACGTTTTGACATTTGAAAATGTGCTTTATTTTGCCCCAGAATGAAACTGAGACTTTCAAAATACAGAAAATAATAGCCACTCCTTGTTGAGGCAAAAATGGAAAAGTAGACAAACCCCTTCATGGAGTGGATAGCTGTAAGACTAGGAGCCTGTGGCTAAAATACAGACCACATTCATGAATCATGAAGTGGAAGGGTTTCATGGGGGACTGAAATCAATTGCAGGGTTGGATAAGGTATATGTAAGAAACAGCAAAAAGAAGCAGAAAAAGCTAGGCAGAAACAGAGATGGCAACAAGAAAGAACCACAGGTAGCCAGGGAAATAGGTATGCTACGTATAAGCCCCTGAATTTTTTTGGCTAAGTGCTTACTGCAGCTTGGAACTGTGAGTAAAGAAAGTCTCTCCTGCTATTTGATTCCTGCAGTGATAGAGAAATAGGACTCAGGGTTCAGACAGAAGTGACAAACTTTGCACAATCTGGCCACAGAAAGTGATCTATAGCTGTGATCAAACCCCAGTGCATAGCATGAAGGTTCAGACAAAGACATTTTAAAACATAATGTTTTCTGTAACTTGCATCTGCTCTGCCAGCCAGCCTGTGGCTGTTTTCAGAATGGGAGGGGGAAAGGAAGTAGAAGGAGTTCAGTCTGGGGTTTTTCAGCTCCTTGCTGGAGGGTTAGGTGAGTGTATTGGAGCCTCTTCATGGTGGGAGGGAGGCTCTAATTCACCCACCACATCCTCCAGCACTGACTGGGGAGCCCCTACAGCAAGCTCCCTCTGCTTCCTTTCCCACCTCCCATTCTGAAAACAGGGATAGGCTGGGAGGGAGGAGGGACTGTTGCTAGGGAAAGCCAGCTGCAGGCTCACAGTCAGCAACTCGATTCCCCTCCCCCTGGATCCAACAGTGAACTTCTGTTTGGTCCGGGGGATCTGTGTAACTCAGAATGCTTCCTGCAAAGCATTCTAGTTACAGTGGGGAGCTGCTCTTCTGCCTGCGGCCTGAGTATGTTCTCAGTAAGCAAACATGACACAGCCAAGAAATATCTGACCCCTTCATCACTTCCTTCCTTTACCAGAAATAAATTAGAAGTTTGAGAAATGCAGATGTCCATTAACTAAAATTAGGCTACTGGCTTCACAGGATTGGCACTAATATCGGAAGGTGCTTTTGACCTGCATTATTTGTCCAAGGGCTGAGGAAGTCATGGCCTGAGCTCAGAGATGTTGGTTCTCTACCATGTGCGCAGGTCACTGGAACATGCTGCTGTATAGGAGTAGCAGCACTTTTTTCACTATGGCCCCCTCAGTGAAGAAGCTTTCAATTTTGATGGGTTACACCAGGCACAACTACATGTTCATTAATATGCTGTAATTATGGCACATGAAGTTTAGTACCTATAGTTACAGGTACTAAATGCACCGTAATCAGTGCTACTGCGCATTAGCACAGATGAATGGTTTTTATGTGATGCTAATGTACAGTAGATTAATTCTACTGTGCATTAGCATGGGTTTTGCCAGCCACACTAATGCATAGTAGAATTAGTCTACTGTGACAATAGTGTCTTGTATAAAAGTGCCCACTGTGATTACAACTGCCGAAATTTAAATCGCTACCGTTTCAATGGCATTGCAATAGGAACTGCTACTGAACTGTGGACTGCATTAAATACAGTTCCACGCAGATGGGTGCAGGTCCAAACCTTGTTCACCTTAATCACATGAGCAGGTTTGTTAAACCTTCAGCAAGACAGGTTGTCTGAGCAAGGAGGGTGGGGTTTGTTGCTCAGTGGACATACTCACAGTGCTGTTTTATTTTGAGGATTGAGGGCTCGACTTTTCAGACAAGAGCTGTTTTCAAGTCTCTTCAGAGCCATGTTGGGTCACTGACCTCTGCCCTACAGCTGGCCAAGCTATTTAGCAGTAAGCTGCTAATAAGCTCATGCTTATGTTGATGAGTTGTTCTCCTTGCTTTAATCCCTTACTGTGCCTCTCACTTCATAAATTCAATATCTGGTTCCTGGCAGCTAAAAAGCGTGCGTGTTTTTGATAAAATCTGAACCCCTGGCTGGGCAGCCTGGTAATTATGGCAAGGTGCAGATGAAATGAAAGGTGTGTGTGCACTACAGTTTAAAGTGGGCTAAATGCTTTTGCATCACTTTAATGGTGTCAGTGTTTGCACACCTTGGCAGCATATCGCGCATTAATTCCAGCCACTGTAGGAAATTCGGCAGTGTAATGTGCCTTAAATGGCTGGGGGCGCAGCAAACTAAAACTTCTTCGAGGAGTTTAATTTTGCTGCCCCTACCGATGTGGAGCAAAGCAGTGGGGTCCATGCAGCTCTGCAGGCAGTCTGGCAGCAGCCCAGGAAAGCAGGCTTCGCCCACGAAAAGCGGTGAGCCTGATTTCCACCCGCCAAGCCTGCCTGCCTGTCTGAGCTGCACGGGGGCCTGGTCCTTCCCTCCATGGCTGCGGTATACCCCCCTGGGACAACCAAGCCGGTGCCTGTGGATGGGTGCCACCTGGGGAGGGGTTCCTGCTACCACCAAGGGAAGCACTAGCCCCCCCCCACAGCCCAGGGACCGCTCTGCCCACGTCAGCTCACCCTCCCCTAAGTCAGCAGGGTGTGTGCACGACATGGGGGTTTAATCAGCCTTAAATTGAAGCAGTGTTTTTTAAAACCCACCACTTCAATTTAGAGCCCATGTTTGTCTACGCACACCTTATGAAGCTCCCAGAATGCATTGCTTTTGGGAGCTGCGCCAAGAAATGCAAAGTAAAAAACCAGAGGGCATTGGATCTGAAGTATTTTGAATCACCCCTAGCCGGGGTTCAGGCACACCTATAAGAGCAGAAAGTGAGAATCAGCTCTGGGGTTGGTGCCCTGCTTAGAAACACTTCCCACTGAGCCAGTTGGATGCCACCCAGCTAGCTCAGCTGGGGACAATTCAGGTTGTTATCATAAGCAGAGCCCACATCTTTAGTAGGCAACTTGCTACAGATGTATGATGAGCAGCACTCAGAAGTACGGCAACCTGCCAAGCTGCTTCATTGATTTATTTGCCTCCTAGGTAGAGCCAGAGGAATCAGCTTGACACAGATCAGCCAGTTTCACACAATTTGCAGCTCTTGGGCTTGGAAAGATTTGGTACATCTAGTCTAATATTTTACTCCGTGGTATCTGGAGCCCTCATGTTGTGCCTACCCCATCTCTTCTGTGTCTAGAGATTAAGTATGTGAAGCACAGGACTAGCTGGTGGCTAGTTCTGGGAATATAACCCTGCCCTGAGGTCTAGATATTCTAGCTTCTTTTTTTTCCAGCTAAGGGGAAAGAAAACACAAATTATCTGAGGGAAACAGAGAAGCCAGGCTGAGCTTTTGGTCATTTCTCTCAACCCTCTGTCTTGCCAAGCATTTTTTTATAGCACTGGTATAGCAGGCTGTTGGTACCAAGTTCCAGCCACAAGCTGCAGGTCTGGTATTGTTACCTTGTCCTTTACACAGAGCTGGATATTTCCACACTGACTGTGCTGGTCTTTTGTCAGGTCATCAGGTTAGAAATCAGCATTATAAAAACCATGATTAGTCTGTGCCATACCTTGAATCAATGTCTACAAGGCTTAAAAGAAGGAAAAAAACAGCTTATGCTGAGTAGAAAATCCAGACTGCTCTGACCCCAGCAGTTACCTTTAAAGTCTCCTTTAAAAATAGTCCCAAATTCCCATCCCTCACCTGTATATATTAGACAGTTTTCTGATAAACACTGCTTTTCACACTTCTGCTGGGTTAATTACCCTGCCTCACACTCCCAGGTCTTCCCTATAATGTTCCCATCATGGCTGTTCATAGACCTGCTTAGTGTTTTCTAAACCAAGTTAACTGATTCGCATCACACAGTTCAAATCAAATTTCAGTTTAAATTAAGTGTTAATAGATGGTCACTGACAGCTCCTTAACAGACCCAGTTCACTGGGGTTGGAAGAAATTAGGGGTGCTTGTACACACCATGACATTTAATCCTCGTTAATTTAACAAGCATTAAAAATTTTTAGCTGGTTTATTTTGGTGCATCGGGTTTGTGTTTGCACGCACCGGGCTTTCAAATGAATTAAGTCCTGTGTGCAATTCCCTGAAAATTCTAGCAGGGGGAGCCAAATACCAGTCTATCGTAATGAATTACAGCAGGTGGTGCCTCCTTGCCAGTAAAACAGCCTCCACAGTCACTGCCCCCCACTGGGAGCCTCATACTGAGCTCCCCCCACCTGCTAAGCCAGTCACCCCAAAACCCTGCCACTTGCACCTTCCTAGGCTCCATGTACTCTTCAGTAGGTGACCCTGTAGCGATCCTGACGCCAAGCCGTGTGCATTATCCCTTCCCTTCCCCCTCCCCACCATGTTAAGAAGTAATGTAAATGTATATATGATTTTTTTAAATTGTATATATCATATCAGAAATATATGGGGGTGAAAGTAGTGGGTGCCGCCCTGGGTGATTGGTGAGTGCAGCTGTTGGTGGTGGTAGTGAGGTGGACCGGTGGGTGAATGGTTGGTGTTGTATTGCCAAAGTAGATGTGTGCCATGAATGCTCATTACAAAATTAACAGTGTAAATAGTACAGGATGTGTGGGGGTGGAGGGATGCCAAATCTGACAGCTGTTAGCTTTCTGGGTTTTAGGGCTACATTTCCCAGCGTTCCCTAGCTGCCCAGGCTTGGAACAGTTTCCATGGTGACCCCTCACAGGGGCTGCTTCCCCTGCTCCCCTTCCCTGCCCACATGACACCATGAATACCTGTGGCCTTGTGTGTGTGTGTGTGTGTGTGTGTGTGTAGCACAGCATACAGCTTTGTGAAATGTTCGGGTGTTGTGAAACGTTATTGAAATGGTGAAGTGTTGATGGGGTTGGGGTTGAATATTGACTTCACTCTCCACCCCCCACAATCTTCCCCCATATAATGGTGTAGTAAACAGAGACCACTTCTTTACTCTAAAAAGCATTCTTTGCAGTTTCATATGAAATTTGGGAATAAAGTGGCTGGATAGGGCAGAACTGTAGGAGGATTTTGGTCCAACAACCTAGGCAAGTGAACCCCATTCCCCTCCCCCCTCAACTCCTTGCTCACGCACACATATAAACCAGACTTCTGCAGAGTGCTCATACCACTCACTCCCCATCTGCCCCCAACCCCTCCCCAACCAACGAAAGGTGTAATTAACCCTTCCACAGGACATGATTCAGGCTGGGTAGGTAGTGTTGTGTAATGAGCCGCCCCTCCCCCTCAGACCAATGCTAGCCTCCCAACAATACCTACCCCAGTCCACCTCATCCCATGCCCTGCTCATCCTCCACCCCTGTCCTCTCCCCCCCGCAGTAAGGTTGTGCCCATCACCATAAACTGCTACCCCACAAGAACTGAATGGGACATAATTACAGTAGCCTAGAACATCCAAATGCAGGAAACCAGAATTCTCCTTTGGATGTAATTCCATTTGGTTTCATAGAGCTATAATGTGAATTACAAGACTGCATCCTCTCCAGACAAAGCTGGAGACACACAAAGGCTCTGGCCTGCAGTCCCCAAGTGCATTAGGTCCTTTATGCTGGTACACCGACACTTACTGTTGGAAATCACCATCCTGTCAGTTTTGCTTGGTTAGTTTCACCTGGTTTTCTTTTTGACCCAACTGCTCCTTTTTGTGTAACTGAGGCATTGTCTTACTGAATCATGATAGCTTTGAGTATTTAGATCCAGGGCCCAATGCTTCTGGAGATGAGGGTGAAGAATGACCACACTGATTGCTTCTACAATTAACCAAGTGAGAAACAATGGACGTCTTCCTTTGCTTTCCCCTTGCTTGTATGCCTGCTTATTAGAGAAGCAGGAGAGGGAACATAAATCACCAGGCCAATAGCAGGAATGTTTTGGAGCTGAACATGGCTAAAGGACTATAGTGGTCGATTATAATACCACCTTTTTCCAGTCTAAATACTGTTTATATAGGGCTACTGCTGTAACTCAGTACTAATGAAAATCCAATGCAAGCATGCTCTTCTTAACTAGCCTCTCTCTTTCTCCATCATTCTAATTAATCAGTACACTAGATCACAGGTATAGACAGAATGACAATTTTCACCTAATCTGGCCAGAGAAAGCAGTCTATAGCTGCGCTGGTGCTCCTCTGAGAGTGCCAGCCAGAGAATGTGCCAGTAGAAGTGGTCCCCCCACAGCTGATCGCACTGACCCAGAAGTGCCAGCGGTGCACCACTGCCAGTTGCAGTTTGGTAGGTTCAGGCACAGGGACCCCACCCCCCAGCCTGCAGGATCACCCACAGGGGACCCCCCCGGTCACTGATTGTCTCCTGGGGGGGCAAGTGCCCCCCCCCAACTTGGGAAGCACCAGTTGCACATGCAACTCAGAATGCTTTGCAGAACACCTTCCGAGTTAGAGCTGCACTTCTGTCTGTACCCCACCTTGCCCAGAGGATGGGTTGTTGAAATTTAAATGAAAATATGAAATATGATAACAAGAATTGCCATATTCACAGGTTTCCACAGTGGCAGTGTCCCATTTCCTAGTCACTAGAAACCTAACAGTACTTATATCAAAAGAAGCCTTTTCAATTTAATTTGAAATCAGATTAAATAGTTGTCATCAGCAATGCTCCGTACCTGTTAGTCCTTCAGAAGGATATTAAGACTAAGAGCCTCAGGAAAGCAAAGCTACAGAATACCAGCTGTCACCAACCTCACCTTTCAGGAAGAACATAAGGCCAGGGGTCTTTGAAGCATTTGTTCATTTCAAGTTCAATTATTTGGAAAAGAAATATCTTCTACTGAAGTACAAAATGGCAGGGGAGGCTGGGAAATTCTAAATTGAGACTACCACGGAAAGCACAGAAAATCATCTCTACTGCTTTGTCTCATTTGTACTTCACAGTTCCAAGCTGTGCCTCAGCTAAATTAATCAGTTTTCCAGGTCAAATGATATGATTTGAAAATATAAAAGACAAAACCTTCGGTGGAGATATAAACAGAAAATGATGGTTTGTATTATAACAACATTGTGGATCCTTAATTGAAAGCAGGACCAGGTGTCCTGCCCGGGGAGCAGATGTATAATGAAAGACTGTCCATGTTCCAAGGTGTCTACAACTTGATTAGACCAAGTAAGAGAGACTCAGTATCATTATCCCCATGTTATGCTGAAAGCAGAAGAACTGGCCTCCTGAGACCCGGGCCTTAGCCACAGGCCTCTCCTGAAGGGGATCCTTCAGAAGTGATTATTCTGTCTTATGCATTCCCTAAGGTTGATCTGGTGACTATTTAAACTGAAAACCACAGTAGTATATAGACACAGCAGTATAGAGACATTCATAATCATAGGCAGATCCAGGATTTTAAAAAGCAGCAACCAATGCTGCAGGGGTGGCTGCAGCCTCACTTATAAAGGGTAGGGGGGAATATATTATTTGGTGGGATGAGTCCTGCCTGACCCCCGCCCCTCCCTTCTGTAGGGCCGTTGTGGGGCCGGCGTGTGCTGGTCCTGTATGCGGCAGCAGAAGAGTAGCTGCATGCCAAGTGGTGCTGGGTGCTAAGGGATGGTGGCACCATGGTGCTGCTGCTCCCACCAGCCACAAAAAGTTTGGGGGAGCTAAACCCCGTTAGCCCTGGCTTTCCGCCACCTATGTCCTCACTCCCACCTCCTCACCACTGGACTGCAACCATGCCACTGCACCCTTCTGAGTCTGCTCCTGTTCATAATCGGGTCAGCATAGGATGTATAATTTTCTGAAGCTGTTTGGATTGATGACCTGTACATTTATTTTGTATATTCAGAATTCAGATATGAATGAGCTTAGGCATCACTGTACCCATGCTAACTTGTAAATCAAACTCCAAGATCCTTTTTCCTTATGATAGGCTGGTATTGTCACACTCCCTGACTAATACAAGAGTAATATTTGCTGCATTTTGGTTTCCAACCCTGCCAGGGAACAATTAAAACAAGGCATTGACATTTAAGAAATGAGCTGTCATGTCTATTCTGATGACATTTAGTCACATTTTTCTTTAAACCTCACTTACATTTTGTTCCCAAGGCCAAAGTTATAAAAAATGACTAGTGATTTGAGTGCCTCAGTTTGTGTCCCAAACTTGCAGCCAGCAAAAGAGTGCTGAGGACTTGCCTTCTGAAAAATCGAGTCCCGTGATCATTATTCAACTGTCCCTCAATACAAGGATGAGTGTCTTCCATAGATGATTGAGAAGGCTGATCTGAGATCTGCATGTTCGACTGCAGACATGGCAAATAGGTTCAGGAAGGAGTAGAGCTTGGTGATATTGGGTCACAGTCCTTTCAGTTCATCTCTCATCCAGCCTGGTAGCCTCTTTAGTAAGTTGACTTTGTTCAAAATGATCAATGCCTCACAATTTAGCACTTGAGCATCCCAAGTACTGATGTTAATATTGCATTTTTTTTACATTGGCTTTCAAGGTATCCTTCAATTGGTTCTTTTGCCCACCTCTACGGTGATGACCATCAGTGAGTTGGGAATACAGGACCTGTTTGGGAGCTGCTTGTTATGCATCCTTATGACATGTTTGGATCCTGGTGTCATAACCATCAGAGACATGATTCCAGAGTCACCTGCCAGAGCACTGTCAGATTTTATCTGCTGTTGAATATCATCATCTATGAATACTTTTTGAAAGACCTTTTGAAAGAATGACCACCCTCCTTCCCTCTCGGGTGCTTGTCACACACCACAGGGCACAGGATGGTTTTTCCCAGGGTACAAAAAACTGTTAGTTATGCCTCTGCATTGGCTCAACCCAGCCTGGCAGTCCCAACCAGGATGTATATGCCAACACCAAGCTCCAAGTCTGGGAAGCCCAGAGTGACAGAGTCACTGACCCTTACTAAGCTCTCTGTGCTAGGTACCCCAAAAACACAGCAGGGCACTCACTCCTCATTCCCCAATACTTTCATGCCCAGTTCTTCTTATGTGCCACAGTGCCACCCCACACTGAATCCTCCATCCAGGGTTTCCTCACTTACACCCTAACCCAGGGTCCCAAAACACTGTCCCACAAGAAGCCCTCAGACCAGTATACCATGGGCAATGGAAGGAGAACTGCCTCAGAGTCAGCCCTCAGGGATGTCTCATCCTGCTGCCCTGGGGTATTTCATAGTTTCATAGTTAGTAGGGTTGGAAGGGACCTGAGCAGATCATCAAGTCCGACCCCCCGCCACGGCAGGAAAGAGTACTGGGGTCAAATGACCCCAGCAACATGTTCATCCAGCCTCCTCTTAAAGACCCCCAGGGTAGGAGCCAGCACCACTTCTCTTGGAAGTTGGTTCCAGATCCTAGCC
>NW_017728947.1:89735956-89740824 GCF_001723895.1 Crocodylus porosus | reverse complement strand
GGCCCGAGGACCAAGCCCTGGGGGACCCCACTGCCCACATCCCTCCAGGTCGAAAATGACTCATCCACCACCACTCTCTGGGTGCAGCCCTCCAGCCAGTTGGCGACCCATTTGACTGTGTAGGTGTCGACACCACAGTCCCCCAGTTTTTTAATGAGAACGGGGTGAGAGACAGTGTCAAAGGCATTCCAAAAGTCCAGAAAGACTATGTCCACTGTTACCCCTGTATCAAAGGATTTGGTGACCTGGTCGTAGAAGGCCACCAGGTTGGTCTGACAGGATCTGCCTCTAATGAACCCGTGTTGGTTGCCCTAAGCATAATCTCCCCTGTTGGCCCCTCGTAGACATGTGCCAGAATAATTCTCTCAAAAAACTTACCCAAGATCTAGGTAAGACTAACTGGCCAATAGCCAGTTAGTCCATTTTTTGGACCTTGAGGGTGCTGTCTAGCTAGGCCCTGAGGATGCAACTGGGGCAATCCCATTCAGAGTGCTCCCACTGAAGGGGATGCCCAGTGAGGGGGGAGCAGGCTAGTCCAGGGGACCCCAGTGACACCCAGGCAGCCTCTGGCATGCAGTTGCCCAAGTGTACATGTCACCCTGTGCCATGGGCTGTGAAAATGCCACTTCAGGAGGCCCGACAAATGCCAGTGTGATACTCCATCTCTAGCCTATGTTTGTTCTGGCCCATGAGAAAAGTGTGGGACCTGAACCTATCACTGGGCTCATGGCAAAGCCATCACTGAAAGTATCTTTAGGTGCCTCACCTGAGGCTGTCACACCAGTTATAACTCTGGCCATAAAATAATAAAGCTATTGTAGCTGATTAAGTACATTCAAGGCCCAGCTCTGAGGCTACCTTGCCAAAGACTAGTGCCCAGCAGCGGTTTTCTACATGTCAAACTATTTACAAGAAATCCTTTTACTTTATTTTTCTTTTCAATTTTAAGCCCAAGTGATGCTAAGTAATAGCCGTGTGGCAGCCATTGTATAGCCCTGGCAGCTCACTAAAGTGGGAGCAGGAATTGAGGCAGGGGGCTTGAGCCTTCAACTGCCTGGAGTGAAGAGGCAGCAGGATACTTCTGCAGAAGCTGCTGTCACCACCAAGAACCGGGTTAAGATTTCCCTGGCCCTGCAGCTGCTGCCAAATTAGGTGCTTTGCCCCCTTGCTTACCATATAAAATTGTGGTATTTGCAGGGCCAGGAAAAGGTTAATCTGTTTCTTGTTGGTGACCCCTCCTGTCTTAGTAATATCCTGCTGCTACTGTGCTCCACATGCCCAGAGAGTCCAGCCCCCTGCTACCACTCTGGCACCCCAGGATGCCAACTCTATCAGGTATGTCTCTGGGGTGGGGTTCAGAACAGCACTCAGTGAAAAGTGGGATTTAACTTCTGGCATACCTACCAAAAAGGCTGGCTACCCCTAATTTATACAGTGACTCTCCACAGCTGTCAAGACACTTAATGAAAACAAATGGGGGGAAATGTCATGTCATATGACACTGAAAATGACAATGTTTGACTGAACATCATTTCAGGAATGTTAATACTTATATTAATAATATAGTATTATACTAATAGAATATATAATAATATGTATCTATAAAATATACTACAAATATATTATATCCATTATAGATACTAACATATACTAAAACATGACAATCATTCAAATAGGAAAATATAAAATACACAGAACAAGAATCACATCTAGATGTGGATATATGGGGATACTGGAATGGCTGAGCAGCCAAGAGTTACTGCCAGTTTGGCAGCAGCTTTGAGAGGGTTAAACCTAGATGGTGGCTAAGCAGTAAAGGGAGGGCGACAGACACTTATGAGTAACCCCTGCGCCTGATCTGCGTGGCCAGCTTTGGGGAGCCTGTACTGTGGCAAATAAGATTGGAAAAATCTTACTTTCTTTATTATGTCTTCCCAAAACAAGGTGGCATATGATATGTGATTAAATATGGTATATCATTTTATAGACCTATTGTCATGATGTCAGATGCCAGCCAATCTTGCATCAGTTACACTCAGTTCACATTTGGACAAATTATCTACCTAACCATGACTATACAGGCACTTCTTAAAAAAAGACTGAAATTTGCAGGAATCCTGCAGAGGATTATTCAGCAGCCATGACTTGTTTTACAAAACTGGGAATTCATGGCAGAAGGACAAATGATCAACCTCAATTAAAGCCACCTTGGTGTCAGGTTCATTTTGCTTGCCCCTGAAGTATTGCTAACTCTGTGTGATACCATCACCTTTTTCCTCATCTTCTGATATTAAAACACAGAATCTCAATGTTTAATTAATTAATTTATGTTGAAACTGAAATTGAGCTTGTCTCCTTTCAGGCTGAGTTAAAGCAATCTAGAAACTGGATAGGAGTCTACACAAACTCCAGAATCCAGGTCAAAGCCTCTTGCTCAGAAAAGGGATGTGGCTTCCTGCTCTCCCAGTCCCAGACTATTTGTGCAGGGAGGTGACCTGAGTGTATGGGGGCCCAAGACCTTTGGGAAGAGGACTTTCACCTGAAATGCATAAAACTTTCCATGTGTCCATCATCTTAGGCTGCCCCCAGTACCTATGTGTACAGGGATCGAAACAGATGCTAGTTTAGGCTATGTTGGCTGCAGCAGTTCTTGTTGCAAACTGTGTACTCCACTTTCTCTTTTGTCTGCTCCTCTTTCAATAGTCTGTCCACATTGCACACTTGTTGCACCAGTTCTCCCCCACACAGGGATTCCCATATGTCAGACGAAATTCTCAACTACTCCTTTAGGGCTGTCTTTTCATCCTGCTGCCTTACTAGCCCAATGTACCCTGAGCAAGAACTGGGATTTGGCCCAAGATCTTTCCTATTTGGGGTACAACAAAAACCCCAGAGATCAACAAGAACTGTATACGGGAAGGGGTGCTTCAAGGGCACCATTAGAGCGTGCTCAGAATCCAGATCTGATCATGATCACTGCAGAGCTGCCAACTCTTCTGATTTCATGGAGTCTCAGAATATCTGCTATTTTTTCCTGAAGCGTCAGTACCTGGAGTTATGCAATTACATGAGAATCTCAGACTTTGCTAAAAAAAAAAAGAGGAGGTTCTAGCCCACTACCAACACAGAGAAATTCAATCACCTGATGTGGCTGAACTCTAATACCTCAGAAACCTGAGGACCAAGGAAACTTTATTTTCACTTTTTCAGATCTAATGATCTTTGATCCCATTTGATGGGCTTGTGTCTTTAACGTTAGGCATTAGCAGCAATAGCCCTTCCAAAATACAGGGCATTTGGATTTATGTTCAGATTTGGTCCACTGCTAGATTTGGTGCTAAGGAGTTTATGGCCCTCATTTTGGAAAAGACAGATTGAAATGCAACGTTACAAAGAGAACGTTGTTTGTGGGGAGGGGTAGTTAGGACTTGCGTAAGTGAGTAGACTGACAATACCATTCTTGTACCAACAGCCTGAATGTGTGCAACCAGCAAATCCAGCCCTACCTATTGGGTGCATACTCAAGTCACATCTCAACTTGCCAATAGGGCAAATTTCATGGGCATTGGGAAGATTCTGCAATGTGGAGAGTATTTCATTAGGAGCAGGACTAAGATTCAATGTATGTCATAAAGAATAACATTGCATTCCTGCTACTGACTTGGGCTGAATTTGAAATGGTGACTTCCAGAAAAAGCCTTCCTTTATCTCATTTCCCTCCCCAGTCAGAGAGGTGGTTAGCCATGGAAGTCTGAAATATGGCAGAAGGCAGGACAGGACGGCACTCATTTAGAAGGGCATCTGATAAAGTAGGTTAGTCTCTAACGTGCCACTCAGCCCTGCTTTCTGTTGCATCAGTCAGCAGGATATAGTGCCCACCATTTTAATCCTGAATAAACCTTTTTTTTTTTACCAAAGAAACTTCAAATGCCAAGGCAAGTTTGGCTATTTTCTTTTATTAGTCATTATATTCAAAGAAACAGAATGTGCCAAGGTACAGAGCCTGGATCAAAGGGAAAATAAAATTAACAAACAGTAGCAGTTGGTAACACTAGCACCTAAATTTCCTGTCTATGCCTTGACAAAGACATAGATTGAGTCATATTTCCTGCCATATTAATAAAAGGCTTGTATGCAGGAGAAGGTGGGGATAGGGCGGGCGGTGTTTATTCTTACAGAGAGAAAGAGCACACGAGCACTTCGGGTTCTATAGAGCTCGCTGGCCTCTTTCCTCCTCCTTTATTTTAGAGCTTTATTTTTTTAATGAAGCAAAGTTTACATAGATAGGAAGACAATAAAAGGCAGCACCAGCTCCTAGCTTGTTAGTGTTTATATTAAGTTAATAGTTTGAAAATATCATCCATTTCCTTTTAATATTCCCAGTCAGATTGGTGGCTGATAGGCCATTTTAATAATGGCTCATATGCCACATGGCCCTATTGACAGGGAGAAAGGGAAAGAAGAACAACACAGTAACCAAGTTAGCTCCATCTCCCAAATTAATTACCTAGATAAAATGTGCATTTACCTTATTCTAGGCAGGAAAATAGTATTTACCTACCACTACCTGGGGACATCACTCTATTTTTAAAAGCCCTGGCCTAGTTGTGGTTCTTACTTGGCTGGAAGGATTAAATCAGTAGAAAGACTGATTGCAAGTGGTCATTTCCCAGTAAGTTTCCTCCACCCACCTATATCATGTTTTCCATCCATGTGGAACCTGGACCACAGAGCCAACCAGAGAGCAGAATAGCCACGATCAAATCCATTGTTATAAAAGTACCTTCTATCAGGCTTATTAATGGGCCTGCTTTCTATCAAGCTCTGTAAATAGAGGAGCAGATCAGTTTCTATTCCTATACCTAGCT
>NW_017728947.1:89729016-89735856 GCF_001723895.1 Crocodylus porosus | reverse complement strand
GGGATCCTATGACCCCAGCTGACTTCCTGCCCTTTGGGCAGGGGGCTGGACTCGATGATCTCCCGAGGTCCCTAATGTCTATGAAATCTATGAAATCAGTGGATTGTAGCAGGGCAACCATGAGCCTCATCCCTTTTCACAAGTGGGAAACTGAAGCACAGATTAGAATAAGCAACTTACTCGAGGTCACAGGGAGTCTGTAGCAGAACCACAAACTGAACCCAGGTTGAGACAAACTCCATTAGCCAGTCTTCCTCCATCATCCTGTCACATCAGGCAGTTTACCTAATGAACAGTCTTTTTTCAGAGCCTATGTACTGGGAATACTTTCTCCTGCAAAGCAAAACACTTTGGTCTAAATGCAAACTGGAGTATCATTCTTGAGGTGAAAAGATCATCATAGTTAGAAATCTATGCCTATTCAGTGACAGTCTATAGCTCTCATGGCAAGAAGAAGACATCTCAATTAAAGACATTTGTAGTAAGGGCTTAGAAGAGTGGTTATACCCTTTTAAAAGGGGGAAGACTTAAGTGTTCATAAATACATGCCAGCTGATCCATTGCAACTTTTTTGTCTGTCCTCACCTGTTTTTTTTAAGAGGTTAGCTTCCATTTATTTGCATAGCATCTGATGAAGTAAGCTGTCACCTATGAAACCTCATGCCTCCCTGAATGAATTAGTCTCTAAGGTTCCACCCCTGCTCTGCCTTCTTCCATTTACTGTGTGGTAGGAATAAAAGATGAAAAAGTTATGGCAGATTCAGCTGAATTGCAAGTAATTTTGCATGTCCCTTTACAATAGCATAAGGATTTACATGGTCCACAGCCTGACTCATAGAGGAGAGACTTGTGGAACAATACACACTCAGACATGGAGCTCAGGTAACTAATAGTGAGATTATTTCTAGCTGCAACAATACTGGACACTTAAATGTGAACACTTGATTTAGCCCCCGAATTTATGAAAAAAAAATTAATACACTAAGGTCCCCATGATCTGAATTTAGATTTAAGATGCAAGGACCAGATTTTTAAGAGTTAAGTACCTAAAAAGGCACATGAAATAGGAGACCAGATTTTCAAATGGGTTCAGCACCTGGCAGCCCCAAGTTGCTGCTTTTATTAAGGACACCTAAATGATATATAGAGACAGGCATTAAGCTTAAAAAATATCTTCAGTTTGGTAACTGAGTCATGCACATGTAACTCAGCATATCAGGAGTTGAATGCACAAGCTGTATTGTGGAGAGTTTTGACTTACGGTACATCAGCCAATTCCCCTTTCCCACTGTCACCTACCACCTGAGTAAGAAAACTGCCTAAGAGGAAGAGCCAGACGAGAACACTTGAAGTTGTAAATATTTCCCTTGGCCTTATTTTAGAACTGCAGCTCACTCACAGTCATCATCAATGAAAGCCAAATGCACAATCTCTTGGGTCATCAATAGGACAGCACACCTGATAAAAATTAGACTTAGCCCCCCCCTTACACAGAACACACTAGGATATGAAATGGGAACCCTTTGCATGCAATTATCTTGCAGCTTTTACCGCCAGAATTGAAGAATTCTGCCTCGGGAATGAATCTTGGAAGTACTGAGCTAGAAGTGTGCATGAGCAAATGTGCCCTATTTACTCTACCTTCTTACACCCAGGGTAGGAGGTGGGTTGGCAATATGCCATTTCCCCTGCCACTGCAAGAACTGGCTTTATTTGAGACTCTTTTTACAACTCAGTATGGATTTTGATTACACAACACATGCTGCCCAACAAAGCAGCCCAACAAAGCAGCAGCTGCTTTTAATAAAGCACTGGGTAGCATAATTGATCAGTGTACAAGTACTTGGGAGACAGGGACACAAGAAGTTCAAACCAAAGCATTTCATGCAGTCAGATTAACAACAGATAAATGGATATGTATATGTGCATTATTAATACAGGATATGTATTAATGTGTTTCCACAGACATTACCCAGATAGTATCTATGTGGGCACACATGACATCCCTTACTTCCTTTGCTGTCCTAGATAGTCAGTTATCAAAGGTGCACTATGCAGTTCCTTTTGTTGGGTCAGTAAACTGGTACCATCATCAATCTGTTCCTTTACCCACCATCATGCTGCAAGTGTGGACAAATTGGAGAGAGTACAGCAGAGGGCGACAAAAATGGTGAGGGGGCTAGGGGGACATGACTTATGAGGGAAGACTGAGAGAACTGGGGTGATTTAATCTAGACAAGAGAGGACTTAATAACTAGGCAACTACCGGAAGTGGGGTTCAGAAGAGGAT
Source organism: Crocodylus porosus (assembly GCF_001723895.1). Taxonomy (NCBI): domain Eukaryota; kingdom Metazoa; phylum Chordata; order Crocodylia; family Crocodylidae; genus Crocodylus; species Crocodylus porosus. The sequence goes on along the minus strand of NW_017728947.1, from coordinate 89,733,566 downwards.
GGAGCTAGATGGCAGAACAAGGAGCAATGGTCCCAAGTTGCAACAAGGGAAGTTTATAGAAATAATTTTCTCACTAGGAGGGTAGTAAAACACTGGAACAGGTTACCTAGAGAAGTGGTGGAAGCTTCATCCTTGGAGGTTTTCAAAACCTGGCTAGAAAAAGCTTTGGCTGGGATGATCTAGTTGAGGATGGTCCTGCTTTGAGCAAGGGGTTGGACTAGATGACCTCCTGAGGTGCCTTCCAACCCTAACTTCCTATGATTCTATGCTTAGTGAGCAATTAATTTTTCTTCTGCTGGGTCCTCTTACAACAGGACAGGGCTTCATCAGCCCAGGCAGTGCATGATAACCTGTATCCCCTAACATTAGGCCTAGGAGTCCTATTGCTATTTATATTATTGGGAGAGAAACCATGCTATCTGAATATGTAAATGACATCTCTGGAGTACACTGATGACATGGACTTCACAACCTATGAAAGCCTGCATAACAAGCAATATCTTTCGCATCTAATAGTCATACATGCTTGTAATTGACTGACCATATGCCATCTCTGGCCCCAGTGCTATTCAGGAATATAATTTCTTCAAAGCCAGATGTCATTCCCAGCCTCCACCTCTGGCAGGTTACCCATATGAATAAAATGCCTTACAAAACTCCATCATTGCAATCCCAACAGCTGACTTGCTGAAGTTGACTTGTAAAGCTGTTGGCCACACCAGCAGTCCATAGCAGACAGCTTCCAGATGGCAATGGCGATCTGCTTCTGGACAAATGTGTTCTCTCTCAGATGCTTGCCCTGGTATTGATAGATAAAGACAAACATCTTGCATAACACATGAAAGTGAATGTTGTAACATGTACGCTCTAAAACCAGGCTAGACCTACTAGATCTTGAAGTCCCACTACTATGCACTTCTGGGTTTTTTTCCAGAACTGCTAGTCAGCAAAGGGGAGATTCGACAGCTACTGAACCATGTATCAGCCGTCTCCACTCCCTAGCTGCATTCGGTCTGATAGGTCTCTTCAATAAGGCATTCCACTGCCTTCTTTTCACTGCCAAAATACCATCCACTGATCTCACGCTATACATTTTTCAGCTGTTCCTGAAATGAGAATAGTATTAGTATCAATAGCTGAAAGAGATCATCATTGTGATTGGATGCCTAATTTGCTACCATCTAAAACCAAGGCCAGGAAGGCTGATAAGTAGTCTGATATTCAGAAGTAATGAGTACCAGTACATCTCCCACACAGGCAATAGGAGAGGGGATTAAGGATTGTGTGAAAAGTCAGGCCACTTATTTAGGCATGTAAAATGGATTTAGGAGATACCCACTTGAGAAAATTTTAGCCTATGTGTCTTTCATTTACAGGAAGAGACAATTAGGCAATGTGAGGTAGCTTGGCTTTTGTTTAGCATGCTATTAAACTTTGAATACCTACAGAAACTCTATCTAATCTCTATTATTTGTTTCACCTCCTGCTTTGGTAGGGAGGGAAGGAAGGAAGGAAGCCTGCTGGTTTCCAGCAACAGTGGGAAACCACAAAAGCTCTTCGGTACAAATTCCCCACGGCTTTCTGGGGCATGATGCAATAATGAAGGTATACTCACTGGCACCTTGAAATACCTGCTGGTTTGGCCAGAAGCACTGGCATTTCCTGTCTCTCTTCCAGCAGAATGTGTTTTCTTATTACAAATTAAACATTAATTATAAATCATTATATTGAGTTGCCATCAAAGATATGAACACTGAGGCTCACAACTAGCTTCTTAGTTTTCTAAATAGGGCACATCGGGATTTAATTATCCCTTTGAAGCTGCCTGTAATCTACATGGTACATAGTAATCCAGGTTGCACAGTGATGCTGATTTTAAGGTGATATTTTCATTTACTTGATGAAAGTTTGAATAGTAGGCCCCACTCTGGTAGCAGCAACTACTTTTGTTTTTTCAAGGAAAAGACTGTTTCCTAACTAAGGATGCTGTTATTGGCCATCACATGTGAGCCCAGACTTATATGGTTTTATTCTTTTGCTTCTAAAATTCTCTATGGAATTTAATTAATCACAGATCTGTAAGGAACAATATTAATATAAGTCTGGTCTAGTGTCAGTCCTTTCTGTCTTTAATACCACCACCAGATATTTCCATGGTACACTTCATACTCCAAATGTGTGCTTGTGCAAACTTGAGAACATAGAATCACAGAAAAGCTTGTGCTGTACTTCCACCAAAATCATACATGTCTGACTTGACCTTCTGCCCTAAATAATTCCAGTTATGTCTTAAGCCTATTCCTTGGCGCATTATTCCCTACCCCATGTGACTAGCTGCTTGTGGTCCTGGCTACTTTCTCCAAGAAACAAAACAGCTTAAACTCCAGCCCCACTTAGTCTGTGAATCCTAGAGCATTTAAATTCATAGTTGGTAGGGTCGGAAGGGACCTAAGCAGATCATCTAGTCCGACCCCCTGCCCTGGGCAGGAAAGGATGCTGGGGTCAAATGACCCTGGTGAGGTGATGGTCTAGCCTCCTTTTGAAGACCTCCAGGGTAGGGGCGAGCACCACTTACCTTGGAAGTTGGTTCCAGCTCCTAGCTGCCCCGACAGTGAAGAAGCGCCTCCTAATGTCTAGCCTGAATCTACTCTCAGTCAACTTATGGCCGTTGTTCCTTGTTACCCCCAGCAGTGCTTGGGGGAACAGGGACTCTCCCATTGCCTGCTGGTCCCCCTTGGCAAGTTTATAGGCGGTGTTTATTCAAGTTAATAGGCGGATGTTTATTCAAGCAAGAGATGTTTATAGAAGTTGATATGCATCTTCAAATGTTGAAACTCCTTTACCCCCAAGAATATCTGTCATTTCACATTTGAGAGTAATTACTGCACTTAACAACTGCAATAGATTTTCTCTGGTTGCTCTTACAAAATGCAATATGTCATGGGGATTTTCCTTTAATAGAAACAGAAGGCAGGGACTGCATTAAAAATTGCTCTGAGAAATCTTTTTACCATCTCTTCATCGCTATTTTACTCTGCCAAGTTTTTGAACAGATATAAATTAACATGTCACAAAGTATGCTCTCTAGCTATGTGTACAAGGACACTGAGCTAAATTGACCTGGTGGTAAAATACATTTAAGCATTTCACATTCTAATTTATCTCTGTATTTATAAAAGTTACCCTTGATATTTGTGCCTGAAATAGTAATCAAACCTTTTTTTCTGGTTTGCACAGAGCATGTTTGCAACTAGATTGCAGCTGATTGTCTAGCAAAGAACACAGGAAGCAAATAAGCCTGCTACCTGTGGTAAAGCTACACTGATAAGTAATGGGTACACTAATTATAGTGTAAGTCTGATTTTCCCCTCTGACTAATAGTTATCAGAAGTCAAGCAACATCTGCCCTCAGAAAAAAAACAAACCAAAAAAACCATAGAGGAGGCTTGACGTCTACTTGGCTGGGGTCATTTGAGCCCAGTTTTCTCTCCTGCCCAGAGCAGGGGGTCAGATCTGATGATCTACAAGGTCCCCTCCAACCCTACATATATGAATCTTTGAATTTCCTTTACAGTGAGGGCCTTGGTGTAAAATACCTGATAGAACATATTATAGTATCATATTAAAATCAAAATGTTGGAAAACTGAGATTGGGTTTGTTAATACAATACCAAGACTCATGACCAACCATAAATCCAGTATTCCAATATAACAAAAGCCTGTCTATCTGTCTGTCCGTAATGCTTTCTTTGCAGTCAGATTGGCAGCCACTCAGAGTGCTCCAAGAGTGTTCCAGACAGGAAGCAGCGGTAGCATGTCGCTATGAAGGTGGGGATGGAGTGGGGGTGAGGCCCTGCTCCCTGGAGGTAGTGGCGGTGGCATGAGGCGCTGGCTGAGGGCAACAGAGAGAATGGCAGAGCAAGCTTCCCCCACCTACTCCTGGGAGGTGGCGGTGGGACAGGTTAGTGGGTGGCAATGCTCTGTCCCCGCCTGCCCCCCCCATCATTCCTGATGGGAAGTTGGCTAGTTAACACATACAGCTCATGTTCACAGAGACCTAACTGCAGTTTTCTGCACATAGCCCAAATAACTGGGCTCTGTAGTATGTTCAAATGAGACAAGAAGGGGGCTTTTCTTTAAGCTAGATAACCTCAGGGCAGCAGCAGAACTGATGATTGAGTGGTCACACAAGCTACAATGAAACGATTGGTGAATCCCCCAGGCCTAAATGTAGGATCAAATTCTCTCCCAGTACTGCAGGCCATTGGAGCCCTATGGATACCTATGGCCATGTCCACACATCCGTGGATGTTTGGTTTCCCAGGGACAACTAGCGGTCGTGTACCTTGTGCTGCTGCTAGTTCAAATCATAGAATCATAGAAGTCCGGTCGGAAGGGACCTTGTAGATCTTCAAGTCCGACCCTCCGCCTGGGCAGGAGAAAAACTGGGCTCAAATGATCCCAGCTAGGTAGGCATCAAGCCTCTTCTTAAAGACCCCCAGGGTAGGAGCCAGCACCACTTCTCTTGGAAGTTGGTTCCAGATCCTAGC
>NW_017728947.1:89682577-89728916 GCF_001723895.1 Crocodylus porosus | reverse complement strand
ATCTTGACCCAGAGCACTTCAGCTTGCCCCTCCTCTGACCCCATTCTGCTGGCAGAGGATGTGTATTGCTCTTTGACATACAGCGCCACACCCCAACCTTTCCTTCCTTCTCTATGCCGCCTGTAAAGCCTAGAGCCCCTAGTTGTCCCTGGGGAATGCTTGTGCTATGCACACTGATGCACAGCAAATTACCCCCGGGTGGGGTAGGGGAGGCTTGGGCCAGCACTGAGTTGACCCCAGAAGCTTTAGCGGGGGTCCTGAGGGCCTCCTGGGGCTGCAGCAGAGGCAATCCTGCCACACAGAGCCTGGCCAGTAGCTGGAGCATGACTGGCCAGCCTAGCTCATTTTGAGCAGTGCACACTGCCCCTGTGTGCACTACTTGTGCTTTTTATTCCATGGGGTTTTTTAACCCCTGGATATCTGGATACAGCCTATGAGTGCTCCTCTGCAGTTATGACCATCTCCTTACACACAATACAATTTTCAATGTTGCTGCCTAGAATTAGGCTTCTAAGTCAATATTTTGGTATCTGAATAAGTAACCTTTTTTTCCCTGGGGTGCTTAACACTCATACCTAAATGTGCATGATGGTTCCTAGCTTTAGCTACAAAAAGTTTTGGCTAAATGTAAAAGTTACAGAAGGAATTTTCAAAAGTATTGAGCATTGGCCTAATTCTGCTCCCATTAAAGTCAGCCACCAAACTCTTGGAAGTTTAATGAAAATAGAGTTAGGCAATGCTAGACCCTTTTAAAATCCTAATCTTGTGCCTCCTACATTGACTATCCTCCTCCTTCCCTTTCTTAAAGATGAGCACGATATTTGCCAGTCATCTGGGGTCTCTTCCAATCACCACAAGTTTTCAAAGATGGCTCTGCAATCACATTGGCCAACTTTCCCAGCACCCTCAGGTGCATCGCATCCAGCCCCATGGACTTGCACACACCCAGCTTTTCTAAATAGTAGGGATATGCGAAATGGGTCATATTTGACTTGGATTTGGCCCAAATCCAGGAGAGCAATTTGATTCGTTGATTTGGTTCACTATCTCAGATTCAATGCCAATTCAGGGAATCAGAGATTCAGACACAGACACAGCTTTAAGTGTTTTCTTTATGTACCTCAAGGCAGCAGGTATGGCTCATGAATGCTGCGATGCTGGGGTGGATGGAATGTCTCAGAGGAGTGCGGAGGGGCCCCCCTGCATGCTCAGTGGTGAACCCAGAAGTGGACTGGAAGTAGTTCCAGTCCACTTCCGGGTCCACTGGGGAGCCCCCCTACATCCTCCTGGCTTGGTGATCCACCATAGGGGGACCCCGGGTGCCCCCCCCCAGACCAAGGAGGCACCAGTTGCCAAGCCAAAGGGGTGAGGGGGGGCCCCCCCAAGTGCGTTCCCTGGCAGACCTGGAAATGCTTCTGGTCTACTTCTGGGTCTGCTGCCAAGTACACTGGGGAGCCCCTTGCACTCCTGTGGGACACTCCACGCACCCCAGCATCGCAGCATTTAGGAGCCACCTGCTACCTTAAGGTATGTAGAAAAAACATTTAAAGCTGTGTCTATGTCCAAATCGCCGAAATGTTCCGAATTGCTTCAGAGGGTTCTGATTCAATTCAGAGATGAAAGGGTCTCCTGATTCAATTTGGATTCAGAGATTCAGCCACCAAATTCTGCAAAATTGAATCAGGGACCAAAGCTTTGCACAGCCCTACTAAATAGTTCCTAACCTGTCCTTTCACCATTTTTGGCTGCTCACCTCCTCCCCAAACTGTGCTGCCAGATGGAATAGTCTTGGAGCTGATCTTGCCTGTGAAGACTGAGGTGAAAAAGACATTCAGTCATCCAGGTTTGGAAAAATATATAAATTTTCTATGCTAATAAGATCTATGAAAACCATTAGTGTACTTTTATTATAGTTGTTGTTCCTTAAAGAAGTTTGAGAGCTTCAAGTCATTATCACTTAACATATAGGCTAAGTAGAGATAGTCAAAAAGCCTGAGGCTTGCTTTAGTCTTTGCAGGTTAGTCTAAGCTAACCAGTTAGCAAATGAACAGACACTCATTTGATTCAGGAAATGCAGTCACATACCTGCAGTGGCTCAGGCCAGAAGCCAGGGGTGCAAGAGCGCAGCTCTCTGGCACGTAGCCAGCATGGACTGTGTGTTCACTGCCTCTTCCTGCTACCCGAGGTGTCTGGGATTTGCAATCCACAGTCACAGCAGCAGGACTCTTCAAGGGTGCTCGTCTCTTCCTCTTCCTGCTTCCCGGTGCCTCTGGGATTTGTAGTCCACAGTCAAAACCAATACTAATCAAGTAGGACAGGGGACTTCTGTACTTGAGGGAAAGGAAGTTTAATCCCCCTCCCTGGTCCCAGACCCCAGCAGGAGTTTGCCGGGGGGCAGTAAGCTAACCAGCAAGGCAGTCCTTAGTGCTCCAGCTAGGGAGAAGAGGGGAGCCCTGCTCTCTAGAGCAGAAAGCCCAGCCCAGGGCTGCAGAGCATACCGGGGAATTCTGATTTAACTTGAACCAGGAATCGGTCTGAAACAGAACTTTCATAAACCGGTTTGTCCCAAATCAGTTAAGTCTGATACTACATACAACCAAGTTTATCTTAAACCAGTTTCAGACATTTTAAAACTTCTGGTCACTGAAACCAGCTTGTAACTTCTGTCCCTAGGCCTAAGCTTAAAGTAGCTTCTAAAGGTGTGTGTTCAATCATATGACTAAAAGCTAAAGTCACATGTTCATCAGAAATACAGTCTTTTACCTCAACTGTTGCTTGGAACTGTGTCCTGATTGGACATTTCACCAGTAATTTTAGGAAATGCAGCAACTCAAAAGTGTTAATATCAAAAGGTCACAACCTTTTTTTGAGTCCTAATGTGTAGCTGACTACTTTGTTTTCATGCGACTTGTGGTTTGTGTTTGTATAGTGCATGAATTTACATTCTCTTATACAGTAGCCCCTGCCATGAAGGAATATTTTAAATTAAATTGGATTATTTAAAAAAAGGCCTAGTAAATTTTATCAAAATAAAATTATAATCTATATTTGGTGATCATTTAAGTTTGCATTTTTTTTTACTTTTTAAATAAAAAAACCAGATCTAGTAAAGTTTGTTAGATCTCTACTGTGGATGAGAGAGGTTTATCTGAAAGTGAAAATTAGTAGGAAGATAAAGAAAGCAACTGAAAGGGAAAAGAATCATAAAAAGATAATTTGGGGTCAACTACAAGATCTGAATCAGTAAAGGAAAACACAATACTTTATTTTTTGTAGAAGTTCACATGACAAGATTCGTGAACAAGATTCTTACTTGGTCTGTGGTTTGGCTTTCATGGGATTTAAGCACATTCAGTACAGTAGGAGTAATAAATTACCTTAGTCATCTTTTCATTACTCAGTTTTCCATGCATAGAATAGCAGTCCCTCAATGGAAGGCCTTATAAAAGGACCTTGTATCACTGTCCCAGTGTATCAAGAATTTACGAATGCCACACGGCTAACAAGAATTACAGTCTCCTTGTTTTGGGGTAATTGCTTTTATCATTATCTAATGAAACATGTTTACCAAACCTGGCAAGTGATTAGATATAGTTTCTGAAATTGTGTGTGAATATGTATTTGTACAGAAACCATGTTTTAATTAAGTACTTCAGATTTCAGACAAAAAAAATCATAAAAATCTAAATAAGTTGATAACAGATATAAAATAAAAAGTAGTAAGTACAAATATAAAATCACCCAAAGTGTGCAAGAAACAGGCAGTTTTCAAAATAGATTAATTCAACTTGTTTAAAGCCTAGATCCCTAACAGAGATTAATGATGGTGCAACTGGGATTGAACAACTTCTATACCACATTCTAAACATCAAACCTCCTGCCATGCTGGATGTGCATCTAACTGTTTGACCTGGTCCGAGCAGTCTCAAGTTCAGTTCAAGACCTTGGGCAGTTGGGGCTGGGTCTGACAATCAGCCAATTGTTGGACTGGCCCCAGCAGTCCTGGGTGGATTTGAGACTCAGGTCTATCAGGGTAAATCTGATAATCAATTGATTGTCAGCCCGCCCAGCAACAACCTACATACATACATGGCTCTCAGAAGTTCTGGCATACTGGGACCCTTGGACTGGGGCACATCTCGCCCAGCCCAGGATCCTTATGCTCAGTGGCATCTGAAGTGTGGGTTTGACCCAGCTCCCCACAACTCAGCATTTTAAAGTGCCTTGCTAGATAGGAAAGGCTGCCAGGTTCAGGGATTCTAAGTTCCTAGTGTCCAGAGTCCCATGGGATCCCCTACCAGGCAACCTTGCAAACCCCTCCCTCCTGGCAGCAGTTTTTAGGCATCAGGACTAGGGCTGTCCCTATGCCAACCCCATCCCCAAGCTGATGCTTGCAATCAGCTGATTGTTAGCATCAGCCTTAGGGGTGTCACATGTTCAAATTTACAGTAACATACAAACAAGCCACAAAATATGTTCCATGACATTTGTTGAATAACTTTGTGGCTGGTTTGCTACTTTATGGCATCATAAGTTGGCTAAATGTGTAGCACTATTTATGGTAAAATTAACGCATTAAATGACAAGTTAACTAAAATGTGGCTTAAACTGCATGTTGTACATTCTAAAATTCCACATTTCAGATTTAAACCAAGAAAAATGCATTTCTGCTGTGCTAAAGGACAAAACTAAGAAGAATGCATATTTTATTTTTAAAGATATTTACAAAAAATATTGCACTGATCCATTGTCAATTCTACAGCATTTTAACATGTTTAAGAACAACTAATCTGAATATACACTTTAAAACAGAAGTGCAAAAACAGACTAAACAGAAAGAATAAAGTTTATTTAAATTGCTAAGTACAATTAGTTTCCCTGATTATAGCCCATATCCAGTATGATCTACAATACAGCATGTCCCATATACAACTAAGCTTTGAAATCTTTGTTACCTCTCTGCAGGTGTGAATCTTGTTTTGCACACGAACCATTCCAAGGTTTATGTAAAATCCAAATGCTAAACCTGGCTTGGGTCAACAACTGTCTTTTTCCAGGAAACTCAGACTATTTTAAGGAAACTGAAGAAGCTGTATAGCATAGTACTTTGTATTAATTTAATTTTTTAGAAGTAATGCTAAAACAGGCATGATGGTTGTTATTCCTTCTTTATATAATGTGCAGGAAAGTTTGCTGACATTTCAGTACTGGTCATTTTAAACACACTGTCAATCCAGAATTTATACACTATTAGCATAAAGTCTATTTCCCACTTGGACCATCATGATGCATTTCTGGGGTGTAAGTAAGCAAAACGACCATGACCCAGAGGTGAAGCAATGCCTGGCAAAAGAAAAACAGATGTTAATACTGTTGCATAAACTGCCACCCATTATTTGCAACAGTCAGATGGAAACTAATTCTGAACCAATTTCCATGAAATGTTTGTCTTAGGCTGTCTTTTAGTTGCACACAGGAAAACAACTACTGTTTGCACGGTGAAATGTTGCATTATTTCCAAATCAATAAAAATTTTACAGCAAATTACAGTTAGTACATCTGAGCTTCCTTTTGGTAGTGCCATCTTTGCTGAAAATTGGTGATCCCATTAGTGCTGGCCCAATACAGGGATCATCTACAGTGCTGACTGAGATTCACCTTAGGGGACAGGCACTGTATTTCTATCAGGAGAACGAATCACCCTCCTGGTAAAAATGCAAACATACCAGCATTCATTCTACTTTTCCTGGGGGAAACACGCTCCTTCTGGGAAAGGAACTCTCCCCCATGAGTGAGTGGTTGTACACTCTTCTCCTGGTCTAGTCCAAGACAGGCGGGGAGCAGCACCAGCTGCTCCCTGCCTCTTCCCCAAACTGGGGATTGCCCAGTTTGGGCAACAGGTTGGGTAGGGGCTTTCCACCACTGTTCCCTCTACTGCACTCTGCTCTCCTCCTGGGAACTCCAGCCATGAGCTTTGAATATGTTGCACAGGTGGAAATTCCCCCCAGTTGAAGTTCCCCCAGCATGGCGCAAAGAAAGCCTGTGCCTGCAGCCCCACCAGAAAGCGAGCAGGGGGCTTTGCCCCAGTCTCCTGGGATTAGGACGAGCAGAGAAGCTGCTGCTCCCTATGCCTTGCTCGGGCTGATCCTCAGTTTGTGGAAGGCATGGAGAGCACGGGAAAAGGGGCAGCTGCAGCCTGAATGCTTGTACTGCTCCCTCTCCCAGAACAATTTTTTAGTGAGGAAAATTTCTTAAATCTCCCTTCCCTGTAACCCCTCCTTTCAAAATTAATACCTATTCAAAACCTTAGATAATGGCTTACAAATCCACATACAGAAAATCCACAGGAACTGTTTTAATATACAAGTTCCTGTGGAAAAGAGGAGAATTAAAATGGCCCAAGTCTTCCTTCAGATAAGATAGAAGAGATAGTGGGGCAAAAAACTTAATTCATTTGAAAGTGTTTGTTTCGCATTTCCTAAGTTACCATGCATCTTAGAGATTTATTTTAAAACATGATTAGTTTCTCACGCAATGCGTTTTCAATGCAAGGAAAAAATGGAGTTAATGAGACCATTGCAATCTGACACTTTTCAAGCACACCACACTGCAGCAAGGTTTGTTTATATAATTACAAATAATATCAATTGACAGATTCCTCTGCCCTCTAGTGGAACTGCAAGGAATTCTGCCCCCCCCCCCAAAAGTTAGTAATCGTATAGTACGTGGGTAAAAGTCAGGTTCACTATTTTTACAGCCATTTGACCATGAAAATCATTAACTCAATAGGGTGGAATGAAATGAAACTATAGTTTTAAACCTAAACCAGTCCCTCATTATTTTAATGAAAATTAATTAAATCAAATCAGAGATTTGCTATATATTAACATTTATAAAAGAAACGACACAATTAAAACTAAAATTAGTTACACAAGCATTAAAATGTTAAAAGGCATAACAAAGGGAGGATAAATACATCTGTCAAGCTACGCAACTTCAAAATCCTATTTAATATGCTCAGTCTTTATAGTTTACTTTAAGATATGCCAAACTGTCAAAACTGATTATACATCTCCTCTCTTTTCAATATTACTAAAAGCCTTTTCCATTAAGGTAGGTATTTTAGAAAACTGACTAAAAAATAAATCTGCACACTGTTTTAACAACGTACTCACCATATAAATGATTACAAACACCCTTGCAATGGGATACCGTCTGAGAAATATTCCCAATCGAATGCTGTGCAAGTATAAAAAAAAAAAGAGAGAGAGAGAAAAAGATTCCTTTAAATCCCTATCCAAAGGGTGTACAACATACACCTGTGGTCCACAATGTTACCTGCCAGGGCAGTCTCAGTGGGGCATCGTAACTGAATTGCTTGTTCAAACAAAAAATGATTTGAAAATCAAAACAGGGAATCCTGTTTCCTTGCTGCATGGTGACATTTTAATCTGTATGTGCATCTACATGTGTGGTTTCCCACTAGCAAACATGCTGAGGGCATAGTGGATCTCTAATGGTGGGCTTCTACCTTGTAAGTAATCTGAGCTACATACCCTTGTCCTATCCCCCAAAGCGATAAACATCTACTGGCATCAGACATGTAGGCTTTCATATTTCTGCCTTTCAAATTTTACTTCATGATCTAAAAGCTGGCAGAACAAGAGAAGAACACAATGTTTATTCAGAGCACAAACCTGACATACATTTCTGATTGGAAAATAATAGCTCCCTTGTGCCATGTGCAAGACTCATTAGGCTGTGTCAAAAAGAGAGAAAGAATTTTTCACAGAATCTTAATGGAAATTACAGTCCCATTCCCACCAATAGTCAGCCAGATGTGGGTGACTAGATCCTTCAGGTTCCTTTTGAGACCCAGTAAAAGATCTGTGCTATTCTTACACTAAACTATATACGACAGACAGAACTTCAGCATTCTACTGCTAATGAAATATATTGTAAATTTTCATCGGGATTTTATCATCTAGTTTTAAGACGACAAAGAGTAATCTGAACGTGGAAATACTAATGCAAAAATAAAAAATATTGCCAAGGAAATCTTGGCATTTGCAATGCATATGAAATCCTTTATTAAAAGCATTCAGGAAGTATGAAAGACTATTTTATCAAGAAACTCCATTTGTAAGGGCTGAAATATTTTATTTACTCACCACTGAAATCTGACAGACTTTAGGCTCTAGAGTACATAATTTTTGAATGACTAAAATAAGACAGGTCCTTGGTCAAGGGATCAAGATAAGTCTCTTTACAATACCGAAACACTGTTTTATTTTTAGGCACAGATTTTGAGGACAGTTCAAAACCTGGGTTTATTCTTTTTGATACTTGGGGGGGAAGCATTGGGAAAAGAAACCAAGTTAAACTCTTTGTGCCCTTGTTGTTGCTGCATGACACTCTTAAAATGAATTATTAATAGACACACTTTGTTGTTAGGGAGTGCTCTTGGACTATAAGCAGCATGAGTGGTGAAACTCTGATACAAGATTTCTTTGAGGAACACTGAGGTAGATAAAGGCAAGAAGTGGGTGGTGACAGAGATTACTCCGTATATACAAAATGATTAGGTCTCTTAAGGCCTGATGGGTTCATGGCACAAGAACCTAAGCGTTTAAATCACGTCATAATATCTTGTGGAAACACTTCTGTTCTCTTAAATTACAATGGGAATGAAACAAAGTGAATTCATTTGGGCAAGATTTAATAGGAACACACTGTACTCAATGTATTACTCTACTACAAATGAAATCAGATCATTCTAAAACAAAGGAAGATTATAAAGGGAATCCAACAGAAAGAAAAGTACTCCTTTAGGGTTTTTGCTCTTACCTAAACTGGTCTATGCTACTGGCAGCTTTGCGAACTCTCCCATACATCCCTGCTATGTTACCATCCACGTCACTAAAAAGAACAGGAACGTTCCGCATTCGAGTGCCTATTGAACAAAAATTCTAATTAACTTAAAGACACATTTCCGGCTGTCTCCCTAAGTTAGGTCCACATAGATATTATTAAAACAGATGAACCGCTGTATTTTTTTTAAAGGACCTATCTGTCCTGAGAGGGAGTGACAGCTAGGTTTAGAACTGAACAAAAATATATCCTATAAAATTAATTTTATTCAATTTCCATATCTATTAAATATGTATTTTAGTATTCAGCTCATCTGACTGGACACAAAACATCTGCTGGCGTCTCTATCACGTCTTTAGTACATAGCATTATGAACTTCATATCGACTGTACCTTTTCGTGCAATTGACAGCTGTCATACAATAGTCAAGTTTATTAATTTATATAGGAAAGGCGGTTATTCTTCAAAGGTTTACAAATTCATAAATAAAGGACTCAGTTTAAAGTTTACTATAGATTCTCAAAACAGAATGCGTCTGAGTGTAATTCCACAAGATTGGCTTGATTATTTGTATAAGAGCAGTAACCCACCCTCCCATGACATACAAATGCATAATTTAAAATTTTCTTGCTTGTCTAGTAAAAGTTTTACAAATTGCTTTTTTCATGAAGCTGAATAATAATAACCAAAAAAAGTCTTAAACAGAAGCCATTAGCTGCCAAGTTATCTCTGAGACATTTCTGTAGTATTACACAGACTCCACGGCCCTTGGGGTCCCTTCCAATGCTATGATTATGGAGGTGTGCCAATACAAAAAAACAAAACAAAACAAAAAATCGCCCCAAAAACGGTCCATATCAGATTGGCACTAATAAAAGGAAAATTGACATTGATCAGCAATTGGCTTTTTTGGGTGGTGTAACAGAATGCAGGGATGGGCAAAATATGGCCCATGGGCCAGATCCAACGTGACAGGCCATTCAATCTGGCTTGCGGGGCCCCTAAAAAATTTAGAAAATAAATATTAATCTGAACCCAACTGTCTGTCAAAGATGACGGCAGCCAGGGCCAGAAAGATCCAAAAGGAAGCCAGGGCAGGCTCCTGCAATAGCAGGGTCTGCCCAGCCCTACCCCCAGTCGGAAGCCCCTGCCTAGCAGAGGCTTTTGGCCTGGGACCATAGAGCTGTTCATGCCTCCCTGTCCCAAGCGGGAAATTCAGGTAAGAAGGTGGGGGGCATACAGAAAAGCGGTGAAAGTGGCGGTGGAGGCAAAGGGGGTGGAAGGGAGTGGGCGTGCGGGAGCATGGGGCCCAGAACTGGCAGGGCCCAGAGTGGGGCAGCAGGAGCACGGGCTGGCAGGGGTCTTTGGAGCTGGGCTGCACTGCACCAGAGAGAGATGGGAGCTGGCCCAGCTTCACAGAGCCCCAGACAGCTGGGAGCCTCTGGTCCTATTGCCTGCTCTGGTCCTGGCCCCGGGGCACCAGTGAGGGTCCTGCACTCCTGCCTGACTGCTGTGTGCCCACTCGCTCCCAGCACTCGCTCCCATTTGCTTCAGCATCGTGGTTATGATTATGAAGGTGTGGGGATGACTGTGAACAGTCCTGACCCCACACACCCATCCGGACTGAGCAGCAGCGAGTGGGGAACAAGCTGTTGCTCAGCATGGGGGAAAGGCAGCCCCTCCCCTCCTGCCGCCAGAGCTCCCTGCAGCAGCTGCCCAGAGCCCACAGGGCTGTCCTGCCTCTCCGCCAGGTACTCGCTGCCCTGTGGGGCAGCGGAGCAACAGAGGGTGGGCACAGGCAGCCCTGTGTGGGCTCCAAGCAGCTGCCACAGAGAGTGCCAGCAGTGGGAGGAGCCACTTTTTCTCTGGCCCACCAGCAGTTCCTGCCCTGCTGCTGCTGCTGCTCAGCCCATTGAACAAGCCCGGAGCTGCCATGCGGCCCAGGCTGGCAGCAGCGGTGATGAACAAACAGCAGCCGAGTGCAGGGGAAAAGCGCGCCCCCCCTCCCGCCGCTGATGGACAGTCTGCCAAAGCCCACTCTGCTGTGGCTCCTTTGCTGCCAGCTCCGTGTTGCCCAGCACATCAGGAGTGGCTGTGTGGAGCAGCTGCGCTGGGCAGCAGAGCCAGTGGCAAAGGAACTGCAACGGAGCCTAGCACGGTGTGGGCTCCCCCAGCAAACACTGCCCAGCAGTGGCAAGGAGGGTAGTGTTTTCTTTCGCCTCAACAGCAGTAAGTGCCTTGCTGCCACTCAGCCCAATGGGCAAGCCCAGAGCCAGTGCAAGGCCCAGGTTGGCAGTGGTAGCGAGGAACAAACTGCAGCTGAGCGCAAGAGAAAAGCGGCCCCCCTCCCCCTCCCACCACCGGTGCTTCCTGAGGCATCTGCTTGGAGTCCGCAAAGGGCTGCCTGTGCCCACTCTCTGCTGCCACCTCTGCACCAGTGGTGGGAGGGGGATAGGCTGCTTTTATGCTGTGCTGAGCAGCAGCTTGTTCCTTGCCCACCGCTGCTGCTCAGCCTGGATGGATGTGTGTGGGGCATGCAGGGTCGGGGCTGGTCACGGTTGCCCCTGCCTGTACTGAGGGGCTGGGGTAGGCGGGGCGGGGAGGGAAATGCCCACTGATACCCCCTGACACCCATTCACAGCCCACACAATACACAAGTAAGACTGCATTTGGAACTTTTATACAAATCACTTCTACATATACAGCACACACGTATCAGATCAAAAATATATTTTTAAAATTAAACATTATTATGGGTGCTTGATTTTTAGTATACAATTTGGGGGTTTTTTCCCCCTACAATGGCAAACCCTTTTCCCCAATGGAGTACTTCCAGGGGCAAGGGAAGTGACTTCCGGTGGCAAAGGTCAGAGTTTAAGGGGGTGGTACGTCTGGTCCTAAGGTGGTGACCAGGGGGCGGAGCACCTGTCAAGGGGCAGGGCTACCCATGTAGCCCTTGACAGCTTGGCAAAACTTGGTAAGCAGCCCTCCGCCTGAAATAATTGCCCTCCCCTACGAAAATGTCACTGATAAATGCTGTGTGCATGCACATAGCTGCAGCATGCACATGGCCACAAACAGAGCCTGGCTGCTTGGAGACTAGTGTTTGGCCAGGAAGTTTTTTGTCTTCCTGCAGGGGGGCTGGGCCAGGGCTGCACTCAGGGCATGGGGTGATGCTGCTGGGAGGGAGGCTACAGGGTAGGCTATGGCCACCCCAAAATTCCCTCTAGTCCCCTCCATACCCTTCCTCCCAGCACCACTGCCACCTGCTCCAAATGCAGCCCCAGCCTAGCTCCCACATGGTGGGAAGAAGCCAGTGCAGCCCCTGGCCCCGAGCCTGCAGCTGGGAGCCACCCCGCTCCCCCCTGGACAAGCCACTTGTGGCTCCATCCCATACCCTGCCCTACCTGGGCAGTGCCTGCCCCTGTCCCAGCCCCACTGCCTTCCTCATCGTGCAGGCCTCAATCTGCATCCCACCCTGACATACTGGCCGGATTCTGCTCTCCAAGCTGCTGGGCTGCATACTGACTATCGGATCAGTATTGGCCAATATGGCTAGTTAGTAAATCAGCCATTGGCATAGGTCAAGAAAATCTTTACCAGTGCACCCCTAATTATCTGACATTTGAAACAGCACCCCAATCAAAGCAGTCAAGCCAATTTCAATGAAAGGAGCTGCCCCTTTTTTTTCTTTTTAAACATTAGGGCTGGAAGGGACCTCGGCAGATCATTGAGTACAGCCCCCTGCCCAAAGGGCAGGAAGTCATCAGGGCCCATAGGATCCCAGCAAGATAGACAACCAAATGTCTCTTGAAGGCGTTCAAAGTAGGTGCTTCATCCACTTCTGGCAGCAGTCTATTCCAGATCTTGGGGGCTCAGACAGTAAAGAAGTTCTTCCCAATGTCCAGCCTGAAACAGTCACAGAGGAGTTTGTGACTGTTTGATCTTGTCATCCCTTGGGGCGCTCTGGTGAACAGATGTTCCCCCAGATCCTGATGAGCACCCCTGATAAACTTATAGGCGGCCACCAGATCACCCCTGAGCCCACGCTTTTCTAGGCTGAAGAGCCCCATGGCTCCCAGCCTGATGTCATAAGGTCTGTTTTTCTGACCTCTGACCATGCATGTGGCTTTTCTCTAGATTCTCTCAAGCTTCTCCACATCCTTTTTGAACTGTGGAGCCCAAAACTGGATGCAGTACTCCAGCTGCGGCCTCACAAAGGCCAAGTACAAGGGGCAAACGACGTCCCGGGATTTGCTTGAGAAGCATCTATGGATGCAAGCCAGGGTTTTGCTCGCTTTACTAGCTGCAGCATCACATTGAAGGCTCATGTTCATTTTGCGGTCAATCATGACCCCAAAGTTCCTTTTGTCTGAAGTGCTGGCCAGTGTAGCACTGCTGAGCCTATAAGCTTGCTGTGGGTTTTTCCTCCCAAGGTGGAGAACCTTGCATTTTTTGGTGTTAAATGCCATCAGGTTCTTGTCTGCCCATTTCTTGAGCCTTTCCACGTCAGCCTGGATTGCCCGCCTGTCTTCAGGTGCGGATACTTCACCCCAAAAAGTTTGGTGTTGTCAGCGAACTTGGCCAGTCTGCTTCTGACACCAATGTCCACATCATTAATGAAGATGCTGAACAATATAGGCCCAAGGACAGAGCCTTGGAGGGACCCCACTGGTTACAGGGCACCATGACGATTGACTTCTGTCAACCACCACTCTCTGGGGCTGACCACGCAGCCAATTTCCCAGCCAGTGGATTGTGGAGAAGCCAAGGCCAGAGTTAGCCTGTTTTGCCAAGAGATGATCATGGGATACCAGACAAAGGCTTTTTTAAAAGTCAAGATATAAATCAATCTCATCCCCCTCGTCCAGGTGATAGGTCACCTGGTCGTAGAAGGAAATAAGATTGGTCAAGCAAGACCTACCTGAGACAAACCCATGCTGGCTATCCCTCAGGATTTTGCCATCAGTCAGTCTGTTGAGAATGGTCTTTTTGATAATCTTTTCTAGGATCTTCCCTGGGACAGAGGTCAGGCTGATGGGCCTGTAGTTTGCTGGATCCACTTTCCTCCCCTTCTTGAAGATAGGCACCACATTGGCCTTTTGGAGTTTTCAAAGATCCGTACCAGGGGCTGGGCTATGATGCTCACCAGCTCCTTGAGTACCCTGGGGTGTAAGCCATCAGGGCCGGCTGACTTGAAGGTATCCAGCCCCTCAAGGTGTTTCTTCACAAGGTCAGCATTGATGGAAAGTAAGGAATCTCCCTCACCAAGGCCTCCCTGTCCCGTAATGGGCAGGGGCATCCCTTGGGACTGGTGAAAGACCAACGTAAAGTACCCATTTATCAAGTTGGCTTTTTCATGGACGTCAGTGGTCAGCTCTTTTCTCAGCTTTGTATGAGAAACCAACTGAGTGCGAAGAGGCTGATCTCATCTAAGTAAAACACAGTTCTGATTTACTTGCAATGGAATACTCCTTATTCTGATTCTTTCACCACCCTGCAAACACTTCCCTCCTTGCTATTCAAACACTGCATATATGTTTTGCAAGGGATATTCAGGGTTAAAGTCCACAAAATCAATCTACCAATGGTACTAGCACTTGCCGCAGGTAACCATTTTAACAAATCCTTGCTGTATCAGTCACAAAAATAGTTAAGAATGATAAAGTTTTTGTTTAAAGTTATGAAACTGCAGTACTTATCTGGTTGTTTTCGAGTGTACTGCTTATACTTCCAAAGATAAACTACCTGAGCTGTTTAATTACCATATTTTTTTATGTATTAAAATCAGTGGTGGGCAAAACACAGCCCACCAAGCACTTCCCTCCGGCCCACAGAGCCCCTTCAAAACCCATGTAATGGCAGCTGCCTCTCAAAAAGCCTCCGGTGGCACCAGCTGTCGGTTGTAGCACCTCAAGCCATTTCCTTGGGTTCTGGTTGTAAGGCAAACAACCCTGACCTCAGCCTGACCTAGCTGGCCTTGCCACAACCCTGGCTCAGGCCATGTTTGCAGCTTGAGAGGGGCAGGGGGGTGGGCCAGAACCTGTGGCGCTGGTGAGCGGAAACAGTGTCTGGCCTGGGTTCTGTTTTTGGAAAGGGCCCTGCCCTGCAGGTAAGCCCAGGAAAGAAGCTGCTGGGCAGGCTTTCCCCATGCCATACTGCTCGGGCTGGGCCGGCACTGGGGAGGGGAAGCAGCAGCTGGGCTGCAGCTCTGGCCCAGTCGGCATCAGGGAGGAGAGGTGGTAGCGGAGCTGCGTGCTGCTCAGGACAGGATGAGCCCAGCCGGAGCGGCAGGGGTTCAGCTGCATTTTCTCCCTGCCTGTGCTGGTCAGTCCCGAGCAGCACACAGCTCCACTCCCGCTTCTGCTGGGTGGTGCTGACCCAGCTGGGCTCCTCCCATCCACAGCAGCACCTGGGAACCTGGCTTCAGCCGCATGCTGCTCCGGATGGGACAGACCCAGCTGGGTCTGAACCAGCCAGGAAAGGCGGTATGCAGCTGAAGTCGGCTCCTTGCGTGCTGCTGGGGACGGGAGGAGCCCAGCCGGGTCTGCACCGGCCAGCAGAAGCAGCGGCAGAGCCGTGTGCCATTCAGGACTGACCGGTGCAGGCAGGGGAGAAGTGCAGCTGAGCTCTTGCCGCTCCTGCCAGGCTCGTCCCGTTTCAAGCGGCAGAGCTCCGGCACTGCTTCTGCTAGCCGGTGCAGATCTAGCCAGGCTCCTCCTGTCCCCAGCAGCATGTGAGAAGCCAACTTCAGCTGCATGCCGCTTTTCCTGGCTGGTGCAGACCCAGCTGGGTTTGTCCCATCTGGAGCAGCATGAGGCTGAAGCCAACCTACCAGGTGTTGCTGGGGATGGGGCGAGCCCAACTGGGTCGGCACTGGCCAGCAGAAGTGGTGGCAGAGCCGCTTCCTTTTGGGACCAGCTGGCACAGGTAGGGGGAAAGTTCTGGGGGAGGCCTGATGCCCTTGAAACCCCACTGCTGGGACAGGATGTTAGAGGGGTCACAACCCCTTGCTACCTGGTAAGTTGTGCAAGGGGAGGGACTTCTAGTGGCAAAGGTCAGGGGCAGGGCTTCTGGTCCCAAAATGGCAACCAGGGGGTGGGGCAACTGAAGAGGCGGGGCTACCAATGCGACCCTTGACAGCTCGCCAAAAACTCATCAAGCGGCCCTCTGCCCAAAATAATTGCCCACCCCTGTATTAAATGCTTAGGGAAACTTATGTGATATATGTAAGACCTTACTAATGCAGAGTACAAATACAGTATAAATAGTCTAAACCTTCATGCTTACCTTCACTACTGTCAATTCCTGCCATATTAATGGATGGTCCATTAGTACTACTGCCTTGAATGTTCTTAAGCTGTTGCTCAAGACGTTCCAGTTGATAGAGAAGGGAATTTTTTTCTGTACTGAGGCTCTCCAACATGGTCTGCTTCTGAATAAGTGTTTCTGTCAGTTGATGAAGCCGATTTTCCAACTCTGTCTGACTACTACTACTCAAAGTCTTGTTTGTGAGCTGAAAAAGAAACATCAGTTCAAAGTCTGAGTGAGGAGATGAAATAATCACCCCTATAAAAAAAACCTAAAAACTATAAAATTCAATCCAGACAATTGAAATATTCAAAAAAACACTTAACAAGAAGATAGGACAAGTATAAAAGAAAAATATATTTTAGTAATTATTAAAGCCAGATACAGTAATCATTACTTGGAAGCTCCTGGTAAGAATTTATTCACATTTTATTCTATTACCCACATGCACTCTTCCAGGCAGCAGTGAGCCTGTGCACAACGAGAAATTAGAGTACCCAAAAGCTTAGAATTTAATGACATGTGTGGGAATACAAAATGTCTTAAATGCAAAAGGAAAGTATACAGGCAATGGAAGAATGGGCAGGTCACCAAGGACATGTACCAGGAAACAGCAAGAACTTGCAAGGACAAAAATCTAGATGGCAAAGATAAAGAATGAGCTTAAGGACAACAAGAGGCATTTCTATAAGTATGTGAAAAGAAGGACCAAGGATAGCAGACCCTCTGTTAACAAGCCACAGGACACTCCTAACTGAAGATGCAAAGAAGGTAGAGCTACTCAACAGCTACTTTGCCTCAGTCTTCACAAAAAAATTAAGCTGCCAGACACCTAACAGGGATTATCTGGATAAGGAAGAAACCAAGCTGAGGGAAGAGATAAAAGAGATGGTCAGACAGCTTTTGTTGCATCTGAATGAATTCAAGTCAGCAGGGCCAGATAAACTTCATCCCGAGGTCCTGAAAAAACTGGCAGAGGAGATCTTGGGGCCCTTGGCAATGATCTTCATGAAGTTGTGGGAGATAAACCAGGTACCAGAGGGCTGGAGAAGGTCCAATATAGTGCCCCTCTTAAAAAAAAAAAAAAAAAGGCAAGGAGGAGGATCTGGGGAACTACAGATAGGTCAGTCTCACCTTAGTACCTGGGAAGTTACTGGAGGATTTCCTAAAGAAGCCCATTTGCAAGCATCTGGAAGAAGAAAGGCTGATCACAAGCAGTCAGCATAGATTTATTAAAAACAGGTTTGTTTGACACGATTTGATCTCCTTTGACAAAGTAACTAATCAGGTGGGTGAAGGGAATACTCTGGATATAGTGTATCTGGACTTCAGCAAGGCTTTTGAGTGGGTGTTGGCTACAGCCAAGGCTGGGGACTCCAACCGCAGTGTGATTCTTCTGCTACAAGCAAAGCTGGAGGTTCCAGGCTAGAGGGTCTTGCCCCTCTGCTCAGGGTTGGGAAGACTGCCATATTTTAAGTTAGGAAAGTATTGTGGTCAGATTGGTATGGACTGTGGGGGCTTTTGCCTTCTTTTGTGGCAGGGGGTGTGGCTCTCTGCCCAGGTCCTTGAGTGTATATTGACAATATTTTATAAAAGCAGGACATTGGCTGCCATGGTTCCCCTGCCTTACCTGTGGCAGGTTAGGGTGTTAGGTCTATGTTGTGTCAGGGTTGATGGTAGTCTTATGTAGCTTTTAGATTATGGTTCTGTGAAATGGTTTGGAAGGAATGATCCTGCCACAGGCAGGGGGTTGATCTCTGAGGTCCCTTCCTGCCCTAGTTCTCTAAGACAATACAGTGAGATAAGGCCATTACAACCATAACTGTCACAGTTTAAAAGAGGGTATGGAAAGGAGTTAGTACAGATTACCTGAGAGGCTACTATAAACCAAGGGGGCAGCATGAAAGAAGAGATGAAACTGAACATGCGTGCTCAAGGACATAAAGACTTAGAAGAGACAGGACAAGAATGGTGGAGGCAAACTGTACAGAAAAGTTATGGTAGGGTGGTACATGTGATCCAATCTGTAGAGAACTTCAAAAACAAACTGGAAACACTTGACTTTGGGATTCCTTAACTCAGGAGTTGTCAACCAGGGGTATGTGTACTCCTGGGGGTACTTGAAGGCCCTAGAGAGTATGCATGGGAAAATGGGGACAGTGCTGCCACACACCACCTTGCACTGCTATGCAGGCACCATGTGCCTGACTGGATGTGGGGAAAGTGTGTACATGGTGGCTGCCGCCGCTCCACATTCAGCTGCACATGCACCCTATCCTGCGTTTGGCTGCGTGCCAACCCCTACCCCCGCGTTTGGCGACCAGGGGTAAACTGCTCCACATCTGGCCGCCAGGGGTACGCTGATCCAAAAAAATTGAAAACTCCTGCCTTAACTGGCTAAGTGTTACTGTTTCTATTCAGATACTCCCCATACTAACAGTGGCCTCTTTTTGGAAGTTAAACTTGAATAACCCATGCCCATCTGAAACGGTAGCAAATAGGGCTGTGTGAAGCTTTGGTCACCGATGCGATTCAAAGGAGATGCAGCCTGATTCGATTCAACCATAGACACAGCTTTATATGTTTTTTCTACATACCTTAAGGTACCAGGCGCCTCATGAATGCTGAGAAGGCAGGGTAGATGAAGCATCCCGCAGGAGTGCGGAGGGTTCCTGAGCACACTGTGCGGCAGACCCGCAAGTGAACAGGAACTGCTTCCAGTCCACTTCTGGGTCCGTCGTGGAGTGTGTGGGGGATCTCCATCCCATCCCCCAACTCAGTGACTAGTGCCTCCTGGTTCTGGGGGGTGGGACCCAGGGTTCCCCCATGGCCAACTGTTGAGCCGGGAGCGTGCGTGCGTGTGCGGGGTGTCCACCACCAAGCATTTGGAGACCCCCCCTCCTGTGGGACACTCCATCTGCTCCACCATTTCAGCATTCATAAGCCACACATGGTACGTTGAAGTATGCAGAAAAAAAACATAAAGCTGTGTCTATAGCTGAATTGTTAATTCCCCGAATCAATCAAATCTTCAGATTCAGACTGAGCCATATCGAATTGGGGCAGTGATCTGAATCAGTTAATCAAATCACTGTCCCCTGAATCAGGCCAAATCCAAATTAGAATTGAATATGGCCTGCTTTGCACACCCCTAGTAACAAAGCATTTACAATAAGATAATAAAATAATCAGGGACCACAGCCAATAAGACGCTGCAAGTACAAATCAGGGGCACTGAACGACAATACTCCAGCAACTGTTCAATTCAAATGGACACAACACACATTCTGAAGCAAACTTTGTATGTTGGAAAACCAAGTGCTACTGGGACACAAACAAATAATTCCAGCACATGAAAAACATGAGCATTTGTTCATCTCTACGTGAGTCGATCTTGAGTTACGTTGCCTCAAAGACAATTTGCATGAAATGAAACAGATGTTATAGTAACAGGATCAATTTCAGAAATCCATAATATCTATTCAAGTGAGCAACAACCTTCTTGGCATTTCATATGATAATGCCGAGAGAGCGTGTGGTTTTCGAATCACCATATCCTATAAGGATACACACCAGACAATGCCGGTTTCTGTCTCTGAAGGGAAACTAGTATTTCAAATTTGTATTTGCTTTTGCTACTTACTTCAAAAAGTCAGTTTTCTTTACAATATACAGTTTTTAAAAGCTGAATGTCATGCTGTAAACCATTACTGGATGTCCAAAAAATGTGATCTGAACATTTCATTTTAATACTCAACAGCATAAAACAAAGAACGCAGCCTGGGGCTCTTGCACCTTTTTCATAACGCAAGATAAATATTATTGAATGCAAATAAGGTACCTGGTTTCTCAGTTTCTGAATTTCTTCCTCTCTGTCTTTTATTCTGCTTTGTAAAGTATTTTTTGTCCGATACAGCTCTTCCTCAGTGTAATGGAGCTCCTATAAAATGAACCACAGCCAGTTACAAAATAAAAAAAAAAAAAAATACTCAAAGTTTAATCTATGCATTTTTTAAATTTAAAGGGGTGGCAATACACTGTTTGGGAAGACTGACCAAAGTGAAGTGTAACCTGTACCTACAAGATTACCAGGCTTTTACAATGCCTTAAGGCAAATTACAATCTAGAGTCGACCAAGTTTCATCTACCACTCCATCTACTTTCCTTCACATTCTGGATTAACTGGTCTTCTTTTTCTGTTGGTCTTTCTTTATTTTATTACCCAACTACAAGGGTTGTCAACTGTGGTTCCCTGCAAATAGGTAAGGAAGGAAAAAATGAAACGCACTGGCCTGAATCCGAGATAAAACCTTAAGGGTCTCTACTGAAATAAATTTTAGAACAACCTAGAAGCCATGTATATAAAAGCATATAATGCTTTTAATGAACACCAAAGACACTCGCCCTGAAAAGCTTAGTTCAGTCTAAAGATACAGCATACATGGAGCACTCTCACTGAGTGGCAAAATTTAGCATGACTCCTGTTATTGTTTTGATTTAGTACATACAAGCTTTTGAATACCCAGACAAAGATCCAAGATGTTTACTATATTATGCTTTGTTACATCTTTGCGTAACTTCAGTTATCTACTATTAGAGCAACAGGACACTGCAACACTTCTTTCCAATGATCAGATCAACAACATAAAATAAATAGCTGATTAGTCTTGGTTTTTGCCCATTTGATTTCTGAAACTAAATACATTAAAGAAATAACCCTCAGATATAACAAAGCTGTAGTTATTCATGTCAATATGTAATAAAGCCACCCTAAAACTACATTTGTTTACAACAACTCATATTATGCCCCTGAAAATTAACCTAAAGTTTGCTAAATGCATAGGATAAGTTCCCTCTTTTAGCTCCACTTTTACTAGTCTAGATATAGAGCTGAGATTGAGGGGAGGTAGAGGTGTACTCTCTCAAGGGACATAGGTAACAGAATACACCCTACCATCTGGCTTTGATACAACAAACATCAGCCATCCATCAAGAGCAGGCTTGGAACTTTTGCCTTTTAATTAGCTCAAGATGTTAACATCCAATTAAAATGTAATTTCTGAAAGGACACATAATCCTATAGGATAAGTTGTACCCAGCAGGTATTGTGAATTCTCCAGCTTTCTCCATTATTTATTCTCTTGCATGGCTACTTGTTTATAACAGAAATCCCTAGTAAGATAAGAGAGGATGGTCTCTTTTCAACTAACTGATAAAACCTAATAGAAGCAGTGATTAGCCACGTACAGGGTGACCATATGTCCTGGACATATAGGTTGTCTCAGTGTCCCGGCCATTGGAGAAAATTTGAGCAGAAAGTCCCAGACTGCCAGAAACCCGGCAGCCATGGGGTTGGGGTTCTGTGTCTGTGCTGCCCTGTCCCACCTGGTCCTGCTTCTGGCAGCCGCAGGGTGAAGTGTGTGGCAGCAGGCAGGGCCAGAGCAGCTATCAGGATGCACTGGTGAGCATGGTGCCTTGTTACCTGAGCCAGGGCTGCAGGCTGGGGGCGCTGTGTGGGCTCTGTCTGCCCCACATTGACTTACGGCCCTGGCCCCATCTTGGCACCTGCAGCCACATCCTGGATATGTACTGCCAAGCCAGGCCAGTCGCATTGCAGCCCCCCATACGGACATCCCAGTCCAGCCAAGCTATGTCCTGCCCTAACTGTACTATTAAAACATTCTGTACTATCCAATTTAAACGTTTTACTTCTTTGATTTTAAGATCCATTAGAATATTGTAAGATTGCCAGCCTGTCTCCCCAGCCCAAGGACGACTAATGCCATTCCCAAGTCTTTCAAGGGTTTATCCCTTGATGACTGTGCTTGTCACTAAAAGGGGCACAGGGAAGCAGCAGAGCAGCCTGTAGGTAGCTGCACTCCCAATTAGGTGCATGACCCTAGCTGTTTGGGTTAAGAACAGGCCCTGAGCAGTGGAGCCAGCAGTTTGCTGTGAGCAGCCATGAGAAAAACACCACCTGGCTGAAGCTGCTGCTCATGTAACATCTTGGTGGTACAGGGCAGGAGCTATAGGGATGGAGGAGGCTCCTGGTCCTGAGGCATGACCTAAAACTACACCCTGCTGGGGCTGGATGGTGTGGTGGGGCTGCCTGTGGGCAGGGCAGTCTTCAGGAAATGCCACACCTGAGCCTCCCCAGTGAAGGACGAGTATAGGGCACCAGAAAACCTCAGCCCCTGCTGCTTTGTAGGTGACCCTGTGGAGGGGAAAGGCTACAGGAGCACACCCTGAGAACAAAGCAAAGGCCCAGGTTTACTGTGCAGAGCTTGATGCAGGGTCCAGGTCATGTGAAGAAACCCAAGACAGGGCCCAGGTCCATGGTGTGACTTGAGGTTCAAAGGGAGCTGGGTGTGAAGCTTCTGGGGCAGGGGGACTGAGGCCCAGTGTTGGGTAGGGGATTGAGGCCCCATTATGGGTTATAAAGGGACCAAGAGGGTACCAAGTCAGGCAGGGAACCCAAGGAAAAAGGGAGGGGCTTGGAGCCCCAAGTGGGTGCGATTGAGAGCATAGTGCAAGCACACAGGGATTGAGAGTCCCAATGTGAGGGCACAGGGATTATGAGCCCATGTGAGGGCATGGAAACGAGAGTCCCAATGTGAGGCACTGGAGTAAGGGCACAGGAATGAGAACCCTAGGATGGGGCATGGGACTGTAGGTCAGGTGACAGGCAAAAGTAAATTTAGGCCAAGCGTTTGGCCATGGATGCTAGCTGCAAGGCATGGGACACGGTATAAGGGAAGGTCTGGAGCTGTGCATAGGCCCTTGGCATCAGGGTAATTAAATGGGTAGCCTCCCACTTTCTTAACTTCTAATTAGTTTCAAAGGCGTGGCAGGAGAGCGGTTAGCCATAAGACAAGGCGGCAGGCCAGCAACATGACTGGCCCTGAGACACCCACTTGTTATACCCTTGAACACAAAACTATTCAATCCAAATTCCAAATGTAAACCCAGTGCTCCCCCAGTAAAGATCCTTTGCAAAGATTTCCACTTCTTCCATACTCCAGAACATATCAAATGATACATCCTGCTTTCAACACCACTTACATGGGATTTTCCAATCTTTTAGGAACCACCCTGACTCTTTCCAGGACCATTTACTAATAATCCCTACGCCTAAACACTACCGCTCTAAAAAGGGACATTGTCTTTGATCAGGCCTGTCCAGCTCCAGACCCTCCAACACCTTACAGGGACACAACACCTTGGCTCAGTTACATTTAAATTAACTCAACTGAAAGGGGCAACCAGGTACTGAAGTTCTGTTCCCATATCCTACGATTTGCCTACATGCCAGACATACTGACATTCTGACTAGACTACTTTATAAACCTTATAACAAGAAAGGATAAGGCACCGTTTCATTTAGGCCTAAGCTGCCTTGGTTTGGCTTTACTTACCACTGGGTGAGTGGGCACATGGACACCTACCAGGGAGCAGGTGATGCATAGTACGTCCCTGACCCATTCCACATTGCTGTAATTTGTTTGTCTGTCCATACACACAATATAAATCTTTTGTACCACCTGCATGTGGGACACTCCTGAAACATTTACACTTAAAAAAACCCCCCCAAACCTGTGATTAGTCAGGCTTTTTAAAAAGTTTTCTGGCACAACTCCACAAAATATAATGGAAAAATGATGCATTGCACTATTTCTCTGTGCATAAACTGCAGAGTAGCAGTGTGAATAATGAATCAAAATATATCAATACTAGGTGGCAGCCATATATTTTGGAAAAAGCTTATTGTAATGATTTTAAACTACTGTATATTCTCAATAAAAACCACCCTTGAAAACATGCAAGTGTTGCACTGCTCACATGATGAAACTGTTTGATTGCTACACAAAAATCTTGGCTCATAGCCTTTAATAATTGAGGATTTGAATGCATTAAAATTAATCTTTCTTTCAATGTCCCCTTTCTAAAGAAACCAATTTTCATCGTTTGTAATCCTTATATATTTACACAAAGAACTGCATCTCAGGCATTGTGTATCATCATAAATGCACAGTTTTTGTTTTCTTTGCAAAAGAGTTTTGCTGCATGTTTCAAATTGAATTTACAGATCAATAAGGAGTTTAATTAGAATTAAGACTACTGTGGTATGATGAAGTGATCTTGAGAAGATCACTGCCTTGTTCGCTTACGTAGGCAATGTAGTATTTGTGTCTTTTAGGATTCTTTTCCCTAACACTGTGTACAATGATGCAACTCATAGATGCTCACACCTGAATTTATCTTGTATGCATCCCCAGTATAATGTAACTTCACTCTGACAACCAGAAGAGAGGTAAATTGCCACTAGAGACTATAGTTATAAGTAGGGGAGATCTACCAAAGATGAAGCAGCTGCTGCGATTTCATGGGCAGACAGTGGGGAGGGCAGACATTTTCATGGGTGGAACTCAGCTCCACCCCCTTGCAACATACCTGATTGGCCAAGGGACCCTGGTGGCCCCAACCCTCACCACTGATTGGCTGCCAGGGCTATCCATCATTTGGCCCCACCCCTTGCCACCAATTGGCCATGAGGGCTGTCCATCATATGACCCTTGCAGCCAATCAGTGGCAAGGGTTGCTGTCGGCCACAGTTCTACTGCCAACATCCTACGTAAACTTGAATAAGTCAAACTACTTCCCTGGTTGCAAAATGAGGCCAGGCCCATTCTTCTTAAGGCAGGGAGACAGTGACAAGGAATACAGTCATCCAATCCCACAATTTAATTTCACTTTTATTATTTAGCTCAGAGTGGTTCAGAGCTTGGCAATACAAATTCTTCCCCCTCCCCTCCCTCACAGTGGCTTTGCAAAGAATGGCACCATGTCTTGCAAACAATAGCAATGTTTTAAAGACTTTGCTTGTCCTGACCTTGGAAACTGTCCCTGTGGCAACCTGACAAAATCTACTTTCATTTCATTAGGCAGTGCCAATAGGTACCCAGAGGTACACAAACATTAAAGTGTCTTCTTCTGAAATGCTTGCACACAATCTCAAAGCCTACTTTCAATAGTACATAATTAAATCACATTTTCAGAACACATTCTACTTTTCAAGGAGATGCTATTTGGATGAATGTATGAGGATCTCTAATTTTTGGAGTTAAAAAGATCAAAATCAGCCTCATGTCTTATAATAGGACCATGTTGCTGGGTTTTTGGTTGTAGCTGTGTTGGTCTAAAGACATAAGCAAGCAAGATTCTTTGAGTAGATGTGTTATCTTTTATTAGACCGACTGAGTAGTTGGAAAAAGGTTATTGGCAAGCTTTTGAGAACAAACACCCTTCTTCAGGCATAGGGAAAAATTTGCTTTTGTTGGGTGTTTTCCTGGATGGATCCGATCTTCCCTGCCACACATTTGCACTTTCACAGACCTGCATTTTGCATAGTGACTTAAGTTTCTATTTGACCCAGGAGAGTACACAACCACCAACAGACTCTCTCTATGCCTGAAGAAGGGTGACTGTGCCCAAAAGCCTGCCAAGAACTTTTTTCCAACTACTCAGTCTAATAAATGATAACACATCTACTCAAAGAACCTTGCCTACCTTATAATAGGACCAGAACTGTAAACTTCTAGTATGACAAGGCAAGACCCTTCTGCATAATTAAGCCCATTTTAGGAATCAGGAGTGCAGCCCTGTTTTACAGCTATAAAAAAGAAATTGAGAGGGTGCACTGATAGCAACCATTTACAATAGTATCCTTATCAGTTAAAGGGCAACATGCTCACACAGACTGCAGTCCTATAATCCCCCATATCAAGAATCTTGCATGGCCCCATGGACTTCAATGAGATACTATTTATTTGTCCAGAACAGACTATAGAGGTGGCAATAGTGTACTCAATACCCAATTCTACCCTTGCAAAAAATGGCAAACACTCCTACTGAAGTCACTGGGTTTAAAGTGATCCATAATAACAATAACATGCATCTTAAAACCACAAATTACTTCTTCAAGTAGATATGATACATAGATTATCAAAATTTATAATGCATCTGAAAGCTTGTAAACAAAAACTTCTTTGCACAAGGAAGTTTAAGATTGAAAAAAGGTCAAAATACCAACTCAGGGTAATTTGACAGATTTGAATTAAAGTCACAAATCTTCCAATTCTGAAGCCAAAACAGTTTCCAAAGCTAAAGTTATACCAGGCCTCCTGTTTACCTGCTTTTGCCGTTCCAGTTCAGCCTCCACTTCTTGCTTGGCCATTTTGTGTGTTGCTATTTGCTCTTGTAAGTCCTGAAGCTGCTCCCTTGCTGATTCAGCTTCATTTACCTGCTGAGTCTCCATATCCTAGAAATAATATAAACACTTTTATTCCAATAACATCAAGCCATGAAGTAATCCTTAGAAGTAAAAGCAAAACTCATTTCTGCAGAGCAGAACTCAAAATGTAGTTTAATTTTTGCACATTACAGCAGAAGCAGGATCATGTGGATCAATTTTTTTTTTAAAAATGGCCAACTATCTCCTGTCTTTCATCTACAGCTGAACCCTCGGAAACAAAGTTGGATATAACTGCAGGAAGAAGGGACAAAGGTAGCAGGGGTTACGTAGAGTCTGGGAGTCACTTCAAAGATCAGTGGCCCCACCATTAAATTCTGGAAAAAATAAAAGCAAGCACTTATATCCTCTTCTGCAAAGGAGTACCTGTGGTGATTTTGGAAAGAAATACCTCTCATTTTAAAGGAGAAAATAGTAGCAAGGCACCCCAGTGGCTCCTTTCCACACCTTATTCCAGATGCATAGGGTTAGTCAGGGAGAATGGGAAAAAGAAAGCATAGATCAAAGAAACCACACTCAACATCAAACATATATTTTCTAAGCATATGCAAGAAACATCATTCCCAGAGGACTGAACATCTACAATCCGCCGACTACTACACAACTCCGAGTATACTTCACAACTATGCAAGAGAACTTCAGAAAGAACTTAGAAATTATCTCCTTCACAACCTACTCCAAAAGAGGTCAACTCAAGAAGGAAATCAATACATGCTGCAACAACTTGAGAGAAATCCAGATATCTTCCCACGTATTATACAAAGAGACTACCAAAGATATCTTACAATGTTCATCCAATATCAAAAGAAGAAATGGAACCAATAGCTACAGAAACAAGTTTCCTAGCTGTAAAACAACCATCTGAGAAACAACACCAATACCTTACAACATACCAACCTCATACTCAATTACTCAATGAAACTGGAAGAACCAATCAACCCACAAATAATATCAATCTCTCCACTCACACACTTGCCAAAACTGAAAAAAACCCAAAAAAACCAAACAAACAAAAAAACAGTCTTCTCTAAAGGTCTTAATTTCTCTCCAAAACCCTCCCCCACAACAATTATATACTTCAATGTGGAGAACTTGAGATGCAGGCATTAGAAACTTTCTTCAAGGAATATTACCACAACCAAAATGAAAAGACTTCCAACAACACTTCATCCTTTGACAACATTGAGGAAAAGATTAACCCGGCCCCAAACCATCAGATTGGACACCTCACAGTGGATGAAATTCAAACCTTGACCGCTATATTGACTGCTTTAAGGAAAGACTGAACAATGAAATAATCAAATACCACCATAATAACCTCACTGTCTCAGAGACAAGGGCCATAGAATCTCTAAGATCCAACCACCAGATAGTAACAAAACCAGCAGATAAAAGGAAGACTATAGTTATCCTTAACCACGAAATCTACATAAAAGAAGCCTACAGACAACTCTCTGACACTACCTACCATGAAAAACGAGAGTTTCTCAGGGCATTAAAGTGCCCTGCCCCTAGAGAGAAGGACAGGTGCTGGCTGGGGCAACCGCAGTCAGTCAGCTGACCAGAAGGGGGCAGGGCCTGGCCTATATAAACAGCCTAGGCTGACGCCAAGGAGACAGTTCCCCTCTGGCAGCTGCGGGAGTAGAAGCTAGATGGCCAGACCAGCTTCGGTTGAGGACTGGGGGAGCAAGCCCTGGTAGGGTTTTGAATGATGGCTAGCCAGAGGGCTTAGAAACTGTGTTTTAGCTAGATGGCTTGGAGTTTACGTTGTAGCCCAGGGGCTTAAGCTTTCTGTTGGTAGCTGTTACACCGGAGGACCGGCTGAGGCTGTAGGGGATGGAGGCGGCCTCATGGGAGCTCCCCAGTAGTGTGGGGGTTCCTGGTGCCGGAGAGGGTGCCGCGTTTTGGGGGGGTGTATGGACCCCGGCCCCAGTGGGGCAGTGTTGTGCGGGGGGAAGCCCAGTGTGGGCGAGCATACAGGAGTAGAAGCCCTAGGGAGGGCGCACACGAGAACAGAAGCCCCAGGGAGGGCGCAAGACCCAGAAAGGGTGTCTGGAGGCCAGGCACGGCTACGGCCACCTGAACCTTGATTGTGAGGAGCCCTTTGGGGCGCAGGACCTGAGAAAGGGGTCTGGGGGTGAGGCACAGCTACAGCCACCTGAGCCTCAATTGCGGGGGTTGCGAACCTGGGGGTTGCCCAGGGAGGGCGTATAGGGATAAAAAGCCCCAGGGAGGGCAACCGTATAGAAAGTAGAAGATAAGCCCAGAGGGCGTCCGCGAGGGTGCGAGCACTAATACCTGACTCACCAATGTCCGGTACATCTGAGAGGCTTGGGGCGTGGTATTAGGGGTGGTAGGAGCCACGCATAGCTCATAAGGTTGGGTGCACCAAATCAATCTATATGGAACAAGGGCCAGGATAAATAAGAGCACTGTGTCCAAGGGGTAAAAGAAAGGCAGCCTCCCTTATAATACTTTGGTCATCAAAGACGTGGCAGGAGAGAACGAGGGTGCTTGATCGCCAACTTAGCACGGTAGGAGACGCCAGGAGAGATCACGGCCACTCCTGGGTCCCCGCCCTGTGACAGAGAGGAAGATCCAATGTCCTTTTTCAGCCTAAAACTGAAAACCACCACCAAATTATTTCCATCTGAACTACATGAAAAAGCTACAGAACTTGATCCCTCTACTACCCAACCCAGGGACTTTTTTTACATGCTTTCTAAAGTCCACAAACAAGGGAACCCAGGAAGACCTATAATATCCAGCCATGGAACCCTAACTGAGGAACTACCAGGTTTCATCGAATCCATCCTAACGCCTCTTGTAACCCAAAGACAGATATTTCTCCAAGGCACAACAGACTTTCTACAAAAACTTAAAAAAAGAGGCCATCTTCTCAGCAATACCCTCCCATTTATCATGGATGTTATCAGCTTATATACCAACATCCAACACCAGGATGGCATCTAAGCCTGCCTTACATACCTACAAGAGCAAGATTACGACTCAGAGTACAGACCTAAAGTTATTACTGAACTTACATGCTTCATCCTTATACACAACAGCTTCACTTTCAATAACCAACACATCCTTCAGACCACAGGGCACAGCTACGGGCACCAAAATGGCCCCACAATTGCCAACCTTTTTATGGGCCACTTGGAAGAAGAACTAATTTCTCAAGAACTGCACCATCAAACCCATGCTATACTTAAGATATATAGATGACATCATCATTTGGACTGAAAAAATCTGCCATCGCTAACCATTTCCATCACAAATTCAATAATCATCACCTTTCCATCAGATCTCTTGAATACTCCAGCACCAACATTTCCTTTTTAGATACTATGATCAATATCCAGAATGGTAAAATATAAAACCACCATATACAAGAAACCTGTGGACCAACATACGTATCTGCACAGAACCAGCAACCACCCTAAACACACCAAGAAAGCTAAGCCCTCCAAAACCACCAAATATGCACCAAGGAGAACACCTGTGATCATCACCTCACAAATCTCAAAAGGGATTTCACTCAACAAAAACACTCGTCCAGAGAGAGACACTGCACTCTTGAAAGAGCCACCTGGATACCATATGAAGAATTGCTCCAGTACAAAAACAAAATCCCCATGAATTGCACACCATTAGTATCACATACCATCCCTCTCTGGAACTTCTTCCCAGAACAACCCATCCTAGCCTTTAAACAAGCACAGAACCTTGCCAACCGAATCACCAGAAGCAAACTTCCTGTGGCCCAAAACACACCAAATGGATCTAGACCACGCTGAGACAAGAAATGTAAAGCCTGCCAACGTATCTCCACCACTCCCACAACAACTACACTCCACAACAGAACCATCACCATTCCTGGATCTCATCCAGTGCACTAAATGCCTTGATGGAAAATATACAGGAGAAACCAAAAAACAACTGTTACCAAAATGAACACAGTGAAAATCTAATTCCCTGTGGGTACACACTTCTCACACAAGACAACCACTCTCTCTCCAATCTGAGTAATGTAGGAGTAAATTTAGTTGGGTTTCTGGCCTACTTAACTAGAAAAACAGACAGAGACCAGAAGTGCTGATACTGCTATTTCAGTTACATGTTTTGAGACAAGAAATCCTACATGTCCCATTACCCTGTGCACAGATGTCCAATTAAGTAAACTTGTTTCAGTTTCTCCAAGGTCGTATTTTTTTCTTTTCTCTTTATCTGTCTTAAGTATAAAAATGCTTGAAAAAAAAACTTAGAGAGGAAGAGGATTCCTTTGAAACAGACAAGTGGGTGATTCCCCTTGCTGTATAAAATCCTCCCTGTAATCATAGTATAGCCTTAAATAAAGAAAAGCTGGCTCTGTCAGTTCTGATTCAACCACAATGGGAAGTTTGATTTCTTCCACAGTTCTAATCCTCAAAGGGAATTTACAAAACACTTTTTGCAGATGAGCCTACGAACTTCGCTTTATAAATCTACTGGATACAAAGAATCATGGACTAAATATAGACATTGGATTTATGGCACTTATCTGCCATTCGATAACCCCAGGTAACTTACCAGCTACATTCCATCTCCCCCACTCCCCACCTACCTGTCTCACACCCATCGTCTCCCATGGCCTCAGATCCTCACTGCCACACATTTGCATTTTCACAGAACTGCATTTTGCATATTGGCTTCTATTTCATCCAAGAAAACAAAACAAGAGCAGACTCTCTCTGTGCCTGAAGAAGGGTGTTTGTTCTCAAAAGCTTGCAAAGAACAATTTTTCCAACTATTTAGTTGGTCTAATAAAAGATATCATATTTACTCAAAGAACCTTGTCTGCCTATGTCCACAGAGACCAACACGGCTACAACCAACACCCCTAGTATCAAAGAAGCAGTACTCGCTCCAAGAGAAACCTTTTCCTACCCAGCATTAGTAAATCAATACTGAATCCAACTCAATAGTGGTTTCAACCCCAAATGGCTACAAAGCAGTCTTGGGTATCTTTGTAGTGGTAACGCTACAAGTGGTAGGTAGGCGTCTGAAGCCCCAGATATTTTCAGTGAAACAAAGATACTGTGTGCAATAAAAAGTACCTGTAGCTCTGTTCTCAGAAGCTGCATCTGCCCCTTTAGCTTTTGTATTTCCTCCTTCTGTGAGTCTCTTTCATGTCTCAGTTCTTCTAGCTCCATGGTGCTTGCAGTATGGCTATCTAGACCTTCAATACCAGAGCCTTCCTTCAGGCTGTTTATCAACTTTTCTTTTGACTAGAGGATTAAACAGATATGTGTATTAACTGATAAATTTTAAATGTTGAATTACATATTTAATCACGCAGGCTTAACTCTCATTGAGGATGAGCGTCCATACTTAAATGTGTGATCAAGACTTGGCTCTAGAATCCTGGAGCAAAACTAGAATTAAAATTTATTTCTTTAGTTCCAATGTTAGAATTAACAAGGACCTCATGGATTTTAAGGCCAAAGGGGTCCATCATGATGATCTATTCAAGTGGTGCTCAATCGTTTGGTCCCACAGGTCACCGATGAATGGCTTTGTGCTGGTCCCCATCCACCAGGATCAGAGCCACCCTCACCCACTGGGATCAGGCCCTGGGGCCCCGTGTTGCCTCCTGTCCAGCCCAATTCATGGACTAGTATTCCAAGTAATACACCAGGGGCAGGCAAAGTCCAGTCTATGGGCTGGATCACTTCTGCAGTGGACTCCATTTCCCAGCAGCCTCAGCCTGTGTTGTTGTGGCCAGTTTCCACAGAGACTGCAGGAGTGGTGGAGCTGTAACAGTGTGCAGCCAGGCTGAGTGCAAGGCAGGACAGAAACTTCCTCCGGGACCAGGATCTGGCAGCGGTGACAGCAGGATACAGGCAGGGGCATGCAGGCAGTGGATCACAGCTGTCCTGGCTCTGGATCACACTGTCACTGCTGCAAGATCCCAGCCCCGGCCCCAGAGCAGCTCTCCACACTTCTGTGCACCCTATCAGTGTTGCTGGGGTCAGTCTTCATGGAAACCCGGGCCCCATGCTATCTAAGCTTCGTGGTTGCTACAGTCTCTATGGAAACCGGCCACAGCAACATGGGCAGGGGCTGCTGGAAATTGAGTCCAGATGCCAGCCGGATCCACCATTTTTCCCTGTAATACAGACTTGCTGCTGGAGGTCATCAGCTCTCCGTTTTTCATCCAAATACTTTTTTCCTGTAATCCACAGTAGGCACATGCCAAAAGCATGTGTGTTCGGTGTAATAAAGTAGAAGAGATTTGTATCCATGAAACAGTTTCTAATTTTCGAATCCTATACTGCCATGTCTACTGAAAAGTAGGAGTTAAGATTGTATCCAACTAAACTGAATTTCCTAAAAATTTTGCTAGAAAACTTAACTGCATATCATCCAAGGAATGAACTCAGCAGTAAATTTCATTTCTTGAACACATACAAAGGCAAAGGGGAAAAAAAACCTCTCCCAAATACAACCAGAGGTGATATCCTTTACCTAATAAGATGTACAAGAGAGAGCTCTTCTATGGGGAAACTTAATCCTGTTACCACCAAACTTTTAAATGGAATTTGTTTGCATTTATAACATAACATACACCCACTGTCACATATTTAGAGCTGAGCCAGCAATTTTATCCACGTGGGTGGATCCTTACAGCTGCAGAGTTCCTGTGACTTAGTATTATTCTTTATAAGAACTGGTCTGCCCACACAGAAATTATTTTAAGATTAAGGTTTGAATTTCCATGACAACTGCTTAACTCTCTACATGAAATTCTGTTGTCAAATTATGAAGTTGTATTTTCAGATCTACCATACCGCTAAAAATGTACAGTAAAGAATTCAAAGGATATGTTACTGACCATATTAAAAAAAAAAATGGCATAAAATTAAACACAATGCTTCCCTGAACCACTCTTCATTTTTTAAATAAGATGAATGCAAAAATATTGGCACCTATTTCTTTTCTACTTAAATTGGATTTTTTTTCATGTCTCACTCACTTGGAGTATGCGAGTAGCCTTTTGTTTGTAGTCCACCAGTTCTTGTTTTGCAGACTCCAAATTGTTCTTAGCTACTTTGACTTGCTGCTGAAGGTCATCAGCTCTCCGTTTTTCATCCAAATACTTTTTTTCTGCTGCAGTTACTGCTTCTGCCAAGTTCTGACGCTCAACTTCCATTCTACTGAGACGAGCTGCAAACTCATTCTGTTCACAGTAAAAAAACCAAAAGATGAATTAACCAATCATTATTTCAGTTCAAAATTATCAAGACAAGATTTAAAACTATGCAGACACAATCACCAGGGAATGGAATTTCATTACTACCCAAATAAAGTTATCTTCTCCTAATACATGTAAAGGAATGCTTAAACAGGAGGCCCCAAAACAAGACATAGTTAAAAAGACTAAGTCCTTTATTATATTAGAATGTCTGTCTGTCTATCCGTAACACTTATGGCCTGCTGTACATGTGCCACTGAGAGGGCAGATGACGATTGGCTACACTGGCCCAAATTTGAGCTGCTGCAAGGGGATTTTAAGTCTGTGGTAGTGGCGAACATGCCTGAGCAGTGGGGCTTCCCCATGCCTCCCTGCCTGAGGGTGAAAGTGGCAGGTCATGGTGGCAGTGCCCCCCAATGCCCATCCCTGATGCCCCTCATAACAGGACAGGGGGAGGCAAAGGGGTGGGAATCATGGTGGTGGCTGTTGTTGGGGCCAGATGGTGGGGAGGATGGGAGGGGAGCAGGAAGGGGGCCCCCAACAGGGAGGGGGAAGCAGTGGGGAGGGAGGGAGGGAGGCTGCACGGGCATAGGGCAGGGGGAATCATAGTAGCAGCTGTTGTCAGGGCCAGGCAGGAAGGAAGCAAGGGTCACAGTGGTGCCCACCCTTACTGCCTAGCCCAGACAACAAATCAGCAGGGGGAAGCCCCACTGTGAGCCAGAGGTAGATGGTGGGGAAGGAGCCCCCATGTGGGAGACTGGAGGTGGTGATGGCAGGAGTCTTTACATGGTTAGCCCTGAAGGGTGAATGGGAGGGTGGTGAGCTGGGGGCCATGTAAGCAGTTCTTGAAATCCGTCATTCTTGATGGGCAATTAGCTAGTACAGTGAAAGCTTTGTTATCCAGCACCCCGGGGGAATAGGGGGTGCCAGATAATAAAATATGCTGGTTAACTGAACGGCCTGAACAGGTGTCTTTGCCTGTTCAGGCCACCACCTCTCCCACCTCGTCGTCAAGGGGCAGGGAAGGGGGCCCCACGCAAGCTGATTTGCCCCAGGCAGTGGGGGCTCAGCAAAACCAGAAGTGCCACAATTCCAGTTTCGCTTTTTCCTTACAAGCCAGCATGCTGGTTAATAAAGCATGCCAGCTTGTAAGATGCCGGATAGTGCAGCTTTTACTGTATATCCATATATTTTTTACTTACCAAGAAACTTCTACTTTAAAGACCTGAGAAAGGTATATAGCATCAAAAACCTGTCCATGACTTCTTCCACTATACAGTTAGTCCAGTGAAAGACAGTATCCACAAAAATCATTGTGTGTAGGATTTAAGTCATTTAAGAATATATTGAAAAGAAAATCTAGTGTTTAAGCTCCAAATATTGATTTAGAAAAAAATCCTGCTGTTAGGAATAGAAAAGCTTCCTATTTACTGAACTATTTAATGAAAAACCAGGGTACTTGGGATGAAAAAAATGTTAATATTTTCCTACAGTAGAGTGAATGCCCCAAACACAAACTAATTCAAAAGATACAATAAATCACCAGTCTATTGCACCATATAAGCTTTATGCAATTAAGAACCCAGAAAAAAGCATAAATTATGGAAACTATAAAATAGGTTAAACCTAAACCTAGGTCTATAATCTAATTATACTAACAAAAACTTGCACATCTACATAAATGAACTTCATGTTGAAACTAGTGAATTGCCCATCAAGAATGACTTGGTAGGGGGGCAGGAGGGGATGGAGTGCCACCACCCACCACCTCGTGCCGCCGCTGTGTCCCAGAAACAAGGGGTGGGGGGAAAGCTTGTACGCAGCTGCAGCCACCACCCAGCAGCCCATGCTGCCGCTGCTCCACATCTGGCCACGTGCCCTGCCCCCACAACCTGCTCCACTGAAGCCATCCCCTGCCTGTCATTTTTGATGCAGCACTGGCTGGAGCCACGCCCTGCCAGGAGCCACCCCCCCGAGCGATATGGAGAGTCAGACACACAGACTGACTACACATATTTTTATTTATTTATTTGTATACACATACGAACAGAAAGCTACAATAAAAATGGTCAACTGGTTTCCAAGACGCTTCACTACACAATTCAGAAAATAAAGAAAACCTTACTTAGATTTTCTTTTTTCTGAATAAAGTATGCAAGTGGCATCTCCTTCAGTAGAAGCTTAGCACCCTTAACTCTTATTAACGCTTTTAGGAGTCACAAGTGTGACGCGATGCAATTTGATCCTAGAAGTAGAGTTTTAACATACATCCTCAGTTTACTAACCTGCATTTGTTTGTAACTTTCTTGTTCCCGCTTCAGTGCAGAGTCTGTATCACGCAGCCTCTCCTGCATAGTTTGAAGTGCTTGATTTTGCAGGCTGTTCCCTTCACTGTGGTCTTGTATTATTCTAAAAAAGTAATGCAGAAATTTGTTAAAAAGAAAGCAAAAATTTACTATGCTTTCCAGATAGAGGGCCAGATTTAAAAACTATTCAGACATCTCAACTCCCATTAGAGTTAGATGCCTAAATACCTTCCTGGACATGGCGCAGAAACACATTAGGCAATCTTTCAAAAGTATCCATTTCAAAACAGACTGACATGTTTGCACTTTGCAAAATTCCACTTTTCCCTGCCAGGTCCCTCTGCACTGGCTGCCTTTCTAAACAACTCCCTGCCACT
Organism: Crocodylus porosus; assembly: GCF_001723895.1. Classification (NCBI taxonomy): domain Eukaryota; kingdom Metazoa; phylum Chordata; order Crocodylia; family Crocodylidae; genus Crocodylus; species Crocodylus porosus. Next base: position 89,692,502 of record NW_017728947.1, on the reverse strand, counting down.
TGCTCACAAAGTTACCATCTGCATTTTGACCTGATAGCCTTGTCCTGGAATAGGGTTTCTCCACTCCTGCCCCCACTCCCCATGTTGAAAGGAGGAAAAAAAATAATCTCAGAATCAAGCAAATGCAGTAGTTTGCCAAATGAAATCTACTGATATAAAATTTCAAGTTTTAGAATTATTTGGCAAACACTGAAGTTAGACAAACAGTTTGTATAAAAAGTTACTTCAGTAACCTTGTCAAAAAGTGGCAATTTTAGTCTTATTTAGTACGCAGTCTTATCATTGATGTAAACAATAAACTTCTGTTATGTCTTAACAATACACATGCCTCATCACTTACACTTCATCCCCTATGATTCTGTACATCTGATACATAAGAAAGCACTCACAATTTTTTCATTTTATTGAAGGTACCAAGCATTCTAGCTTGAATGCTATACCTAGTATTACTACATTCAGCGGTTTTCAAAGTACCGTGATTTTTCACTTTGCAATGTTTCCAAGGCCTCTGTCCGAGAGCTCAATAGCTGATCAGCTTCCTGCAACCGCACTTTAAGCACAGCCAGTTGGGAATCCTTGGCAGCAACAGCTTCTGTAAGGTCATCAATTTGAGCCCTTAGTTCTCGAACCACCCTGTCACTCTTTGAATGGTCAACGTTCCACTTTTCTACTCTTGTTCGGGCTTTATTTAGTTCTACAAAGTAAAAGAAGAGATACGTATAAACATATACATTTAAAAAATAATCTGTTATATTTTCTGAAACAGATGTTAATAGTGCTAGGTCTCACTTAAATTTAGTATGTCAAATTAAATGTAAATCAGAAATTAAGTACAACTCTCCGAATTTACCTAACACTGGAACAGTAAAAGCTAAAAGGCAACTCAAATAATAGAACAGTCTCTCTTTAACCTAAGACAATTATGAAATAAACTTAAAAGTCATGTTTAAAGTGATGTACATGTTTAAAGTGTTGAGTTTTTACTGAAGATTTCGTTTTACTGAAGACCATATACTGACTTTGCATGAAAGTTAAAATTCGGTATTTAAGTCACAAGTACTTTAAAACATTTTTTCAAAAAACCTTAATCATTGTTGTTACCATCTCTGATCACTCAGACAATTTTACATTTTAATTATTACTCTTTGCATGTTTCCATTCAATGAACTTAGCCAAAGAACATTCCAGATAAGACAGACTGACCTGTCAGTTTCTAGCCAGTTCCACCATTGGGTCCCATCCGGCTACTCTACAAGATGTGTGCTAGGGTGTTTGGGTTTCAAATATTTCAGGGAATTGTAATTCATGTTAACAAAAAACCAAACAGCTACATTTTAAAAAACAAACAAACAAAAAACTTTTCAGGTTCCTAAAAGCAATGGCCTTTGTAAACTCTGATTTTATAAAATTTAAATGTTGCACCTTATTAAGCTGACTCTCTTCCTTTAGTCACAACTCTATTTTTGTTATTGAACAAACTTTTGCTTACAAATTATTTATAATAAATTTTAATTCCAAATAATTTATTATTGACCATTGAAAAATATTATGTGATTAGGAATAAGGTACATACATTGTGTATACTTCAACTAGTAGGCACACTTTGCATACGCTTGTTTATCAATCTCAGAAACAGTAACTATTTTGATAGATAAGCTGCCAAAGCAAAATACCTTCTTGCATTTCTTTGGATCTTTGAATTAATGAAGCCATTTCTTGATTTAGAGACTGAACTTCATTACGCAGCAGTTGATTCTCCAGGCGAAGATTGGATAGCTCATGTGACTTGCAGTCATCATTAGCTGAATTAGAATTAGCTGCTGTACTTAACAGTCCATCTTTTGTAGGGTCCACTTGCGCTCCCAGTCCAGAATCTGAACTGTCAGAGGTATCTGTATAAACAGAGCTGAGTTAGATCATTAGATAACACTTATTTGTTGGTTGATCTACATAAAACAAAGCAGATCAATTTCAAGATGTACTTTAATTTAAATTCAATCTATTTTTTATTATATACAGATAGAAAATGTAAGGTCTCTCAATGTTATATATTTTATACACAGGTGCATCATGAAATATCTTTTCACAGTATGCAGACCTTCAATGTACAATATTATAATACACACAAGATACAGATGATTTTTTTACAGCATGGCAAGGAGAGAGACAAGAGCAATTTACATTTAGTAATATGATGTACAAGTAGTACAGACTTAGGGTTGTAAAAGTCTAATACAATAAAAGCCTTAGCCTGTCTGTCTGTCATGCTCTGGGCCAACTGTGCAGGTGCTGCTGCAATTAGGAAGGCAGCAATTGGCTGGCCCAGGTGGGCGCAGATACAACTTTGCACTGCTGCTCAGGGAAGGAGGCAGAGGCAGTCGGGGCCACCGCACTGCACCCCCTGACAACAGCCAGGATGGGGAGGAGGCAGCTACAGTGGTGGTGTGCCACTGCCAACAACAGCCAGCAGGGAGCAGGGGAAGGGGAGGTGACAGTCAGGGTGGCAGCACCCTCCCCGCCCCCGCCAACAGCTGGCAGGGACGGGGAGGTCACAGTAATGGCGCCTATCCCCACTTTGTCGCCTGGCCCCAACAACAGCCAGGAGGGAGGGAGAGGAGGAGGGTGGGGTGAATGGAGCTGGATGTAGGGCTCCGTCACCACCTATCATTCTTGACAGTCACTTTGCTAGCATTAATATATATTCACTACTGTGTTATAGAAAGTATTTTCATCAGATGAGCACTGTAAATACAAACAACTGACTTAATTTTTTGAATGTATTAAATTCATATTAGCCACCTTATATGGTTTATATAAATTTTCAAAATAAAATTTGTATCTTTTTCTAAGTGCCATTTATCTTCCATACTTGTCATAAATTGCCATCAAGTCTCAATTTTTTTAACCAGTATGCTTTAGTAAAGATACAAATAGACTTTTAAGATTCCTACACCAGCCTCCTTATTAAGCTTTCCTCAAAGAGTAATGCACTTATGTATATTTGTTGTGGGGGGGAGGAAGGAAGATTGTTTTACCATATAAAATGTATTTACTATAAAAACAATGGAAATTATAGTAATTACGTACAGAGCTGTAGGATGTAGGCGGCTGTAAGATAATTCTTTGTTTCTACTTACCTCCCATGCTTCTGCAGGGTTCTATTACATTAAAAAATTCCTTCTAAATGTCATGCTTCTAGAAGGCACAATTCCCTATGAATGCCTTGAATTATGGCAAGGAGATTCTACAGTCTCTTTATAAAATTCCAACCTATAAAAGTGTATGTGAACAGATAGCTGTATTCTGAAAAGGGATTTCTTAGGAGAAAAAGGCAGAACTAAAGCACTGGGATTCTGACTATGGAATTACTTAAAACCTACCTAACATTCTTGACTCCAATAAGCAGATATATTAGTGCTTTAAGTTTTCACTGCTGGTAATACGAAAAAGCATGGCAAACAGGGAGTGTGAAAAAACAGAAACAGCTCTTTCATGAATGTTAACTTGACTTTGAATTCCATGGCTCTAAAATTGATAACTGGATGAAAACCAGAGAATACAGATGGCAGTTGATACAAAAGAAGGGCCAAGATGTTATTTTAAACATTCATCATGCTGTTTACTTTACCTTGTGCTCGCTAACAAACCTGTTCCACCTTCCTCCTTACCACTGCAAGAATCCTTGTTGTGACACGGCCTCCCCTATAATGTCCCTAGAGTAATGTGACCATGCCACCTCCACCCTATGGGCACCTATTAATCTCACCTGCCATGTCTTGCTGGTTTAAATGATGAATCAAGAGGCTGCCCTGGAGTTGCAGCTCATCACAGTCCTGACAGACTCCTGTAAACCCTGTGGGTTGTTGGACCCCTTACTGGGTCCCACACTCAGTAGGCAACTCACAGGACACCCTAAGCCTTATGGGCTAGATGTATGGCTCCAACACCTCCCCTTTACCATGCCCCAGGTCTTGCAGGTAGTATTTAAATGTTGTCCCTATTTTAATGAGGCCTCAGACTAACTAGGCCTCCTGTCTTCACTGGGCCCTTGGTCCCTGTCTCTGCACCCTCTCCGGCACTGGGGTCTACAGCAGAGTGTACCCCAATGAGGCCTCCTCCTCCCCAGAAGCCTCAGTCTAGTCCACCAGAGTACAAACAGCAATCAAAATATGAGACCCTGGGCTATAACGTAACAGAAACAGTGCATGGTGCACTCTGTCTCTTTTTTTTAAAGAGGCAAACTTCTCCCCAAGTATTAAGTGCCTCACAGCCCAGGGTATCTGATGAGCTCCTGCAGTCCCATTAGTCCTGTAAGCAGCATATCAGGTGGCCACAGCATCCCTGGGCAGTTCTTCTCTGCAGAAGGTCCTTCCCCTGGCAGCTACAGGAGAACTAACAGCCTCCAGTCCCAGCCCTGGGCCTTATATGTGCCCAGGCCCCTGCCTTCTTCCTGTCAGCTGACCAGATGCAGGTGCAGGCTAATTCCCTCATTAGCCTGGTGCCGCAGCAACCTGCACCTGTGCGGGTTCTGCCTGGCTCCTAGGGCCCTCTCTCTAGGTAGTTTCTGCCCTTAAAGGAGCAGGCACACCTTAGTGCACTGTGACAGTCCTCGTCACACACTGCTTAGGAGATGGGCAGGCCATTAATTCTGAATAATAACACACCAAGCAACATAACAGCAACATAATAGCAGCAAGATTTGTTCAATGCTTCTTGAACAGTTCTATATTATGCCATTTTCTTCCTAATTAATTCATATGGCTACCACATCAAAGAGCTAACCCTCATCTTTTGTTTCATGCCAACTCATTTCAAGTTAACGGACAAAGTATTAGCCAGTCCCCTGGTTACGTATCTGCCAGTACATTTCATGGCCATATACTTGCTATCACATGCTAAAGATTTACTTTTGTCAATTATTTATGAATCTGTGCAAAGAGTCCATCTCCATTATAGCATTCTTCTCAATGAAAGTTACATGGGAAGATGCAATTACAAAGCCATATCTACACAGCTAGCCAATCATACAGCTATTACTTTCAAAATCATTTATTTAAAACCAATGTGGCTTCTTTTTCTTCAGATGCACTAACAAACAAATCCAGCTAAAAGAAACAATTAGCAAACTAAAGATACTTTACTAAGCAGAACATGCACATTGTGCTGGTATTACATATTAAGGTGTTGTTTATCATCTGTTCAGAATCAATATACTTCACCTTGCCAAAATTATGAAGTCCTAGATTTGGAGTATAGACATATTACACTTTTGAAAAATATTCCCCTTCATCACGACTACTAAACCTATTCACCGATTTAAACATAGTTGAATTAAGCTCTTGCTTTTGAATGCTTTACATGTTTGAAGCACTGAACAAATATCAAAGAACTCTACCAGCACTCTTGGGAGACAGAACTGACATCATTTCTCCTTGTGTAAAATGAAATTAAAGGCAAGATACTGATGTGACTGATGCCACATGGCAAATCAGTAGAACTGTTAGAGCTCAGATTCTTGACTCCCAGCCAGATTATTCTTTTAGATCAGGGATGTCCAACTTCTAAGTGGCTGGGAGCCAAATGCCCCATCAGCCACACACTACCAGCATGAAACAGAGGGCCTCTTGGGCAGCATACCACACAGATGCCCTCCCACTCTCGCTGTACTGTGCAGGCCCTCCCCGCAACCCCCAACACACCATGCCTGCTCCCCACCACCTACAGATGCACCACACCACCACGCACTTGCACAAGCAGACCCACCCTCAGTTTCCTCAGCTGTGCTGCCCCAACCCCTGGGGCATGGGCAGATATCAAAAGTAAGAGGAGGAGCCTGGAAGACTCTGGCTGCTGTTGAATCCAGGGTGACAGGGCTGCTGGCAGCTGAGCAAGAACAACTGAACCCACAGGCCAGGCCGCCAGTTGGACAGCTGTACTTTTACATCAAACCTTTTATGTACCAACTGTGCCTATTGCATTTAGAGCCAGTAAGTTTGTTACACTATCCACAACAATCATAAATACCCTTATTTTTAATAAGTATGTAGAGTTCTGTTTAGCTACCATGGCCTTGACTCTTGCTGGAGTTGTCTTCAGTCGTTTTCACACTCTGTGCACTAGCAGACACAGAACCAATGCTTGAAGTCCGAGAGTGATTTGGAAGAGCTTTACTCTTCTCCTTTTTAGACTCCATCCTTCCATTTGGTTCTTTCTCAGAACTATTGAGAAAATCAAACAAGAGTTCATCGTCAGGTTCAGACTTTTTCCTTCTCACAAATTGTGAGGAAGGTCTGGGTGTGGAAACACTTTCTGTTGGAGAAGAGGCCTCCACAGAGGTCCTGGATGCTGCTTTGACATTTGCCGTTCCTGCTAGGATCGTAGCCTTCTGCTGTTTAATGTTATCAGCAGCTGAAGAAATATAGGCTGCTTTAGATGAAGTCTGATGCTTCAATTCTCTGGTTTGCTGCTGCGATTCAGAATATTCACTGGCAGATCCCAAGTTCTTAGTACTATAAATTGCACTGCCTGCAGTCTCTTTTTTACTCAGAGCTGTTGCAGCCCCTTGATCGACTCTGTTAAGAAGATCCTCTGCCCTGCCAGCAAGATCGACAAGCCAAGACATAATGGATGCCTACTGATCGACAACACTGAAACTCCAAAACCATGAGCTGCAAGAAAAACATAAAACACAATTATTACAATGCAAATACTGATTAATGGATCGGGCTCATCTCCGCTGTACACCATGTGTCAGTCAAACATACTGACAGGGGCGTCAAACATACAGCCCACAAGCCAGCTTCAGCCCCTCGAGCCCTATGAGCTGGCCCGTGGCATGTGGAGTCAGTGCGCATGGGCTGGGCCAGATGGGCAGCACCTGGTCCAGAGTGGGCCTCGCCACAGCCAGTACGCTAGGGAACCGCACATCCTGCGCACATCACACAAGGCTGGTTCAGCCCTACATTGGCTCTGGTGCATGAGGAAGGGCTAGCACTGGACCCAAGCAGGCGCAGGGCCAGCACGCAGGGACTGGCTCGGGCACCGCAGACCGGCTGCGAGTCCGACAGCGGCTCCAGCCTCACGGCCGGGCCGTCCCTCGCAGGGGCAGGAGCAGCTGTCCGGCCGCCGGGCCCCGGCATCGTAGAGGAGCGGGACAGAGCGAGCCCTGCGCACTCGGCACAGCTCGGCCACCCCGCCCGAGGCACCACCGTGCCCGGCCCGACACCCCCCGGCCGGCCCGGTCCGCACCGCCGCTGCGGCGGCCCCTAACCGGCTGCCTCCGGCCCCGGCCCCGGCGCCTCACCTCCTCCCCCGAGCCCTGCAGCTCCGGCCCGGGACGAGGGCCCGCGGCTGCTACCCGGAGGGCTCAGGCCGGACGCGGCCCCTCGGCTCCATCTTCCGGGAGACGTGGCCGCCGGGCTGGGCAGAGCCGGGCGGAAGAACCCGGAGGTACCAGCATTGGCCTCGGCCCGCCCCCTCGCGCAGGCGCGTTAGAATCTACTCGGGAGGCCGTGCCGGGCCCTGCCGGAGGGGGCTAGAGTGAAGGCCCCGCCCCCTCGTGCTCAGAGACCGAGAGGGGACGGGCGGGTGGGGCAGTCAGGCCACGCCCCTCCCCACGAGGCCACACCCAGAGCGGGGGCGGGGCCTGGGAAGGGGACGGGGCAGCGCCGGCTTGTGCAGCCTCTGATGTAAACAACGAACAGCTGCGCGCGGGGCTCGAGCCGGCCGTTGACCCCGCCCCCGCGCGTGCGCGTCGCGCTGTGTTTTACCGGGCCTCACCCGCCCTAGCTTTGTCCTGGTCCCACGGGCTCGGGGGCCGGTGCAGAGCAGCGGGCGGCCGCTGGGGGACCTCATAGCTCCGCGCACGGGGCCTGGGCGAGTCGGAGGCTGCTGCTCTCGCGCGCCGCCGCTTCTGCACCTCCTTCCCCAGGATGAGGCTGAAGTTGGTTCCTTATTTCCGGTTCCCTGGATTCCTTATTCCCAGTTCCTTTTTCAAAGCTAATCTAGACACAATAAAAACTCGTTATTAATGAATTACACATCCTAAACAGACAGAATTCCATTAATTACATGTATGTACTAATTAGTCTGTAAAATCATACCTCACATCAAGTACAGAGCCCTAAAGGAAGGCCAGATTAGGATGGGATTATGGGCCAAAATACTTGCGCCACCCCAATTTTTGTGGTGATGCCCCTGGGGGACTATCTGAAAGACACCTGACCACAGTCCCACCTGGCCCAAAGCACGGTTTGGCCATGCCAGCCTGCCAACCAGCAGCCGGCGTGCCCACTATACTAAGTAGAATGGCTTGAACAAGGAACTGGTTTTTGGGCTGGGATTACGGCTAGAAATTCTGCTTAGGCCACCCATCAGAATACCTCTGCATCATCGGGGGACTGTCCTGGACATCTGTGACCAGAGACTTGCCCAGCCCAAAGCGTGGTTTTGCCATGCCAGGTTGCCGACAGACAGCACCCCAGCCACTGTTAACTGTATGCACCCCAATAAAAAACTTGATTTTGGGCTGGGATTATACCCAGAAACCTTTCTTGGACCACCCCAGAACATGACTGTGGGACTGTGGGACTGTCCTGGACATCTCTGACCAGGGATTTGCCCGGCCTAAAGCACAGTTTGGCCATGCCAGGCTGACAACAGCCAGCACCCCAGCTGCTGTGCAAAATACATGGAACTGAATAAGGAACTGGATATTGGGCTGGGATTATACCCAGAAATCCTTTTTGGACCACCCCAGACCATGTCTCTGTGCCACCAGGGGATGCTTCTGGACATCTCTGAATAGAGATTTGCCCAGCCCAAAACGTGGTTTAAAATGTACATGTAATTGTGCCCTGTGATATCTTTTATTAGACCAACTGAATAGTTCCAAAAAATTGTTCTTTGAAAGCTTCCTGGCACAGGTGCCCTTCCTCAGGCATAGGCAGAGTCTTCTCGTCTGTGTCTTCTCTGTAAGGTTGAATAGAAGCTTAAGCCAATATGCAAAATGCAGGTCTGTGAAAATACAAATGCATAGCAGGGAACATCAGAGGGGATGGGTGTGAGACAGATGGAGGGGAGGAACAAAACAGGAAAATATTAGCAGGTGATAAAATATAGCAGGGAAAATGTAGAGAGATTACCTGGGGTTATCAGATGGCAGGATGGTTATAAAGTGCCATAAATTCAATGTCTACATTCAGTTCATGATTTTTGTATCCAGTAGATTTATGAAGTGAAGTTCATAGGCTTACCTACACAAGGCGTTTTGTAAATTCCCTTTGAAGATTAGAACTGAGAGACTGGAGATAGAGCTGCTTTCTTGTAACAAATGGGCACCCACAGGGAACTGGTTAATTTCGTCTTTGTTAGCTTTTCAGTGAGTGTTCATTCTGGTACACAGCTGTTGTTTGGTTTCTCCTATGTAGTTTCCGTCAGATCATTCGGATGAAATATGTCACATTTCTGGAGGTGCAGGTGTAGGTCCAGGAATGTTGATGGCTCTGTTGTGGGGTGTAGTTATTGTGGGAGTGGTGGAGATGTGTTGGCAGGTTTTACATTTCTTGTCCCAGCATGGTCTAGATCCATTTGGTGTGTTTTGGTCCATAGGAAGTTTGCTTCTGGTGATGAGGTTGGTAAGGTTCAGTGCTTGTTTAAAGGCTAGTGTTAGAAATATTATTAGGAATGCATAATGAATAGAGTGTTGTTAGAACTGCACAGTTTGCATCTCGTACCTGATAAGAAGTAACACTACGAAGGACCCTTTGTGCTAAAGTATCACTCCCTTTCCCTCTTAGCCAATTTACTATCTTTTTCCTATACTAAATCACACACTCCCCTGACATTCACATGTAGATTACAGAAGCTGTAATTCAACTCACTGTATCCTTGAAGGGGAGGGGGATTTGAACTTTTGGTGACCTAG
>NW_017728947.1:89677414-89682477 GCF_001723895.1 Crocodylus porosus | reverse complement strand
TGCGTAATTAGCTAATGCATATATGCCTATCCGCCCCGCATACTTAAGTAGTTAATTATAATGAACACGCGACGTATGAAGTGACGTATTTACATATATGTTTGTATGAACCGGAAATGAGTTGTAAGAGTTCCTGTTTCTGCACACGTGCCCAGGAGAAAAGGAATAAAAGCCAGCTAAGAGTTTTCCTCGGCGGCGGAGTGGTCCTTTGTCTCCACTCCAACCCTATTTGCAAATATACCTTTTGTGTTGCTAATAGTGTGTGCCTGAGGAATTATTATTCGCGATCCTCCAAAAGAAACGAACCGCAAATTTTTGCATCACTAGGATGGGTGGTTCTGGAAAGATCTTTTTAAGAATTGGGTTTTCTTCTAGTATGAGTTGCAACTGAGGATCTTCCATATAGCTTCTAAGGAAGATTGGTGTCATAACTAATGATGTGTGTTTCATGAGGGATTTTCCTTGCACTGCAGCAATTCTTCAGGTGGTGCCATGATGGGTCTTTAAAATGCAATCCGTATCTCTGGAAGAGTGTCCTTATTGAGCAAAATCCCCTTTGAGATTTGTGAGTGCAAATTTGGTGGTAACAGGATTTGGCTGAATATTAAAGTGTTCTTGGTGTATTTAGGGTGATTGCTGTTTCTGTGGAAATACATATGTTGGTATGTATGGTGGTTTGTATTTCACCATTCTGGATATTAACCATAGTGTCTAAAAAGGAAATGTTGGTGCTAGAGTATTCTAGAGATAATCAGATGAAGGATGATTACCAAATTCATGATGGAAATCAATGAAAGATTCCAGATCTTTGGTCCAAATGATGAAAATATCATTTATTTATCTTAGGTATAGCATGGGTTTGATGGTGCAGTTCTTGAATTAATTCTTCTTCCAGATGGCCCATAAAAAGGTTAGCATATTGTGGGACCATTTTGGTGCCCACAGCTGTGCCCATGATCTAGAGGAAGTGTTATTGAAAGTGAAGTTGTGTGTGAGGATTTTTAAAGTTTGCGAATGCCAATGGGGAAGGGAAGCACGCAGGACACGGAGACAGGATAACAATATGATAGAAAATTTTATTTGTGTGGATAGTGTAGAATACAAAGGTGTCGTCGGGTCACAGGGTTCGCGGTGATCCCTTGCTTTCAAGCCCAAGAGCTTGGTGTGTCTGACCACCAGTAAGTCCCAGACCGCGTAGGCAGCACAGGGTAGTGTACCTAACAAACTAAACTAAGGTGTAAAAGTCTTTATAAGGTAAAGCTAACACTAAACTATTTACAGTGCTTAAGCGAAAATGGCACAGCAGCTCACCAGTTCCATATTTGTTGCTGGAGAGATAAAAATTACTCCGGCAGGCCTGAAGGTCGCTCAGGGATTCACCCTGGGGGAGGCGGCTTCTGGGTGATCAGTCCAGTTGCTCTTTGTCGCTTGAGGTTCGTTTGTGTGGTTCCTCCGACGAGCGCTTGGAGCGTTGCACCTTTTATAAAAGTTTTCTGGCAGGAACTTTATCCAATCATTACAAGTATGCATGCTTGCTATATTTTGTGTTGCTGTGGGTTTTGGCGGGCTTTTGTTTCTTGCTGTGTAACTGTAGCTGGTAATTTTCCACCTGGCTGTAGCTGGTAATTTTCCACCTGCTCAGAGACCTTTTGACCTGGTTGACGGGCCCTGCCAGAGGCTTGCCTGGCCTGGCCATATTCTGTGTAGGGATTCTGACAAGGATGAAGTATGTAAGTTCAGTAATAACTTTAGGTCTGTACTCTGAGTTGTAATCTTGCTTTTGTAGATATGTAAGGCATGCTTAGATGCCATCCTGGTGTGGGATGTTGGTATATAAGCTGGTAACATCCATGGTGAGTAAGAGGGTATTGCTGAGAAAGTGGTCACCATTTTTAAGTTTTTGTAGAAAGTCTGTTGTGCCTTGGACAAAACTCAGTCTTTGGGCAACAAGAGGTTTTAGGATGGATTCAATGAAACCTGGTAGTTCCTCAATTCGGGCTCCATGGTTGGACATTAGAGGTCTGCCTTTGTGGATTTTAGGGAGCATGTAAGAAGCCCCTGGGTTACATAGTGGGGGGAACAAGTTCCGCAGTTTTTCTTATAGTTCATGCAGAAATGATTTGACAGGCAATGGCTACATCCCACAAGAGAACCATCACCATGCCTGGACCTTACACCTGCACTTCCAGAAATGTAACATACTTCATCCAGTGCACTGAATGACCTGATGGAAACTACATAGGAGAAACCAAACAACAGCTGCATACCAGAATGAACGCTCACTGAAAAGCTATCAAAGACAAAATTAACCAGTCCCCTGTGGGTGCCCATTTGTTACAAGAAAGCAACTCTATCTCCAGTCTTTCAGTTCTAATCTTAAAAGGGAATTTACAAAACACTTTGTGTAGGTGAGCCTATGAACTTCACTTCATAAATCTACTGGATACAAAAATCATGGACTAAATATAGACATCGGATTTATGGCACATTATAATTATAACTTTCCTGCCATTAGATAACCCCAGGTAATTTACGTTTTCCCTGCTATATTTTATCACCTGTTAATATTTTCCTGTTTTGTTCCCCACCTCTGCCCTCCACCTGTCTCACACCCATCCCCTCTGATGTTCCCTGCTATGCATTTGTATTTTCACAGACCTGCATTTTGCATATTGGCTTAAGCTTCTTCAACCTTACAGAGAAGACACAGACGAGAAGACTCTGCCTATGCCTGAGGAAGGGCACCTGTGCCAGAAAGCTTTCAAAGAACAATTTTTTGGAACTATTTAGTTGGTCTGATAAAAGATATCACAAGGCACTGCTACATGTTCATTTTAATGTGCATTAAGCTATTTTCATGTGCATTAAAGCATCACCAAAACCGTGCTCTTTATCTAATGTGCATGAAAATAGGCTAATGCAACTTTTCTAGTACCTCAGAATGGAGGGAGTACATTTAATGTTCATCACTGTGATCTCTGGGGCCTTACGTATTGCATGGCCTGACAGGTGTGTAGCCTTGCCCCTCAACTCTCCTGCCACGACTTTGATGTTAAACTATCAAGAGAGGGGGTTCAGTGGAGATCTTCATGGGAGGGCCTCCCAACAAACGGCAGTACTCACGATTGTTTGGCACAATGTTCCATGGCGCTCTGCCTCCCCTACACCCCGTCCACTTGTCAATCAGATGGGTGTTTGTAGAATGGGGATTTTGGCCCTGCAGGGTTGCCCGCAGCTTGCTTCAGGTGGGGTCCCCCGTCAGTGTGGACGCAGATTCCTCTCCTCCCTCCGGCCTCGAAGCATGGCCCACCTTCTCTGGGCTCTTTGATTTTCCCTTTTCCTTTTTTTTTCTCAGAAGAAATGCTCCCCTGAGGAGGAGAGGGCTGTGGAGCTGCTTCCTTGACCCCAGCCTCTTTCAGGGGGCTCAAATGCCTGTTCTGCCCTGCTCCCTACAGGGAGCTTAAATGCTTCCCTTAGCTTGCCTTCAGCGGGGAGCTGGAGGACTTCCCTTGCTCTGCCTCCTGCAGGGGGCTCAGAAGTTTCCCCTGCATGGCCTGCAGAAGCCGCACAGGCTGTGCCGCTCCTCTTCCACGCTGGAGCCTCAGCAGCTCCAGCATGCTGCCCACCAGCGCTCTCTCTCCCTGCCATTCCCTCTGCCCTGGTTCCAGTGGGGCTTTTAAACTTTCCTGTGCGGAAAACAGCTGATTAAACAGCCGGCCTAACGCCAGCTCACATGGCTGCAGCCATGGTCCTGGTTCCTGTGCTGACTGCCCGGCAGGGGGTAAGTCACCCCACCACGGGGGTCTGTTTCTGGGGTTTGGGGCCTGCAGGGATTACCCTCTGCCCTTCAGGAGCCTGTGGTGGCGCCTCACCGACACAATTACCTAAAGCACATTCATAAACATGTAGATGTACCCACATTTACCTAAATAACCTTGTCTGCCTATGTCCTTAGAGGCTTAGACCAATACAGCTACAACCAACAGCTTTTCCTGTAAGGAAGAGCTGTGCAAACCCCCCAGTCCACTATTACATGTTCTCTCCTGTCCTGCCTCTGTTGTAGCATTTGGCTTGCAGGTTGCTTGCTGCTACAGCTCTCGACCAGGTCTCCAAACGTCCCAAAGCACTGAGGCTCTGGTCCCAAAGTACTAAGGCTTTTGGCCAGGAAAAGGCCAAGAGTTTGTCTTGTTAAAGCACAGATAGAAACATCAGAGTGTTTCCCTAATGAAGTTCCCTGAAACGGCCTATTGCAGCTGAAGCTTTGCAACCCAGTGTACATACACATACACACAAAGAGACAGTCACACTACACTCACACACATAGAGTTATCATATTTCTTTTTGCAAAAAAGAGGACACCTGTTGAGGGGGTGATATGATTGTGGGAGGTGTTACCTGTCAGCTCCATGTTTTTGGGGAACCGTGACACAGAACACAGACTGTCTGACTCACAAAAAATTGCTACCTCCCCCAAACAGAAACTGATTAAGATGCAATGAGAGACACACCTAAAACCCTCCAGATAAGGGTGACAAAAGTGAAACAACTGCCCTACATCTCATTTGCATCTGAGATGGGAACAGATGACCATTCATTTACATGAGAGATGGAGAACAAAAAACCTGAAGCAGAGACTGCAGTGAATTCTGGGATCAGCGAAGCAGGGAAGCACTGCATGATGGGGAATCTGTGTTCCAAATGCTAATCAACCCCCACACCCACCTCAGCATTTATCAGACCAGTTCTAATTTGGATTTACAAAGGACTTTTCCTCCCCCCCACACACACACCTCTAAGCAAAAGTAAGTTTATTAGGCATCTCGGGCCGTCGTACATTCCCCGGTCCCACTATGGGAGGCTTATGTAAACTTAATTAGCTACAACTTGGTTGCCGGGTTAGGGAATGCTGAGGCAATAGACCGAGTCAGAGGGGGTATGGGCAACATTTGAACAATGGTACAGGGTTCATCACAGTGTCCAGCCCATTGGAACCCTGTCCACAAGTGTTGTCATACTTTTCCCGAGACGACTGGTGGAAGTCCTCTCCACAACAGGTTATGAAC
>NW_017728947.1:89672836-89676824 GCF_001723895.1 Crocodylus porosus | reverse complement strand
GGCCAGGTCAGGCGTGTCACATTAATCTGTGTGTGTTTGTGTGTATGACTGATTTGGGGACTGGAGGAACCCAGCCCCACTGAACTGAGTCCTGCAAGATAGCTCCATTGGGGGGTGAGGGCTTGCAGAAGGGAGAGATACAGCTCCATATAGAAACATCAGTAACACAAGCAGCACATTGATAGAATTACCAAGACCCTAGCCCTAATAAATGAGCATACCCCAAAGTAGCGGGGAAATCTGGTAACAGAGGGGGCAGTGATATGCCCGTGCCCTGCCCCATTCCACACTGCCAAGCCATATCCCCCTTGGCCCTGCTGCTGCCCCTCACTCTGAACCCACAGCCCCCTGTCCCTGCTGATACCCTTCACTCCTGATCCACAGCCCTTAGCCCTGCGTGTGCCCCATGCTCCCAACCCACAATCTCCCTGCCCCCCTGGTGCCCCTTGCTCCCAAGCCACAGCCCCCCCACCCTGCTGGTGCCCTTTACTCCTGACCCACAGCCTCCTGTCCCCCCAGCTCTGCTGCCCACGCAGCTCCCAGCTGCCCCCAAAGAATCCCCCTCACCTCCTTCCCCTGCCAGAGGGGCAGGCATTTCCCCTGCCACACGCTCTCTCTTTCCCTGAGCCCTGGCCTTACCTACCTGAGGTTGCCTGGGACCATGCACAGACCCACATGATACCCCAGCTTCCTGTCACCCTCCCTGCTCCCCCAAGGCCCAAGCAGCTCCTAAGTGGGGCAAGCCGAGAAGTGCCAGGAAAAACTTAGATGCTGAGCAGAGACAGAGCAAAATCCTAGACATTTCTTGATATTTAAAAAACAACTGCCTGGAAGGCAATGACTCAAAAAGAGGACATGTCCGGGAAAACCCGAATGTATGGTAACCCTACATACACATGACCATGCATACAACATGCACGCACATGTACAACACACACATGCACAAATTTGCCTCTGGCAGAAAGCTGACATGGAAAACTTCAGCCCAATGTCTGTTTGGGAAAGTTGCAGGCAACCGAAAAAAGCAGCTTATGATGAAAAGCATCTATAGTGAAGGATGCCCTGACAGGACTACCAATACTGGCTGTACACTGCTGATTCTAGTGTATGCACCCAGGGACTAAGCATCACTTTCTAGGCAGAGTTTGTCTTAGGTATACTTTTTAACTGAAGCAGTTCTTTGACTGTTGACAGGAACAGAACCTTTTAGCCAGGGGTGGTACTAGTTTCATAGATTTCATAGACATTAGAGGCTGGAAGGGACTTTGTGCGATCATCAAGTCCAGCCCTTCCGCCATAGGCAGGAAGTCAGCTGGGATCAAGTGATCCCAGCAAAAAAAAAGTCCAGATGTTTTTTGAAAGAGTCCAGAGTAGGTGCTTGCACCACCTCTGGGGGGAGTCTGTTCCAGACCCTGGACACACGCACCGCACCTCACCACACCACATGGCTGTAATGGTGGGTGGGCTCAGATAATCAGAGATTAAATTGGTAATTAATCCCCAACACTATAAAGAACTTTTTTCTTATATCTGGTCTAAATCGGCCTTCCTGGAGTTTATGGCTGTTAGACCTTGTTATCCCTTGCGGAGCTCTGGTAAATAGCTGTTCTCTGAGGTCTTGATGTACCACTTTTATATAATTGTAGGCTGCTACCAAGTCCCCCCTGAGCTAGGGATGGTCCTGCTTTGAGCAGGGGATTGGACTAGATGACCTCCTGAAGTTCCTTCTAGCCCTTATTTTCTAACATTGTATGTTCTCCCAAAGGGGATACAGGAGCAGCACCTCATACTGCATGGGTGGCTGCGCCCCCTGCTCCCAGCCTCCTCCCCCTTCCCATGCAGGAGCCTCTGGGAACTGAAGTCCCTAAAGAGGTTAAAAATCTCCCTTTGCTTCCTCTTGGTGCTCAGGGGCATGTCCCCTCCCCTCCCTCCCATGCTGCTGAGGTTTTACCCTTTGTCCCAGAGGGTGGGAGAAGTTCCAGAGCCTCCTGCCCCAGCCTGGCTGTGTCGGAGCTGGACTCAGTTGGGGATGAGGACTGAACAGCAGCAGCTGGATGGGTGGAGGGGTTCTCCTTCCCCATGCCTGCTTCTAGGGAGACTGGGAAGGGTGGGGGAAGTGACTCTTCCACCATGCTGTTGCTGCTGTCTCCATCCCCAGTTGAGCCTAGCACCTGTGTTGCCCAGTTGGGGTGGGCAGAAGCAGTTCTGGGTCAGTAAGGAAAGCAGGAACAACCGGTATGGGGGAAAGGCATATGCCTCTGAGCACCAATGGGAAGGGAGGCAGGGATTTTCACCTGCTTTAAGGACTGAAAAAAATCCTGGGGGGCTCCTGCCATGCACTGCAGTCCAAATGGAAAGACAGGGGGAGGTGCAGCCATGCCACTGTCTCCTTTTGCATCCTCCCCTGCCTCTAGCTCAGTAGTTCTCAACCACAGACCTGCAGCACCCTGGCATGCCTTGAGATCCTTTCAAGGATTCTGCAGGGTATCACACAAATGCTAGTGTCGTTACACAGGCAAACATGTTCCACAAGACAAATCCAGAGATTTCAAATAGGAATCCAGAGTATTACATACATTTTCAGCTGTTGTGGTCTTTCTGAGTTCTTTGCAACAGAAAAATTACTTTATCATTGTGACAGGAGTATCTCTACCAGAGCCTTTCTATTGGTTGCTCTGCCCTCCTGTTATGGGCCAACTGTCTGCTTACTCGCCTGCCATGCCTGAATCTTAATTGATTAATTGACTGATGTAATTAGCGGAAGCTGCCCACTTCAAGTGCCCTGGTGCCAGGGGGCACTATCTGCGTCTCCTTTTCTACCCCTACACCGCAGCCCAAGCCCCACAGATGGTACTAACGCGGTCCTTGCCTTCTCTCTCAGGGCCTCCTCGCTGCCCCCTTGCTCTGGGGCTTCTCACTGCCCCCTTGCTCTGGGGCTGGGGCCAATGCAC
Source organism: Crocodylus porosus (assembly GCF_001723895.1). Classification (NCBI taxonomy): domain Eukaryota; kingdom Metazoa; phylum Chordata; order Crocodylia; family Crocodylidae; genus Crocodylus; species Crocodylus porosus. The sequence continues at coordinate 89,673,873 of NW_017728947.1, read as the reverse complement.
CCCAAATGCTGCACCCTCTCTGGCGCCAGGATCCCCACGCTACTGTGGAGTCCCTATGAGGCCTCCAACCCCTAGTAGCCTCACCCAGTCCTCTGGTTAAAACAGTAAACACAAAAACACAAAGCCCCTGGGCTATAACATAAAACTAAACCGTCTGGTCAAAAAAACATTCAGTCCCTACCAGGAAAATACTCCAACCCATGGTAGCAACAAGGGGATGCTCATGCAGTCGATCTTCTCCTCTCTCTCTGCACTGGCTGAGCTCCCCACTCCTTGGCCGCCAGAGGGGAACTGCCCTCCTGGCCTCATGCCTAGGCTTAAGAAGGGCCAAGCCCTGCCCCTTCCTGTCAGCTGGTTCCATTGGTTGCCCTAGCAACCAGCACCTGTGTTGCCCTGGTGACCGGCAGTTGAGCCTCCCCCTTCACGCCACAAGGGGTCTCTCCCGAGCCATTTCTGCTTTCAGGCACAGGGCACCTGAGTGCTCTGTGACAATCATTTTTCTGTAATCAAAAAAACAAATAAAAACTAAAAGCTGGCATGTTCTGAGGGGTGCCTTGAGTCTAAAAAGTTTGAGAGCCACTGCTCTAGCTGCTACAATGTATTACATGTGGTATAGTGCTATGAAGGCACGAGAGCACAATGGTATCGTCAGGTGTTATCAGTTGTTGTCCTTGCTGTTGTCTTTGTCGGGTATTATTGATGTGCAGGTATCCTGGTTTTCTCTGATAAAAAAACAAAACAAAACCCAATTTTCAGATTTAAAAAAGTAACCACACTTCAAGAAGGACGTGGAGAACCTGGAGAGGGTCCAGAGGAGGCCACTCATATGGTTGAGGGCCTCCGTGGCCAGCCCTATGAGGACAGGCTGAGGGACCTGAATGTCTTCAGTCTCCACAAGAGGAGACTGAGGGGGGATCTTGTGGCTGCCTACAACCTTATCAGGGGCCAGCAGCAGGGACTCGGGGAAAGTCTGTTCACCAGGGTCCCCCTTGGAGTCACCAGGAACAATGGCCACAAGCTGAGGGAGCATAGGTTTA
>NW_017728947.1:89622176-89671801 GCF_001723895.1 Crocodylus porosus | reverse complement strand
AGCACTCTTTCCTGCTTATGCAGGGGGTCGGACTCGATGATCCATTGAGGTCCCTTCCGACCCTAGCATCTATGAATCTATGAATCTATGCTTTGGCCTAACAAGTACATCAGATCAGAAATTAAGGCATTTGTACCTGTGACAAGGTAGTCAGCACAGCACTACACAGGCTATCCTAAGCTGCTATAAAGTTCCCATACTTTCCAGTTATCCTTTTATAGACTCATAGATGTAGGATCCGAAGGGACCTTGCAGATCTTCTAGTCTGACCCCCTCCCCTGGGCAGGAGAGAAAACTGGGCTCAAATGACCTCAGCTAGGTAATCGTCAAGCCTCCTCTTAAAGACCCCCCTTAGAAGTTGGTTCCAGATCCTAGCCGTCCTGACTGTGAAGTAGTGCCTTCAAATGTCTAGTCTGAACCTACTCTCTAACAACTTATGGCCGTTATTCCTTGTTACTCCGGGAGGCGCTCAGGGGAACAAGGTCTCACCCATTCCCCGCTGGTCCCCCCTAGTCAGTTTATAGATGGCCACCATGTCCCCTCTCATCCTTCTCTTGTGAAGGCTGAACAGGTTAGGGTTCCATAGCCTCTCCTCATAGGGTCTGCCCTGCTGTCCCCAGATCATGCAAGTGGCCCTCCACCCTCTCCATGCTAGCCACATCCCTTCTGAAGTGCGACGCCCAGAACTGGACACAACACTCCAACTGCGGCCTGACCAGGGTCGCATAGAGGGGGAGGATCACCTCCTTGGCCCTGCTTGTGATGCATCTGTGGATGCATGACAAGGTGTGGTTAGCCCTACTGACCGTGTCCTCGCATTGGCGGCCCATGTTCATCTTGGAGTCAATAATGACTCCAAAATCTCTTTCTGCCACTGTGCTTTCGAGAAGAGAGTTCCCCAGCCTGTAGGTATGCTGCTGGTTCTTACTGCCCAAGTGCAGTACCTTGCAGTTATCAGTATTGAATCCCATCCTATTCTCATTTGCCCACCCTTGTAACCTGTCCAGGTCTAGCTGTATCCTTCCCACCCTTCTAGCATGCCCATCTCGCCCCAGATCTTGGTGTCGTCAGCAAATTTGAACAGGGTGATTTCACCCCTTCATCCAAGTCACTAATAAAGAAATTTAACAATGAGAGCCCAGGGACCGAGCCCTAGGGGACTCCACTGCTCACATCCCTGCAGGTCGAATATGAGCCATCCACCACCACTCTGAGTACAGCCCCTCAGTCAATTTGCTATCCACCTGACTGTGTAGGCATCAATGCCACAGTCACCTAGCTTTTTAATGAGGATGGGGTGGGAGACAGTGACTAAGGCCTTCCTGAAGTCCAGAAAGACTATATCCACTGCGACACCTGCATCCAGTGATTTTGTGACTTGATCATAGAAGGCAATCAGGTTGGTCTGACAGGACCTGCCCCTAATGAACCCATGCTGGTTGCCCCTGAGCATCCTCCCCCCTGCTGGTCCCTCACAGATGTGCTCCTTGATAATCTTCTCAAAAAGCTTCCCCAGGATCGAAGTAAGACTAATGGGCCTATAGTTGCCCGAGTCCTCCCTCCTCCCTTTTTTGAAGATGGGGACTACATTGGCCCTCTTCCAGTCATCTGGCACCTGGCCAGAGCACCACAAGTGCTCGTAAAGTCGTGTCAGGGCCCTTTGATAACCCCTGCCAATTCCCTCAGCACCCTGGGGTGGAGAGCAGCTGGACCTGCTGATTTGAACATGTCCAGCCCCTCCAGAAGTTCTCTAACTCAGTCCTCCCTGACCCTAGGCCTGGCGGAGTCTCTCTTGAGTTCATCCCGAATTTTGGTGGGGGAGTCCCAGTCCCTGCACAAAAAAATGGAGGCAAAGAAATTGTTAAAAAGGTCTGCTTCTTCCTCTGGTGCAGCCACCAGATTGCCAAGCATATTCTGCAGGGGCCCCACATTACCTGGTGCCTTCTTCATTTTCCTTGTGTATTTAAAAAAGGACTTTTTGTTGTCCTTGATCCTTGATGCTAGCCCTAGTTCCAGATCTGCCTTAGCTTTCCTAACAGTAATTGAAACAAATTATGTATTGCATTCCATCTGTATCTTTGCTTTGTGGACATCCTGTTCCGGGGGTCGTTCTGATACTGTAAATCCTTTACCTTGTACAGCCATCTCCCCTTCTCATCTCCTGGCATGAGTGCACATCTGGCTCACGTGCCAAGTTTTGCTTATGTAAGGAGTCTGTACATCAGTCAGGTTTGCTGATCAAGCCTACTCTGGACAATGCTATAGCAAAGCCTTTGTGTGCGTAGTATATATTGAACAATGTCCAGTGAGGCCTACAGATGGCACAATCAAAGCTATCACTGAACACCGAAAAATTATCTGGTTCTATTCCCTCAAATTAGCAATAGATTTCAGGATGAAAACATTTATTTTTTTAGCCTTGGAAACAAGTCACAGCATTATATTATATACCAAACAAATGGTTATTTTAAAAGTAATAATTTACAAAGGGAATGTCTGACAGACCTGTCGTTTTATTTCACCAAAAATTAGAGGCAGGTCAGGGCACAAGGTTGACAAATCCTTGGGTTTTGTCTTCATGTTTGTATTGGGTCCAAGACTCAGTTCTGGACAGAGAAAAATATTGTTTCTGGCTTAGATTACCTGATAATTGCCTATCCTTTTTTTTTGAGAGATGCAGAAGAATAATCCTTTCCAAGCATGTTGTCGTTTTGTGTTTTCCCCCTAGAACTCAAAGTCTGCTTTCCAGACCAATGTTTCTCATTTGCACCAGAAACCACATGCAAGCATATGGCAGGATGTTGGAAAAATAACTGTAATCATATAAAGACTAAGTTGCCAAACCATGGAAACAACAGAGACAGGATGGGTCCAGACCTCTGTAGCCATGAGCAAATCTAGGATTTTGAAATGGGGGGGTGGCAGATGTTGTAGTGCAGTGGTCACCAACCAGTGGATCTTGATCCACCAATAGATTTTGGAGCCTCCTGGAGTTGATTCAAGGCTGGGATGGGGGGCCGAGTGCCTTTATGCATGCATGCGTGCGCCCCAGCCCAGCAGGTCAGTCCATGGGGAAAGGAAGGAGTGGGGGCCCCCATGGTGAGGGACAGTGCCGCAGAGGCAGGAGCAGGGGTAAGTTGAGTGGAGTAGGGTTCTTTGGGTAAATGTGATATCTTTTATTAGACCGACTAAATAGTTGGAAAAATTGTTCTTTGCAAGCTTTTGGGCACTAAAAAGAACAATTTTTCCAACTATTTACTTGGTCTAATAAAAGGTATATTACATTTACCCAAAGAACTTTGTCTGCCTATGTCTTTAAACCAACACTGATAGTACCAACACCCTAGATTATATCTGACATTTAAAATACAACACACAAAAATAGGCAAAAGAGAGTTTTATTAGTCCAGTAGTCATTATGATTAAGTGTACATCTCTTATTCAAATAAAAAATCTAGCCTTCTGAAGCATCTTGACAGTGCATTCAACATTTTACTGTTACTCAATACCACACCTGAGTAAATGTATACCTGAATTAAAATTACCACACCTGAGTTCAGGCTTTTAGCTAGAGCTAAAAACAGTCTGCAGCACTGTGAAACAGAAGATAGATTACCAGAAATGGCTAACAGACAGAAACGTTAGAGAAAATGGTAGCTTGATTAATGGAGCATCAAGACCATTAAAAATGAGAAAGGGTTGTTGAAATTTGTCAAGGGGAGAAAAATTAGCAGGAATCAAGTAGATTATAATGAGCCTTGAAGTCAGTTGAACCCCTCAGTACTGCCTGAATGGAAATACTGCTGCCCCTCCTGAGTGGTTGGTTTTAAAGTTCAGGTGGAACAGGAATTAAAGGGTGATGCAGTTTCACTCCCCTGGATCTGCCCTTGTCAGCAGCCAGACTCATTGACAGGAAAGGTTATTTATTCCTACAAAACTGATTCCAGAAACCTGGGTGGAAATAGCCAAGGTATCCAGAGTTGGGAGGTATGCTTGGCAGGGGGGTTTGCTTGTGTGAGGCTGTGAGGGTTTGGGCAGGGAAACAGTGGTTAGGGAGAAGGAGAATTGAAATTCTCAGGTTTTGATTGTTGTTCGGGAATTCTCTGTATGGGTTATTTGTTTATTGTAAACTGCTGCAAGACTCTTGAATAGGTTGCAATATAAATCTATTAAACAAACAAGAATCTCATTTCAGTCTTTTTCTGGACCATGTTTCCTTACATTAAACATGCAGAACAATAGAATTTCACTTGTTTCACTTGAAATGTAGATTGTAGAACCAAACTTGGATCCATCAGGAAACTTTGGCCTAACCGATCCATTGATGGCATTAGTTTATTCATCCCACATCAAAGATGGCCATCTATATGAACTGCCAAAGCTGGCTGTTTGAGAGCAAGTCTGGGAAGAACCAGGCTGATATTCTTATGCACTCTATAATAGCAGCCAATAACCTTTAACAAGCTGTAGACTGAAACAACCCAGCTCCAGTTTGATATGGGTCAGGTGGCTTTGGTAGTACCTCAGCATCAGGGGGCTTTGCATGCTCCCAAGCCAGTGCCAGGGAGTTAGGAGCTGTGCTTATGCTGCTGCTGCTTCCCTGAGCCCCCAACTCCCCAGCGGCAGAAGTGGCAGCAGTGCAGGCGTAGCTTCCAGCTGCCTGGCCTTAGCACAGTCTCTTGCTCTCTGGCCATGACACAGGTACAGACACAGGCAAAGCCCTCTGCTTCATGGGCCAGATCTGGTCCACAGGCAATAGATTGCTAACCCCTGCTGTATAACACTGATTTATTGAGTTATTCAGTATTCCTTCATCAGAAATCTCAGTTTCCTGGGTTACCCTGATGCTGATGACCAATTCAGCTGGCCTGTATCCCTTTAACAGAATGCCAGGATCCAGGAAATCTTGTTACACACAGGTCCATTTGGATATGTTGGCAGGATTTTTCCCCAGCATCTTACTTTTCTATACCTGTTAATCATCAGCCTGTCCAGCAGTCAGCATACAAGGGGAAAAGAGAAACCTGAACATCAGCACACTTGTACTTATGCACAAAGCTAAGAATGAAAACCCCCCCCCCGCTGATAGCTATAATCAGTTCTCATTATTTTGCTGGTCATTATCTAATGAGCTCAGTTACAGTTTATCTCCAAGTCCACTGTCTTTTGGTTTTGGCTGGACTGTTAGGCAAAGGATGAGGACCATTGTCTCAGAAATAGGAACCTTTTGGCATGCAAAATATAGGGTTATATCTCCTTGCTTCAATCCTAAAAGATAACATGCTATGACACAAAATCTCCAGGCAAGCAGGAAAACATTTTCCTGACTCATACAAAGCTTTTACAATACTTCTTAGTCTAAGTTTTTCTGAGAGAGTAAATTCTTCTTCATGTTCTTGACTATATATCCACTGAAACTGAGTTCAGATTTTTTTGGTTTGTAGTGTCTGTTGCAGACTGTACCTGTGTCCTAGGTGCCTCAGACCCTCAAGCAAAGACATAAGGGGCAGGATGACTCCAACAGCTCTTCTGTGTCTTCTTAGCACTTGTGACATCAGGACCTTTCAGCATCTGAGCTCTTTCAGTGCTGTACAGACATTATCTCTGTTTTGTGAATACTTAATCATTAGGATATTTGTTAAAGTTTAGATATTATTAGAATAGTGGTTTTGTTGTTTCTTCCCCCCACCCACACTTTCCTTTGTTTCTTCCCTCACTCATAAGTTTTTCCTTCTCTACTGCACTAACCCAGTACTGATCCAGCACTGATTCAGTACATCCAGTACTGTAAAGTAGAATGTTTGAAGAACCGTTCCACCTGTGAGGTAGCCCCGTAAGAATCAGCACACTAAATGCCTTTTGTTTTTTTGAGGAAAATATGTTAAAAATTGTAAGGGGTGCAGAAAGCTAAGAAGGCATGTCTGAAAATATTTTTAATGAGAAAATCCATGTGTCTCTCAGTTCCTGGATCCCCTGGGATGAAAAATCAGGAGCAATTATTTAAAAATACTTATGACAAGTTATCAGCTGCTCCACTGATCTGAATCTTGTCAGATGATCTTTCCATCTTTCCCCGCTTCTGATAATACCTCCCAAAGAGACAAAGGAATATGCAGTGACTAAACATAAGAGACTTAGCCCAAAAGAGCAAAAGTCTTCCAACTGCTCCTCTGAAGAGAGTACTGGAAGGCCTAAGGAAGGTTCTGCAAGCTATTGGAACTTCAGTTACTGAGCTCCAGTACCATATCCTCAGACTGAAAAACCTTGCCATTAACACACATGCAGTACCAGAGCACATGGTGCTAGCATCTTCGCTGCCAACAATACCTTCACTGATAAAGTTGATTCACCTACTTTTGGAACTGACATTCTTGATACCAATAAGTTATGTGATACTAAAAGATCATTTTCATTTGTCCCAGACTCACCGCTACTAGCCACTATTTGGGTGTTTACTCTAGCACCAGATACTTCTCAGCCTTCAGGTCCAGTCAATCCTATGCAGCCAACTAGAGCTAGAATTGAGAGAGTGTCTACCATTCTGCTATTTTAGCTCCTCTTCTTGAGAAACAGCAATCCTTCTCCTTCAACTTATGATAGTAGAGAACCCTCTTGCTCTCAAGGTATGCTAGAAAAGGCATCCAGGGCTACTCCATTATATAAAAAAGTTACAAGGAACCCAATCCATAAAACCATTTTTTATAGTATGCTGCTCCTTAAACTAAGCCTTATTGCACTCCATGGGATTTCCAACCTACAAGCTAACCAGCATCTGCATCATGGTGCTGACACTAATCTCTGTCTCCACAGAGAGGAACACCCAAAGCTACTCAAGAGTCTCTGGACTACACACTCTGCTGAAGAGGCTGAAAATCCTAATGTGGTCCATTACCTTATTCTTATCTTTCTACATGAAGCTGTGATATCATCAGCCTCATCAAAACTAGTAATTGTAAAGAAGTCCAAGAGCTGCTAAAAAAAGATCATAAACATACTAGAGATTCTGGGAGAAGTGATCCAGAGGTGATCACATCTGCCTCTCCATATTCTGCACACCACCTTACCAAACATTTCAGGAGTGATAGTGATTTGTCACACAAATGCAGCATTTTTTTCCAGCCTGCAAGGAGTCTTCCGAGTAAATACTGATAGAAATGGTTTATATAAACCAAAAAGGAAGAGCAAGGTTGACCCCTCTTAATCAAGAGACAGCATGGGCATTTTACATGTGTTGAGGGGTAGGGTGCTTTAATTAGAGCACCTCTGAATGCCGATCTAATTAAAGTACCTAGGCATCTTGTGTGTTCAGTGTCCCATGTATCAAAATGGCAGCAAGAGCGCTTTAACTAAAGGTTGTTCAATGAGTTTTAGTTGAAGCATTTCTGCTGTTATTTTGAAGTGTGGGGACGCGGAATACACAAGGCATGAAGGCTGCTGGAGTGTGCTAATTAGCACACTCCAGCATACTTGATTGATCAAGTCTACTCTGATGCGCTGTAATTACAGTGCCTTGGAGCAGTCTCCCTGCACATCTGCAGGCACCCTCTGGCTTTAGCAGCCCCCTTGGCTCTCCAGGGAACTAGCTGACCTCCTGTGGCTAAAAAGAAAGACCTACAAAGGATGAAGGATGGGTTCCACCTCCAAGGAGGAATATTCCGCGCTGGTCCGGACCTGCAGGGAGCAAATCAGGAAAGCCAAGGCTGCGACTGAACTCAAACAAGCTACAAGTATCAAGGATAATAAAAAATCCTTTTTTAGATATGTGGAGAGCTGGAGGAAAAGCAAAGGCAACATTGGACCCCTGCTAAACCAGATGGGACAACTGACGACCGACACCCAGGAAAAAGCCTACCTACTAAATGGGCACTTTGTGTCAGTCTTTCATCAGTCCCATGGGATGCCCCTGCCCATTATGGGACAGCGGGGCCCAGGTGAGAGAGATTCCTTGCCCTCCATCAACGCTAACCTCATAAAGGAACACCTTGAGAGGCTGGGCACCTTCAAGTCAGCCGGCCCTGACAATCTGCACCCCAGGGTACTCAAGGAGCTGGCGAGCATCATAGCCCAGCCCCTGGCACGGATCTTCAAGAATTGTTACAAACATTGGCATTTTCAGAATAGGATGTTCTAGCTGCAGCTAGTAAAGAGAGCAAAACGCTGGCTTGAATCTATAGATGCTTCTCAAGCAAATCCCAGGACGTTATTCTCTTGTTGTACTTGGCCTTGGTGAGGTCACAGCTTGAGTACTGCACCCAGTTTTGGGCTCTACAATTCAAACAGGATGTGGAGAAGCTTGAGAGAGTCCAGAGAAGAGCCACGCGCGTGATCAGAGGTCAGGAAAGCAGACCTTATGACAAGAGGCTGAGAGCTATGGGACTCTTCAGCCTGGAAAAGCACAGGCTCAGGGGTGATCTGATGGCCACCTATAAATTTATCAGAGGTGACCACCAGGATCTGGGGGAATGATTTCCCCAAGGGATGACAAGATCAAATGGTTATAAACTCCTGCAAGACCATTTCAGGCTGGACATAAGGAAGAATTTCTTCACTGTCCGAGCCCCCAAGGTCTGGAACAGCCTGCCATCGGAGGTGGTTCAAGCACCTACTTTGAATGCCTTCAAGAGAAATTTGGATGCTTATCTTGCTGGGATCCTATGACCCCAGCTGACTTCCTGCCCTTTGATTAGGTGAATTTAGTGAATGGGTATCTATTCAATATTTCTTTTCATTATCATTATTCAGTGGGTGGTTCATGATCATGTATTCTTAACAATACACCATCTAACCCCTACACTTAAAAAATTGTTATTTGCCAGATAATCTTATCCCTAAATGTTCTCACCACAGTGTCTGACTGCTTCACAAACAGCAAATATTAACTTTACAAAAGACTGATAAGGTAAGTGTTATTGTTATTCTCATGTTGCAGATGGAACACAGAGGAGCAAAGAGAGGGAATTTCAGGGGAAGTCCCACTTGCCCCTTGAATATCCAGGATTCAGCATGTCAAAGCTTACATGAACTGCATTGAGATAGCAAATGCTTACTCTAAATGAAAAAAGAAAAAAATATTTTGCTACTATTTAGTTGATCTAATCACCTCTAACCCAAAAGTTTTGCTAGTCCAAATGAAACATTCAGAGATATGAGCTTCCATGGTTTTCTACTGAATATGTGCAAATGGGGGTTTTAAGGTATTACCTTGACCCAATTGGGGCAAATTATCTTGCGGGTAGCAAGAAAGTACCTCCCTGATTCTAAGGCAGTCGTTTCCCCAAATTTCAAGCCATTGCTTCAAAAAAACCTGAAAGCACTAGAAGACAAAGTTCTATCCTAGGTAGAATGACAGTCTCTGGAAGAGGTCTCAAACCTACAGAGCTTCAAAATTTCAGATAGCTTCTAGCCAGGGTGGAAAATATTTGTTTAATGGTGCTTCCAAAACACTCCTTACATTGCACAGAAATTAAATAGTTGCCCATTCATTATATACTGTATATAACTGTAACATAAAGTCATCAATTTACTGTACTGTTGTTATTCTTACAAATTATTTGGTTTCCTGTTTGCACTGTTTTTTCCTTTTTCTGTAAAAGATGATGAATGTTTTCCTGTGTTATGTTCAATGCCTGTTTCCTCTTTTTCTGTTCTTTTCCTTAAACAGAGAATAGTGGAATATTATTCAGATAAAGAGGAAACAAATGCTGCTAAGGATAAATGTTGCAGGAACAAAAATATTTGTGGAATAACGGTTTGAATAATGGTAAGATCTAAAAACACAGAGAGAGAAAGAGTGCGAGAGAGTGTGTGTGTATGTGTGTGTATTTATTTATGTATTTACTTACAAGCATCAGAAGACTTACAGGGGATAAAATGTTAGTTGAGGATTTGGATATTTCACCTATTTTCAAGCATATGCTTGTTTTTTTGGGACCTCATTAGCTGGAAAGAGTCTAACTGATCAGAATAGTGCCCTGAGAAGGATAGTGGTTAATTCTGCCTAAAAGTACAGCTGGTCCAATGAAATATATTTCCAAAGAAACCTTGCTTCTTACATATTCCCACGATCATCAAAGCCACAACAGCACTTCAACCAGACTACAAACAGGATAGAATACAACATAAGTTCTTATGGAATACATGCCATCTATCTACTTCTTGTATGGCATTGACTAAATTTCACTCAAAACCAAGATTTTTTGATAAACATTTTCACAAAAATTCCTGTTTTCAATTAAAAAATAAGATATCAATGGTTTACCACCTTTAATGCTCATCTTCAGTGTATCTCAGCACCTCTCAAAATTAGTAATGTTATCTACATTTTTCTCTTTTTTATCTCTTGATCAGTATTGATTTTTTGATTATGGGAAGACAGGTTCAAAGTTGCTATTAACATCCTATTCAAGAATTCCTGGTGCTCTGGTGTAGTGCCCGAAGACTGGAAGAAGGCCAATGTGGTGCCTATCTTCAAGAAAGGGAGGAAAGTGGATCTGTTCAAACTACAGGCCCATCAGCCTGACCGCTATCCCGGGGAAGGCTTTAGGATTATCAAAGAATGCTCTGTCTTCTATCTACACAAATCTCATTCCTGAGGATCAGAACTTTATTTCTTTCTTTGGAATGCAACAGTTCAGGAAAGTCACAATTGTACTGTGTGTGGTGGTCCCTGATTGTTCAGGGGTGCTTGTACACTGACTAGTGTTAGTCCTATGAAAGGCTTTGAATATAAGGACAGAAAATATGAATTTGACAGTTTCCAACAAGGTGTCCAGAAAAAAGCTACATTCAATTTCATTTAGTAGGATTATTGAGCATTGGGGCATCTGTGTTTTGAACTAAGTACAGCTTTTTACTTATGCCTTATTGCAAAGAATTACATCAACCAAGCCTTGAATCCTAAATCTAATAAATGGGAAATGAAGTCTTCTTAACCATCAATGGAAAAATGCATTTTTTTTCATGGCTGTGACTACTTGTGTATCCAGACTCTCTGAAAGTTCTTAGGGCAGATATCCACAATGAGATGTGAACCAAAAAGCCCCACTAAAGCACTTGATCTATACGGATGCTGCAGAGCTGAGTCCAACTAATGCACTGCCTCTTTTGGGTATGTGCTAGGCTGGGGATGGGAGAGTGCCAAGTTTAAAATAAAGTGCAGTTTTTATGTTTTTTTCATGTCTGCAAGCAGCAGCATGTATTTTGCAACTGTGTTTTAGCAAGAGGTGTCACAATCCAAAGGATGCTTCAGTGTTCATGAAATCAAAAAATTAGATCTCAGCATTTTCATGATTGCTCAAATGTGTAGAAAGGCACATACCAGCAGGAAAGTTATAAACAATTAAATAAAGGAGACATTTGGTTAATTGTGTTTTGGACTACATTTTACAAAATCTGCATTTCACCCTACAGGACTTGAGAAATATGTTAAGAAATATGTGAAAATGCCTGCAGTAGTTTGCAACAGATAAGAGCAGTATGTCTGTTTTTGCCCCTTTTCTCATTCTCACAAGAAATTAATGACCTCCCCACCTTAAACAACAGTTTAGTATTGTAAGTGGGGTCATACTGTGTGCTTGTGAAAGGCTCTTCATTTAGAGAGATGCTTATCAGGGGTATAGGTTGTAGCCATGTTGGTCTAAGGACGTAGGAAGACAAGGTTCTTTGGGTAAATCCAATATCTTTTATTAGACCAACTCAAATAGTTGGAAAAAATCTTCTTTGCAAGCTTTTGGGTATGGACACCCTTCGTCAGGCTGAGGAAGCATCTGCAGTTGGTCTGTGCTCTTCCCGGATGGTCTGTGCTCTTCCTGGATTCCAAGTGGATGGAAGATATTCTTATGGCTTTTTAACTTTTAGACTTGTTTTTATATGCTTATTTTCTTTAGATTAAGTGCCTTTTAAAATGCATTGTCCTTTCCTCTAGCTTTTGCTAATAATAACAAGTAAGTGTATGGTAGGGAGTGTTCCACATGTATATCTTACTATATTTTAAATGTTTATCTTCACACACAATGCAAACATTATTTGGCTAGTAACTGGCACCAAGTAGTGCATTGTACTTGCCAATGACCCAAGTGGATCTATAGTGATTTTTACTTTAACCAGTTCAGTACACTTCTGTGTACAATGTAAATGGAGCCACTAAACATCCTAATATAACTGGTTTGGCCAGTCCTCCTCCTCCTTTCTTCTCTGTTCATTCTCACATTCCAGCATGTACTGCTTGACATCGTGATTGTGACAATCTGTATACATATACTTCGGGCTATGGGACAGTGTACAGATTTTCCTAGAACATACAAACATAGATGGTGGTAAGAAAAATAACTGAATCATAGAAGCTTTATGAAGAAAGATTCTCTGTGCACATAATTCATATTTTAGCTCCATTGTCAAGTGGTATCAGATGTCAGGGAATTGGAAGTTAGCCTTATGCTGAAAGAAATTCACAGGTTCACAGAAGTTTAGGGCTGGAAGGGACCTCGTGATATCATCGGGTCCATCCCCCCTGCTCTGGACAGGAAAGACTCTTGGGATCAAATAACCCAGCAAGGTGTACATCCAGACTCCTTTTTAAGACCTCCAGGGTAGGTGCCTGCACAACCCCCACTGGCAGTCCATTCCAGAGTCTGGTCACACCATGAACAATGAGGTGTGGGGTGGGGGGCACGGCAACTGCCCGCAGGCAGCGGTGTCAGCAGTGAGCGGGGAGCTCCTGCAGGCAGCCACAGTGGTGTTGGTGGCGGGGGAAGGAGTGGCAAGCTCCTACCAGTGGTTGGCAACCACCTGTATACACCACCGGCAGCATCAGCAGTGGTCAGCAGCAATCAGCAACTGCCCACAGATGCTGCCTGTAGTGTCAACGGCGAAGGGGGTGGGTGGCGAGCAGTGACTGCCTGCACACGCCACCAGCAGCTTTGGCAGTGCTTCTGTCAGGGAGTGCACCGCCAATCTCAGGGAGTGCACATGGGTGCACATGCACCTCTTATGCATCACGAAGGGGTTACACGAGCTGTAAAGTTTTTCCTTCTCTCCAGTCTGAAATCTTCTGCTAGGAGTTTATAACCATTGCTCCTGGTTTTCTCCTGGAGCACTTTGGTGAAGAGTTGTTTGCCTGGCCCCTGATGCTCTCCCCTGATATATTTGTAAGCTGCCACCAAATCCCCTGAAGTCTTCTCTTTTCTAGGCTGAACAGTTCCATATCTGTCAGCTTTTCCTCGTATGGCTTGCTCTTCAGGCCTTTAATCATATGAGAAGGCTTGTCGGTGAGGCCCTAATGGACCACAACCCCAGGGGGAGGGGAGTTCAGGATGAGTGGTTGCTCCTCAAGGGACTGATCCTCAATGCACAAGCTAATTCTATTCCATCTTGGAGGAAAGGCAGCAAGAGGGCACAGCAGCCCCCCTGGCTCTCCAGGGATCTAGCAGACCTCCTGAGGCTAAAAAGAAAGGCCTACAAAGGATGGAGGATGGGATTCACCTCCAAGAAGGAATATTCTGCACTGGTCCAGTCCTGCAGGGAGCAAATCAGGAAAGCCAAGGCTGCAACTGAACTCCAACTAGCTTTGAGCATCAAGGACAAAAAAAGTCCTTTTTCAGATATGTGGGGAGCCAGAGGAAAAGCAAGGGCAACATTGGACCCCAGTGCTGAACCAGATGGGACAACTGACAACTGACACCCAGGAAAAAGCCAACCTATTAAATGGGTATACTTTGCGTCGGTCTTTCATCAGTCCCATGGGACACCCATGCCCGCTACAGGACAGGGGGGCCAGGGAGGACGACAGGCTGAGAGCCATGGGGCTCTTTAGCCTGGAAAAGCACAGGCTCAGGGGTGAACTGATGGCCACCTATAAGTTTATCAGGGGTGACCATCAGGGGTAACATTTGTTCACCAGAGCGCCCCAAGGGATGACGAGGTCGAACGGTCACAAACTCCTGCAAGACCATTTCAGGCTGGATATAAGGAAGAATTTCTTTACTGTCCGAGCCCCCAAGGTCTGGAACAGCCTGCCATCGGGAGTAGTTCAAGCACGTACATTGAACACCGTCAGGAGTAAATTGGATGCTTATCTTGCTGGGATCCTATGACCCCAGCTGACTTCCTGCCCTTTGGGCAGGGGGCTGGACTCGATGATCTCCCGAGGTCCCTTCCAGCCCTAATGTCTATGAAATCTGTGAAATCGCTGGACTCTCTCAAGCTTCTCCACATTCTTCTTGAAGTGTGATGCCCAGAACTGGATGCAGCACTCCAGCTGCAGTCTTACCAATGCCAAGTAGAGCGAGATAATAACTTCCTTAGTTTTGCTTGAGATTCATCAGTTGATGTATGCCAGTGTATTGTTTTCTGTGCTAACTGTAGCAGTACACTGGTAGCTCATATTAATTTTATGGTCATTTATGCCCCCAGGTCCCTTTCAGATGTGGTGGTAGCGAGCATAGCACCACCGAGCCTGTAAGTCTGTTGCATATTTTTCCTCCCCAGATGGAGCACTTTTCACTTTTCAGTGTTGAACAGCATCTGGTTCTGGTCCTCCCATCTAACTAATCTATCTAGGTCTGCCTGGATCATCAGCCTACCCTGAGGCGTAGCCACAATTCCCCACAGTTTAGTGTCATTGGTGAACTTTGCCAGTGTGCTTTTCACCCCTACATCCAAATACTGGATGAAAATGTTGAAAAGCACTGATCCAAGTACCGAACCCTGTGGGACCCCACTGGCTACCTTCCCCCAGGTTGACACGGATGTGTCTACTAGTACTCTGGGAATTACAGGAATCTTAGTATATTTTTGTACAATGAGTTATTTACAAACATATACATCTGTACTGGAACAGAGGTGGTCATAAATGTTCCACAGGACAAATAGGCAAAGGCTCCACCCCAAGGGCTGAATAACTAGAGATGTTAAAGTGAAGAACAAACTCTCTTGCTGCTTACCAAGTCTCTCCAGGAGAACCTACATCAGAAAACACAACCACCATGCAATATATACTTTAAAGAGTAAAGACATGCACTCTAAGAAAGAAATCCTGTAAGATTATATATAACAATACTCTCTAGTACCCTTTGCTATAACAGAAGTATTGCAGGGAAATGGTTATAAAAACATGGTGTAATGTAGATATAGCCAAAAGCCTATAACTACAGCCATGGGTGAATATAGGATTTTGAAAAGGGGGGTGCAGATGGTATGGTGCATCATTATATATAACAGAACACATGTTTCTCCAGTTAAAAATAATCTAGAATTTGTATTAATATACTAAGGGACTAGGGCTGTATTATTCAGTTTAAGGTTGAAGCAAAAACAAATATAACTTCATTGGAATGAGTTAAAAACAATCTGTAGGGCTGTGAAATAGGAGCTTCATTATCAGGAAGAGCTAACAGACAGCAGAATTGCAGAATAAAAGATTAACTGATGGATCCTCAAGACCATTAAAAAGAAGGGAGAGTTGTTAACACCTGTGGAACAAAAAGTTTAGGAGGGAACAGGTAGATTATAATCAACTTCTTCAGCACTGCCTGAATAGAAATGCTGCTGCAGTTGACAGCCAGTTGGTTTTAAATGTTTGAGTGGAGCAGGGGTACAAGTGCACCCCTCCCCCCCACCTGGATCCACGCCTGCCTACAACATCTCTGTAATCTTTCCTAAAAGTTCTCTCATGGTACCCTGGATGATGAATGCCAATATACTGACCCCATACCTACTGCACCCTTCTTAAAAAGGTACAGGCTTGATTGGTCAATGGTTTATTCTAATATAGCATTTTTCCTCTTAGCTAATACCACCAGTTCAATTCTAATTTTGATGAATTTTCAGGTGGCTGAAAATTGTTACCAGCTCTCAAGGGTTGGGAGCCCGCATACTATGCATGGGTGATGTCAGTCTAGTTTTTAATACCCAGTTGTTATCACAAACATCACCATGCTGGCACTTGCATTATTAATTTCAAAAGGTAAGGACTAAATGGGCAAGGAGACTCAACACCCTAGGACTCCTTTGCCTCCTCCTAAGTCAGTAGTAAAAACACTGATAAAGCATTTCAGCTTTCTTAGGCAGCACATAAGGAACACTAAAAATGAGAATGTCTTTTCCTTCTTCAGTTTAATTAACTTTTTAAAAATGAAGTAAACTTTTTTTCTCAGAAACCCCCCCCCCACAATACAAAGCTAAGGTTACATTTTATAACTTTGTTTAATTAAATTCTGGTTATGGGTCTTAAAACATTATTATTCAGCCATAGGCCACCTCTACAGAGAGGATGTGTGGTCTAGTGGATAGAATACTGGATTGGGACTTAATAATCTTAAACAGCTTTTCTCAAATTATGAAAAATATTTTTAAAAATAGATCTTCATTTTAGATGACCAATTAGAGGCACCTGGCATATGATTTTCCAAATGTGCTCCACAACTCTTATAACCATAGGCACCAACTTTTATATTTGCCAGGTAGGGGAGGGAGGGCCCTAACATTATGGAAAATGGAAAGTTTTATGCATTTTAGGCAGCAGCCCTCTTTCCGATGGAGGCTAGGGCCCTCAGACTGCCATATACACAGTACTAAATGTGCCACGTTAAATCCCTCTGAACTTCATAACTCTTGGGTTCATAATAACTGAGGCACTTAATTGTTAGAAATGCACAGTAAATGGAGTATTGTTATAATATTGTTAGAAATGGAGTGTTGTTAGAACTGCACAGTTTGCATCTCATACCTGATAAGCAAACTTTCTGAGCGTGCGCAATTAGCTGATGCATATTCACCTATCCACCCCGCATACTTAAGTAGTTAATTATAATATACATGCGACGGATGAAGTGACGTGATCACATACATGTTTGTATGAACCGGAAATGAGCTTTAAGAGTTCCTGTTTCTGCACACGTGCCCAGGAGGGAAGGGATAAAATGCCAGCTGAGAATTTCCTCAGGGGTGCGGAGTAATCTGAGTCCTTTGACTCTGCTCCGACCCTATTTGCAAATACACCTTTTGTGCTGCTAATAAGTGTGTGTCTGAGATTTCTTTGCGAGCCTCCAAAGAACTGAACCGCTTTTTGCATCATAATGTTAGTGGCTTCTTAAAAATATTTCTCACTGGTTCACTTCCCTTTCTGTAAAGTGGAGATAATGCTTCTCTAATCCCACGATGTGGGACTAGAACTGCGTGACTGTTTTGGATACTATGGTCATAAGAGCTGGAGAAAAAAAAGCTTACTTTTTAAAAAAACATGTATTTTATATTTTGTTGATGACACAGTACAGTGGCACATGATCTATGCTGACATGATATTCTTGTTCCATTACTGCACATAACATTCTTCAGGAACAATACCTTCATAATATCAATGTGCTTAAGTTAACAGGCAGACAAGGTTCTTTGGGTAAATGTTATATCTTTTTTTAGACCAACTGAATAGTTGGAAAAAATTGTTCTTTGCAGGCTTTCTGGCACAACACCCTTCTTCAGGATAGGGAGAGTCTGCTGGTGTTTGTGTACTCTCTTGCGTCAAATAGAAACTTAAGTCAATATGCAAAATACAGGCCTGTGAAAATGCAAGTGTGTGGCACGAAAGATCAGAGGGGATAGGAGTTAGTGGGAGTGAGACAGGTAGGTAGGGGGGAAAGAGAGGGGGAACACAAAAGAAGGGAACGTTGACCCCTGATAAAATGTAGCTGGTAAAATGTAGAGAGGTTACCTGGGTTATTGGATGGCAGGCAGGTTATAATGTGCTATAAATCCAATGTCTATATTTAGTCCATGATTTTTTGTATCCAATAGGTTGATGAAGTGAAGTTTGTAGGCTCGTCTGCAAAAGGTGTTTTGTACATTTTCTTTAAGGATTAGAACTGAGGGATATGAGAGAGAGTGGTTTTCTTGTGAGAAATGTGCCCGCCCACAGGTAATTTCGTATTTTTGTCATTGATAGATTTTCAGTGTGGATTCATTCTGGTACATAATTGTTGCTTGGTTTCTCCTACATGTTTTCCATCAGGGCATTTAGTTCACTGGAAGAGCTATATTAGATTTGTGAAGGTGCAGGTGTAAGATCCAGGAATGTTGATGGTTTTGGTGTGGGGTGTAGTTATTGTGAGAGTGGTGGAGATGTGTTGGCAGGTTTTACATTTCTTGTCCTGGCATGGTCTGGATCCATTCAGTGTGTTTTGAGCCATAGCAAGTTTGCTTCTTGTGATGAGACTGGCAAGGTTTGGTGCCCGTTTAAAGGCTAGAATGGGTAGTTCTGGAAAGATCTCTTTAAGAATTGGGTCTTCTAGTATGGGCTGCAATTGTTTGAGGATTTTCCATAAAGGTTCCAGGGAAGGATGTTATGTCATAACTAATGGTGTGCGATTCGTGGGAATTCTCTTTTTGTACTGCATCAATTCTTCATGTAGTGTCCGTGTGGCTCTTGCAAAAGTGTGGTCGATCTCTCTGTGTCCATGCCTTCAGATATGGTTACCCTACCTTAAAAGGCCTGATATTCAGAACTGTTGATCCCTGCTCTCAGAAGAAGCAGGTCCCCTAAGTAAATCAAGGTGGGTGCTTAAAAAGCTGAGGTTATGAAATATCAGGAGCCCCTGTTGAAAATTCAGAGCTAAAGTACCTTTCCCTTCATTGCTGCACAAGCACTTTCTTATGTTGACTCAGTAAAACAAGTAGAAAAAGCTTCTACATTCATTTAGCTCTTTGGCCTTGCTCAGTTTGAGTTGGTTTCTATGTTCATAGGTCAGATATTAAGGTTTTCTTTTATAAGCACTTTAGTTAAGTCCCCTTCTTATTCTTTTTTCCCCCAGATAATGGACCTTGTTTCTCTCAGAGTTTTGCATAATTAAAATAATCCATTCCTTGTATAGTTTTGCTGAACTGCAGTCAGAACTAAATCTTCCATCTTGAGCCAAGCATAATGGCTTAATCATCAAAGACTGCATTTCTGCTATTCAGATCTTTTGGGTAAAGCCCAGTCTCACTGGTCATGAGGAATTTACATAAGATAAATACAGCATATAGCCTCATTAGCCATTAAGGTTTCTACCCTTCTTAATTTGCATTTTACTTTATTTTTAGAGTGTTGTTTCCTATTGTTGTTTTGCTGTTGTCAGCAGGTTATTGCTGATCACTAACAAAAGGGTCAGAGTGCTGAAGGACTCCCAAAATATATCAGGACAGACCAATACAATGTGAAGAAATCCCCCTCTTGTACATCTCCCTTCTGGACATTGATATAACAGAAGCCCCTTCTTGCTTCCCCCTGACCCCCATTTTGTGCATTTCTTTTTCCTTCTAAGCATTGGCAGAGACCTAGCATACTCATTGCATGGGTGTGTCAAGGCTCAGACCAAGCCAGAAAGTTGAAGTGGCTTTCTGTAGGAAAAACCTAGAAATTACATGCCAATTAAGCTCAGTGTCACTAAAGAAAACAAAAGAACTAAATATCCACTTCAAAGACTGTAAATATATTCCGGTGCTAACCTAACTTACTTACTGTCCCCAGTAGACTTTGATCCTCACTACCTCACAGTGCATTTTTATATTTCATCTATATTTTATACTTTTAAACCCTTAAGGAATATACTCTCTCTAGAATGAAGTTACACCCTGGTCCATTGTTAAAAACTGCATTGAAATCATGAATGGTGCATGCCTCCAGTGGCTGTGGGGCACGGCTGCACTGGCGGTGGCAGAAGCACGGTGGTGGTGGTGGGATCCCAGTGGTGGTAAGCTGGGAGCTCCCGCAGATGTTGCCAGCATTGTCGGACAGCAGGGGCCAGTGCCGACCAGGGGTCGGTGACCACCCAGAAATGCCGCTGGCAGTGTCAACCAGTGTTGATCATGGACCACCCACAGGCGCTGCTGGCAGCGTCGGCAGCAGGGTGGCAAGCAGCGACCGCCTTTAGGTGCCATCAACACTGTTGGCGGCATCTTTTTGCAGGGGGTACACATGCACCTGCATGTACCACCTACACATTGCCCCTGATTGAAATTGTAATTGTAAAGTGATAAGATGTGCTGTATTGGGCTGCTCCCCCTTGAGTGAATGTGAGTGTATGATGATCAGAAGGTAATTAAATGACAATAGCCTAGCCAGAGAAACCCACCATTACAAGACTTTACTCCACAAGCCATTTTAGGCTAATCAAGCCAAGGAACTGATTCCTGGGACTGAGTACCCACCCTATTGACTATTTCTGCAACCCTTAACAATACCATTGATAATTAATCAAAATCACAAACTGAATCCCAAAACTGCACTACCACCAGGCAAGACCCCTGTGACTAGCATCTGTCAGGCATTGCTCAAGACCCATGTGTAACAGCAACCTCTGGATTGGGCAGCAAAAATGATGCTGGGAGATCACACAAGTCTGCCAGAAAGGGATAAAAGGCAGTGAAGCATGACCCTCAGTGGCATCCTCTCATCCAGCACCTGACCTACCAAGACAGAAGGACCCCCTTCTGGAGAAGACATCGCCTTGAAGGAAGCTGACCATCAACAACAGACTCCAGGGCCTTGGACAGCATCTATTATACACTTTACTACATGAGTTTGAGTTTGAATGAGTGAGTGTATGTGTTAAGGTGGCCAGTACCTCTCATAACTCAAAGTTTGCATTTATGATTTTATTGGTAACTTCACATCCTGTACAATAAATTAGCATGTATTATGATCCTGTGAGTTCGTCCTTTGTAGCCAACATAACAAAAGGGTTAGAGTGCCGAAGGACTCCCAAAATATATCAGAGCAGACCAATATAATGCAAAGATTTTTGCAAGTCAGGACTGGTTTTAAGTGATCATTTAAACCAAGCATTCAGTACTTGATAATATTGTTGAAGTCCTCAGTTATCTTGATGAAAGAGTTTATTGACTTACAGTAGAGAGAAATAGCTTCTGTTCACTTAAAGGCCGTCTGGTGGGTAGGTTAATTGTGGTAAATCCTTTCAAGTGTTGAGGAAAAGATGTTTTAGATTAGAGACTGCCTTTATTCTTATCTATGTTTTTTCATTATGTAAATACTGCAAAGAAGCTTATGCAGCCCATTATTTTAATCCTATCTTAAAACTTCTTACCCTAAAGTAAATGACATCATAAGTAAGCCTATTGTCATTTTATAACTGTTCAAAATTAGTTGCTGAATAGGCATTTGAGTATGCAATAAGAGGACAAGGGTCTGGATTAGATGAAACAAAACTGTTGTAGGCTGGATTTCAAGCAGTCAAACATCTGTACCCTTATTGCTAAGGAAATCCTTCTTGCATCTCACTGTGGCTTCAGACCATTGGGAGGCACCATGGTTTGATTTTTATGGCCTGACAGATCCAGAAAAAATGCCAAGAACAACACCAGGAACTGTATATGGCCTTTATCAATTTGACGAAAGCCTTCAAGTGTTAACTGTGAGAGTCTGTGAAAGATCTTATCAAAATTTGGCTTTCCAGGGAAATTTATCACTATCCTAAGACTCCTTCATGACCAAATGACTGCCTTCATCCTATGCAGTGGCTCTGCTACAAAGCCCTTTGCTATTTGAACTGCCATGAAGCAGGGCTGTGTGATTACAACAGTTTTGTTTTCCATCTTTCTTGAGGTCATCAAGATGCTTATAGATTCATAGATGCTAGGGTCGGAAGGGACCTCAATAGATCATCGAGTCCGACCCCCTGCATAAGCAGGAAAGAGTGCTGGGCCTACATTACCCCAGCTAGATACATATCTAGCCTTCGCTTGAAGACCCCCAGGGTAGGGGAGAGCACCACCTCCCTTGGGAGCCCGTTCCAGACCTTGGCCACTCGAACTGTGAAGAAGTTCCTCCTAATATCCAATCTAAATCTGCTCTCTTCTAGCTTGTGGCCATTATTTCTTGTAACCCCCGGGGGGGCCTTGGTGAATAAATACTCACCAATTCCCTTCTGTGCCCCCCGATGAACTTATAGGCAGCCACCAGGTCGCCTCTCAACCTTCTCTTGCGGAGGCTGAAAAGGTCCAGTTTCTCTAGTCTCTCTTCGTAGGGCTTGGCCTGCAGGCCCTTAACCATATGAGTGGCTGTCTGCCACATGACATCAGTACTGAGTACAGGATGGATGGGAACCTTTTCAATCTTTTCTGCCTTCATGACAAAACCAAAGTTATGTTGGCCTTAATTGTAGAACTTCAGTATGCTGATGACTGTGCTGCTGTCGTTGCACATACTGAGGAGGACCTACAAGTGGCCTAAACTGCTTCCCTCAAGCATACCAGGGCCTGAAACTGGCCCTTAACACTGGAAAAACAAAGGTGCTTCATCAGCCTGCTCTGGGCCAGTTTATTCCCCAGTGAAGATCCTCGTTGATGGACAAGAGCTGGAAAATGTTGAACCTCAGCAACATTCTCTCAAAGAAGGCCAACATTAACAAAAAGATCCAGTACAGGATCCAATATGCCAGCTCTGCCTTCAAAAGACTGGATCATCATGTGTTCAACAATCATGGCATCAGGACTCAAACAAAGGTCCTATTATATAAGGCTGTGGTAACACCAACTCTTCTCTATAGCTGTGAAGCTTGGGCCACCTGAAAAGCCAGTTTCACCTTAAAAGGGAGGGACCAACTGATAAGCCTAGAATGCCTTTACCGGTGCTACCTCCGGAAGTTATCCTTGGCAGAAAGTGGGAGGATCGTTGTACAAATGCCAGTATCCTCACCAACACCAACACCACCACTATGGAAGTGTTGATTATTCAACAACAGCTGTAGTAGACTGGGCATTGTGTGCACAGGCCTGATGTACATCTACCAAAACAACTGCTATACTCCCAACTCAGTCAAGGACAAAAGACTCGCAAGGGACAAAGGAAATGCTTCAAGGAGCTCTTCAAGGTGAACATTAAGAAGTATGGCATTGATACTACAATTTGGGAAAAACTAGCCGGGGATAGGACTACATGGCAATGGCTTTTAAAGAGAGAAGGTACATCTTACTTTGTGGAAAATTGTCTTGCCCTTGAGACAGAAAAATGACAGAAACAAAAGGTAAGAAAACAAGACCGAGAAATCTGTGGTCTTATCCTCCCTTTAACCACCATATGTGGCATCTGCCAGAGAGTCTGCAGCTCTAGAATTGGCTTTCCTAGCCATCAACAAACTCATCTACAATCCTTTACTTTACTTGATTGCCAACAATAACAACCATTGTACCCTTATTGAATCAAATGAGAAAAAAGTCAATCCTATTTCACTGCTTGAAAATGTTTCTGGACAATTTTTCCAAGTAGGAAATACCTTTTACAAAAAGTTCATGCAAGTCTTATGAACAGAGGTGTAACTATTAAGTTTTGTGCCCTGGGTCAGTGTTTCCCCAACCTGGTGCATTTATGCCCCACCATAGTCAAGTCAGGTACTCTTAATTGCATCCCTTGCTGCAAACTCCATCACTGCTTCCCTTGCTGCCACTCTCCTTGCCACTGAGTGCTGTCACTTACTTCCACTGCCAGGTACCATCACTTACCCACACTACCAAGTGCTACCACTTCCCTATGCCACTGATTCCCCTAACCGGCTGCAGTAGAAGTGAGGAATTTGGTGGCACTAAAGGGAACAGCTGCAGGAGAGGGGAGAATGGCTGAATTAGGGGTCTTCCAAAACCTAGCTATGGCTGATGCCTCCAGTTGCTTTTACCACTACCCCAGCACAGATTCCCAGGGGGAGCCTTCATTCTGTCACCACCTTTAAGCTGGCACCTGGGGCTGGTGCCCCACTTGCTCACCATTACTTACATTACTGGTTTTATAAGGTATGGGCTCATGATCCAGTTTTTCTTAACTGGAAAGATAGCGGCTTGATGCTACAAGTACCTATGCTAAAACATCCTCAAGGTTTTCACAGAAATGTCAAGGACTTCTTTAAGGAATAGGTAGCAAATTATGTATTACTATTCCACGCTGATATATCAACATTTCATCTCAACCTTGCACAAGACAACAAAGGCTCATGAGTTAGAATCTTGCCTGAGTATTTTCAGAAAAGAGGAGCTTCGGGTTAATTTAATACCAGCTGTACAATCCCACAGATGATTATGTAGGGTGTTCCATCTTGTGTTAACTGAAACATCACACAGAAACTGCAAGCAAAATGAGCATTTTTTAAGAGCAGAGGCAGGTTCTCTGAGTAATTCAGTTCTTATGAAGTCACTAGTTTCAGTTCTAAATTCTCATTCATAATTTGTGACTTTGTTGGTCTGGTGGAAATGCAGCCAAATACATCAGAAGGTTGTCATGAGATCTCTGGATGATTGTTACTTTGGCCCTCCAGAACTGTCATAGGATAAACAAAGTGTTCTCATAGGCATGACTTTCTTCCCCATTGTCCTGTTTCTATTTAAGTAAAAAAGATACTGTTTTTTTACTGACTTGATAACTGATCTGCCATTTTCTATACTGCCACTTCCATTGTTGAGTGGCTATGCTAAGTGGTTATTCTTTATCCCTGGCCTTTGAGAGCTCTTTCAGTTATTATACTTCCATAGGAAAGTGTTACATTTAAGATTTTCATTTATCATGAGTGGGTTTTGTTTTTCTTTCCTTAGTGTGAAACTATCAAATTCCTCTTATTTGCTGATGTTGACTGAATCATGGATTCAGATGCACACGCTCATGGATTAGAATAGCTGATACTTGATTAACTTCAGCAAGCGGGCAATTTCTGTGCCCACTTGACCATTTCACCCTAATTACCATAATGCAAATTCAAAGATGCCAAAAATATGTTCCATCTTCCCTCAGGTCCTCTTCTTGATCAATGTAAACTCTATCTTCCCTGTAACCAGCCTTGCAACTAAAATATATGAATGGACTTTTCCTTTCCATTTCTCCAGAATTTTAACTGTTGCCAAATCTTGCTATATCTTTCTTTACATCTTCAAAATTGATTATTTTTCTCTCCATTCTTACTACAAAAACCTCTCTGTGCTTTAGTCCTCTACTGTCTGAGTGGCAGAAAATATTCTTTCTGACATGTTTATTATTCTTTCCCATAAAAATGCTGCCTTTCCTACCATTCCACCAGTGTTTCTGACTTGACTTCCTCACCTGTAGAGGCATGTTGTACTCCCCTTTAAAACTCTGTATGACTGTATCCTATCACCATCTCTGCTCTCATTTCTTCCTGCTCCTTCATC
Source organism: Crocodylus porosus (assembly GCF_001723895.1). Taxonomy (NCBI): domain Eukaryota; kingdom Metazoa; phylum Chordata; order Crocodylia; family Crocodylidae; genus Crocodylus; species Crocodylus porosus. The sequence goes on along the minus strand of NW_017728947.1, from coordinate 89,646,646 downwards.
TGCCTACTAAGTCCTAAGCCTGTCAGTCTATCCACACCTCTTATATCCTTTTTTCACTCTTACCTCCTTCTGTTCATTGTCAGCATGCCAGGAGCCTTCCTGTCCAAACTAATACTCATTTCATTCAACAAGCCTCTCTATGTTAATTCAATTGGAGAAATACTGTAAGTGTATTTAGTAATGAATATCTGTACCATTTTGAACAATGACATTATGTCAGATCTGTTAATCTAACAAACTCTACGCACTTTGGAGTGAGAAACTAGCCATCTATATTTTCCACAGAGAACACTTGGTGTTTAATATATAACATAGTCTTAGTTTTGGATACATATATGATTATTTGTCACCTTTACACATCTAAATCCCATTGAGGAATACCCAAATATGACAGAAACAGTATTTAAAAAGACCATTGGACCTGAGTGATGGGTCACCAAACTACACAATAGACACTAAATAAAATTTAGAACTAGAGGGGGTATTATAGGACATAATAATATCCCCTCTCTATATAATCTATACAATACAAATTAAATATATAATCTATTTAATACAAGTTAAACTCAAAATACAATTATTTTTGCTAAAAAGTGCAGTGTTGTGGACTTTGACAGGCAAGAAAGGTCGTCTATGAGCCAATCACCAATTTGAACAATTTAGCTATAAAAATTAAGTAGAAATGTATCCTATTTTCAAGAAAGCCTGATCCAAAAAAGTATCCATTTTGTTAGACATGATATATTCATATCAAGAGATTTTGTTAGACATGATATATTATATTCATATCAAGAAATGGATGCAAATCCTAAAGTCATTTCGTTCGGGCCTCCACCCAGACGGAGCCCCTGGCTCTGGGCTGTGGGGGCTGCCTGGCATGGCTGCCAGCAACTGAGAATGGGAGCAAGGTCACCCTCACCTGTGGTGTATGCTCCTTAATGAGGTCTCTGGAGTCCCAGGTGACTGAGCTCCAGGCGCAGGTAGGCAGACTTCATGCCATCAGGGCCCATGAGCAAGAGGCTGATGACAACTACAGTCAGGCTCTTCTGAAGAATCAAGAGAGAAGAGTATGGATGCCCGACTGTGTGAAGATGGATGCCAGGGAGCTCAACCGAGAGCCAAGGCATGCTTGGAAGGCAGTTGTCTTGGGTCCCAAGACACACAGTACCAGGTTCACTCCTCCCTTGGAACTGAGCAACAGGTATGCACCTCTCATACCACCAGCAGAGACATCAACAGGAGCACTGGCTCTGGATGAGGGGAAGCAGCTAGCTGCCGTCCCTAAGAAGAGGCTCAGGGTGGTTGTGGTGGATGACTCCCTCCTGAGAAAGGATTCCGTGGATCAAGGAAGCTGGCAGCAGAGACTGGAGCCCGGCAGAACTCAGCGGAGTTGGGACACAGGGAAGTCAGATTGATGGCAAGTACTGAACCCGGGGCAGAGGCAACGCAATTGGGGACAGACTGGTAATGAAGCCGGACAACACGTAATAGGGAAGGAGGAAGGCCAGGGGAAGCGCTCGGGATAACAACATCTTTCACACCCGGCAGCTATCATATTCCAGGAACTCAAGCATCAAAGACAGCACAGGACATCAGCCTCAACGCAGGTGATGAAATCAAGGTTGGCATTAGGTGGGTGTAGGGAAGGTTGGAGCCCTACAAAGGCAGAGCAGCAAGAACGACCCAGGGGGAACACTAAGGGGAGATGGGACCAAAACATCGTCCTCCCAATCTGGAAGCATTCATCATCAAAAACATGGCAGGCAAGGCCCCTTGGTGAACTGACCCAAAATTGTTCCCATAATCAAGCTATTCATCCCTAAGAATAACGGCAAGGCTAGAGAGGGATCCCCATACAAGATGTACTGGAGAAAGCATGGAAGATTACAAGGGGATATAACTGTAGGAGTCTATTACATATCTCCTAACCAGGAGGAAGATCTTGACCATGAATTCACTTGGGAACTGGCTGAGGCTGCACACTCTTGGTGCATGGTCTTCATGGGTGACTTCAACCCTGACATCTCATGGGAAGAGCATTCAGCCAAATCTGATTGGTTGTGAAGCTTCCTCACTTGCATTGACAAGCTCTATTTGATTCAAGAAGTCTGTGGGCTGACAAGAGGTAAGGCACTGCTGGATGTGATACTGGCCAAAGGGGATGATCTAGTGAGCAACATGAGGATTGAAAGCAAGCTTGCTGACAGTGATCATGAGTTGATCACTTTCTCTATCCATTGCTGTCATGGGGACGTAAGCACAGTCAAGAGAGAGACCATGCCCGCAGAGAAAGCAGAGGTGAAAAAAGAAAATGAAAAAAAATCACCATTTTCAGGACGCCGGAGGGAGACGCCAGTGCAGTTCATCAGCTATGGCCATCGGCAGGTGGGGCTGGGTGACATCAGCAAGAGACTCTGTCCAGAGAAGATAAAAGCCGGTCCCAAAAGCATGGGAGAAGGAACACTGGGGTCAGGAGAAGCGGCAGGGGACCACTGGACTGAGCACGTCCAGCTGCAGCAGGGAGCTGCAGAGCCGGCGGAGAAAAAAGCAACGGCTGCAGCAGGACCCATGGAAGATCCCCATGCCGGAGATGATTGGCAGGGTTCAGAGGAGCCAGTAGAGGTCAGCAGTGGTGGCAGCAAGAGCCGTTGGAAGAGCTTCTGCTGGTGGTGGCTGGTGCCAAGACGCCAGGCCAGAAGCGGATCTGGGAGGAGACAAAGGAAACCCCAACTGGGGTGAAAGCACGGGTCCCAACCCAGGGGACATGCTAATTTAGGTGCACTTGGGGCAAGGGGAACAGAGGACCCTTGGCTCCACGGTTGCCCTGCCTTTCTCTTTACTTTTCTTTTCTTCCTCTGACCTTTCCTTTTTTCTTCTTCACTTCGGGTCATCCTGAGGTGTGGGGTTTTGTCAGTATGGGTCTTCTTGTGTTTTACCTTTGTTCTATTTTAGTTCCCTGCTTAGAGCAGGTTAACTCAGCACACCTTACCAAGTATTGGGGAATTAGAGACCCCAATTAGAGACAAAAGACAACATGTGATCGTGGCGATGACTAGCAGCATCCATCATAGAACACTTAGGGTGTCAAAGGGGACAACCCCAAAGGCAAAGTGCCCTCCGACCCTCTGGGTCTAGTTGGAGCCCAAGGCGTCTGTCTGCAAAGGAGGAAGCATAGGAACCAAGGAAGACACCATCTAAGGGCTAGCCACAAAAGACCCTGAGGCTTGTCTCGAAGGTTGGCGTATGGCCGGGGTATAGGGGAGGTGGAGCCCTGTGTACATCCGCCAAGAGATGTGACAACTCTGGAGGCATCCTTAATGGGGAACCCCTTCACTAAAGATCCATCCGAAGTCGTGGCAGGAGAGTTTGGGGGTTCTTAGGAAGTGATCGAGGACTCCTCTGGAGTTCACACGAGGCTACAGGTGTCTGTGTCAAGGCATCGCAAGAGTGGATCATTGAACAGAGGCACAAACACAAAACTGGCAAATCAGTCAGCAATGCAGAAATTCTCGACTTTAGGAAAGCTGACTTTCACAAGCTCAGGAGTTTGGTAGTTGAGGTCCTGAGAGACCATGATCTGACAAGGAGGGGAGTTCATGACGAGTGGTTGCTCCTTAAGGACATGATCCTAAAGGCACAAGGGAAATCCATTTTGGGCTGTAGGAAAGGTAGCAAAAAGGCTGGGAGACCCCATTGGCTCAATAGGGAACTCATGGATCTCCTCAATCTGAAAAGAGAAGCTTATAAGGGATGGAAGTCAGAAATTACCACTAAGGAGGATTATGCAGCACTAGCCTGCAACTGTAGGGAGCAGACCAGAAAAGCTGAGGCTGAAACCGAACTCAAACTGGCTATGGGAATCAAGAAAAATAAAAAATCCTTCTTCAAATATGTGAGAAGTCAGAAAAAAAAGAGGCAACATTAGACCCTTGCTGAACCACAAGGGGCAGCTGACAACTGCCACCCAGGAAAAAGCTAATCTCAGCAATTACTTTGCATCTGTTTTCCACCAGCCTGAGAGGACCTGCCTTGCAGGATGCAGGACGCAGGACTACTAGAGTAAGGGCAATCACATTCCTATAATTGGTTAAGATCTTGTGAGGGAACAGGCTGAGAGTCTGGACATCTACAAGTCAGATGGCCTAGATGGAATGCACCCAAGAGTGCTAAAAGAGTTGACTGACATCATAGCATGACCAATGGCAAGGTTATTTGAGAACTTGTGGTACTCAGGAGAAGTTTCTGAAAACTGGAAGTGGGCTAATGTGGTACCTATCTTCAAGAAAAGAAAGAAGGAAGATCCAGGGAACTACAGGCCAATCAGTTTGACCTCAATCCCTGGAAAGACCTTGGAAAAAATCATCAAAGAAACAATCAACAACAGGCTAACAGAAGGCAATGTTCTGAGAGAGAGCCAGCATGACTTCATGGTGGGTAGGTCTTGCTTGACCAACCTCATTTTCTTCTATGACCAGGTGAACAAAGGAGAAGAGGTTGATGTCATATATTTAAATATCAAAAAAGCCTTTGACTGGTCTCCCACAATGTCCTCATGGAAAAATTCGGGAACTGTGGCCTCAACAACCTTATGGTCTGATGGCTGCAGACCTGGCTCCATGGTTGGACCCACAGAGTGATAGTCAATAGAACAGAGTCAACATGGCACATGGTGACCAGTGGTGTCCCCCAGGGCAGGGGCAACGCATAGGGGGTGCATGCGGGTGCATGCAGGTGCACTTGCACCCCCTTGAGTGGCAGTGCACCTACAAAAAGGCACTGCTGACAAGGCGCAAGTGGGCAGTCACCGCATGCCACCTTGCTGCTGACATTTGTTATTCTTATAATTGCACTTAGCTGTACGATTTTATTTTTTTATTATTAAAACATTTTTACACTGGCAAAAGACCTAGGGTTGCCAGCACATCTGTGCTATAAAAACTTTCTTAAATATAGATGAAATTTGTGCGACAAAAATGTGCTTTTATCTGTGAAGCTTATATCAGTTCAGTGAACAAAATAAATTACTCCGCAGAGACACTTTTATGACAAAAGTGATTCCATCTGCACATGGTCATCATGGAAATGTCATTAATTTTACACCCTACAATGAGGTTACTGTGGGGGCGAAAGGTTCTAATATTGACATGGCCCAAGCCAGACGTTTTAAAAACCATTTAAAGATCGCTTTTAATGCCTATTTATTTGAAATGACTGACAAGTATTTTAGGTAAGGACTTCTTTCTTAACTATTCAAGATCCTAACCCCTACAATTGTTCGCTGAAGCTGTAATGTCTATGCACAGTTTTGTACCATTTAAGCTGTGGTTCTAAAATAACTTTTACTGGTACAAATATGCTAGTACTGTATAGTTCATAAGCAAAAGCTGCATCGGCATGAAGTACCTTTATATTGCTATAACTGCCTCTGTGCCTCAACGGCTCCACCCATACCGGGGTATCCCAGGGTGTGAGGGTGCACTGGTGTACTTGCTTCCCATGAGAGTGCTGGTACCCCCCACCAGCGAGCACTTTGGCTGGTAGGGGGACACAGAGAGTGCTTGTGCCCCCCTAAAATTGGCTCCACTGGCGCTCCCCCTAGTTGTGCACCACTGGTACCCCCCAGACTTGGGAGGCACCAGTCACCCATGTTTGGCACTCCTCTGACTCCTGGTCCACCCAAAGCTTAAAACCAACTGCTTGGCAGTGGCAGCAGCATTTCCAGTCAGACAGCACTGAAGGAGTCAACTAACTTCATGGCTCATTATAATCTACCTGATCCCATCCAAACTCTTCATTCGGCAGCTGTTAACCCACCGGCTTTAACCCACCCGCTTTCCTTTGAAATGGGCTTTTAGTTCCACCGCCATCCCTCTGCAGTGCTGCTGCCTGCTCGCTCCTTCTGGTAACCTGCTCCCATTTCACAGCCCTGCAGACTGGGGTTTTGTTTTTTTAAACTCTAGCTAAAACTATTAACTCAGGTGAGGAAATATTAACTCAGGTGAACATTAGCTCAGGTATGGAAATCCCTTTCAATGAAGCATTGGAGGCAGGGTCCAGAAGCTCAACAAGGCTTGACTTTGTTTTGTGGAGCTGAAAAAGAGTTGTGCATTTAATATAATGACTCGAGGAGTAATGAAACAACATTTTGGGATTACTTTCCCCTGGTTTGTTGTGCTTATTGTGCTGGTTATTCAAATTAATACGCACAGTGACACAGCTATTACAGAGCTGGGCGGGGCTCCGTGAGCAAAGCCCCCGGCTCCCCTCAGCGCTCCAAGCCTGGGACCCGCCCCGGCGCGGACTACAGCTCCCTATGTGCTTTGCGCGCGCCCCCCAGCCCAGCTTCCCCGCGCCACAGCTGGGCCCTCGAGGAATTGTAGTCACCGCGCGGGGGGCGGGGCAATGTGGCCGCGCCTCTCCCCGCTGCGATTGGCTGAGTGCGCCGCCACTCGCGCGCCTCTATATAGTGCCCCCTGGCCGCAGCAATCACAGCAGCCGTCGGGGTTCTTGCGGGCGGCCGGTCGGAGCGGCGCGGGGCCGGGTAAGAGCCGGGAGTCACTTGCGGGCGGGAGGTACGGGCGGCCCAGCAGCGCGACCCGGAGACGTGGTGCTGGGGGTCGGTCCCGGTGCTGTCCTGTCGGGCCTGGCTCGCCTGCCGCCAGGGTTTGGAGCCAGGCGGCCCGGCGTCCGCTCCCCTGCCGGCCGCAGCGGTTCCCAGGGGGGCCGCGGCTCCTGTGTTTCTCCCTGCAGGCCGGACACGTCCAGAGCGTTTCCGCGGGGATCCCAGGCGTGGCGAGGCCCCGGCCGGCCCGGCGGGCTCCTCTGCTCTCCGTAATGCCTAACAATTACTGTCTTGTTTTTTTCGTACTAAAAAAAACCCAAAACCGAGGGAAAGCACAGAGCTGGGGTTCTCCCAGGGGCACCTGGCTGCAGCGATGGATGACTGGAGATGGAAAAAATTGAGACCCACTGGGCCAGATGCTGCATACACCAAAAAAGGGACGGAAATGGTCACTGCTCAGAAAAGCTAATGGCCTGGAAAGTGGCAACTTCAGAAGCAGCTGTGTGATCATCAGCAGTGCCACCTCTGCCTGGCCCATAAGATTTGTTTTTTCTTTAAGGAGTTGGGCTTAAAGCTGTCCTGATGCATGGCTTGCAGCCATGACAGGAGCTGTTGGGAAAGGGCAGCTCATGAATGAAGCACAGGAAGCATTTCCACCACTTAGTGTGCACAGATGTGGTCCCAAAGAATAGTTCTTAAGTGGAAAACTAGTCATGGATCCATAGGCTAGGAGGGGACCTCACAGGTATCCCCTGCATGGATGCCAGGTTTGCTGTCCTTATGTGTTGCAGACAGGTGTACTCAGCCTCTTTTTGAATCTGTCTAGTGAAGGAGGTCCCCTGCTTCCCTGGGCAGCCTGCTCCATTTTCCTACTGTTCCAATGGACAGGTTTTTCCCTGAGTTTCAGAGAGGAATTTCTGGTGGTGTCTTGTGTGGGGGATGGATTGCTTGCACACTGTGGAGTCAGTTTGAAGTGCGGTAAATCATATGTCCCTGCCTTCCTTTCTGTCCGACTTCAGACTAACACAGTTAACTCAAGTTCATTTAGAGCTGCAGTTGAGAGAATTACCTTCACGTGAAGGTCTATCATGTGTTTAGCTTAAACTAATGCCCAGAGTCCTTAATTGAGATTGGACTGCATTTTGCTGCATATTGTACAAATGCATAAGATGACATGGCTCTTGTGCAGACTAGCTGAAATGGTTAATGAAGATTAGATGAATGAATAAAAAATAGCAAGACTAAGAATAAACACCATGTACAAAGGACTGAGGTACAAAGTTCATTGGTTACTTATTTTCCTAGGTCATCTGTGTCTGGTCTTTGAATTTTATCTCCATGGCCTAAAGGGGGGATGGTAGGTCTTGGGCAGCCTCCACTCCTTTGTATTCTTAACTAGGCATACAAAGCAAAGGTCTGGGTGTGATGGTCACCGGACTTCATGCAAAGGGCTTCATCAGGCGCCTGACTAGACCTCTTATGCATACACCATAATGGTTGCCTAGATTCCTCTTTCATTAGTGTCAACATTGTCAACCCAAAGTTTTTAGACATCTACCTACTTCATGCTCACAGAAATAGCTTCCATCTGCAGAATGATGCAGTCTAACATATTATATGAATAGCTTTTGCATTAATACTTGTATTTTTTGTACCTGCAGTTTGGAAAGTGTGATTACATGATAAAAAAATGACTGATTTAATGTATGGGGGTATTTTGGATGCGAGTAGGTGAAAGTGAAAAAGTAAATGGCTGGTTTCAGTTTCATTGAATTCTTGGGTTGCAAGGATAAACTCTGGGTTTACTCAGACCAGGACTACAGGTTTGTCAGTCACGGGGACGAAGAAGTGTGACTTCTGTTGTGAAATAATGGGCCATCATCCTTGGTGCTGCTCTAGGACTTAATCTGATATTCAGTGGACTAGTAATTTTAAAATGATTTTAAACTTGTAGTTAAATATTATTAAATGGGTTTGTGCTACTTTTTATATGAACACAAGTGCTGTCTTTTTAAATTAGAATTTTTTTGCATTTGTTATGAATACATTTGCACATTTTCAGTGACTGATTTTGTATTTAATGGGGTTTTTTTTAATGGTTTTGAATCTCAAACCATTACTCTATTATAATCAGTTAGTAGAAGATTTAGGTAAGATTCCTTCTGTAAGTGTCTTGTTCTAATCTTCATTTCTACTGCTTGCAAAATATAAAACTCTTAAAAAGAAATGATGAGAGAAATTGTCCCTGAATTTATAGAAACCGAAATATCTTCCTCCTATTAACTTTCAGTATGAAATGTAGGACTGGCTCTAAAAATCCAGGTATTTATTTAGATACTTGGTCTTAGACATTCAGATTTAGGAATTAGTCCACGAGTTCAGTATCATGTAACTGACAAGCGCCTTGCAGAATGAGTTCTGTGACTTGCAGGATGGGGAAATCAATAGTTAGGTGGTAGTAATTGGCACTACCTTATCTAGGAAAAGAATTGTGACTTGGTTTTGAAAATAAGCCATTGGGTCATGAGAACAGCTAAAAGGAAGCAAACAATAGATGATGTTCTAGAAAAATTGTAATACTGGGATCTAATGGATTCATAGTATAGAATTTATAAGAAAGAAAGTCTAAGCAAAATATATTAAGAGGCAAGTGGTTGGTTTATTTGTTTGTTGTATTAGCCTGACTACAGAATGTATTTACTATATTTCAGTTAATGCCTATACATTATTGTATGTCAGAATTCAAACAGCAATGGTCTACAATGGTGAAAATGCCGTAGTCAAGACTTTTCTATAAGGTCAATATGCAGTAGATCTAAATTATCCCTATTACCAAACTACTAGGTGATTTTGAGCTTTGTGTGAATTTTAAACTCTTTCAGATACAGATCAGGTATATCTTGTATAACAAAACTCCTGGTGCATGCAACATTAGAAACAGCAAAGTAAAATGTTGGGAATTGAAGATAGAAATGTATAGAACTGCAGTTCCAAATATAAAACAAACTAGAATTTATGGAAGTTGCCTTTCCATTTCTCTTGGAATCTGTGGCCTAGACATTGCTTATTTTTGTCACATGCTGCTTTCTTTTCTCATGTTGCGGGTCAGTAGTTGTCTTTTTTTTTTTTTTTTTTTTTTTTTTTTTAAATTTTAAATAACTTTTGTTGCCTTCTCATTCCAAAGGGGAAGGGAAGAATTTAGTCTTTATTTGGTTTTCATAAGTTTGACTTTTCTCTCCTGAGACGGCTAGTTAGTACTAATTGTAGTAATGAGTTTCATACTGCAGACACTTAGATTATCTATTAGAACCTGGACTGAGCTCCACCAGCTCATTTCATGTGAGCCACTGAGCAAGTGTCAGATGGCAAACAACATGCATGCATATGTGGAACTGAACTAACAACCTGCATCTTTAAGAACTGATTATTCTGAGATAAGATCCATATCTCACTTCTGATCTGCAGAGCCCTTTTCTCTTTATTTGACAACTGCAAAGAGAAAGTGATTTAGCAGAATTGTTTGAATAATCCACTTCAGCAAACAATTTAAAACAAAAGGTTTCCTCTTAAGTTTCACACTAACAGATGCACATTTCTTTTAAGGTAGTAATATTGAAATTAAACTGAATTCTGTTAAATTGACAAGATGGACCAGGTTGCATTCAGACATTCCGTTCCTTTCTCTAATCTCTCTGATTATTGGTAAGGGAGCACATCTTTTATTGTAAGAATAGAAGGCATCATGGGAAGTGTCAAAATTTTTACAAATAAATGTCTTGGCCTGGACACTGCAGTCCTGTTGCTCACAGCAGAATTAGTGCTTGTACATGCTGAAAGCAAGCATCTTGAAGACAATGAGTAAGTTGTGATATATCTGATACGTTTTAAAGGAAGTTGCAAGATGGGCAAAATGCAGGGTTTTTACCTCTGTTGCATCCATATAGGAGTAAGAACCATCCATGTCATGGTACAGACCTTTACTAGGCTCCTTGTATGCTGACAGAAGCAAAAAAAAAATTTTAAGTTTTTAAAATTTATTAGCAGAAATTAATACAATTGAATAGAGTAGCAAATCCTGAATTGTTAAGCTTTGCACATTTACTTTCAAGCCACAATTTTTTGTGGTAATGGCACTGATTTATCTCATGCAGAGCTGAACAACAAGTTTTTACATTTTAAGAAACTTTAGGAAGAAGGCAGTCTTTGATTTCCTTTGCTCTCATCACCCTATTATTCTCTTTTCTAATAGGGAATTATTTTACATGATCCCTCGTACCTAATGCCTGTCAACGCTATTACATAAAGACGTGGGGGGGTTGTTTGTTTTCAAAGCTGTATCATATTTTTTGCTCCAGAACATTTCTGACCTTGTTGACCGACTGCAGAATCCTTGGTGTCAGTTAGACCCAGTGTTAAGGCTTGTGCTACATGCTATGCTAAAATTCTTCATTATACATAGTAGGTTCAGAAGGAAACAACCTTGCTATTTTGAGGGATTTTGAGTAGTGAGTGGACAAATGCGAGTGGCTGAAGCTGTCTTTTTGTCAATTGTTTTGTGCTTTTTTTATATGGCAAAAGCATGACTGACCTCGCATTGTGCATTGGAATATGGTTTTGCAAGTCACTAGTTTTTGCTCTTCAAACAATGACGCTGCAGTGGGAGAGGAGCAGGGCATAAAATCCTGGACATGCCCAGTTAACCCTTTCCCTTAGCATCCACTTTCTCACTGTGTGATACAGGAAACTGGACTAGATAGACCTATGGTCTGACCCTATAAATGACTTCCTGATACTACAGCATATTGTTCCAGTCCTATGTCCTCTTACCATTACAGTAATAGGTGGCTATCAAGAGTTCATCTTTGCTAATTATATCATTATAAAAGATGTTCTTGTTAGCTCGTGGCCGTTGTATATTAGAGAGCTGTTCTATGGTTTGAGTGTTGCATCAGAAACAAGGCATGCAACCAACAGCCCTGCATCAAAAACAAGCAGTTTGTTGGGGAACACCGCTTGCTTTATTAAGTCATTAAACAGACTTGCAGGGAAGTCAAGCTAGAAGGGACCTCACTGGGCCAACTAATCCAGCCCCCTGCTCAAGGCAGGACCATCCCTGACTAAGCTATGTGTCTGTCTAACCTGCTTTTGAAAGTTTCCTAGCATAGAGAAGCCACAACTTCTGTAGGTGGTCTGTTCCAGTGCTTGACCACCTTCATAGTCAGAAAGTTCTTCCTAGTCTCCAGACTACATTTCCCCTGATGCAACCTGAAGCCCATCTTCATCCTCTCTCTAATTTCCCTTTAGGTATTTGAAGACTTATCAAATATTTCCCTCAGTCTTCTCTTCTCCAGGCTAAATAACCCTTCCCTCCCAGGCCCCTAATCACTTTTGTTGCCCCATGCCAGAGTCTTTCCAACTGCCCATGTCTTTCTTGAAGTGTGGGGCCCAAAACTGGAAACAGTACTACAGGTGAGGCCTCACCAGTGCTGAATAGAGCAGAAGGATTTCTCCCCTTGCATTTGGGGAAGTTAATACAGCTGGATTTCCCCCCCCACCCCCAGCAAGACCACATTGTTGGCTCATATTCAGCTTATGGTCCACTGTAAGTCCCGGGTCCTCTGTAGTACTGCAGCCAAGGCCGTTATTCTCCAACCTATACTTGTTTATGAAGTTACTCAGTTCCCAAGTGCAAGACTTTGCACCTGTCCATCTTGAATCTCATCTGGACCACTTCTCCAGTCTATCCAGGCAAAACAACTTCAGTTGGACAAGTCAGCCTGGTTGTAGTGTGTAGTATGTGTGTATTACTTTTTAAAGTAATTTTTTTTCCCCCCAGAATTGAGTGTGTTTTAAAATTGCCTCTTTAGTAACTGCTAGTGGGACTTTGCTTTCACACATGGCAAGGAAATAGAAGAGACTGTTGGGTAGTAGCAGTAAAGCTTCTGTGACTCCATCAAAATTGGACATGCTGGGCCAGACTGCTTAGTATTTGTCTACTTCTGTGCAGAGTGGGAAGAGGTATATTCACTTTAATCCTAGAAGCATTTTGTACCCACTTAACTGATACCTGTTATTTTCCTTTTTTGGATCCTTTGAACAGGGTGAAATGTTATTGCTCCAGCTGTACAAAAAACAGCTGGAATAATCACTTTTTAGCAGATTTTTTTTGGAAGTCTGAAAAAATGTTGTTAGTATCAGTTTATTGATTTGAAGACACAAACAGGAATTTAATCTTACCCGTATCACTTTAATGCAAAAAAGAGTTGCAATTATGACTTTATATTACTGTCTTGTAACCTACTTTTTCAAATTTCTTGTTCCTTAGTTTCTGGACTCGAAGCACACAAAGAAGAGAATGGTTTTGAAAGCAACTGTATTACTAGGCTGTATTCTGGGAATCAGCACATTTCCCTTGGAAGATCCAGAGGATGGAGGCAAGCACTGGGTTGTTATTGTAGCAGGGTCAAGTGGCTGGTATAACTACAGACACCAGGTAAGTATTGTCCAGGTCACTGACACACTGACAAATCTTTTCTTAGAATATGGCATTACCTACCTGCTGCTTTGCATTTTCTTAAACTCTCTTCCCTAAAAAACATAATTATGTGCCCAAGTTTCAGATGTTTTGAATTAATTTAGTTAGGAATTAGGGGTATGTGAAATGGGCTGTATTCAATTCTGATTCGGCCTGAATCAGAGACGGTGATCCGAATCAAGTCACCGTCCCCAATTTGATTTGGACCCCACCCCAGCACGCTCCCTGGCAGACCCAGAAGTGCTTCTGGTCCACTTCTGGGTCTGCTACCAAGTGTGCTGGGGAGCCCCCTCTGCTCCTTAGGGATGCTCCTTGTAAATTCCAGATGATTAATAGTTGTTTTATGGCAGGAACGTGTTTTAATGTAAGATGTTTGATTAGGAAAAAGTAATATGCAGAACTTTTAAGTTTTTAAAAAGGAGACTCTCCTTAACCAACCTACCTACCTTCCTTCTCTTCTCTTCTCTCTCTTTCCTTTCTTCCCCTCCCCCCTCCCTTGGGCATCTCCTTTGCCATCTCTCTCTTACTTAATAAATCGCCCTCAGTGCTCTTTCCTTCCTTTTAAGCAAAAAGTTTTCAAAGTGAAGAAGCATTCCTTTTCTACTTGGATTTTTCTTTTAAAGGCAGATGGGATCATTATAATGATTTCTGAAATCTTGCTAAAAGGCCTTAGAATGTCAATCAGTTACAGCACCAAGCTCAATAAGGGAGGCTTTTTGAAAAAGTTATTTGTACTCTTACTACCTGGTTCCTTCTTCCTCTCTTACCCACTACCTTTTGGAGGTTCCTCTTTCTTTCTCAACCAAATTTTTTAAACAAGCAGCAGCAACTAATTTATTATTATTTAAAATCTGTTTCCAACTTGCTGACCTAATCTTTTATACAATCAGTTAATCATTTGCATTTATACTCTACCCCCCCCCCCCCCAAAGTATTGCAGATTTAAATTGGTGGCCATTAAGATTTTGGTTTGTAACCAATTATTGCATTAAATTAGGTGCTAATCTGTGCTTTCTAGGAAAATATACTACCTCCATATATTATTTATTTAAGTAGTTTATATAGATTAACCTTTTTATTTCAGTTTTTTTTTTTTAATACTGAAGATATTGGGGTGGGGAAGCAAATTTTACTAGCTGTTTACTCTGTATAAAATTAAGTTGTCAAATTCTATTTGAATAGGAACTAGAATTCTGTCTATGAATAAATAACATTCAAAATGCTTTTTCTAATCAGTTACTTACAACTACTGTATTTACTCAGATCCAAGGTGACTGTTCAACTTAAAACAACCCCCTCCCAAGAATTAGATTCTATACATGGGAAATTTATAAGAGTTTGTTATAATTTTTCATACATAGAGTCTAATTATTAGGGGGTTGCCTCTTAATTCATTTTCCCCACACTGCTACTGGCAGGGGTGGGGAACAACAGGTAGTGAAGGGGGCAGGTGGTATAAAGAGTTCATGCAGATTTTCCCCCTGCCTGCCTCCCCATTGCAGCCTTGGGAGGAGGGGCTTCCCTCCTCATCCTTGCTGTGGTATCCAGTTCTGTCCCTGTTCTAGCCTTGGACAATGATTTTTATGGCTCCAGCCCAGCCTGTGTGCCCAGATGCTTTGGGGCCAGATTGGAGTTGAGTTCAGTCCCCTGGCATGGAGCAAGGGAAGAGACTGCATGGGGGACATGGTAGAGTGCAGAAGGGGTTGGCAGAAGCTGCAGCTATGGCCCCCATAATGAATAAGAGCCATAACAATCGCCTATTCCCCCCCACACACACACACGCACTCATTTTTGTAAGATGAAGGGCTTCCCCTCCCATGTTAAGTGTGTGTGTGACGACTTCATCTTATCAAAAATAAAATAAAAAAAGTACGGTATGTTAAGAGTTTTCTGAAAGATTTAAAATGTTTAGGTTTAAATAAGCATATACCTTAATTATTTGAAGAAATCTCTTTTTCAAACCGTTTCCTTCAAAGCTTTACTAGTAGTAGCTTTACATTAAAATCATTTTGCTTAAGTCATATTTGGGTTTTCTTTCATTAATGGTGAGTAGCTGTATGTTCTTGAAGATGCTTATAAAAACAATGTAGCTTTGTTCAGTTTTCAGAGTTCATAATGCAAAAGATCTGCAGTGAAATTTCAAGTTGCTAAAGAAGCTTCAAAATCTCAAATAGAGCATGCCACATTTTCAGGACTGCCCCCCCCCCATCTCTTCAGTGCTATATTTTGGGGGCTTTTGTGCTGTTTAAATAGTCACAAATGACTAAAGTGTGTGCACTTCAGGGGAGGGGGAAAGATGGGGGAGGAACAGCGACATGTTCATGTTTCTGAAAACTATCAAAATTTGTTTGGGGTAGTAAAAAGAAAAACAGAAGTGAGCATGAAGAAGGATCTCATAAAACTGAGTGAATGGGCAACAAAATGGTTATAAGGGTAGAGATTCTCTCGCATATAATCGAATGCAGATGCATGATGATGAGCCCTTCAATTAGTACTCTTAAAGACTTTGTGGACTATTATTATGGATAGTTCTCTGAAAACATAGGCCCAATGATCAGCAGCTATCAAAAGAGGCAATTAGAATGTTGGGAATTATTTAGAAGGGAATAGTAGAGGTCATTATGCCCCTATATAAATTCATACTATGCCAATACCATGAATAGGATGGGACTAAAATGGCCTACACCTCAATCCCTAAAAGAACATAACAGAGATAGAAAAGGTGCAAAGAAGGACAACAAAGATAATCATAGAGTCATTTGTATGAAGTAAGATTAAGCTGAAAAGTCTTAGCCTTTTTGTAGAAAAGGCAACTGGAAGTGGAGGTAGGGAGAAGGAATGTAATAAGTCTATAAAATCATGACTGTCAGGGAGAAAATAAATATGGATTTACTATTTAACTGCATCTCACAATACTGGAACCAGGGTACATGCAACGAAGTTAAACAGTAACAGGTGTAAAACAAAGAGTTTCATGCCATCATTAACTTTGTTAGAATTTATTAGCCTCTACAACTTGTGGCAATACTTTTATATATGCCGCTTGAATTATAAATAACCCTTTCTCTTTTCCTCCCACACTCTCCTGAAGGCAGGGAAGTGGGGTGTTATCTTGGAGCAGAAATGGATGGTATCTGACAGTTGTTATGATGGCACAGATGCTGAGCAAGTGGATACCCCTACCTCTGGTCATGCCACAGAGGCAGATCAGTTGGATGACAAGAGGTAGTAATAATTTGTGCTCTTGTATTGCAGTGGACATCTCTTTGCTTTGGGGCAGCAGTGTGTGGGCAGCCTCAGGTGTCCTTGTTCTCTAGTTGGCTGGGCTGGTGTTCTGGGGGTTTGTTCCTGCACTAGATCAGGCCCCTCAAGTCGTTGGAGTACTAGCCCAGTTTTCCCCACTTACAGAGACTCATGCTGAGATCTCCAGGATTGTGCCCTCCTAAGTGGGGAAAGGCTGCTAGGAATCTGTAGCACCCTCATACCTCCATGCTGGGAATCACTTCCCTGGACCTGTCCCTGGGATCTACAGAGACCCATCTGGGTGAGCAGGGGAAGCCAGGCAGGTGTTCCCAGGACTTGAGAGCCTGATCCTGCTTGAGAATTTCTGGGGTACACAGTCCAGGGCCCCCTGGGAAAAAAAAAAAAAAATCACCCCTTGTTCTGCAGTATGAAGGGGTGTCCTGTCCTGTGTTTTACCCAATGAAGCGGATCAGCTGCACCGTGAACACATTGTGGCACAGCTAATTTGCTTAATTTGGCAAAGTTTATTTCTAGCCTCAGTACTTCACAGGTACTTAAAGTAAGGTAATGGGGGTGTACATCTGTAGGAATAAACTTTCTGTTCCAGGAAGTCTGTTTTTAACTCTGCTCCTTATCTATTCTAGCCAATACACCATTCAGTAAAACCTACTTTAATACTATGTATCAAAACAACAAAGTCTAGTTACCCAGTGGGGTTCAAACAAGGATGGAATAAAAATACTTGGTTTCTGTAGGCAGACAAGGTTATTTATTCTAATAAAAAATGTCACATCTAACTAAGTGAATAAATAGTTGGCAAAGTTGTTCTTTACAAATTTTCAGACACAAACACCCTTTTTCAGGCAGAGGGAGTCTGCTGGCCTATTCTCTAAGGTCGGCATAGAAGCTTATGCTAGCATGCAAAATGCAAGTCTGTGAAAATGCATGGCAGGGAAGCACCTTTGATTTGAAAAGACTATGGAAATTTTTATGCTGTACTACATGCCTTTGAAGTGTTGTTTCCCCACTTCCTAAATACAGAGGAAAATTTTTTGTCACGTGGGACAGCCATGAACAGAACTCAGGCCTTTATTCTCAATTGTATGTTTCATTCATCAGCTTTTCCTTCCTTTTGTACCAGTCATCCTTTAGGGGTTGTCACCTGGGTGTACACTTACCCCTCAGGATACTTTGAAAGGTCTCAGGGGGTATGCAGGGACAGAGAGCTGCCACCCTGCTCCGCTGCCTAACAGGAGCAGAGCCCAGGGCCACACAGATGCTGCACTGCTGCCAGTCTGCCACTGTTGTCCTCCTGTTCTGCATCTAGCCACTTGCCACCTCCCTCCCTCAGGGGATACACTTTTTAATAAGTGGGCTGCCGGGGTATAATAATTTTAAAAAAACAAGCAAACAACAAAACAAAACAAAAACCGCACACATTGAAAACCCCTGCTTTAGAGAATACTTCAGGCATAATAGACTGTTTCCAGTTAGTCATACAGGCTTCACTGCAAATACAACACAGATTTGTAAAGCCAGCTGAAGATGAGTCACCTAAGAAAAATCAGCCATTGTTTTCCAGACAGATTATACCTGCTGTTAGACATATTCCATTGACAATAGTTCTGCAGGGTCCTATACAGGCAGTCCTCAACTTACGGCGATTCGCACTTACAATGCTCTGCCATTTACACCCATATTATTACTTATGGCGCTGGATGCTTGCACTTAATGGCACTACAGGGAAATTCTCAATGAGAAAAAGAGGGCAGCAACTCAAACATCCCTGGATGGCTTTATGAGAAACTGATTAAGTGGCCCCAAGTCTCCCCAAGGAAGTCCCTCTGAATTCCATGACCCTGATGAAGGTGTTCCTTCACCTTCTGATTAAATAAAATGTTATGTGATTTGTTACTGTATTGCCCTGTTTTTAATCAATTTATATACAGTATACTTTAGAAAGCTTTGTATTGTACAGTGTATATCACTTAGTTTTTTAAATAGTTGATTTAAATATGGTGTTTATGGTCATTTCTATGAAAAGTTGGGCATCAGGCCATTGGTCAAGAACGTAAGCCCCTATTATAACATTGTTTCTATGGGAAAATCAGTTTAGACTTACAGCGCCTTTTCCAGGAACGTAACCTACTGTAAGTCCGAGGCCTGCCTGTATCTTTTAAAGCAAACCATGGTTTGCTTCTTAATTGTAGGATACTTTGCTATTTCTGCCAAATATTGAAGGAAGATTTGGTTTTGTATCTTAAATTAAATCTCCCTCAATTTAATTCCATGTACAAATTTTATTGCAAATTGTGAATCGGCTTCAATGTTTTTTCATTGCCTTTCTGTACAGAGGTTTATCCCAAATTCTTTGAGTGCTGTGCATGCAATTTCCACACAGCACCATCAGAATATACCCTGTAATCACTTATAGTAGGTTCATTGTAGTAGCCTAATAGCATGCAAGATTCTACACAATGATTGGCTATATTGAAGGGAGAAGAAATGTTTTGAGATGAACACTGCGGTAAGCCCTGGTATGCTCTGTGCACTTATCTTTATATCCATGCTGAGAAGATAAATTTCACGTTTTAAAAAAAGAGGGGTTCTGTCTGTAAATATAGCTCCATCCTTACCAAGATACTGTATATGAACAAAAGACTGAGTCATAGTTGGTAGGGTCGGAAGGGACCTGAGCAGATCATCAAGTCTGACCCCCTGCCATGGCAGGAAAGAGTGCTGGGGTCAAATGGCCCCAGTGAGGTGTTCATCCAGCCTCCTCTTAAAGACCCCCAGGGTAGGAGCTAGCACCTCTTCTCTTGGAAGTTGGTTCCAGATCCTAGCCGCTCTGACTGTGTAGTGTCTCCTGATATCTAGCCTAAATCTACCCTCTGCCAGCTTGTGACTGTTATTTCATCTCTGTTTACAGGATTTGAACCTGTAGCTTTGTCACTTATTTTGTATACTTAAGAGAGCAGTGGCCAGTAGCTGGCAGGTGTGACTGCAGTGGGGCCAACTCCAGGTACAAATTGGAGAAATGCAAATGGTGGTTCTCTTTATTCATGCTTGGGGCTTGCATACAATGCAGTCTTTGACTGTAACTAGTTCCAATTTAATGAAAATTTAAGCTATTCTTGCCATGTACATTAGTATGTTTTTGTTTTAAGTGCTAGGCACTCCAGCGCTTGGACTGCATATGCTATTGGGCTTGTTTTCCTTGGAAGTTTAACATCCAAGTTGTTCCTAATTCAAGTTCTGTCACTACACAATATTCTTTTTGGCACATGCTGCAGTTCTTTTCAGTGGAGTAGCTTTTCTGCAAAGGAAACAGGTTAAAAATTCAAACTAGCACAACTGTTCTGCAACCCCTTGGCTGTCTGCACTTACCCAGGTGTGCCCAGAAAGCACTGACGAGTTCTGCCACATAAGGTGGCGATAAAGCCGAGATCCTTGTCTTTGGCATGGAGGAGAAGGGCAACAACGGAAGAAAAATAAATGAAATGCTAAAGAATAAATATTTCAGAAATGTCCTGAAATATACCTGGTACTAATTCTTCCGTTTGTTCAGGATGTTGAAAACATGGTAGAGAGAATTGCATATTTTGATTAGAAGACATCCATTCAGCATATTGTTTTTTTTTTTTTTTTTTTTTTTTTAAGCACTTCAATCTATATTGGTGTGTCAACTGCCATTTAAAAAAAAAAAAAGGGAAATGCACTGAAATCATAAGATGTACAATACACAGAAGTACTTTCCTCATGCATTCAGATATTAAAATTGTATAGTTTCTGTATCTTATTAGAAAATAATCACTAACTAATATTTTATAGTGACAGAACTTGACAGCTTTGTTTGTCTCTTTTATACATTATGGAAATAAATTTCTCAAGAGTGTTTTAAGAATGGTTTAACTGAATGGCTCTTAGTAAATTTATGATCTCTACTCTAGACAGTTGTGAGGGGAAAAGAAAAAGGGGTGGGGTTGGTAGCAGACAGTAAGATAGACTTGCACTTTTATAGGACTAATTAAATTGGATGTATAACATAAGCTTTCATGAACCCAAGCTTGCTTGATCAGATTTTGTTTTTAATATGCTGTCATCTAGCTTTTTGGGAACAAATTTGAACAGAGACCATTTATCATGCTGATAAATAATGCCTTGTCTCTTTGTACTCCCCTGCCTTTCCATATCCCTCTGTTACCTCTTGTCTTGTACTTACATGATAAGCTCTTTGGGTACTTTTACATGTGTTCCTGGGGGGGGGGAGCAGCACTTTCATTAGAATAGCTCCAAGAGCTGTTCTAATTTAAAGCACCACAGCATCCCATATATCAGTGTCCCCACGTTTCAAAATGGTGGCGGGGTATTTGAAGTAGCTGGGAGTTGCCATCTCCTATTTGGATCTATTCCAGGGGGTGTCAGCTTCACATGATGTAATGTCATTAATGACTTTATGCCGGGAAGGCAAATGCATTTTACTGTTACATTTAAAAAAACCCACTGGACTATTTAATATTTATTTTAATGACTGCCCTATCATCGTATCTTAGGTGACTCTCAGTAGTCTTGTAAAGATTTATATGTAATCCCTGGGGACTCCAGGGCAATCCTGAGGATTGGCAAGCCTAGCTTTAGGTCGAGCATCCCTGCTGCCATTTTGAAGTGCAGAGATGCTGATACACAAGACACTAAGGCTGGCTGGAGCACAGTAGTTACCACTGACGTGCTGTAATTACAGTGAGTCAGAGCAGCCTCCACACTTGTGTACAGACAACTCTTGTGTTGACAGTCATTTTGTGTTGGCACAAGGTGTAGCATAAAGAGATCCTGGTCCAGGATTTTACACTCCTTTCTTCAATGATACAAATAATTAACAAGCTTTTATAGGCTGTCTCGGCAACCTTCTTTACACTAATGCTTCCTCATTTCGTAAATACTGTTGCAACTGAATTGGGGGGTGTGTGTGTGTGTCTAAGGTGGCTAATGATTTTGGTCAGCTCTACACCAAGAAAAGATTTGCTGGTACATGCTGTTGAGAGAGAGGCATTTATGATAAATGCAGGCTGTCGGCAAAAAACATGCTTTAGCATTTAAAATATTAAAAAGCTATTCCAACATTAATGTTTTTATGGCAGCTGAAAACTTTGATCTGGTTCAACCCCTGGCTCACAGGACTGTGTTATCTAGCCCATTGGGTTCTCCATAGGTCAGAAAATTATGGTAGCAGGAGAGCAATGGTAGTGTTAATTGCTGCCCCCATGTTGCCCACTTTGGAGCCCCACAGTTTGGATGATATGTCTCTGTGTACTAGATAGTGTAGGCAGGTGGGGCCAGGCCAGTGTGTGGCCACAACTGGGCATGCAGACCCCACGCCACTGATCCAAGCCATCAGGCTGAAAGGTTGGCCACTACTTAAACTAGATTCATATTTTTGTAAGTTAGGTAAAAGTTCTGTGAAAGACTTGCTCTGTATCCTATTTATAATGGATTAAGTGAATGATTTAGTGCCCAAATACCCTTTTGTTACAGACTGACAACATCTTTCAAGAGCCAAGAAGTGATGACAACAAGCTTATTTTGAACTTTTCTAAGGGCTTGCCTACACTGGAGGTTTTCCTAGTTATACTGATGTAGTTACACCAGTCATAACACTCCTCTTCTAGAATAAGGGTCACATGCATTTAGCTTGCACTGCCTCTTCAAAGAAACAAGCTTAGTTAGGAAAAAAACAACAACATAGGAGTGAGTCCATATAATGAATTATATCAGTGTAACAATAGCAGTTTAAGTTTGTGCTGTCAATGACATGGTTATAACTTTCCCATGTTAACAGAACAGTTCCAACTGTATGAAAACAACAGACATGGTCGGGAAACTGTCCCTGCTGGGTCAAAGTTGTACATTGTACTCCTTTGCACTCTGAGATTTTAAAGTTGTAAGGTGTGAAGGTCTAGCATTATCTTGCTCAGCACTGCTGTAACTGTACCAGGAGGTGGGGAAAGACAGAGTGTACTGGAAAGAAAAATGGTGGTAAGATGCCTTGCTGTGGCCTCAACAGGCTGTACACAGTAAGGAGGAGAGGTAGTGTGGCCCTGCAGAGCAGAGGGGCATGACCATCCCTATGGGGACAGGGCTTGGCCCAACCCCACAGTGTATGTGTTGTGGGGGGGGGAAGCAGGTGTGAGCTGGCCCTGAACCAGAGGTCCAGGGGATGGGGCATGGGCCAGCCCCAGTTAAAAAGGGGGCATGGCTTAGCCCTAACCTGGCTGCACAGAGGGAAGAAGACCTGGCCTGGATCTGGCCATGCAGGGGCAGGGTTGCGACCTGGCTCCAGCCTGCCCTGTGGGACTTGGGATTTTGTCAGCAGGCAGGGGTAGCAGTACTGCTACTGCTCCCCAGCCACTAGATTTCCTGATCAATGGGCCTGTGAGCCACGTTTCAAGGCCTCACAAGCCACATTTGGCCTGTAAACTGGAGGTTGAGCACCCCTGTTTTACAATATCATTTTTTTTAAAACACTGTGCTTCACCCAGTTCCCTTCTTAAAAAAAAAAAAAAAAAAGCAAAGAAAAGATGAGTCATACTTAAAAGCCGTTGCTTGATGGACTACTGGAAGGCACTCGGGTACTACTGAAGAAGACAGAAGAAATTATGTAGAACAGAATTATATGAAGACATTTTTTGGGGAATAGCAGAAGTTAGAAGAAATTCTGAAGCATGGCAGTTGTGTGAACATTGAACTTCTTTTGGCACTAATATGAACAAGGCTAAGAGAATAGTGCAAAGGAACAAGTTTTGGGGTGATTAATTAAAACAGCAGTTTAGATGCATCAAGTGCTAGGAAGAATATGAGGGAGGAAGCTGAAGGAAATGAAGAGAAAAAAAATCTCCTAAATGAATGCTAAAAAAATACAAAGGGCAACACAGTGGAAAATTCTTCCATTTTTGCTACTCTCCAATGGAATTTATCAGTCATTTTAGCCAGTTTACCAGATCAAGGTTAATATGGTCAGTGATTTATGATTTGTATTTACGTTTTACCAGCACAACCATTAACCCTTATTTAAATCAGGGGTGTCAAATGTACAGCCTGCAGGCTGGATCCAACACATTGCAACTGGCAGACAGCCAGAAGTTGGGGAGCCTGGCCAAAGGAGAATAGCTTGCTGCACAATGTAGGGCCCTCATGAACATAATGATCAGCAGCAGGAGAGTGAACAAAGACTGATAGAGTCCTGGTTGTTTGGCCATTTCATTTTTCACCACCACTGCAACCCTCTCTCATCAGCTGCAAGCCCCGCTTCTCCAACTCCAGCATGGGGCAGCATTTATCACTGCTGTTTGCCCCGTGTCCCATACTGCACAGGCTGTTCTGGAATGGGGCATATGGTGGCAGCCAGGGTTACTGCTGCTGTTGCATGCCCCACGTTGTAGGTGGAGCTGTTGCCATTACCACCATCACTTCTCTAGGGCTGGAGCTGGAGTTATATGCTCCAGGCTGAATTTGGGCCAGGGCATAAAGTGAGTTTGATTTTTTTCCTGGTTTAAAATCAACAAAGTTATGCATTTGTACATATTTTCCCAGATCATGTCTACACTTACAGTGGCAGGGATACCAGCAAATAACCCAGTAGAGATGACATTATATCAGTAATAGAGGGATTTTGGGGGTGAGTGGGTAGGAGGACCACTTATCACTTCCCTGAAGTGAGTATAACAGGTGCTAACGAAGGCTGTTTTATTGGTATAACTGCATGGACTTGAGGTTTTCTGCCAGCATAGATAGCTATGTCAGGGGTAACTTGATTAGAAGCGTAAAAAATGTGCTAACAGACATAGCAGGCCAGCAAAACTTTAAAGTGTAGTAAATTGAATGTTGGTATAAGCGTGCTTACACCATACCTGCATCCACACTGAGGCTTGCCAATTTAGCAACACCAGCAAAAACCTCTTCAGTACAGGCATACCTCGTTTTATTGTGCTTCGCTTTATTGCGCTTTGCAGATATTGCGTTTTTTACAAATTGAAGGTTTGTGGCAACCCTGCGTCGAGCAAGTCTATCAGCGCCATTTTTCCATCGGTTAGCATTTTTTAGCAATAAAGTATTTTTTTAATTAAGGTATGTACA
>NW_017728947.1:89594399-89622011 GCF_001723895.1 Crocodylus porosus | reverse complement strand
TGTAAACATAACTTTTATATGCATTGGGAAACCAAAAAATTCGTGTGACTTGCTTTATTGCGATATTCGCTTTATTGCGGTGGTCTGGAACCGAACCCCCAATATCTCTGAGGTATGCCTGTATAGAAAAGTCCTAAAACAGAATATTCAGATCCTCATTTGCTGCCTTTTTAAATTACCTCCCACATTCCTCTTAAGACTATTGTTCTCAAGCTAATTTATTACTAGTTATAGCAGCAGTATCATTTTAGCACTTATAAAAGTGACTAGATGCTGACCAGAGTTTCTAACTGGTGCTTTAAAAATCACGGGGTAAGAAGATAGTCTCAGGTGGTTTACCTGACAAATGATCAGAACAGTAAGATGGAAGAAAAGAAGGGATGAAATATTTAATAAGAACATGCATCTCTACAAGCTAGTTGGTTCTGAGTTGATTAATTTTGTACATCAGACGTTCTTACTGCACATCCATTGGTCTATACTGGGCAATTTACACACCTAACTGTTCTGGTATAACCATATAATTATACTGGCATGGCCCCACTGTGGACAGTTTTTCTGAAATAAGAGTGCCTTTGCCAGTTTAACTTGCCAGTATAGGACAAGTTGATTAGATCAGTAAATTCCCTTGTGTACACAAGGCATGGACTATTACCAGTCAGCCATTTACTGTAGGCACCTCGGAAGAAGGGAATCTTTAGGAGAGAACAGAGGGTTAAAGGAGTGGCTTCCCAGATCAGTCCTTTCCACTTCTTTATGCCATAGTTTGTCCTCAGCATTTAAGAAAAGCCATTCTTTCGATATTCAACCATATCCACTTCACACATTAGAATAGCAAAAGATCAAACAACCTTTGCCATATCTCCTACTTATTAGTTAGATTTATATGCCATCCTTTCCATCAAAGGCTCAGGCCTGCTTTCAGAGAAGAGCAAAGTAAGTTATGAAACAAGCAAACAAGAGAACAAGACAAAGCAGGAGAAACAAAGTAACTTATAAGGCCAAAATTGTAAAAATAAGCAGTATAGAACCCCTTTCTATACTGTGTAATGTAAGCAGTTTGGGACTGGGACTAACATAGACACTTATAAACTAGGTTGCCAAAACAAACAAAACCAGAAACAAAGTTCACCAAGCTGAGTGGAAGAAAAATCTAACCTGATGCAACAGGAAATACAGCTGCTTTAGTAAGGGTTATTAGACTGCCCAGGTCAGTCACGTGAAAATAATTCAGCACAGCAAACCTCAGTAACACAGAATGTGCCTCACCCTTTTGCCAGAGTCTTGCACAATTACCATCCCTGCTTGGTTTCAGGCCAGACTCTTAAAACAGGGCTAGTCTAAGTGACAGTTGTGCCAAATTAAGAGGATCTAGTTAACCCACTGCAAATCGCTAAAAGAGTTCAAATTTGGTTTGAATTAGTTTTGCATATGCTGGTAGATCACCAATATAAGCTACATCAGTAGCTTTCTCCATTACACTGGAATTTGCCCTGGATGTAGTTAAATCAGCCAGATGCAATTAAACCTGTGTAACTTCTGACACAAACTAGATCAAAAAGTTCCCA
The DNA here is from genome assembly GCF_001723895.1 of Crocodylus porosus. NCBI lineage: Eukaryota > Metazoa > Chordata > Crocodylia > Crocodylidae > Crocodylus > Crocodylus porosus. The sequence continues at coordinate 89,620,443 of NW_017728947.1, read as the reverse complement.
AAGGTTCAGTCAGAATGAAGTTAGTACTAAAAATGCACCAGGATACACAATATGACTGCAAAAAAAACTTCAGCTAAACATCAAGACCTATTAGATTGTGGTTTAAGGCTGCTTGAAATGCTCTGAATTATAACTTGAGGGTCACAAGGTTTGATGCTTGCGGAAGCTGCATGTGGCACATGAGGACTTTTTACATTCCTTGAGTCTTTGCATGTCCCTCCTCTCTTTCAAGGATTAACCATAAGCCCCTACTCCCTCTCCATGCCAATAGTTCTGGCTACTCCCATTCTTCTTTCTTTACCTCTGCCAACTACTTCATAAATCATTATGTCAATATTTTAAAAGTATTGAGAGAGCAGGCCCTAGTTATATAGGGACAGGCATTTTCTTCCTGCCAAGAGTTGTTGTTGCAGTCTATTTAGTCATCTATAGATTGCGTGTTTAGTACATATTATTTATTCAGGAGGAATTTCTAAAACATTTTTGAGCTTTCCTGTTAGAAGCACATCCTTTAGAAGTAAGGTCACTTCAGAGAACATTGTATTTTCTGTAGCAGTTTCATTTGAATTCAGCAGTAGTGGATCTCTGGACAGGAAATCTGCCCACTCATGTACAGTTTAAATAAGGACAAGAGTATGCCTAGATATTTTGTAGCTTTGCTTGCCATGGAAGTCTGTTGAATTGCCTGTGAACTGTTTGAGGTGTATTTCTCAAGGAGCATGCAATTACATGAAAAGTTTTTCTTTTTCCCTTCACAAAACTGTGATCCAATTAAAAAAACCCCAAAGATTATTTTTTAGATATCAAACTATTTGAGTTATAGTTGTTTAAGCCAGGGACTCTCTGACTCTCATGCTTAGTCATTGAAGGCCTGATGCAGAGCTTAAGTCAACTAGAGTCTTTCCATTCATTTCATTAAGGTACGGATCTGGCCCTGCAGATGTGAAGCTTTATTTTAAATTGCTGTGCGGAATGCAGTAACTTTCTAGGTACTTACGTAAGGTCTGTTGTATGTAAAAATGTACATAAAATTATTCACGTAATAAATAACTTTATTTTAGGCAAGATTTTGAAGAGTTCAGTAATAGATGGATATTAAAATGAACAATTAAACTAATAGAACCAAAGTCCTGGTTGGGGATTCAGGGGGAGGGGGACCTTTAAGCTTTTAATTAAAGGGTTTAAGGTCTCAGTCTTATATTTAAGAATGAGGATTTTTTTTTTAAGATAAAAGCCTACCATTAGAATTGTAATTTTTTTTTTTTTTGTTCTCAAAGATAAAAAAGGCAATTGTTAAAAAAAAATGCTGTGTTTTAGGCCGACGTGTGCCACGCTTACCAGATTGTGCACAGAAATGGAATTCCAGATGAACAGATTATTGTTATGATGTATGATGACATTGCAGAAAGTGAAGAGTAAGTGATATATGTGGTAAACCATGGTGTTAAAATCTATGTTGTTTACTCTGTTTCGTAATCCTCAACAGTGATCCTAGTTTTCCCTGATTAAAAAAAAATGGCAAATTCTCCGATAAAACCCCCCAAATCCACGATTAAAACAAAAGACCACTATATATACACACGTGTGTGTGTGTCAGTAGATCACAATGCTTTGTTGATATATTTACAGTTTTAAAGCAGTTTGGAAGCCTACCAGTGCCTCAATCACTATAATAAAATAAATTCTAAATACCTATAGGTTGTGGTATTTGTTTTGGGGTTTTTTAATCATGGAAAGTCAGAGCTCCCCCTGCCCCTGTAGCTTACAGAACACAGGGCCAGGCCCCTCACTCCGAAGCCAGAGCTCCCCCCCAACCCCTCCTCAGCCCTGCCAGTGACTCTCACTCTCCCCCACAGCCCCCTGGCCCTGCTGGTGTCCCTCACTCCCCTCTCCCCCACACCCTTCCATGTCCCCCCCAGCCCTTTTGGGGGCCCTCACTCCCTCCCCACAGGCTGCCCCCCCTTCGCTGCCAGGGCCAAGGACCCAAGTCCACAGCCCCCTGCCCCCCCACAGCACTGCCCCTGGCTGCCACCTGTGGGAGGTGGTGGCTGCTGCAGTGAAGCAGCGCATGGAGCCTGGTTCCCCCTTCCCCATGGAGCCAGCTCCTTGCCGGCATGCGCACTTCCGGGGGCAGTGGGGCCCCATGCCCCGAGATCTGTGGGCAGGGGTGAGCTGCCCGCTGTGGGCTTGGGCTCTCCACCCTGCTGCCCTCCCCCCAGGGCCTCTGGTCCAGCGGGCGGGACATGGTGTGGCAAGGCAGAGCAGAGCAGTGAACTGGGCTGGGAAGTTCCTTGCTGCTGTGAGCCCTGTGTCACCATGTGCATGGTCATTGTGCCTCCTGCCTGACAGCCCTCCTCCCACTCCCCCCAGTCCCTTGCAGGCTGGAACTGTCAGCCTGCAGAGAGTTCTTTGCAAAAGGGCAAAATCTATGTGTTCCTCTGTTAAAATAAGAAATCTACATTTTCCTTGGGTAAAGAGGGAAATCCATGTTTTTCCATGGAAAACAGAAAAGCCAGATCCCTGATCATCAGTAATCTCTCTGTGCATGCAGAATCTCAACAGGAGGAACCCCCAAGAACTTTAGAATATAGCAACCATTTCATCCATCACTGAAACAATGTCACTTTGAGACTTGGCTTCCTAAACTTTAAGGCAAATGTTTTATCTTAACTATGGCACCATAAATCCAGAACTTCTTGGTAAATTTTGCATATTGTGGCATAAATAAGCACTCTTCATTTTTGTTATGCTTAACACCATCTTATATAACACTTAAGACATAAACATACTGTTATGGTACGGCCTTCCCAGGGATGGCCATGATGTCCCTAGGGGCCCGTGACCATGCCGGCTCTGCCTATGGGCACCTACTAATTTCTCCTGCTAGCCTCAGCCTTGGGGCTTATATGTACCCAGGGCCCTGACTTCTTCTGGTCACCTGACCGGGTGCAGGCTAATGCCCTCATTAGCCTGCTGCCACTGCAGCCTGCACCTGTGGGGGTTCTGCTTGGCTCCTAGGGGCCTCTCTCTAGGCACTTTCTGTCCTTAAAGGAGCAGGCACACCTTAGTGCCCTGAGACGCATCTTAGGAGTGTGACTGTTTTTCAGTTCAGTATGCTGTATGTATGAATTTAAAACACAGCCTGTTTAATTCCCAAAACAAACCTTTCATAGATTCAGATTCCCATGCATCATCCCTGGGGGGATGTGTGTATGCTATTGTATGTTTGGCCACAGAGCTGCATGTAGTTTCATAGCCCTTTAGTCTAAACTGACTGCAGTCCTCAGCTTTGTTCCCAGAAAATGTTTTGCACAGTGATAGTCACCCCACAGTCAGCTGTATTAGCTGATTAGACAGACTAATGGTGACAGTTGACTGCTGACTATTGCCAGTTAATATTTTGCTATCAATGACTGCAGGACATCATGTGCACAGCAAATGTATCAGCTGAAGTGCAGAAGAGAATATGGCTGCTAATGGCAGAAACAAATAGGGGTGAAAACATAAGGGTTTTTTGCTACACCCTCAAAATAACTTATCTGACCACGTGGCTCAGGATACTATAGCTGAGTATATGTAACTGACTGAGGCACAAAGGTTTCCACATGACTACAAGATCATTTACCAAGAGTTGATGCATTTCAGTATAAATACATGCAAATATTTGGGCTTAGTCAGTCTGATATGTCTTTTTTAATGCTTTTCTAGTTAATGTGCTGGTATTTTGTGATGTGAGTTGTTCTCAATCTTTATATCCAATTTAACTTTCAGAAATCCAACCAAAGGCATTATCATCAATAGACCCAATGGCACAGATGTGTACAAAGGAGTGCTAAAGGACTACACAAAAGAGGTAGGATTGAAGTAGCCTCTATCATTCCCTATTGTACATGACGGTTAGCATCACTCACTGCTCGAGGTAAACTTTTCACTCCCAGCCTTAATCATCACTCACAGAGGATTAAGGCTCTTGTTGATACTTCGGAGTACTCCAACATATTTACCTGAACAGCTTGCCTGGCCAGTGCTAAGATGGTGAATAAGGATGATTTGAAATGGAACGGATCTTTGATAATAGGCTTTTACATTAGTTTTGTACTGCATCCAGACTAAAGTAAAGGGAAATCTTGCATCTAAAACAGGTTTAACTACATGACTAAGTACATGAAAGTATTGAATATGTACTGATTCATTTGTAGGTTCAGTTTATGAAATAATCACTTGGTGATTTTATAGTTTAGCATCCCTTTGCGTAGGCAAAAGTTTCCAATAAACTGAAGGTAGCCTGAAAGGTCTAGGTATATAGCCAGAAAGATAACTGTAAAAGAACACTTAATCAGTTCAGGCACTCATCTAAGTGCTTGTTTTCTAAAATAACCATTGGAACTAATCAGTGACATCTCAAAGGCATTCCTAAGTTGGTTAAAATAATTACGCTATTTCACGGAAGCTGGAAACAGTTGTTGCATTTATCCTTGCGCAAGTCCCTGAACAAAAATATCCCAGGATTAGCATTTACACACATTGCCTTGTTAATCGGGGTTTGGTGAGTGGCTGAATGCACTGCTGCTTTTCATTCATTGATTCAATGATGCAATCCCAGGATAACTGTTCAGACACACTTTGCGGTGTTTTGGAATAATGTGTTATTCTTATTCCGTGAAATTTTTCTAGGATGTATCCCAGGACAGCGGACATGGACATCTGAATGATTGCATTTGGGCTTTGTACTTGTATAACTGGAAATCAGAAGGAGTCTCCCCTTGCCTTCAGAGACATTTAGAAATAAATGATATCATGAAACCTGTCTTAAGGGACTGAAAAATGTCCATCTCTTCACCAAAAAGGAGCAAATGTGCTCCATACAGTCTATGATACTTTTAGGTAGATTGCCTACTAACACTGTCCACTAGTAAATGTTTCACTATTTCACATGTGCATTGACTACAGCATTTTCCCACACTTGCTGCTCTGTTTTCCAGGAGCAGATGTGATTTCACATTACAGTGAGGGGCCATAGGATGTAAGGGCTCATTTATATTGGGAAGTTTAACTGGTATAAGTGAAGATATGCATTTCAAACCATAAATGCACCTACTAAATGATCCTTGGGGTCCCTTCTAACCTGTGATTTTTATAACCAGTATAATTTCTTGCCTAGCTGCTTGTTTCAGTGTAAGAATGCTTCTGGAAATGTTTAAGGCTGTGGGCACAAAAAAAAAAAGATAATGCAAGGGAAGTGGTGGATGGGAATTTCGTTATTCAGTACCTGTTTGACAGTAAGGCCCCTGGCATACATTACACTTAAGACGTGATTAACCAGTGCATCATGTCCTAAGCAGTAAGCTAGCCTTATCTTCATTCAATTAAACAACTGTTCACCAGGGCGCCCTGGAGGAAAACTAGAAGCAATGTCCGCAAACACCTGGAAGATAGTTTCAGGCTGAACATGAGGCAAAACTTCTTCACAACTAGGGCGTCCAGACTATGGAACAAGCTCCCCCCAGAGGTGGTGCAGTCACCTATCCTAGAGGTCTTCAACAGAATACTGGATGGTCACCTGGCTCCAGATGTCTTTCCTACTCATGCAGAGGGCTGGACCTGATGATCCTTTGCAGTCCCTTCTAGCCCTATGGTTCTATGAAAATGGTGTGATAAAACAGGGAATAAGCCACAAAACTTTGTAGCTGGCTCTTATCACTTCTTACATTGAACATGTGGCCAACACTGATCAGCTGATTGGTGCTCCTGGCCTTGGGAGTGCACCAGAGTGAAGTGCTCCAATTTGCTCCCAATGGCTGGGAGTGCTGATCAGCTGACTGGCATTACAGGTCGCTAGAGCACACTGGGCACCCAGCATGTCTCTTGCCGGTACAGGGGCTGCCCCTGCACTGGCAAAAGGACATGATTAAGATCTGATCTGCAAGTCCAACAATCATGCTTCCTGGCACACACGTTTAGCATGGCAGGAAGCCTGATTGTTGGGATCACGGGTCAGATCCCAACATGCCTTTAACTGAATGTCTGTTGGAAACTTAACTGTCTGCATGCATGTGTTTTCCCTGCCAGAAGTGAAACCTACCATGGTGTAGCTTACCCTTCAGGCATTCCTCTGCATTAAAACATTTGTGAATTCTCTTTCAGAGACGCCTTCTATCTAGATGGCTACATGCAGTTTAATACTATAGTATATTTCTTAGATTTCATAGACATTAGGGCTGGAAGGGACCTTGGAAGATCATCGAGTCCAACCCCCTGCCTGAGGGGCAGGAAGTCAGGTGGGGTCATAGGATCCCAGCAAGATAAGCATCTAATTTGCTCTTGAAGGCATTCAATGTAGGTGCTTGAACCACCTCCAATGGCAGGCTGTTCCAGACTTTGGGGGCTTGGACAGTAAAGAAATTCTTCCTTATGTCCAGCCTGAAACAGTCTTGCAGTAGTTTATAACTGTTCGACCACGTCATCCCTTGGGGCACTCTGGTGAACAAACGTTCCCCCAGATACTGGTGGTCACCCCTGATAAACTTATAGGTGGCCATCAGGTCACCCCTGAGCCTGTGCTTTTCCAGGCTAAAGAGCCTTATGGCTCTCAGCCTGTCTTCGTAAGGTCTGTTTTCCTGACCTCTGATCATGCGCGTGGCTCTTCTCTGGACTCTCTCAAGCTTCTCCGCATCCTTTTTGAATTCAGTAATTTATTTGAAAACTCTCTTGATCTATAGGATGTTACTCCAAAACATTTCCTTGCTGTTCTGAGAGGTGATGCTGAAGCAGTGAAGGGCAAAGGATCAGGAAGAGTATTAAAAAGGTAACAGATAAGATGGGTTATGGGTGGACACTTCTGCTGCCATTCAGCAAACCTGGACTTCAAGTGCAATCTAAGTCTAAGCATTTTTCCCATATAATATATCCAAAGGGGTGGTCAGTGACAGTTCCAAATCACTTGATTTAGAGATGTGACCGTTCTTTTTTGGTAATCTCACACCAAATAGTGGCTCTTTATATCTGACCAGTACCAAACACTATATAGATTTTGATACAAGTGTCCATTGTGAAAGACAGTTTTGCCATTAGGGACACAATGGTAAAGAGAGGGGAAGTCTGGAACTACTGCTTGGTGGAAGAAGAGGGAAGAAGTTGGGTCATGTTTAGATTGGCCATTTGTAGTCATTTGGAAGGTCATCCTGCATAGCTGAAGTGTAAAATGATACACATAAATACACGTGGTACAAAGTACTTTGCACTTATTTTAAACGAGCACATGACCAAATTGCTTCTTTCTATTAGCAAACAAAAATGGAGGTACATACACATGTACTTATACTTGTGCACTTCCCAGTCTGCCCTTTTACCCTGCAGCCAAGGATAAGGGAGTACTTGGTATTGGTAATCCCAAGATTCGCTGCTACTCTGCAAAACTACATGGGTTCAGAACTACATAAGACATTGGTGCTTAAAGTGAGGCTTAGATGGAATTTAAGCACCAAAATAAAAGAACAGGATGATCTGTGGTATCATTGCCTAACCCTCTCTTGAAAGGCCATTGACAAATATGTACATAGTAGGAAACTTACTTAGGTTGGTAGAGTGCTGGTACTGTGCATATGCAGAATTGCTACCACCTGGGCCATGTTGAGCATCTTGGCACACATCTCTTGCCTAAGCCCAATCAGGATTCATCACCTACGTGCCTCGTCCAGTAGGCACATGCAGACTGTACCCTGCACAGACTGACAACATGGAGTAAAATACACAACACAGAGCTGGAGGAGGAGGAGATGGGAGTGATAAGTTTTTGTATAATAGCTCAGTGATTAGAGCACTCTCCAGGAAGTGTGTTACCTTGATGCTAAACCCTTCTTACCCTGAGAGGGTGCAAACCCACATCTCCTAACTTCTATAAGAGTGCCTTAATCACTAGGCTATCAGCTGTTCGGGGGCGGGGGGGCCCTTACTTGTCTGAATAAAACAGTGCCACTGTGTAGATTCACGGAACCAGAGAACATGAAAGAGCATATTTTTGTAGCCCTGTAATGTGTTCTGCATGAAACAGCTATTGAATAAAATGCATAAAACAAAGTCCCTTTGTGGATTAGCCCTTAGTGCTTAACTGTACTTGCCATCATGGAGACTTGCTAAGTTGCCATTTGGACTGGAGCATTATGAACTTCTGCAAGCTGTACAGGTCCTTTTTAGTACCCAACACTCAAAGACTTTCAGAACTGAGCTAAGTACAAATCTAGCATAATGGCTAAATTCACATGCAGATCAGTTCTTAATGGAGCAATAGTCTGATCCGGGTTGGGCTAGTTATGGCCACACACGTCAACTTAGTCTTTATATAAGTATGTATACTCTAAGAGGCATAAAAGTGAAAATGAATCTTTAGAATTTACCTGTTGCTGTCATTGATCTATCAGTTATAACTGAGTTAACAAGGACCTCCCAAACCAGATTCTGCGGCTGGTTTATGATATAGTTTCATAGAATGGTATACCAGATGCATCAGAGGATGAAGGAAAACTAATATCATGAATGCCTCCACTTAAAGTGCTGTAAAGCACACACAAACTACTAAATATAGCAGTCAGTTTAAAACCTGAAACCTGGTATAAAGCCACTTGTTTTAACATGTTTATTACTAAGGACAGTTGTGTCCCTATTTGCATTCTTTGTTTCTTATAAATTGGTAGTATATTTGAGACAAAAATATCTGATGCATGAAACCATATTCAGTCAGGTTTATTGTCAATTACTGGTATGTATCTGTCCTGTGATAGGTGTTTATTTATGCAAAAAAACCTAAAAAGGAAATAGCAGAAAGCCAATTATTTCTGATTTTCTATTGACAGTGGTCCTAAGGATCATGTGTTTGTTTATTTCACTGACCATGGAGCACCTGGGCTGCTGGCTTTTCCTAATGATGATGTGAGCATTATTTGAACATTTAAAGTTATTACAAAAAAGTATATATTTCTGTTTATCTGAGTTTCTTGACACATTGTGTTTCTTGGAAAAAATATAAAAGGTCATATTCTGATCGTCTGATTTACATTAGTGTATGAAACTTAGGATTTGGTGTTTGAGCGCTGTGGTCCAAACAAATTACTTAATTGGTGTGTATGTGATTCCATGACTTAGATATTTAGTGCATCATCTGAATTTTTGAGGATTATTTATTTCACCCTTGTTTCTGAGAGAGACAAAACGTTAGATAAAAATGGGTAACTTTTAGCCTTAAATTTGGAATCGATCACCACAACTTAAAGTAGACCTTTTATTGTAGGGTTTTGTACTCTTGTAGACTTTACACTGAAAACAACAATAATGCCATGTAGATAGAAGTAGTAATATTTATTCATATTAAACAGCCATCGGTTATTACAATAAAGTGAGTTCTTCTGTTATTTATTTTGCCAGAGACATTATTAATACACTTTTACTTATTTTTCAGCTCCATGTAAAAGACTTGAATAAGACCATTCATTACATGTACCGTCACAAGAAATACCAAAAGGTAATGAAGTTTTATCAGAAGTTGTGAGCTTAATAGGGCAACTAAGGCAGAGGAAGTATGTTTGTGCGCCCTTTAGCTGCACTTCCAATAATTGTTTAAACCAGCTTTTTCTGGAAGTGTGAGACATACCCCCTGGGAGGTGCCTGGAAGGGGGTTGGTGAGTGCGCATGAATCGCAGCTGATGATGGCCACTAATTACCAGTCAGTGGTGAACTGTAAACCCGCAAAAGTTAGTTTAAACACTAAAGTAGTTAGAGAAGAATGTTTTGGATGTTTTGAATGTTAGAGGATGAAAGTTTTGGATCAGCATTTAGACCTTAGTGCAGTCATCTGACACCAATATAATTTGATCTCCTCTGAGGGAAAACAGCCTAGACTACTAGCTCACCACCAGTACAGCACACCTTCCTGTGCTTTGTTCACTTCATGCTGTATGCTTTATTACAGGAAGCTTGGGGTTTTTGAGCAATTATAGCAATAAAATGTAAAAACAGTTTAGCTGAGGTCACAAGGTCACTAAAGTACCTTATGTACCAGTTTCAGCACAAAGGTATTTTGAGTATAGAAATCTAATCCAAAAAATATATGTTTGCTTTAAAAAAATAAAAACTCCTAACATATTACTGATTACTTCAGAGAGCTGTAGCTGGTTGCATTCAGAAATGTGTAAGTGGTGACCTATCACAAAAATATTAAGGCTATAAACAGTTCAAATGCATTCATTTTTTGTACATAAAAAGACTAACCAACCACTTAACTTTACAAACAGATACCTGTAAAATCTTTGCAGGATGGTTAGAAGCCTAAGCAGTGCCATTTCTCTCCACATACACTTCTTGTGGTTTTTCAAAACAGAAGAGGAATTTTATTCACTCTTTTGTAGACCTATATGTAGTTTCAGCAGGGTATCAGTAAGTACAGAGTAATTACAGCTTAAAAGCAACTGAAGCTCTTTTCTGCCTTTCCCAGTGTTTTTTCCAAAAATGTCTGACTTATTCTATAGATGGTGTTTTATATTGAAGCATGTGAATCTGGATCAATGATGAACCATTTGCCTGATGATGTCAATGGTAAGCAGTCAATATTATTTTTTTCAATATGGCCAGGACTGCCAGTTATAAACGTGCTATGTCACAAATGGACTGGAAGTCTGAGAGGTACTGTCATTCAGTAATTTACTGAGACTTGAGTAGGCCAAGTAGCCAATGTATGGCAAATTTCATTTTTTGGACATTTGGTTTTGTCCCTGATCAGATGTAAATAAAAAGTTTAGAGAGGTTTTCAGCAAATCACAAACTTCAAGAAAAGCTTATTTAAGAAATAACAGGGCTAGGCTGTGTTCTATCTGTTAGTGTACTTAGGCATCTAAGTGCAATTCTATTCTACCATATTCAAGTCCTGAAAATTCATTCAAGCATCTACTTTTGTAACATACTGTCTTCTGACTCTTAAGACAGTCACAGAAAAGCAGCAAAGAGGAAGAGGACCTACTCTTTTTTTACATTAACTTTTTCAGGGACTCAGGGTAGAAAAGTGATCGTATTAGGCACCTAAACCTACCTGCCTAATTGGTGGAAAGCAATCTACGAAGCGTCTCTACGAAGAAATAGTTCCCAGGCACTGCAGTTGATCAGTTAAATACATGTTCTTGTAAGTTGCACCACTGCTAATAAAAACAGCAGTTTCAACAAGCAGTTCTTGGCTTCCAGGATCTGTGGCTCTGAGTAGACATAGGACACTGACCGTAAGCCATATACAGTGTGGGCCCATCCTAGCTCAATAGTTTGGAGACTGCAACTCCTGAGCCCTAGCCCTAGTCAGGGCTCTCAGGCTCCCTGGCAGAGAGCAAGCGACTGGTTAGACCCAAGATTTCCAAGGCTTTTAGACTGCATGGGAAAGAGCTTGAACATTCTTGCCTGCATCTTGGCTATGGAGCTGTAAATCTGAAACAGGGTCCATGGTTCAAGGGTAAATTTGCCTAGTGGATTGCCTTAAAATGACTAAATACTCAATTCCAAAATGATTGCTTCCCTCCCCACCCCCCATTCAATATGGGGAGAAGGCTTGTCTTGGATTTGAGTGCAAGCCTGGGGAGGGGGATAGGCAGCTGCTATAGCTCCAGGCAGCAGTGTTTGCAGCAGCAGCAGCAGCTCTGACCGCAGCCCACCACTGCTGCATGGCCAAACAAGATGTAGAGCAGGGATTGGCAACATTTTGGGGCAAAGTACCAAAAACATCTGCAAACTGTACTTGCAAGATGTTGGTGTGCCAGGAGTAGAGATTAGGGGAGCCATGAGGGGCCCAATTTTTGTTGTGGCAGCACAACCCCAGCTCCTTCCCCACTGTCCACCCAAAAGGTGCATGTGCCAAGCAGAATGCCTTTATGTGCCATGCTCTGGCATGCGTGTTGGGGGTTGCCTACTCCTGAGCTAAAGGGACCATGTGCTCCATGCCCTGGGTTGGAGTGGGGCCAGGGCCAGAGCTGGAGCCATGGTGTAGGGTAAGTGGTAGTGGGAAGCAGCAGGTCAGTGGCTTTTTCAGTGGCACCAAAACTAACTGAACAGAATATTTATCAGGCTCATTGTTTCAATTCAGACCATAATACTTGGTCATGCAGATCAGTACCAAATTAATGGGAAGATGTAAATGAAGGCTGCTATTCCATTTGTCTTACAGTTTATGCAACTACTGCTGCCAATCCTAAGGAGTCTTCGTATGCATGCTATTATGATGATGAAAGGCAAACTTACTTAGGGGACTGGTACAGTGTCAACTGGATGGAAGATTCTGATGCAGTGAGTTATTTAGATCAGACATTTGGTGCTTCCTTTAATTTTTTTTTCTTTTTTTAATAAAGTTTTTTTTTATCCTTTAGTTTTTGCACAAGAGTAAAGATTATTTATTCTCATAGGTAGTAATGTGGAATGGGGTGGCTGATGAAAACCTTTCATGACTAGTTTAGTCTTTGTAAGGTTTACACATTTGGGTAATTAGTGTAGTTCAGAAACTTAGACTGCTTGTAATCTTCACCTCAAAAAAGAAGAATAACTATCAGATTTGAAATCACTTAACCTGAATATAACAATTTGATACCATATTAATTGTGAGGATTTTTTAAAACAAGTTGCCAAGTGCAAGGTTTCCTAGTGATCCTTAAATAAGAAACAAAGGCCACTGCTATTCACTGCTGTTGTTTTGGATCGAAGATCCATCAGTCATGAAACACTTCAGGGATTCTTATTCTAGCTCATCTGTGCCCATTTTGCTGAAAGATCACTAATAAAGCAGTTTAATAAGATGCTGCAGACTCCTGTTGTCAGTGCAGAGTCACTAACTTTAAATTAAATCTCCTTTGAGAGTTATAGAAATTCACCTTATTCTCACCCTATGGGAGCTCGCAATGCCCTTCTTTGTCTTCCTTGCAGTTTTAGGACAGCTGAATTTAAATATCTATGATAACATGACCTTCTTCTTGCAGGAGGATCTGAGAAAAGAAACGCTTCATAAGCAGTTTCAGTTAGTGAAGAAACGTACTAACACCAGCCATGTGATGCAATATGGAAACAAAGTGAGTATTCATTTAAGAGGAGTTGGGAGTCAAATATGATTTAGGTATCATGTTTCTCCCCACATACTTCCATCCCTTTAAAATTGCTGGGGTATGAGGATTGAGATCCTGAGGTTCTAAATACATTTCACAAACAAGCCCACTCAGAGCTGGGGAATCACAACTCACCATCTGTATGCAAATCTTTCTTTTACCGCATTCATTCTTCAGCTTGAAGAGAAACTCCTGGTTTCTCCTTCACTCTCATACCCTTCCTTTTACTGCATGATCTACTCTACTTCCTAACTCCCCATGCAAGGGCCAGTAGCCATTTGCTATTCTGCAGCCGCTCCAGCTTGTACATGCATCTTGAGCACGGAGTGCCATTCCAGCATTCAGTCTACTCTGTTGTTCTTTGCTGTTGCTTTGAGGCCTAGATGAGAAAGTAGGCTAAAACAACAAGGCAGGGAGGGTAGAATAGTAGTTACAGTAGACCTGACACAGGGCTTTTCCACTAGAGCAGGGGGTCAAAGATACAGTCCGCAGAGCCCTATCATCTGGCCCATGATGCTACCTGTGAGTTTTGGACTGGACCAACATGTTGCATGCAATACAGGCCTAACTGGCTTCATGCACTGCATATGGTGTGAGGGGCTGGTCTGTATGCACTGCACAGTGGGCCAGGAGCAGGGTGCCTGCTGCATGTAGTGCCCACAGCAGACTGGCCCTGTGAACTGGATCCAGTGTATGAGGCTGGTCTGCAGTACAACCCAGCCTACACACCAGCCCCACACCACTCATCTAGCTTGTGGGGCCTAATGAGTTTGATACTCTTGCCCTGGAGGGATTTGACAAGAGGAAATTTGATCCTGGCCGTAAAACAGGAGATTGAGAGTTAGGACACAAGGGGTGCATCCAGACATGGGTGAACACTTGGTTCCCTGGGGACAAGTAGAAGTGGCATACCTTGCGCCGCCGCTGCTTGTCCCTGGGGATCACCCATGCCGCTCATGCTTTGGCGCACAGCAAGTTGCCTTGGTGGGGTAGGGGAGGCTGGGGCCAGCACTGTGCTGGCCCCAGCAGCCTTACCTGAGGTCTTGAGGGCCATTCAGGGCTGCAGCCATGGTGATTCTGCCTCAGAGCCTGTCTGGCGGTGGAGCACGGCTCTGGGTGGCTCAGCTCTGCTCTTCAGCAGCGTGCGCTGGTCTAGCATGCATTGCTCCTTTTCTTTTCCCTGCAGTTTTTTTGACCCCTGGATATCCACAGAGAAAAAACCTGGTGCAGCACACACTTGGGCAGCGCGCCCTTGCAGCACGGAGAACGCTGGAATGTATGGTATTTGTTGCTGCAAACATGTTTGCAGCACCTCATACCTCATGACCATGTTCATCGGGATGCGCCCAAAGGTTCTCTTTTTGGTTCTTGCACTGACTGAACTGCACATTGCTTCACTTTGCCTTCCCTTAAAAGGGCTGTATACCTGTTCTCAGAGCACTATGAGCTGTATTGAAAATTGCATTAACGTTCTTGGGTGGAAAGTGCTATACATTGGCATGCTATTCATAAATGACATTATACCTCCTATTACACACTATATCAACAGAAGTATCCTTTAAAGCATGTCTAAAATTTAGGTGGTATGACTTTTTGTGTTGGGGAACTCTGAAAATTAGCCATTTTAGTGCAGTTTGGATTTTGTGACACAGCACATTTAGAAAATGAATATGTTTTTGTGGCTATCTAAAACCTGAACATCAACAAAAAATCTTCAGTATCTGCGTGTTTGCTTTTTCATGTGCAGAGCATTTCATCCATGAAACTGATGCAGTTTCAGGGCAGTGGAAAGAAATCTACCCCTATTTCTCTGCCACCCGTGAAACACTATGATCTAACTCCTAGTCCTGATGTGCCTCTTGCAATCATGAAACGGAAACTGATGGCTACTAATGACATGTATGAGGCTAAGAAGATTGCAGAGGAAATGAAAACATACCTAGAGGTAAAATTAAAATTTTGATTGTTCCTAAGACTATTTTAAATTCTGTCATAGGGCCGTAAGTCAGGAGTTGCTCCAATCCTATTGTTGGGCCCAGATTATAACAGAATGCAGCTCTGATCAGTAAGCATTATCTGAGTTTTTCTCCATTATCACTTAAAATCCTGTGATCAACACACAAGGTACTATGGTGGTAACCTCCCAAGTGGGAATATAAATGTCTGAACACAAAAATTAACCTGGTAGGTTTTATTTCCAAGAAATGTATTTGTCCATCTCCAGCCATTTTACAAAGGGAAACTATACTTCAGACTCATTATCTACTTTAGTGCTGCTGAATTATCAGTGCAAGTGTTGAAGGTCAGAGACATTCTTCCTGAGGGATACTATAGAAGACTAGCCACTGTTTTTTATTTCTTTTTTTGTAAGGAGACCTAATAGGTGGGTTTATTTGGAAGTTGACAATCTGTAACTTTCCCCATCCCCAATTTTCTTTTCATATTTTCTTAAGATTATAAAGAGTCTGTTTTTTGCACAGGCTAAAGAGCTTATTCGGGAATCCATGCGAAAGATCATCTACCTCATCACAGCATCAAATGAGCTTACTGACCAGATTCTGTCAGAGAGGCTGACCCTGAGCAACCATGATTGTTACCAGGCAGCAGTGGACCGCTTCAAAGCCCAGTGTTTCAACTGGCATATTCCTAAGGTTAGCTATAACCCAGTAAAGCTTGTCACCTAGGCAAACATGCTGTTCTTGAATGGTTTTGCAAAACTACATTTTTTATCCACAAGCAAACTGGAGCCTTGAACACCGCTGGAGCTAATCTTTTCTGAAAATGTTACTCACAGTGTTAAAAGCAGGAGGAAAGACCCTCCAATGAGTCATCTACAAGTAACAAGAACATCAAACACATCATTAACATGATGAATATTTACTAGCTTTTATTCACATCTACTCTTCACTAGTAACAGGACGTATTCAATACTGATTTTTAATCACCATGAGGCAGTTTGTTGATATAGTTGATATAGTTTCATTCTTGTTGACTCCATAGGAGTAATTTTTTAGGTTTAGTGCTTCTTCTAGGGTGACATCTAAATACCGCAGTGAAAGGTGAGCAATTCCTTGTGCTAGGCATTGTACAGACAAATTCCAGAGAAATGAGTCCCTCTCCCAATTAGACAATCTTTGTCTTTCTTTGGGAAAAAGTGCTTTCTAACTGAAGCAATGGGAGAGGGACTCATAGCTCATAATCTGAGGGTTAGAAAAGATACAATAAAACAAGCAAGCAGACTAGCTGGGAAGATGAGGCAATGGTAGAATACCTAGAGACATGAGGTGCAGTGGTTACTACACATTTATTTAGTACTTGTATAAATAAGTTTATACAAGTATAAGTACTAAATAAATGTGCAGTAACCTGAGTTACTGCACAGTTGTGCCAGCAAACACCTTTTTTGTGATGCTACTACACAGTAGCCTAATAGTACTATGCAGTAGCATCGCATCACAGTTTTTGCCACGTGATGCTACTGCTCAGTAGTATCATGCTACTGCGCAGTCAGCATCTCATGTAGATGTGGCCAGAGTTCAGCAGAAAAGCAGAAGTCATAGGTTACCACTTGCCTACTTGTTCAGTATTGACAGCCTGCATTTCTTTTGAATAAGAAGCAGGCAGATCACCTGCCATAAAGAGCTTACATTCATTCTAGAGGAACATCCCAGCTGCTGCAGAGGACATGTTGTTCTACATTAGAATGTTGTTAGGATTATAAATCATGAGAGAGTGCAGTGAGATTTGGATTAAAAGAAGGATGGATGCCTGACACTCAGGGATGCCCTCACATTTCATGGAAAAGTACATTTAAAGAATGAAAGAAGGACAAGTTTGACTGGGTATTAGAATATTCCACCCAGGAACCTTTGGGTGTTAATGTTATCCACAGAGATCTTTAATTTCTATTTAAATGGTGCTGCTGTTTAATTTTGAAATGCTTATTGCTGTTTGTTTAATTTCAGTATGAATATGCGTTGAGACAGCTGTATGCCTTGGTCAATGCATGTGAAGGAGGATATCCCACTGACAGGTAATAAAGCTTGTCACGTACCATGCATGGTCTCATTTATCATTTGAAAAGCAGAAGTTGATAGTAGGCAGTAATATAGTTACTAGCTGCATGTTTTTGCTAGTCTGCCAGTCAAGGCTTTTATAAATAGAATTCCTCATCTACAAGTAGTACAGCTGTTTCTGAAAAGGTGCTTCAAACAAAACCAGTCGTAATTTATATGATCAATTCCAATACCCTGTCAGCATTTGGCACCAGTTTTCGTGTTTAAAATTGTCAGTGGAATAAATCTAAAACTATACAGACAATGGAGTTTTTCTAATTGCTGTTTTCTCTGTTGCAGAATACAGCTGGCCATGGACCTAGCGTGTCTTGGAAACTATTGAAAACAACATTCAAATTCATAATCCTTACTAAGAGCGATAGCCTTTTTGAAACTCTAATAATCAGGACTACAGATATGCATGTAAATGAAGAACAAGGTCAACCACTATAGCAGCTTTCAAACAACATGGTGGGAGCTGTATCAGACAGCAGTGATCAAGTTAAGCGCATGAAAGTGCTTTTTCCCCTTCACTCTCAATCTGTCTGATAGAACGGTTGATCGACATGAGGCATTTTAGAGGGTTTAGTGCTACAGGCGGGTGTTTTAAATGGACAGAATTTGTTCAAAGTCCAGTGCAAATTAAGAGTTCCTGCATGGACACTATGAGCAATATCTATTGGCAACCCTAACTTTGTTAGCTAAAAAAATGATTTTAACTCATTGTTTTGCCTTTGAAACTTTTGATACTATTACTAAGTAGCTTTTAAACAGTGGGTATTATTAATTAACTTAAGTTTACAATTGGCTATTTGCAAATTGGTTGAAGACTGAAGAAACCAATGTTTGTAATTACAGCTGTAAATCATTAACAGTTTAAAGAAATTAGCAGCACTTGAGAACGATCACATTTGTTGAACTGTGGATGACAAAGGGCTTCAGGGTCAGAAAGCACTGTTCCCCAAAGAAAAACAAAAATTGTCTAATGCTGTAACTTTTAGTACCAGTATCTTGTAAGAAAGCCTGTATGCACATAAATTGCAAAAGATTGAAGAACACTGGAATTATCTGTGAATAAAAAGAACTGAATGTTTCATCAACTTCAAACAATGTAGTGTTCCACAACTTATGTTTTGAAGCAATTTTTTTGTTAAGTAGAGCTTTTCTATGACTTCCCTAAATCCTGTATTTATCTACTACTTACATGATTAAGATGCAGCCATCCTTATCTTCAAATGCATCCCAAACACATTATTGAAGGAGTGAACAGATCACAAGTAACAAGGCACATGTTAAAATTTGTGGTGTTTTACAACAGATTTTAAATCTCCATATCTTAGAACAAAAACCTTCCTTAGTTCTTCATTTTCAGAAAATGTGTTTTTCTGAAGGAAGGTATGGATTAGATTTCATTGCTTTTTCACTCTTCTAGGAAGGGAATGAGTCTGAAGGAAAGTGGGTCGTTGTCTGGAGTGTGGTTAGGTACTCTGGTACACCCAAAGGCAGCAGTTGCTTGAAAAAACATTTATATAGGGAGGAGTTCACGGCAGGGTGGAGGACACAGTTTCATTGTCAGCTTGTTGCTGCTCCATGAAGGCAGAGGATAAAAGGAAAGAGCCAGATTACACAGTAAGTTTCAGAATGGACATGGTAGAATAAAGTATTTGGTTATTATTTATCATTATTATTGTTATTGTTAATAATAATCAGCCTAGGCCTGAAAGATACAAGCCTTTCCCCTTGGGCTGCCTGAAGTTCTGGTTAGATATTTTGTAGCTGATTATTTCTTTAGAGCAAACTTGTTCTAGTGGATAAAGGTCTAAAAATAAGAACACTGAACACCCACAATGAAATGCAAAGATAATAATGATGTTTGACTTCATACAGTAAGATGGGGAAGAAGAGACATACAGACCACACTGTATAAGGCTCCAAGCCTGCAAGCTTTTACATACCCAGAGATGTGGATGTATCCATGGAGGCTTGCTAAAGGTATAGGTGTTCATCTGTGAGATACAGTGCTTGTGCTGTCTCTAATAGTGGAATATTGAAGCCAATAGGTTAATTCCGTTTAAAACAACAACATTAGAAGACTCCTTCAAAGATCTGTTTAAATGCATACATCTAGCTAGCTAACCTGTGGGTGCAACTCTTACGTTGCATCTACACGAGACACGTCAATGTGCATTACGGGCATGTCTACATGTATGTGCCTTTAATGTACATTTAAAATGGCAAAATTAGGATAATCGCACCTAAATTTGACACATGCGAATGCAGGTGTCAAATTTAGGCGGAGTTTGTTAAAGCACATTAATACATGTGTAAATGTGACCTGGCACTAACTTTAGTGCCAGGTCTTCCCAGCCACTAGGGGTATATGGTAGGGCTGCAGGGACTTGGCATTAACTTTAATGCCAAGTGCACTAACTTTAGTGCCCAATCCCTGCACATGTAGACACCTGCCAAGTTAAGTGCTTAACGCACCTTAAATTTAGTAGTGTTTAAATGCATATGTAAGCACATCCTTAGCGTCCTCCCCAAAGGCAGTATATTTCCTGGCCTCCTAGAGCCCATGAGTTCAGGGCTCTAGTTATTTCTTTTTCAGTGTTTCCCTTTTGTAAAAATACATTTCCTTTAATGTAAAGCCTGTACATTTAGGGCTTAATTTAAGAGTACAACTCTCTATAGACCCCATGTAACAATAGAGCAACTTTCATCTGAGCTCTCTGAGTCTGGAAACAAAAGGCACAGAAATTAGATCACCTGCCAGGGTCCTAGCTCCCAATCTCACTTCCACAACTATTATCTATCTTGGACATTTGCCTGGGTTAGGGCTGGGCTCGGAGTAGGTGGGAGTCAGGCAGGCTCAGCTGCAAGCCCTGCTACAAGCAGCCTGGACTCTGTGGTTGGCAGCAACTACCAGAGCCTGGGCTGGCTGCAGCCAGGAGACTGCAAACAGCTGCTCTGGGCTCTGGCATCAGCTCCATACCAGCAGGTGCACATGCGCCTTGGAGCAGGCAGTTGGGATGGGACCTGAGGCAGCACAGCCCTCCTGCTGTCTGCTCTGAGGTGCATGTGCAGTCGCTGCCAGCATGGAGCTGATGCTGTGGCTGTGGAGCCTGGCGCAGCTGTTTGCAGCCTGCCTGCTGTCTGCTGCAGCTGCTGAGAGCCCAGGCTGGCTATAAACAGCTGTGCCGGCAGTGGGGAAGAGGCTGGGGTTGCAGTGCCTTAGGCCACTCCCGCAATATTTGTTCTGAGGTGTGCGTGCACCTGCTGGTATGGACCTTATGCCAGAGCCCAGAGCAGATGTTTGCAGCATCCTGGCTGCACCCGGCCCAGGCTCTGAGTAGCTGCTGCCAACCATGGAGCCTGGCCTGCTTGCAGCAGGTCTTGCAGCCACCCAGCTGCCTGCTGGGAGCAGTGCGGGCTTCGTGGCTGGCAGCAGCTGCCTAGAGCCCAGGCTGGTGGTGGTATGCTGAGCAAAATGGCCCCATGCGCCATTCTCGGCACATGTTCCGGGGGTTGCTGACCCCTGGACTAGATGATCTCTTGAGGTCCCTTCCAGCCTTACTTCTCTATGATAGTTATGATAACTAAGTTGCCAAACGGCCTTAACTTATTCAAACTTTTTAAGCTTTATTCCTTGTGTAGAACACTACTGTATTTAGCTAAAGTCAAGCAAAGTGGCTTTTCATGCCTTAAACCCAGGTTGATTCCTCTAGTTCCTCTTCATTCATTACTAGGAAATATCTAGTAAAACTTGTTGGGCATGCTGACAAAGAGGGTAAGACATCCTGGGCATGTCTACACAGGATTCTAAATGTGTAGTAGACTAATTTTATTGTGTATCACAGCAAAAGCTGTGCTAATGCACAGTAGAATTAGCCTACTGCGCATTAGCATCATTAAAAGACCGTGCACTGGCACTACTGCATAGTAGTACTGGTTACTGTGCTTGAGTTAATACCTGTTATTAAAGGTACTAAATTTAATGTGCACTAACAATGGCACACTAATACACATGTAGGTGCGCCCCTTGCTATGCAGTGAGGGAGATGCATGTGAGGCTTGTTCTGGACTCATGCTAATGCCTACCCTTTATCAGCTCAGCAGTAAATTGGCCCCTGTGGAATCAAAGGCAGCCAGTCATGCTGCTAGCCACATCACTCCCTGGTGCATGGTTGCCTGTAGTAACTGGTGTGCCTAAACCTCCAGTGGACTGTTTGTTTCAAATGGATCTTTGACTTTTTGTCTGCAAAGTTGGTGGCAGATGTATCACAGCTGTGGTCTGAACAACTCCAGTGTCCAGGCTTCCACCTTTGTTAAGAACATGGACACAATGGCAACTTCTGGCTGTAGGAAATCTACAAGTAATGCAGAAGACTCCTGAGGACCATCTTTTGGCACATTCTTAACAAAATATTTGCATCTTCACAGATAACTCTTTGTGCAGCACTCTTGCAACTCCCTTCATTCTCTAATAATAAAAAACAAAAAAAAAATGTCACCTGGGCACTGATGCATTGTTCCACTCTTCAATGTTGTCTGTTGTGAGCTTGGTTCAAACCTAGATAGGCTAACATGTACTGTTGCACCCATCAGGCCTGAACAGCTTCCAAATTAGTGCGTCTACTTGTGCATATTAATACAATGCACTAAACTCTGGCAGTAAGCATGCCAGAGTTTATTGCTCCTGAGTGCTGCATTTACATGTGTGCTTGGGACCACAGCACATTGGGCTGTGTCAAAGCAACCCTGACTGGAGCTGCTCTGCCCCAGTTCAGTGTGCTGCAGAAGGGCTGGCTGGGGCATGAGGATGCTCCAATGTGGGGCTAGCCAGCAGGCAGTCCCCACATTGAATCACCGTCATGTAGCCAGCCGCATCAGTATCTACACGTGCATTGTTGCATACAAAAAAACTCCACGGCAGGATAATACTTGTATTTGCAAGTACTACCCCGCTGCAGAGTTCGTTAGTTTACTCCAGCCTAATAGCAAAGCTGAGTAGTCTACCTTGCAGTAAGCACCACCTCTGGTTGTGTCCAACATCTCTGTACATAATCCCATTTAAATCAGAAGACTTGCAGACCACACTTCTCCTGTCACTGCCCCTGGCCTGAGTGGCATTGGGCAGCGAGAGGAAAAGAATGACAAAAGTCTTTGCTTTGTATACCCCAATTAGGGCCAGGCAAAATTTCATCCTTTGTTTTCAACAGAGTTCACAGGTTTTTTTTGCCTCCCTATCACCAAGGATACCTTGTGTCCTAAGGAGGCAGGAATCAGATATCTGTCACTCCAGTGCACTGGGCAGAGAAGCTGTTTGGTTTCAGAAGGTGCATCTACACCAGAAGCTTTGCTGTGCTTTAGACTAATCTAGCATGCAGTAAAGTGTCACCATCCCCATGTGTGCGGCACTTACCACACATTTCATTAGTCTAATGTGCCATTTGCTAGTACTGTCACATGCAAGTACTAGATAAGTGGTGCATTAACTAATGCACAGGAGCGCACATATAGATGCTGATGTTGGGCACAAACTGCACTTGGTCAGCCACACCAGCAGGGAGCCAGCTCCCTGCTTGGGGCAGAGCCATGTGTCTAGCTGTTTCTCCAGACCCGTTCGCTGTCCCAAGCTGGCCTCCAGACCCTGGAGCCCGTGTCAGCTGCTGCTTGCCCCAGGAATCATGTCTTACCAGTGTGGACACAGGTCAGCCAGAGCAGCCCTGCAGACCCTAGCTCTGCCCCCCAGAGCATGTGCCAGCAGCTGCCTGGTCCTTGGGCTCCATGCACCTCCAGTGTGGGCACGTTCTGGCTGCCGAAGCCCCGTCTCTGCCCCCCGGGATTCCACGTGGGCACAGTCTGCCTCCCAGGCACCATGGCCCACCTCAGCGGGCATGTGTCAGATGACACTGGCACCTGCAACCCCATCCTGATCCCCCCAATGCCCCTGGCAGCAGCTGCCATGGCAGCCTCCCCAATGCCAGAGACAGCGCCCTGGGGCCCAAACAGGATGAAGCAGGAGACCATAGACCTCATCATGATGTGGGGTGACATGAAGGTCCAGTGGCAGTTCAGCTAGGCCACCAGGTCAAACAAGCTATTCTACGTGGCCATGTTGAACTGCAGGAGTGTGGCCACCAGCGCTCTGGTTGCCAGTGCCACATAGAAGTCAAGGCCCGGGGGGTGGGGGGCAGTGCATCCAAGTCACGGACCAAAATCGTCGGTCCACAGCTGCCCACAGGTCTGTGCTCTTCATGTAGCAGTTGGACTGGATCCGGGGACCAAGGAAGGCTTGCCACATGTACTACAGCGCAGGTGGGCTGCTGGAGCCTGCGCCATATCACAATGTAGAGGAGGACTCAGCGGGGCAGGGCCCCTCAGGGGACCAGCACCAGTTCCCAGCATGCTCCCTAGCTGCAACCTCACCTGGTAGCTTGGGCATCCCAGGCCAGCACCTGCCAACTCTGGCAGTGCACCCCAGGGCAGGGATGGCCCCAGCAGCAAGGGGCCCTGGAGCGGGGCACTGTGCCTCCCCATCCCGGGGTACCGCAGGCAGCCGGACCACACCACAGACTGAGTCTGCCCACTGGGAGCACCTACCGCACCCATCCGGTAATCCCCACGCAGGGAGGAAGGCTGGGGGTAGTGGACACCATGGCCACCCATGCCCACACCAGCTCACCCACCTGCCCTCAGACTGCATGCCTGGAGCCACAGGCCCCACTTGGGGGGGGGGGGGGGACCTCCCCTTCACCCTTGCTGGCTGAGCTCCCTCCCACCAGAGTTTTCCCTCACAACACGCAGGGAGGCAGGAGGCAGTTCAGCAGCCTCTCAGCTAGGCAGCCAGGGGCCTGTCACATTGCTGGCAGCAGTGATCTCCTCGGCTGTGGGGGTCAGGCACTCATAGAGGAGGCAGAGATATCCCCTCCAGGTGGCAGTGCACATTGTGGGGAAATGTAGGCTTGCCTGGGGCACTGTTGAAGCTCAGGGCCCCATGCCAGGTTCTCGGCTGCACCCAGGGAACCATGGCAATCAGAGGCAGCAGGCTGTAGTAGATCAGGGATTCAAGCAGCTTGTTGTGCCCAGGTGACTGTGAACAGGGGCACACTCGGGGCACAGCCCATGCATGGTAGGAGCCCTGGCCCAGGGCACCTCTCCGGAGAGGGCTGCCAGGAGGAGGGAGGGGGCCTCAGCAACTCTGTGTCCCAGCCAGGTGGGAGCCCCTCACCCCCAGAACCCAGGCACCATGAGTGGCATGGGAGCAAACTGCCTGGCCTGTAGGGAGGAGAAGGGGTGAGGGGAGTTGGTTCAGCGCAAGCCTGGCAGCTGGCAGGGGATGGGGATGGGGAAAGCAGGCTGCCTGTGGCAGGGGATGGGGATGGGGATGGGGATAGGGAAAGCAGGCTGCCTGTGGCAGGGGATGGGGAAAGCAGCCCTTGTAGAAGCAGGGAAGGAAGGCTCAACCAGCAGCTGCCTGTGTAAGAGCCCACCCAGCCAACTTACCATGGACCCTGGGCACCTGTGGGCACATGACCCCTGAACTGAGGCCAGAAGGTGCAGTACAGTGCATGTTATCTCTGAAATGTCGCAAACTCTCATAAAAAGCCTCTGTGTCCTTGCTGTGCGGGTCCAGCAGCTGCACAAGGGGGAGACCCACCAGCCACGGGTGAAGATGCAGCTGCAAGGATGCTGCCACCATTGACCAGTGTCCACCACATGTGCTACCTCTACCAATGGCGCACCCAGGACAGCATCCTGCTGCTGGACCAGGTGGTCACTGTGCTGGATGAGAAGCTTGTGGACTCTTGGGCCTGGTGAGCCCAGAACCAGGTGAGGGAGCAGGAGAGGGACCAGGCATACCTTTCCCTTGAGGAGAGGCTTACTGCCTTCCTGGAGAGGCTGGGTGAGGCCCAGGACCAGCAGGGCATCATGGTGGCCCAGGTGGTGGTGGTGGTAACAGATGAGGATCACCAGATTCTCAACACTGTCCTGGCCCTGGCTGTCAGCTTTGTGCCACCCAATGCCTTGCCAGCCAGCTGCAGCCCAGTGGCCCCTGGCAGCCAGCTGGAGCCCAGCACCAAGCCCCCAGTGGGCTTGGGAGGCGGTGGAGTGCCGCCTGCACTGGCCAGGGCCCTCTACCCCCGCTCCTGAACCTGGCCCCTCGGTGGTATGGCTGCTCACCCTGCCTCCATGAATCCCTTGAGCAAGGCACATGGGCCCTGCTAGTCCTGACCCCACGGAGGAGGGGAAGTGGGCTGAGTGGGCTGGACAGCACCCACCCTGGCCCCCAGGTCAGCCCCCCAGCTACCTGGGCTCATTGTGGCATCTGCACCTGTGGGTGTTACCAAAAGCTTGGGTGCCTCTGGATCTGCACCATAGGTCAGAAGCTCCCCCCTAACAATTGTCAGTGCACTACTGTGGGGGGGAGCGGGGGTTGAGGAGGGTGTTGTTCAAAAGTTCCTTGTGCACATGGTGCCCTGGCCCCTGCTGCTGGATGTGCAGCGCACCCAAGGCCTTGTCAGGAGGGATAACATGGGACAGACATGTTGGTGCTGCTGCCACATCTGGTGCTCCTAGTGCTAGGCATCCTCTTCCTGCCATGCCTCCCCTGCCCAGGATAGCCTTCCTGGAAATCCCCTTGCCCACCCTGAACAGGTGGCTGACATAGCGCAGGCTAGTGGGTGTAGCAAGCTTTAGGAGGGTGATGGCCTCCTGGGTCTCCAAGGGGAGGGGTGGGCACATGGTAGTATGCTGGCTCACATTTGTGAGAGCCCGGCAGGACAAATTATGCTGAGGGGAAACCAGCAGGGGTTCGTGGCAGGCAGATCGTGCCTGACCAATCTAGTCTCTTTTTATGACCAGGTCACAAAA
>NW_017728947.1:89510108-89593494 GCF_001723895.1 Crocodylus porosus | reverse complement strand
TATTGAGGTCCCTTCCGACCCTAGCATCTATGAATCTATGAATCTATGAATCTATGGTGCTCCAGGTGCAGGCTGAGCTGCTGAACTAGCTCCTGGATTGTGGCCCAGGTCATCCAGAACGAGTCCAGCCACTGGCTGTCATTCCAGGTGTGCTGGATGACATGGTGCCAACAGTCCCAGCTGCCAAGTTGGGCTCAGAGGTGGTGGGGCTGGATCCCCAGAAGCTTGTGGACAGGAGCTGTAGTGGCATCCATGGGGGCATCATCAGTGTCCCTGCCAGGGTCTGGGAGGCGAGCCAGGGGCTGGTAGCCAATGGCCCAGGAGCAAAAGGGCTCAGGCTGGGCCCTGAGCCCAGGTGTGCGGCCACGCAGCAGGGTCAGCCAGATGGGGCTGAGGCTCACCTGGGCCAGGAGGTGGTCAGTACGGCTGAGGAGCAGCTATGGTGCGCTGGGCCAGGCTCTGGGGACAGTGCCCTGGAGGGCTGTGCCAGCAGGTTGCAGAGTGTTCCGGGCCAGAGAAACATGCGGTGAGGGAGCAAGGTGTGGGGCAGCCTTTTCAAAAGCACCCCTAGCACCTGGGCAGCTGTGGCCAAAGTCTGCAGCTCCCTCTGGCTGCTGCTGCAGGGCGCAGAGCAGGGCAGGAGCAGCCCTGGGCCTGACTGCTCCCATTGGGCACAAATCTACCCCCAACAGGACACATGTGTAGATGTGTTCCCAGCCAAAGCTTACTATGCCTGAATTTACAGCGCAGTAAGATTTGGGTACGTTAATTGTATGTGTAGAGGCACCCAAAGTGTAGTAATGTCCAACCCGCAAAAGGATATCAGCATGTGAGCAGCGTCTGCAAGGCCAGGAGCTACGGGAGGCATTTAGCTGCTGCCAAGTCAGGGCTGATCAATACCTCCCCTGAGCAGGCAGCACCTGAGTAACACAACTCGGCTCTGATACACTCTCTGCTTTGATAGATACAATATTCCAGGTAAAATTCTTTGATGCTGACTCAGGCAAAAGTCTCATTGACTTCCGTGAAGACAGCAGCATGGGTGAATGATGCACTGCCAATGTTTATGTGTAATAACGGCAAGACTGATCATTTTTACAGTCCTTAGGAAGCATGCACCCTTCTCACCTTTTCCTGTGCCAACAATAAAAATGAAAATTCAGCCTGTGTATTTATTTGTGACCCCGTGTAACACACTGAATTCAGCAGAATAATCCTTAGTTTCAGTTGGCTTTGATCCAGGCCTTGCATGACCTGCTTGTTCCAGTAAATTAATACTGGCTCAGATTCTGGGTCAGCAAGATGCGGCACTAACCCAGCTGCATGCAGCACAGGGTTATCCAAAATAGATGTGCTTTTCTTTACAGAATTCCATGTGTTCAGCAAGCCTCTCTCTCACAGTTTGCCTTTCCGGGTAATAGGCAGTTTCACAACAGTTCTGTGGAAACAAATGACTTACACAACCGCACTTGTTCCAAGGGTAAAGTCTCCTGAAAGGTTATGAAGTGCACTTCATCTGCTGATGGATCATGTGAGAACCAGCACTTGAATCACTTAGTAATGGTGCTCTGACTAATCAAATGATACCAGTGGATCATCAGACTGGAAAGTTTCCTTCTGTTAAATTGTCCACCCAGTTTCTTTTGGGTAGAAAGGGGAACTGCAAGTGGCACAAGTGCAGGTGATCAGCATAATGAGACCAACTAGTTTTTAAAGCAAACATTTTCCCCCACTTTTGCCACAGTTGCTACCCAAACTTCCAGCTCCATTTGAGACCTAGGGCTGTCCTGCAGCGGGGAACGTGGAGCCTTTTGTTTCCTGTTCATTGGTGATCAAAAGTTGGCTTGGTGGATCAGCTTGGTTTACAAGAGATGAATTGCTTGCTTCAGTACCATCTGTAGTGCAGGTGAAGGCTGAATCACAGTTAGCACACAGTGATGAGAAGCCAGGGATGTTTCTCTTGCCTCTAAAGCTGGTCTTTCCACCGAGAAGACCATCTCGCTTCATCTGGCAGTTCACTGCTGACCTCTGCTGAGGCTTTAAGCGTCGCCGACAGAGATTAGATAAAACTACTACAAATACAATGGCTCAGGGAGCTCCCAAGTACGTATGGGAGTTGCTTGCTGCTTCAGGGGCCTGTCTGCAGTGCAGCTGGCCTGATGTTTGCTCAGTGCAATGGGAAAGTAACCACTCCCCTCCCTTCCTGACTCTCTTGGAGGTGGATGGTGCTTCAGGATCTGCTACCAAGCAGTAGAGAACACAGGGCCTATGTTGTGCCAGTTGGATTGGGGTTCATATGCTCTGCCATTGCTAAAGCACTGTCACAGTCCAGAGTCCTCATATCCTGCTTGTAATTCTGACAGAGGGCTTGTCCATGCTTAGAGATTTACTGAAATAGAGAAACATCCCAGAATAGCTATTTAAGTATAAGCTCCTGTGTGGACAGTCCAACTCATAGGTGCCAAGTACATGAGGGCCCAAAGGCTCTGGCCCCTGTAGGGAAGAGGCACCCATCCCTAACTGGGTGGGACAGTCGGTCCCAAAATGGGAACATCAAGTCCTGGCCCCAGGCTGCAAAACTCTTGGATAGTATGCGTCCTGGATTCCCAGTATCATACAGAGATCCAGGTTTTCTGTTTACAGGGGTGCCATGTGCATGTGTGCGCACATACACACACACGTGGCCAGGAATACAGCCCCAGGCAGTGGTGGAGAGCAGCTTCCCCAGCTGCCTTCAGGTAAGTTTATGGGGGGGGTGCAAATTGAGGCCCCACAGTGAGGGAAAGAGTGGGTCAGGGGCTGGGCCTGGGGGCATTGCCCAACCCAGACAGTGCATGGGGCCCAGGGCCAGGGTGGGGAGCAGAACAGAGCCATAGACAGCTCTTCCAGGGGGCAGGGAGAGTGGCTCCCTGCTGCTGCATGCACTCCCAGGGAGGGAGGCATAGGGGGCATATGGTCCCCAGATCTGTGCACAGGGTGGGGGAGGATGGAGGCTGCCTGCTGCGGGCTCAGGGCTCCCTGCCCTGCTGCCCTTCCCCTGGGCTCCCTGTGCTGGTAGCAGTGCTATGGCGAGGCACCCCCTTGCCCACCTGGCAGCAGTGAGGGCAGTGGCATGGAGATGTGCCCCACACTGCTGCTGGGTGGACAGGGGAAACTTCACCATGGTGGTGTAGGGCTCGCAGAGAGAGGGTAGCAGGACAGGGAGCCCTGAGCCCACAGCGGGCAGCCCACATCTGCCCTGTCCCGTCCCCCGCCATGGGCTCTGCTCAGCTCTGCTTCAGCCGTACCACCAGGGGGCCGGGGCATCATCTTAGACCCTCCTCCCACAAAAGTAAAAGTCACTCAATGCCAGAGTAAGAACCCACACAGGGTTTCACGGTGAACTAGCTTCAGGCCTCACTATTCTGGAATAGATACTTTGGTAAATTTCCAGTGCAGACAAGCCCTTAAACTGATTTACTGCCAACACGGGACATCAAAAGCAAAGCACTGGGGCAGCAAGAGTTCATGTTTATCTTAGGATGACAGATTTATTTTTGGAAGATCTGAAGTAGAGGCTGGGGATCCTGATGATCCCTCTCAGATCATCTCCTCAGATCTTGTAGTATGGCTTGCTGTGTGGTTTTTATCTTTTATAGTGCCATGAAATGATCTATGTGCCCTACACACATATGAGAGAATTACCTCCCAAAGATCTTAGAATCCAGTTTGACCCACAAGCAAGTCCATAGTAGCCCTATCCCTGAGAATAAATAGCCTGACATTGGTTTCAATAGGAGATATGGTGACCTCTAAAAATCAAGCCAGGAATTTACATAGCTAAATAGCATTTTAGGCCAAGATTCTGAAAAGTAACATCAATTTTTGAACACTTGACTTGGGATTGGTTAGAGACCTGATTTTTTTAGGGCACAGCTGTTCATAGCTTCCTGAAAACTTAGACCCCTTTAAAGAGCCTTCAGGTAGGCTTCCAAAAGCACTACTTACATCTTGCAGTCATAACGTGTGTTAAATTTGAGGAAGTTCAGTTGGAAAATCTCAACATCTCTAGTCTGGCAATAGTATGGCCTGGTTTCCACAACTGTCACAGAACATCTCACATGACCTATCCCTCCAACTCCAAAGTCCCATGTGGACGCTGATTTCCTAGGTCCCTCCAACGAAGAGGAGGTCTCATCAGTTCAATAAGGAAACATGTACCATTTCCCTTACCCAATAAGTATGAAGTCTGGCTATTCTCCTCTACCCGTCCTCAAGTGGAACCTGTCCTACTTTTCTACCTGTACTTTCGCATTTTATCTTGATCCCCATGGGATTTATGTTAACCTCATTAACCATGAATTTGGCAGGGTAAAGATACCCTGATCAGGTTAAGGGCTTTGGAACACAACAGTTTTTCCCTTTGGGATTCCTCAGTGCCTGTTACAGAAGAGGACCAAGTATAGGAACAGACAGAAAGATACAAGGTCATTTATGACAGCCCTCATGTACTCTGTGCTGTCTTGTGCTGCATGACAGCTTGAATTTATGTCATCTAAGCATAAGAGTACGTTAAGAATTGAACTGATTGGGAATGCATTCAGATCTCACCAGTAATTGTAAAGCAGCAGAAATAATTTCAGATTGGGATGGCTGGCAGGAGTTTGTACTTAAATTCAAATAATTCTGATTTTTAGTCTTTCGAAGATGGAGCGTACACTGTATTGCTCCAGAAACCTGGAACATCCCAGCAACCTGATGAAGAATGGGACTTAGCAGATTTAGCATTTGGTAAGAAATATACACATTTCAGACTCAGATGCCTAGCAAGTTAAATCTAGACTTTAAATCTTCCCAATATGAATGTATTGAGTGGGTGCATCTACACATGCAATTAAAGCGAAGCAATAAACTCTGGAGCTTATTGCTCCAAGGTTTATCACTCCTGGATGCACCATTTGAATGTGTGCCTAGGACTGCGGCATGTTGAACTGGCACCAAGCTGAACGCAGGCCTGGTGTGTCAGCCTGCCAGCCTGGAGCTGCTCCCCCTGGCTCAACATGCTGTAGGGGCTGGCTGGGGCATAAGGGTGCTTCAGTGTGGGGCCAGCTAGCAGGCAGCCCCCTTACTGAAACACCCTCATGCCACCAGCCTGCCAGGGCAGTGTCTGTGCATGTGTTGCTGCAGACTAAAAATCTCTGTAGCAGAAAAGGACTTGGGGGAGTCTTTACACATGATCTGGGGTTGGGGGGGTGCTTTAATTGGAGCAGCTCTCAGGAGCTGGTTTAATTAACGCGCTCATAGCATCTCATGTATTCAGTGTCCCACACTTCAGGGTACTTTAACTAAAGCTTGTTCAATGAGCTTTAGTTAGAGTGCTACTGCTACTGCTGCCATTTTGAAGCACAGGGACACTGAATACACGAGACGCTGAGGCTGCTGAAGAGTGTTACTTAGCACACTCCTGCAGACTCAATTAATCAAGTCTGCTCTGACATGTGCTAATTAGCATGGGCATGTGTCCAGGTGTTCTGCATTTACAAGTCCTGGTCCCAGGCTGCAAAACCCTGCTGTGGAGTTAATTAGTTTACTCCAGCCTGATAGGGCTGCATGTATAGACATGCAGTGTTTATTGTGAAGCTAATTAGTCCACTGCTGCAGAGCTAATTGTTCCCAGGGGGAACATCTACACAAGACATTTACTGAGGGGTTGAGTAAGCTCTGGAGTTTATTGCTTCTGGTTAACTGCATGTATGGAAGTGCCCAGTGGCCACATCTACATGTTCAATAATGTGCCAGAGATGACACGTAGGGGGAGCACGTGGGTGCATATGCACCCCACTACACTTAGCGATGTATCCCATGCAAAAAGGCACAACTGATACTGTTAGTGGCGCCTATGGGCGGTCGCCGCTTGTCACCCTGCCACTGGCACCACCAGTGGCATCTGCGGGCAGCCCCTGATTGCTCTTGGTCAATGCTGCCAGCGGTGCCTGCAGGTGGTTGCTGACCCGTGGTCGGTGCTCACACCCCTGCCGCCAGTGCCAGTGGTGCAGGAGCTCCCTGCTCCCTGCTGCTGGGGTCCTGCCACCACCGGTGCAGCTGTGCCCCCCAGCTGCTTAATGAAGTACTAACTAAATGCACAGTAACTACAGGTACCATGCAGCAGTGCTGGCACATGTTTTTTTTGTGATGCTTACTGCGCAGTAGCCTAATAACAATGAACTAGTGTATTAGCATGGTTTTTGACTGGCATGCTACTTTGCAGTGTTATTAGGCTACTGTGCAGTAAACGTCTCATGTAAACACACCCAGTGTGAAGTAGTTTACTGTTCCAGGAGCAAGATGGAGTCCCATGAGGTCCTGTGAGCTACGCAGATGAGGACATGTCTGGACATTATTAATCCCAAAAGATGGTTAGACTGAAAAAGAGACACAGATCCATAAAGCTCTTCTGCATGGTTTTCTGTCAGTTATCTGTCTGCTGTTGGTTGTAGCAAGCAATTATTCTCAGCTCTAGCACCTGCAGGGAGTATGCAAGCTGTCCGGGGGCTCGTCTGGATAAATTAAACAAGTGTATCCCAATGGCTATATGGTGCCAAAACTATCATTAAAAGAAACAATATTTTGCTCTCAGTGGTTTACCTGCCTCCACAAGCTACAGTGACTGATTGTTCATATATGTGCATAATCCCAGGGTAGGAATCTCCATCCAGGAGAATTCAGAAGGGCAGTAGCTTGGTTTCCAGTCAAAGGTGGAAGTATCAGTTGCAGAGGGCAACCTCCCATGGGTGGCAGACGGATTTCATTTCCCCACTGCACAGTGAGTACCTGAAATTCAGTCACCCTGTCATTGCACGGATATCTTGTATTTCACACATGGAGCTGACCAAAGTCTGCACGCTACATATCACTAGGTATGCAGCACCTTTGAAACTGAAGGATCCCAAGGGATATCACAATTTATGTCTACACACTTCCTTTCAGAAGTGGAGGGTGTTAGCTAATTGCATAACATGAGTGGGAAGGCATATGAGTCACAGACCTTGGGGCAGACCTTGATGCATTACAAAGAACAGACCAGTCCTGCACGCAACGGATTTGGTGTATTCTCGGTTCCTCATTTGTCCAAAATAGCTTGCCTTCTCTCAACAACACGAACTCAGGACTCAATAGAATAGACAATAACAAGTTCAATGGCATCATCAGTTTTTTGATGCAAGTTTGGCTGAGGCACTTCACAAAGGAGTCAAAAGGATTTAGTTTAAACAATGCAGCAGGGGTGAAGAGAGAGAGGAGTAAACATTCCCAGCCCCAGGGAGCAGGACCATCCTCATTTCCTTTTATACTTGGTGATTCCAATACAAGGCAGGGGCCCCTTGAAAGTATATATGAAAATGTGGTAGGAATTGTGGAACCCAGGCCAATCCTCCTGCCCCTCCTAACATTTATATGCGAGTTGAAGCTGGCAGTAAGTTGAATGCAATCACTTGCACCTTGCATAATGACCCCTTTTCTAACCATAACTTTGTGGGGGGGTTTCCTGTCACTTGGCCTGTCCTGTGGATCAGATACTCCTGCTGTAATGAAAGTTAGATGCATCTTATCTCGCCTAAGGAGAACTGGTTCCTGTAAGAACATTAACATCAAGGGGAACTTTGCCTGACTAAAGACTGTGAAATCAGGCCAATGATGGATTCAAGCCTGCATTTAAGATGACTGCCATTTTCATTCTTCACTGAGGAGGCAGAAAACCTGCCTGAGGTTAGTGCAGGCATGTACTTTTGTACTGGGACATTTTTATGGGAAATCAAGTCTGCAGTGAGATTTCAGTGGTAGGCTCTGAACCCCTGAATAGAGAACTGGAGAGAGCAGAAGGAGCATTGGCAAGTTCAGTTTGTAACAGTATGGATTTACTCATGTTATAATACAGCATGGCCTGATGATATGATTAGATCATGGAAGAGAAGCATCCAATACTGGGTAAAAAGAGAAAGGTTTTTTTTTAAACTTCTTTGAACTTAAGCTCCTTCACAGATCCATTTGATATAAAACAGAGCCTGCTGTGTTGGGCCTTGCTTTTCACCTGAACCTTTTTATGCTATAAAGTTCTCCACAACTAAAATGTTATTTTGCAGTGATTATAACATATCATAAGTGGAAATAAATACATTTAGCTGGACATTATCATACAACATACGTAATTAAAACTACTGTACATCTAATAGGAGATAGACATGATTCAATCTGCAAATATGCACCAGTGGAAATGCATAAATTCCATTTTTTCACTGAAAGTACTGTATAGAAGGGATTACAAGTGCATGTACAGTATTAGCGTGCATGTTCTTTTGTTGCCTATATTTCACATGTGTGAGATGCCAAGGTATGTATGGAGTTTTGCTGCATAACACAATCCTATACCACTGAATATATCAGCCATGGCCCAGAATTTATTCAATTCAGCCTTGTCCAACAAGCCAGCACTGGGCACAGGCACCAGTTAAGCCCTAAAAATAGGGCTTAACATATGCACAGGCCTTGTACAGGCACTCTGCATGGAGGTCACTATTCAGGTTGTAATGGGACAATTGTTCACCCTACTGTAGAAACTCAGGAGCAACTGGCATAAAGCTCCATTGGCTACTTATGATATGCAGAGTTTAATCTATTGGCATACAGAGGTTTTGAGGTTTAACACTTCAAGTTTAAGTATGAAGATTCCCATGAAAGCTGCATTTACTTCTGCAGCTGAATTCTCCTGAGAAATGCCCTGGAATCAGACAGCATCTACACTTAGCATCCTGCCCTCCCCTGCTAAAAGGCTGAGCCCCCAGTAGCTTCTGATGTTAGTGACAGAAGCTCTCATGAGATAACCTGTCTCAGTTCTTCAGAGATACCTCCACATATAGTATAAGAGTTCTCCCACTATAAAAAGTCTGGCTCTTTGATGACTAGAACCTGGGTTTCTTCACTGGCTTTTGCTTTATAAATAAAGTGGAAATCTTTCTTGGGTTCAAATTTCAGCAAGTAGGATTTTATGTGATGAGGGAAGGCATCGTCAGCGAGCTGCAGGCATCTGTTGTCCACCTCAACAAAGAGCCCATAGTCCTGGGGATCTGATACCTCAAACTTCTCAGCACATTGCTGGCCTAGCTGCAGCGTCGTCGTGTCATTCCGGGAGGCCAATGTCCTTGTCTGGGACTCAGGCTCCATAAAAGAGATGGAGATGAAATCCTGCCAAGACAAACAAGCGGGAGATCTAGCTATTGAGGCTTTCACTTTAGGAGATACCAGTGATGACAGCATATTAGACACGGGCCCGGGGAGCAAAGTTCAGTCCAAATTCAGACTTCCCTAGAGTCAGGGATGTTTCAGTGGTAGGATTTTGGTATGATTTACTCCGGCAGGGGAACGGAATGTGTTACTGTATTTACTCGATTCCAACACAAGGTTTTTCTTCTATTCATCTTGGGAGAAATAAAGCTTTGTCTTAGCATCGAGTATCACAGTTGGAAGCTGTGAGATGCAGCTGTGTGGGGAGCCCAGTTGGGGCAAGGACAGCACCAGCATCCCTGCCTGCCTCCCTCCTCCCATTCCCTTCTTGGCAGGGAGCCAGGCAGGGAAGGAGGAATCTGCACCCTATTGCTATGTTCTCCAGCCAGCCGTGCTCCTTGTAGAGCAGCTCCCAGCTGGAGCAGTCAGACGCAGCTGTAGCAGGCACCTGGGGAGTTCCAGAGCTACTCCGGTCCCACGCTGCGGTGAGCAGCTACACGGGGAGCCTGGCTCTGCAGCATGCAGAGTGCTCCTGCTCTCAGCCATCAGGGGAGACAAGGCAGGTGGGAGAGGAGCTGGGCAGGGAAGAAGGAATCTGCCCACAGCGGAGCCAGGCTCCCTGCCTAGGTGCTTCCTGAGTGACTCTGGGGCTCACCCTCCCTCTCCAACAGTAGGGAAAGCAGCAGAAGGGGAATAGGCAGGGAGGCAGGAGGTGAGGAAGTGGAGGTGATAGTGGGGGACAGCAGGGAGCCAGAAGTGGAGGAGGGCAAGCTGCCTTCATCTGCTTTCTTCCCACTTATGCTTCCCCCTCTGCTTTCTCCTGTGCCTTTTTACCTCTATTTGCCGTCCTGTCACCTGCCCACCTCCTTTGACTCTGCTTTCCTCACTGCTTGCCCCTTGCCACAGTTTTCCTACTGCAGCAGTGAGGGGGACAAATTTAAGGTGACCCTCCAATAATTAGGTTTTGGACATGGAAAATTATAACAAATTTATAATTTCCCATGTCTAGAATCTAATGGGGGGGGGGCCTTCTTAATTGAAAGTTGTATTTGATTCTGGTAAGTACAGTATACATCATGGAAAACACACACACACACACACACACATATATATACATATGTATCTTTCAGGTGTAAAAGTCAAGTGTGATGCCAATTTTGATCCAGAAAAAAGTGTGCCTCAGGTATCAAAGTTTGGGAGACCCTGCAATAGCATAACTGAAGGGGCTGACTGGGGCAGTACCTACAGACACCACCTTTGTTGGGGGGCTACAAAAGTAGCTACTGCAATCTGCATGAGGCATCTGGCACTGCCCCGTACATCGTGGCTCCCACAGGTGTGAAGCTGCCCTGCTTCACCTCTGCTATCAAGCTCTCTCCCCCAAAGAATACTCACTGTTATGCCCTGATGCAGAAAATAATTAAAAGAAGTGATTAGTCCCATTGAAGGCAGTGGGACTGCTCACACGCTGGAACTGGATCATCTGTTTAAGTCCTTCAACATGTCACAGCCTTGTTGAATATCTCCTGTGATGCAGTCTGTGCTCTTGGAAATAGTTTCCCCCCCAACACTTTGCCTGTGGTACACTACCCAGCAAAACAGGAAGTAAAATGGTATATGATTAGCATGAGTAAGTCCTGCTCTGCCTCAAAACTAGAGGTCTCCCAGACTAGGAGAAGACTTGCTTCATTGCAGTCCTCCCACCTCTGTGAGGTAGGGACAACATGGGATGGTGTCTTCCCCTTCTTTCTTCAGTTGGAAGGTACTGAAAGAGCGGCTGCTGTGAGATGGATTCCAATTGAACGTGGATTAGGAGAGCAATGATTGCATACCGCCCCCCAGGGAACGCTCGAGTCACAGCTCTAGGCAACCCACGGCCACAGGCGTCCTTTTCATCCAGAAGGATTAAAAATAATGCAGCCTTTTTGGTCAGACAACTGAAGAGGGGAAGTTGGGAAATCTTGCAGGTTATTTTGCATATGACCTGGTAGAGGGATCTTGCTTCTGAAAAGTGAGGCCTGACTCTAGAAAGGGAATGGATAAAGATGCTACAGAACTACAAAGTATCTAGACCATAAGTGACCAAGATATGGCCTGTGGGCTGGATCCAGTTCACGAAGCCATGCCATCCAGCCTGCAAGGCTCTCCATGGGTCTGAAAATGTAGAGGTGGAGGTGTGGTGGCAGTGTTAACTGCTGTGGCTCCTGAGCTGCAACAATTAATGCTTCCACTGCTCATTGTACTGCCAAATTTCTGTACCTGCAGGGAGCCCTGAAGGACAGATGATGTGGCCCCACATGCCAGATCAGGCCTGCCAACCATCCCTATGCCATTCACCTGGCTAGATGAGGTGGGTCAGATGACGTAGGTTCCACTGATCTAGATCATTCCCTTGCCAGGAAGGGGCTCTTCCCTCCAGCACATTTTGTAGTGCTCTGGACTAGAAATAGTCCAGTTTCTATTTAAATGGCTCAAGTGAAGAGTAAAAGGCTGACAGCCTACACAGCTGATCTGTTTGTGATGAGGAGAGTACTTGTTAAAATCTGCATTGCTTGAGCCAAGCAGACCTACACACTGGAGGGAAGTATGAGGAACATATTCTCCACATCCATTAAGTGCTCCCTTGTGCATGCTGGACAAGTCACTGTGGGCACGTCTACACAAGACATTTACTCTGCAAATGACTAATTAACTGCATTAAATTCTCAGTGTCTACATGTGCAGCCCTATTAGGGAGCACCAAACTAATTAACTCTGCAGCAGGCTAGTTCTTGTAAATACAAGTCCTACCCTGCTGCAGAATTTATTTTCGTGCACAGCATCACACATGTAGATGCCAACCTAGCTGGCTGGGGCACAAGGGTGCTTCAGTGTAGGGGCTGCCTGATGGCTAGCCCCATACTGAAGCACCCTCGTGCCCCAGCTAGCCCCTCTGCACCACACTGAGCCTAGTTGGAGCAGCTCCAGGCTGGCAGGCTGAACCCCCAGGCTCCCTGCCAGCCTGTGACCTGGCTCAAAGTGCTACAGTCAGGGCGCACGTGTAAGTGGTGTGCCTAGGAGCTTCCCAGGAGCAATAAACTGTGGAGCAATAAGCACTAATGGCACATGTAGACAGTCTGTCAAGGAGTCATAAAGCCTGAGCAAAAGGATCTTTGCTGCCACCTTGTGGTTGAACACAGAGTATTGCAAACAGCTATGAACATTCATTCAGTGCTTGTGGAATGCCTTGGGTTGCCAGGGCATTTATCTAGGAATACAAGACAGGAAGCAACACTAGAAGTTTTCTTACCCATGAAAACTGCTGAAATGTCCTGGAAACACAACTAGGAAGAAGAAGGCAACTTAGTCTTTCTGCCTTTTTGCCAGCCTCTTAATCCTTGACCAACAACATGGATGCTAACTTGTATCAACTTTGAGAGTGTTTATTGTGATGTGTGCACTTTCCCCCATAGCAGGTGGACAGAGACATCTATCTTATCTAGTAACATTTTTAAACCACAGCTGATATAAACCTGCTGCTTAATGATATAAGGAGGAGGAAGAGATAAGAAGCAGGCTTGTTTGAATGTCTCAACATTAAGGTAAAAAGGGAAAAATCAGGGATGAGGCCAGAGGGTTTAATCAGGAAGAGGAGGCAGGTGATACCTTTTTTTTTAGTAACTCACAGAAGCATTAAAAAATTAGGACCTGATGTTAATGGCAATTTAATTACCAGACTTCTGTTGGAAAAACAGCATAGAAACACCCCATCCAAAAACTTCTTGGGATATGCTGAGGGCAACTTTTTGTTTGAGGCGGCAAAGGATGTGTCAATGGTAACAGCTACGTTCTGTTTGATTCTTATTAACTAGCTGAAAAGCTAAAGGTAGAAGGTAATTTGGGTTTAAGTGATTCCAAAATGAAAGAGTTCCCTATAGAAGGAATAGAAAGAATGAAAGCAGCAGAACAAGGATAACTGACTTCTAAAAAGCAGGCTTGAACACTTGGAGAACTGGTATTTTAGGGGATGATAATCTAAGAGATAAAGGAGTGACTGAAAGAGACTATTATTAAAAGCACAATGGAAATATCCCAATGCAGAGGAAAGATGCAACCTATAGGAAGAAGCCATTATGGCTGCATCGGCAGCTCTTTCATAACCAGAAAACTACAAAGGGAAGAAACAAAAAGTAGAAACACAGATGAGTATGCAGGCAGAGTGTGTGTGTGAAGGCACCAAATCCAGAAGACTTATGCACAAAGCAAGTTACAGCTAGTGAGGGCCATAAGAGGCAATGGGAAAAGGTTCTAAAGTTGAATTAGAACATGGCTGTCCAGCTTCTGAGTGGCCAAGGACCCCCTCGTAACATCCCACAAGGGCTGAACACAGGTACCCCCTACCATGTCACTGACCCCGCACCCTGGCACACTGTGCCATGTGTCCCCCCACCATACCAATCAGCATGTTCCCCCCATGAGCTCCAGGGCCAGAGCTCCCAAGCTCTACATACTGTCCCACGTGCCCCTCCCCACACTGTAACATGCTGGCATGACACACAGGGTTTTTGATTCCCGCCCCCTGCCTAACTGCCTTGGCCCTGTCAATAGTAACGCTGTCCCCTGGACTGGGAGCCCAGGGGCCACAGGTTAATGCTTTAGGGGCCACATGCAACCTATGGGCTGCCTGTTGGATAGCCCTGGATTAGAAATAAGGAGAAGATGAAGAAAGATATTTGTCCATTACTTATCAAGGAAGAAGAGAACGTAACGGATGATACAGGCAAGATTGATGTACCCAGTGCCTTCTTTGCTTCAGTTTTCACCAATAAAGCTGTGACTGGATACTTAACCAGATCAATTTTAACTAGGGAATAGGAGTGAAGGCTAGAATAGGGAAAGAACAGTTTAGCAAAGTAAATAGGGTGATAACATTCATCTTAGAATAGTCAAGGAATTAGCTAAAGCTATTTCTGAACCCTTGCCTATAGAGGAGATCCCAGAGGCCTGGAAAAGGGCCAACGTAATATTTAAGAAGGGGAAAAAGGAGGATGTGGGGAATTGTAGACCTAGAAAAATACCTGACAACCAGAAAAATACTGGGACAAATTCTGAAACAACTGATAAGAAGCTAGGGAATACTGAAGTGATAAAAACAGCTAACATGGAATCATCAAGAACAAATGATTAGGGGTATGTGAAGTGGGCCCTATATGATTCAGATTCAGATTTGGCCTGAATCAGGGACAGCAATTCGATTCGTTGATTTGGATCACTATCCCTGATTCAATTCAGTCAAATCTGAATCTGAAGATTCAATGCTGATTTGGAGAATCAGCAATTTGGACATAGACACAGCTTTAAATGTTTTTTCTACATACCTCGAGGTACCAGCATGGGTCATGAATGTTGCGATGCTGGGGCAAATGGAGCATCCCACAGGAGCGTGCAGGGGGCAGGGGCAGCACGCTGTCCGGTAAACCCGGAAGTGGACTGGAAGTACTTCCAGTCCACTTCTGTGTCCACCAAGGACCGTACACGTGCCCCCTCCCCCCCGGATCAGTGATCAGCCGCAGGGGGATTCTGGGTGCCTCCCCAGACCCAGGAGACACCAGTCGCCGAGCCTGTGAATGCTGGGGGGGCCCACCACGTACTCTCTGGTGGACCCAGAAGTCGACTGGAAGTGCTTCTGGTCTACTTCCGGGTCTGCTGCTGAGCACGCTGGGGAGCCCCCTTGCACTTCTGTAGGACGCTCCATGCACCCCAGCATCACAGCATTCACAAGCCATCAGCTACCTAGAGGTATGTAGAAAAAACATTTAAAGCTGTGTCTATGTCCGAATTGCCGAATCTTTCTGACTCAAGTCAGAGCGTTCCAATTTGATTTGGAGAGATTAAAGGTTCCTCTGATTTGATCTGGATTCGGAAATTCAGCCACCGAATTGGGCTGAATCTCCACCGAATCGAATCAGGGACAAACTTCGCACAGCCCTACAAATTATGTTAAAACAATCTAAATTCTTTCATTAACCAGATAACTTTCAAAGGGAAAAGCATAATATAGCTTGAGTTTAGTTAGGCTTTTGACACCATCTAATATGACAGTTTAATTAGTAAATTAGGAAAATACATCGTAGATAGAATTACCATAAAGTGAGTGCCTAACTTGTTGAAAACCTGTACTCTACCAGTAGTTGTCAATGGTTTGGTATCCGACTAGGAAAGATATGTGCAAGCTGAAAAGACTGCAGATAATATAAGGCTGAGAAAACAAGACCTAGGAGTTAAAATTCAAGGAAATGAGCATGTTCTGTCTAGAAAAGAGAAGACAGAGTGGAAGGAAATGATATCAGTCTTCTAATATGTAGAAGGGTGTTAGAGAAACTGATGATCAGTTTTTCCCCATGTCACCTGAAAATGGGACAATAAAAATTTGGCTTAATGCTTGAAGATGATTTAAGTAGCTATAGGGTGCTTGCACACACGATGGGGGTTTAGTTCGGTTTAGATCTCCCTAAATTGAAACAGTGGCCTTTAAAGAACCCATGGTTTCCACTGTTTCAGTTTAAGGAGAACTAAACTGAACTAAACCCCATCACATGTACACAAGGTCTAGAGGCCCAATCCTTAGAGCTTACCTGCTTCTCCCATGGTGGGGGGTGGAGGGTGAGCTGCCAGTGGGCCAAGAGGTCCCTGTGCTGTGGGGGACCCCAGTGCTTCACTCTGTGGTGGTGGTGCCTCCCAGGTGGCACCCACCCGCTGGCATGGCACCTGGCTTGGGCAGTCCTAGGAAGCGCTGCAGCCACTGAGGGAAGCAATGTACCCCCTGTAGCTGTGGAGGGAAACACTGGGCTCCCACACAGCTCAGGCAGGCCCCAGGAGTGGGGAAAAGAAAAGATCAGGTTCCTTGCCACTTTTTTTTTCTTCAGTTGAGCCTGCTTGCTCCAGCTGCTGCCAGGTTGCGCAGCTCCTGAGCTGCGCCTGGGGGGCGCCTCTGCTGCAGAGGGAAGCACCAGGGTCCCCTGCAGCTCAGGGAGCGCTAGGGCCACTGGCAGCTACCCACCCCGACCAATGCCCAGCCACCGCCACGAGAGAGGCAGGTAGGCTCCAGAACCCCATGCACAGTCCCTGCTGCCTTCTTACCACCTGGGACTGCCTGGGAATGGCTGGCTTGCCCCTGGGGCAGAGCAGCAAGGTGTGCTGGTGATGGGAGAAGGCGATGGGAGAAGGTGATGGGGACAGTGCACAGGATGCTGAAAGCCTGCCAAGCCTGAGCTTCCCTGAGCACGTTGGCTTCCAGCGCCCCGTGCAACATTGCACTTTGTTAGGTAGCAAACTAAAACTCTTCGGACAGGTTTTATCTTGCTACATTACAAAGTCATTTAAAGTGGAATATACTACTGAACATGCAAAAAGCAACACTATTAAAGTGGAATACACAGCCAAGAATGCAAACAGCAACGCTATTAAAGCAGTGCAAAAGGGCATTTAAGTTGCTTTAAAAGCCCATTTTGTTTCATATACGAAGGCCCATAGAGAAAAACTGTCTATGAGGGGATCCCTAGGGAGGGTGTAGAATTCCCATCAATGGAGACTTAAAGCAGATTAGACAAGCATCTATCAAGAAGGGCCGGTGTACTTGGATCCAACCTCAGTGAAAAATAATATACTAGATAACCTCTTAAGGTCTCTTCCATGATGCTATAACAGCATCCCAGTATGAACAAAAATAGCCTTGGGCAAGCCAGTTACTTTGGTGATTGCTCAACCTCAGTATCTTCCACTGCCTTTAGTAGCCCATCACACAAACTTAATAAACAGAATGTACAGTGAGCCATTAATTTCAGTCATGCCTTCTCTTCTACCAGCTGTATCACAATTGGCATTTTTATTCTCTGTTCCAGCTACAATAAATTTTAAATAGAGTTTTTTCAAAGTCTGCCTTATTGGTTAAGGGACACTTTCACCCATCAGTACATGTGTGCAACTGTCTGTCATGCTAATGGGAGTTACCTGCACAGATGATCTGGACGCCCGGGCCTTGTTGAGTGTTCTTCGCCTCTCCCAGCGGTGAATGGAGTCCTGCACTTCCACACTGAGCTGTCGAGTCACTGTTATCTTATCATAGTTCTTGATGTGTTCCAGGGCTCCATAGGTGGTGGTTAAATAATAGGAACCTAGGAACAGACAGAGAAGATCCCAAAGCAACATTGTAACTGAATCTACTGCTAATTTGTCTTTCCACCCTCTCTGCTT
Organism: Crocodylus porosus; assembly: GCF_001723895.1. Classification (NCBI taxonomy): domain Eukaryota; kingdom Metazoa; phylum Chordata; order Crocodylia; family Crocodylidae; genus Crocodylus; species Crocodylus porosus. The sequence goes on along the minus strand of NW_017728947.1, from coordinate 89,576,007 downwards.
CCCTGTTCATTTAACTTCTACAAACTGTCCATATCTTGGATTATGGGTGTTGTAGGGTGGATTGTTTTATCTCCCTGTACCAGGGGACAACAGGGCTCTGACTTCTGTTGGAGTCTCCTGATGTTACCTCAGTAGAAATAATAAATAATTATCACAGTACACAGCATTCTGGTTCATGTAGCAGGGCAGGCAATGGAGGCTACTGAACTTGCATGTGTCATTCCCCATAGATAGATTCGTAGATTCAGAGATTGTTAGGGGATGAAAGGGACTTTGCAGATCATCGAGTCCAGTCCCCCTGCAGTAGGCAAGAAAAGACAGCTGGGGTCAAGTGACCCCAGTGAGGTGACTGTCCAGTCCCCTTTTGAAGATTTCCAGGGTAGGTGACTGCACCACCACCGGAAGGAGTTTGTTCCACAGTCTGGACACACTGACCATGAAGGATTTTTTCCTGGAACTGAGCCTGAAGTGGCCTTCCAGGAGTTTGTATCCATTGCTACTGGTCTTTCCCAGGGGTGCCCTGGTGAACAACTGTTCACTGAGTTCTTGATGTACTCCCCTGACGTAGCAGTAAGCCCCCTCTCAGCCTTCTTTTCTGTAGGCTGAAGAGGCCCAAGTCCCTCAGCCTCTCCTCATATGGCTTGCCTTGCAAGTCCCTGATCATATGGGTGGCTCTTCTCTGGACCCTCTCAAGTTTTTCCACATCCTTGTTGAAGTGCAACAAGAACTGGATGCAGTATTCCAGCTGTGGTCTCACCAGTGCAGAGTACAGTGGGAGTATCACTTCCTTAGTTTTGCATGAGATGCAACAGTTAATGAATGCCAGCATATTGTTTGCCCTGCTGGCCACAGCATTGTACTGCCAGCTCATGTTCACGCAATGGTCAGTCACTACCCCAGGTCCCTTTCGGCCATGGTGCAAGTCAAGTTGTCGCCACCGAGCCTGTAGGTATGTTAGGGATTGTTTGCCCTGAGATGGAGCACCTTACACTTCTGAGTGCTGAACTTCATCTGGTTCTGGTTTGCCCAACTCTCCAGCCTGTCCTGGTCTGCCTGTATCTGCAACCTATCTTTCAGCATGACCATGTCCCCCATAACATAGATGAATGAAAGCAATGGTGGCGTTGTTAAAGACACCTTCAGGTTAAATGTAGAATCACTGTAAACTCATACAGGATCTTCTTTCAGAGATAAACCAATTTCACCAGCCCTTGCCTTATAATGCAAGCTAAGGCATTTTGTTTTGTGCGTGTCTGGTGCCCCCAGTGCTAGAAATGGAGCGGGCCTTCCCACTTACTCAAAAAGAGGAGGATTACTCAAAGGATTGTCCCTCTGTGAGCATCCAGGCACAGGTTGGCCATTTATGGCTCACCCCATTCTGGGGAATGATTGGCTAGGTTGCAGTACTGCAGAGAAGGACCTGGAGGTTACAGTGGAGTACAAACTGAGTACGAGTCAACAGTGTGCTCTTGTTGCAAAAAGGCCAGCTATATACTAGGTTGTATTAACAGGACTGTCACTTGCAAATCAAGGGAAGCGATTCTTCTTCTCAATTCAGCACCGATAGGGCCACACCTGCAGTACTGTTGTCCAGTTTTGGGCCTCACACTTCAAGAAAGAGATGCACAAATTGGAAATAGTCCAATGCAGAGCAACAAAAATGATTAGGGGCCTGGGAAGTATGATTTATGAGGAAAGGCTGAAAGAATTAAGATCATGTAGTCTGAAGAAAAGAAGACTGAATGGGGATTTGATAACAGCTTTCAAATACCATTTTTAAAGAGGATGCAGATGAGCTTTTATCTGGGGCTATAGGGACAGGAATAGGAGCAATGAACTCAGCTACAGCAAAATAAATTTAGTTTTGAGATTAGAAGACACTTTCTGATTATGACAGTGATCAAGCATTGGAACCGGCTACTTAGAGAAGTCGTGGAATCTCCATCCCTAAAAATTTTCAAGAGCAAGTTGGACAGACACTTAGCTAGGATGGTTTAGTCAGGGATGATTCTGCCTTGAGCAAGGGACTGGACTATATGACCTTGTGAGATCTCTCCCAGGCCTACTCTCCTATGACCCTGTGATTATATGGGGATTACCAGTAGCACTTAACTGGCAGGGACCAAAAGCAGCTGCAACAGGGTAGAAGTTGGTAGCCTGTAGGCAAGTGGGTGATGAAGGGTTATGCTGGGACCATTTCTTTCACTGCTCATGAAACTGGAACAGGACTTCTAGCAAGTGGCCCTGAGTCACCTGCAGCCTTCACTGTTGGCAGTTCGACTAAGGGAATCCTCTCTTCCTCAGTGTGTGAGTGCCCTTGGAGACCCTCCAGGGCTGAAGCCCAAGCAGCCTAATGTGTGAAGCAGCTGATGCACTTGCTTCAGAGCATGCAGTGTACCAGTGTGCTGCCATACATCTGGGACATGACTGCACCACAACACAGTCAGCGATGCCCAGCCATGGGACAGATCTGGTATTGCTAGTAAGTACTAAGGAGCCAGTATCTCTAAATCTGGGTAAATAACCTTGATACTTTAACTTCCAGGTCTGTGCTTTAGCCTCAAAATGTTTGTTCCTCTCTAGGAGGGATAAGCTGCATTTCTTAGTCTGCTAGTTCATAATTTACACACAAGCATTTGTTTCCATGTTTGCCCAGTACATGCCTAAGTTAGATATGGGTCAAGGAGGTAGCGTTTGACAGCCAAAAATGAGCTTGCTTAGATGATGGATTCATGACTAGAATCAATTCAGTTTCAGGCATGAACTGTGACAGAATTGAAATCTTTTGAGCTCCTTATGTAAGAACATGGCCAAAGCCAGAAACATAACCACCTCCAAGCTTGGTTCTGATCAAAAGTTAACAATTAAGGGACAAGCTCAGATCCAAGGATTTCAACTTTGTGTCCCCCAAATTAAAATGGAGCTTAGCTTTGAGGTACTGAGTACCTCATCTCTGTTTCACAATTTTAACATTTCTTGCTGGCTTCCGAGTTTGTTATCTCCTCTCATTCTCAAATAAAAAACTCCAGTTGTAGATGATCAAAATAGTCACTAGATGGCGATTCCACAACATACAATTCTGGCTGCTGTGACACCTCTCTGTAATGTTTCCTCTTTTTAAACGAAACTCACAACAATTCTCATGGTTGGTCACACAAATGGTGTCTGGGAAGCACTTTACATAAGGACAATATGTTCAGAACATGGTTTTCAACACAGCAGTCTCCTGGCACAGGAGGCAAAGCAACAGTAATTTAATTGTCCTTCTTCAGAGGGATCCCACTACTGCAGTGAATGTTACTCCATAGGAATCCAGGCCTGGAAGGGACTTCCTGGTCCCTGATTATTGAGTCCAGTACCCTGCCACTGCAGGAAAATACATCATAACATCTTTTTCAAGCTCCATCTTAAAAATAGTTAGGTTTTTTGCTGCTACTGTTCCATTAAGAAAGCAGCTCCAGAATCGAATTGTTCTGATGGTTAGAAACCTTCTTCTAGTTTTTGGCCTATATTTATTGTCCAATTTGTACTCATTTATTCTTTATTTGTTCTTTGGCTTAAATAATTCTTTTCCTCCCTGGTGTTTCTCCTCTCCTCAATGATTATCATCATATCCCCTTTCCAACCTTAACTTCACTAAACACCTTTGGTCTCCCCTCATATAAGAGGCTCTCTCTTCCCCTCACCATCATAATAGCCCTTCTTTGCACCTATTCCAATTTAAATCCATTTTTCTCGAACACTGGTGACCAGAACTGTACACAGAATCTAAATAAAATCTTACCAAAGCTTTGTACAAGGGCATTAACATTTACCCACACTAGAAATACTTCTCATCATACTTCCTAGGACTGTATTTTCTATCTTCACAGCAGGATGATATTTGTGGCTCAAAATAATTTAATCCAGTTTCTATTACTCTAATCTTCAAGGCCATTCAGTTCTTTCTGTGTGGCATTCTAATCCTCTTCCACACCGTTAATGCCTCACTCCCTATGCACCCACTTTCAGAAAGGGCTACCACCCAAGCCAACTTCTCTGTCTGCTTTAGGGCAGACAGCCCTAATGCAGGAGAAGCATATGTGTGCCACAGCCCTTCACAAGCTTGCTGTGCAGCAGGTGTGCAGAGCAGTTTTACCAGGAGGCAGGAACATCCAGTTGAGAAGCAGTGAAGTAAGTTAAGGTAGCACCAGCCATGGTTCTCAACTGGAGATGTTGCAACATTCAGAAAAGTGAAGTGTGCGCTGACTGGAAAAAGGTTGAGAACCACTGATCTAGTTTGCTCAGTCTCCTTATGTTTGCCCTTTTGAAATGAAGAGCCTCAGCCACAGACTTAACTTTGTTTTTCTTTCCATTTAATTTTAACAGAATCAATTTAGGATGGCTTGATCCCTGGTTATTTTACATGAGCAACTCTTCTGTAATAACTTCACTGCTTACCAAAACCAAAACTGAAATAGCATCACCTGCTGTTATTTCAGCAAATACTGGGTGAAGAAATCTGTTGATTTTCATTTGGAAAAACTGGGCCCAACCATTATTAGCACCTAACTGTCTAATCTCTATCTATCCCACAAAATAATATAGTTCCCTTTAGTATTTTATTCTGTAATAATTCTCTCCATATCCAAATCCAGCGTTCATTACTACCCATACTTCACTGTCTTTAGATTGGTATGTATCACTTACGTAGCATTGCTAAAAGGTTTAGTTTATTACACAAACATTACAGGAAATGAACACTGTGCCTAATCAAAGACAAACTGCACAATTAAAGAAGCATAACTCTTTCTCATTAGAGCAATAGAAAGCATTGACAGAGTGTAGCACAGGAGTTTATTTTTAGACAGAGATCTGCTTACTTTACAATATCTGGGCTGAGGTCTTCAAGGGTGGGTGCCGCTGATATCCATATTTAGGCAATCTGGGGCCTTGACTTTCAGAATAGCTGGGCACCTGCACCTCTAACTGAGGTTAGAGGGTGCATCCAGGTTCTCAGCACTATTGACATTTTAGTGACTCATTATGGAATTTAACTTAGGCACGCACTTGTAAAAATTGGCCAAAGCATACAAGGGAGGCCCACCCAGAAGCCATCCCTAACTCTAGCCAGAGCTCCCGTTGTGTTCTATTGACACAGCATTCACTTTTCCTTTTTTTTTAAATGAAAAGAAGTACATTTTTTAAAAAAGAGAGCATTCCAGATGCATGATGGCTCTTTCATACCTTCCCCCAGCTGCAGGGCCGGGTCCATGAGCTCCATCACATACTCCACATTCAGAAGCACTTCAGTAAGGTTGCTGCGAGCCAGAACATACATTAGCACTGGCAGGAAGTCATCTGCACCATAAGGCTTCCCTGAAACAAAGAGTAACACATATGGGTATCAACACGCCTCACAGTAAGGTAACAGTTCTAATGCAGAAGTGGTGGCTTATTAATAGGTATGCGGGAAGTTTCCTATGGGTTATACCAACGGACAGGCTAACAGCTGAAAGATGCCGATGAAGAGAGGTTAAGAATTTGAAAATTAAATAATCAAGCAGAAAAACTAATAAAGAAGTCAAGAACAAAATTTCTAGCAGGCTCCATTTCATAATTCCTGATCATCATCTAAATACAAAATTATGAAATACCAACAAGAGGTACTGAGGGACTGCTGAGGATTAAGCTCTGCACGCTTGAAGCTCAAGGGTGCTGCTGTTCTGAAGTGCAGTATGTTTGGTTTCAGTTCATACCATCAGCAGAACTCTCAAAATGGATTACAAACTGTTATTCCCTTCGGCCCCCTCCTCATTCTCTATCTGTGGACAACGGAAAGGCCCCTGGAGAATAACAGAAACAGGATATGACAGGGTGGTTCTTGGGACAGGAATCATGCTTTCCTATGTTTCCTCAGGAGGTAAAGATTAGATCCTGTGTGCTTAGTTATAATGGATTCTCCAAGGAGGCTGGGAGCCAAGGGGAAGGTATAGTGTCCCGATATGCTAACACAATGTGTTTTTTTTAATCATGTTGATGATCAAACCTCTTCTAAGGCTTGGTTTGAACAATTGAAAACTGTATGCAAGAATGCAAGAATCACGGGGTCAGGAATAAAACAATGAAGGGTACCTCTGTATAGCCCCTGCATTGTGAGGGTGGAGAGAGAGCGGGGGCAGGAGCACAACTCCTGGGATCTCATTCCCGCTTCTCAGCAGTGCTGATGTATTTTATATTAGACAGTCACTGGTTAAAAGAGAGAAACAACTCTGGAATCTGAGTTGCCTTTCTTCCTAGCTGAGTGTCATCATCATTAGGTTACAAAATCAGGCTCCTTCTCTCTTTGTCCTTTTTCCTCTGGCCCCATGACCAATTTGTATCCTCAGCTGCCCAGTTGCCTAGCTTCAACAGAAAGGGGAGGGGGCACCCTCACCCAGACTATTCTACAGCTTGGTAATTAGGGCACCCTTCTGGGAAGGTGGAGATAGGTTTGAACCCACAGAGGCTGAGGAGAATAAGGAACATAAGTCTTCTACATCCTGGCTGAAGGTGTTAACCACTAGGCTGTTCTCCAATAGGTGAAAGCCATCACCAACACTCAGGTTAGGCACCTTATTTCAGAAGAATTTGGTATTCTGGCTCCCAAGTGAACAGAAATCTCTATGTGCAGCCTACACTGCTGAGACAGACGGGGGTTCAAGCACACCCCCATACTTAGCATTTCTGATTGGCTGCTTCTGTGTGCCTTTTGAGTCACTTTTCAGAGACTGATAAACCTTCCCATTGACTTTGTAAGGATTTGAGGCATCTATATTTGGTTAAACTGAATCATTCATGGCAGCGGGCATGCACCTAAGTATCTATGCTAAAGTGACCAAACTGGATATAGTCCTCAGTCTTTACATTTCCTTGGGATCTGATGCCTACAAAAGCTGATACATTTCCGAGCAATAGGTGTGCCCTGTCCTGCCTTCTGCCATCCTTTGGGTTATCTATCAAACATTTCATGCTATCGTTATTTCAGATGTCACAAGATAAGATCCACACAGAATCTTCACAAGATTCACTGGGAAGAGCATGAAGCCTGTATTTCCTGTCTACAACCTAGTTTCATATCCATCTCTTTTCCATTGCCATTCCTTTGATTCATACCATACAGAATATATACAATGAAGTTGCTTAACAAGCCAGCTTTCAGGTACGCAGGTATGTGCTGTCTTCACAATCCAAAACCCTCTGATTTCATTCTGAAATCACTAGGGTTGCCTGAAATGTTCATGGGCATTTTCTCCTTTATCTAACTTGTTCATGTCTGTTTGAGAATCATCTGTCGAGGTTCCACAGACAAAATCTATCCCTGACGTTAACTATAGTGAACTTGAACCCAGACTGCTTTTGGCAAACAGTCTGCCTACCCTTTCATGGTATAAATTCCCATTCCTCAAATGTTCCCCACTGACTTATGTCAAGTCTTTGCCATGAGTCAGGTTTCCTTATTTGTCATTCATAGTTAACATTGGTTCTCATTTGGCAGAGGAAGATACTTCACTAGAGATTCAAACAAAGATAAGCCTCATTCTCAATTTAAAAATCTGACTTTAAAATAAAGCAAACAATGTATCTGCTAAACAGACAGTGTAGTTAAAGTGGAAGAGGGCGAGGGTGTTATATTCACTTTTTCTAGTTCTAATTCAGGCCGTTTTTTACAGTGGGCCCAAACCGTTGAAGGGAACTGATGGTCTACTTGGTGAAAGGAGGAGTAACACTTTCTAAAAGTGCTAGCTTAACTACAGAGGCAGTTAACGATACCACTACAGGTTCAGAGCTGTACTGTAAAAGGGCTCCAGTGCTTAATTTGTGTCTGGATGAATGTTTTATTTCTCCTGTGTTGCTACGGCATCAGTTTCTTTGAAAGCTTCAATTGATTGGAGCCATGGTGCCAAATCCATTCTAGTCACAAATATAAATGCACTAGTGTTACAGCGGCTTTAATTTTTGTTGTTGAACTGCATTTAAGTTCTGCCTCAAAAGAAACTACGAAAGGAGAACCCCAGGTCTGATCTCACTAACCCCAGAGTAATCTGGAGTAATACTCCAGAGTCAGCAGAATTCTACCACTGTAAAGCCACCTACAAGTCAACCCAGCTGTTTTCCTTCTGCTCCTTCAAGTGCTTTAAGTTTTTAAATAGCTGCTGAACCATGTTAGACTTAACAGACCTGGACACTTACTACCCTAGAAAGGTAGAGTACTGTGGTAGCCTCTTCCTCTCCCCGCCTTCTCTGGTCTGGAAAGCCCATCTTTAAGAGTGAGAGGGTGGGTCATTCTTCATGAACAATCTGTATCCTCTCTGCTAAGTCCCCCCAAGAAGGATCCCAGGTTGTGATATGAATTCTTGTCCAGCTGGTGGTGAAGACTTGTTGGTTTACCAATCTGGGTGAAATCTGACGTGCAAAGTTCAGTGGCCACTTATCTATCCCTGAGCCAGCTGGCATTAACACAGGGTGACACTTTTCAAGGACTCTTTCAGAATTTCTCCATTCCTGTTTTATTGAATAAAATGTGGTTTATATTTACAATTAGGCTTTGAGTCAATTATTTTCATTGCTACTCATCTCATTTCCCTACATGCTCTGCCAACCAAGCCTTGTTATACATCTTCTAACTTTAAAACTTGATAAAAGAATTATACATGAAATATTTCTGCGGTCCCAGCTGTTAATTATTGAAATCTTTTACATACAGTGCCTTTTGATTAATGAACTCAAACTAGGCAGGTTTGACTGACCCATTGTAATTAGGTGCTGCATCCACTCAAGATAGACAGTGCCATTGAAAACTAGATCATAATTTTTCTATCCCCTTGCTAACTTGGTCCTTGATCCAGCCACAAGTGGGTGCTAAGTGTCCCCATCTCCCCACAAGGTCAATATTGCTCAACATCTTGCAGGACCAGTCTCAGAATGGACAAAGAAGGACCAAAAAGACCAAAGACAAATGCAAGTAACCAGTGGTTAAAGTCAGTGCATCTCTATGTTAAGTTTATCCTTCTCTAGAATGGGCTGAACCAGCACCTTGAATAGAAACCCCTGAAATGTCTGAAGAGGTTCAGATCCAGATATGAGCTTTTCTGAGCCCCATCTCTGCTCAGAAGAGTTTGCGCTGGTTTAAAGCAAAGGGTCCAGTTAGCTCCTTTCACTTGGAACTGACTTGGTCTGCTTCACTGTAAAACTCTGTATGTAACTCTTGTCTTCTGCATCAAAAACTAGCAGATTACATCCTGCTATCAGTCTGACTCTAAGACTTGTGCAATGGCTCTGTGGCATGAGGAAATGGGCTTACTTGGTCAAGGTGGTATTGCCCTACTCCAAATCTGACCTGCTTGACAGGAAATATTTGTTTCATAAATATCTGTAAGAGGCTTAAAATAAGCCTTCTCCTCTCCAACAAGCCTATCCTATTACATTCAGAGGAGAGCACTTGCAATATCAGCCTCTGGCTGGGCTGCAGTGCTTGAGTGGGATTGGTATTTATTAAATGCATGGTTTAAAGAAACTGGAATTCTGCCCAAGCCTCCATAAAGAAATTAGGGCTTGGCTGTAACACATCCATATACATGTTTCCCCCCAGTAGCTCTTCTGTACAGCAGGCCTGATAATCATCTTAATGCAGTAATAGCACTTTGCACTTGTACAGCATCCTCTGTCCATGCAACAGTCTCACAACATTTTGAATGGAGCCTCGCAGCATTCCCTTAGGGGAGATGTAGCTCAGAATTATTTTACAGTTTGGGAGGCTGACACACACAAAGGGGACATGATATACCTGTGATCACACAGAAATATCGTCAATGGTCTAAAATGCAGCCCACACTCCCAGCTACATGCTTTGCATACATGGGCACCTTCTACTTGCTGGTATATTAGCTATGTGAAGTTTCTGTAACATACAGGTCAGGTTCGGTTGAAAGTGTGTTTGATTTCCAAGACTCTGACTATAAGCTAGGTGATTTTTTAATGTTTTCTATTTATGCACAGGCATAAATTTTTTAATGTTTATTAATGTTTTTTAATGTTTTCTATTTATCTTTCAAGGAAGCCACTTCTGTTTGAGCTTGAACAGGCATTTGATTCAAATGCAGGAACCAGATGAGATAAAGGATAATCTTAGATCTGATTAACATTAATTCTGACACAACACTGCCTTCCAGGTCTCTGGACTTCACAAGGAAAAAACATTATTCCCTCCCCCTGCCTTAGAAACAATATGTGATAGCACACAATATAAAAGAACCACTTTGGTTCAGTGTAAACTGATTCTAGAAAAAGGCTTCAACACAGAACATTTATGCTAATGCCTTCAGTGCCCAATAGCTCAGTAGTGCCACTCAAGTCACTGTCAACTGCAGAACTATGTACGTAGGGGGAAAAAGAATGAAACGGCAACTTACATTCATCAGGTTTCTAATTGAACTCATTATTAAATTATCTTTTCCTGGAAATACACTATACTTTAGTCATTCCTACTGCACAAAGCATGGATTTGCACAAATTAGGGATGGAAAAGCCTACCATATTTAGTTTAGCTGGCCTGCCCCTCCCTCAGTCCATGTGGAGTTGTTCTTTGAAGTACATTTCTCCATTGTTTCATACAGTCCAATTTTAAGTGATTCAAATGATTAAACTTCAGCCACTTCCCCTGGAGATTATTGCACAGGCTAACAGATCTTACTGTTCAGAAACTATTCTCTTATTCCATTCTCTGGGAATTCCCTACATGATAGTTCTCCCTATCTTTGGCCTCTCCATCCTTTGTACGCATGACAACCCTGCTGTATCTCACTTGATCTGTTTAGTTCATTTACTATTTCTCAAAAATCCAGCCCTTCCCTTCAGTGCTCTTGTCCATTCTCGTATCTTTCAAGTGGCAAGGTGCTTAAAAATGAATGCAGTGCTGCACTATTTCCTCAGGATGGTAACTGTATACATGGCCAGAGAATTGCAGTTTAATGTTTTGCAGGACTGATGCAAAAATATATGTATATATTTATTTAGGATTTTTTCTCAAAACAAAATATTTTGCTTCAGGTTAAATTCACCCAAAATGAAATACATCATTTTGACTTTCCTGGTGATATTCCTCTTTGCTCTGAGTAGCAAAAATGCTGGACACCCTCTGAGGCTGGGTGTATAAGGTGAATTCACCATTTCTGTGGCAGTGCTTTCAAACACACTCTGGTTTTCCAGATGGGTGGCCTTTTACACCAAAAGCAGCGTAGCTGCTTGCCCTGGTGCACAGTGTGTTCACCCTACAGACAATGACTCCATTTCTGTTCTGACGCTTTACCTTGAGGAATGATTAAGAACCTGCCCAGAGCTGCTATTGATATTTTTGAACAAAATAAGGAATCTAGTTCCCCAGGCTATAGAACAGCTTTCGGGAATTTGGGGTGGTCAATGTACCTTGAAATCTTATCTTAAGAAATTAGGAATTTAGCATGGATAGAACCAAGCCTTCTACACTGGCATCCTGCTTTGGGCTTGTTCACTCCTTTCCTACCATACATCTGGGTGACTGTATTCCTATATATCCTCATTTTAACCAAAGTGGTGTGAAATTGCAGCAGCGCAACTGAAAAAGAAACCCAAAACACCACACAGTAGGCCTTGGTTGGGGGTTTGATTAGAAGTTTAGCTCAGCCATGGGGTGGATATCTGAACCTCAATCTAATTCCAAACTTTTCTGAATTTGAGGGGAATCTGGACCCAGGACTTTTGCTTGACCTCATTACAGAGATGGACACTACTATGAATATCCAGGACACATCTATTTTAATGTAAACTTGATGCTCATCAAAAACCTGTTAATGAACCTAAGCTGATGTAGATCTGTACCTCAAAACCTTATAGGAAACTAGTGGTTTTGAAAGATCGGGAGAAAGCTCTTGACACCTAAATGTTGTTTTGAGAATTTAAGACAGTTTCTCAGGCCCGACTTAGTCTCTGAATTAACATACATTAGAGAAGTGGCTTGGGCAGCCAAGTAAGTTATTACAGCAAGTAGTGCAATCCACTATATAATAAGATGTTATTTTTGCCAGAGGTAGTTATTTTTTGTCTTTGGTACAGTGAAAGGTTGGTTTGGCTCTCCATCTGCTCTGATATTGGAAGAGATGTGAACCAACTGATTTAGTGGTGATCAAAAGGAGCTTCAAGAAGTATAAATAGACAATTATACAGGAAGTGTACAGGCTGTGCCCTGTTTCCTGTGTGATGACTACTTCACCGACTCAGAACTGGTTGAAAGAATGAAAAGAACTGGGTTCCTGTTATCTGGGTGAGTAAAAGTGCAGGAGACAACCTGGAGCAGGAGGGCTGGCTTCCTGTCACAGTTTTCTGCCAGAATGTGCAGCTTCTGCAGTTTCCTGAAAATTTTCAATTTGTCACCAGGAAAGTCAAAATGACATATTTCATTCTGGGTAAATTTGACCTGAAACAAAATATTTTGTTTTGAGAAAAAATGCTAAATAAATATATACAAATATTTTTGCATCAGTCCTGCAAAACGTTAAACTGCATTTCCCTGGCAATGTATACAGCTTCCTTGTGAGAGCTACACTTAAAACCTCATCGAGCACATCTACATGTTGCCCCGCAGTAACGTTGTTACTCTGCTGTGCTTTAGTACTTCTGCTAAAGCATGGTGCAGTACCGGCCTGTACTGTGCCATACGTGCAGCACACGGTTATTTTTAGCAGCTACTCTGCCGTAGCAACATGCTATAATGGGGGAGTGCGTCGTTATGGCGAAGTAGCTGCTGATCACACGTAGAAACCTGTGGATGCTACGTCACCCCAGCATGTTGCTACGGTGACAGTGTCACATGTAGGCGTGCTCATTTTGGCTTATGTTCCCCATAGGACATTTCCCATAATACAATGTATATTTCCTATTGATCAAGCCTTGTGGTATATCATGGGATTGTAGTTCAGTCAGAGAAGCGATCTGTAGGGAAAAATGGGAACATCAGGCTTTCAAATTTCAGCTCCAATGAGGCAATGCATTACAGTGGAAAAGAGAACTTTAATGCTGAACTGACTAATATGGACATTATAGATTAGTCTAACACTTCAAAATGAGTCAGTGTGACTAGCAGAATTTGAAGACATTTCTGATTTTTTGCCACCCCCTCCAAATAAATTATGAGAAAAACGTCAAAACTTTAACTTCTTATCCTGATTTGGGGCAAAAAGAGAGGTAAAATGGTAACATTTCACTCAGGACATAAATTTCAGCAATTCTCTTCGCTAAAGTTATAACTCATAAGCAATGGTCCATGCAGAGAACAAAAGAAGTCACAGAGAGAAAATGCTACATTTGTGACTTTTAGTGCTAGCTCATACATGAGAAGTCTTTAGTACTATTCACATTTTCTTAATGGACAGTGTTGTGCACATATCCTAACAGGTGTCCCAACATACTGTATTTTCTCACATACAACATACACTTTTCCCTGCAAAATTGGGGGTGCATGTCTTAAGCAGGAAAGCTGTTTTCTTCACCGGTAAATACTCTGCTGTAATACAGCTACCAAGATGGCTACGGCTTATGTCTGGTTCAGTGAGTCAGAGGCAGAATCCTATGTTAACCCTCTTGCAGTTATAGCTACTACCTGAGCACTGTAACTTGTGCCTGAAACAGCAAGTGAGCTGCTGGTTGTATTTTGATGAGGCTTGTAATGTAGAAACAATAATTTATTTACAGGAACACATACACACACACTTTATTTGAAGAACTATTAACAGTAAAGAACTAATACTTTTGTCACTGCTCTTGCAAATGCCTGGGCCTAACCTTGTGTGACAAAGTCCTCCTAGAAACATTTGTCCAGACAGTATGGTATCCCAGGAGACAGTCTAGGTGAGGCAACAGGCATCAGAAACTTCCTGGCACTACTATATCATAATCATCCATGACTGTAAAAATCTTTTCTTCTACATTCTCCCTTCCAAAAACAGGTGCATGTTTTACTTGGGGTGTATTATATGTGAGACAATAAGGTATTTTATTACCTTTACAGTTAGTCTGGATAGGATAGACACGCTAAAGAAGTAGCAATGGCGTAACAAAACAACTAAAACATCATGGAATAATGATTTAGCAATAAACAGTACTAGTACTTTACATCTATGAAGTATCCCAGGGACATTACCTCTCTGGATGTCTTAAGACTTTGTGGAGTGAATCCTAACAGGTTTTACACAGCTCAGTACAAACTGGCACAGGAGTGGAATTTGAGGAAATATATGTGAATGCTTGTACAAGGCAGACACTTCCAACAAAACTCAGAGTTATGGACCTCAATAACAGTATTTTAATTTAAGGAGCTTCAAGTCAGCTAGGACATTTCATATAACATCTTCTATTTGAAGATATCAAAATGCCTCACTGATATTACCTGATTAAGTCTGTAAAACATGCACCCCTGTGAAGAGTTATGGTAAACACACTAGGGACTGATTTCAAATTAAAACCTTAGTCCCCTTCTCACTATAGCTGGGAAAAAGGCAAAGCAGAAGTTGAGGAGGAGGCAGAGAGAACAAATGTTTCAATAAGATAATCCTACCTGGGTTTCCCTGAGCCATGGAGTCATAAATGAGTTTGCAGGATTTCAGCAGGATAGCAATCTTCTTCTCTGGGGAATAGGCCTTGTGCATAGTTGTAAACTTGTGAATTATTTTTTCCAGCACAGCTGTTTCAGGCACACTGGTGGTGATACCTAGGTCAGTGGTGGTTGTGCTTTGTATGACAAGCTGGTTCTCCTTCAGCAGCTGAAAGACTCCATCTTTGGTATGGATTTCCCGTAGGTACGAATCGATGGCATCTTTTAAAGGTTTCAGGACACATTTGTACAAAGCTGACTCAACAATCACTTCTGCATAGAAAAGGAAGGGGTGAGAACAGGAAAATGCAGAAATCCACTAAAAAAAAATCAGCACAGGGGCATAAATATGTCCCTGACATAAGCAAATATGATTCCTACCTCATTAGCAAATTAAAAACCATGTCAATGATAACTTGGGTGCAAATGAATATGGCTGATAAATAAGTGTCCTCTGCATCAACTTAGCATTTGGTAATTTTGCCAAGGGAATGATTTACACCCCTAAGTGGTAGAGTAGTGGAGATGTCATAACAAGCTGATCCCACGTCCTGGGCAGGACAGAAACCACTATGAAAGGACAGGCCACCACCACTTCAGCTAAAGGAGTAATTCAGTGAACTGGCAGTGGCTGTGGGCTTTTGTGACTCACAGTTTACAAGCACGTTACTTTAATGTATCAGGAAAACCAGTTAAGAGGAAATGGGAAGTAAAGCACCTTTACCAGACTGTTACTCATTGCTTTTCCTCCAACAGCCTGCTCTCATGGAGCCTGACTGGGTACAGCTAAGCTACAGCAGCAGAAAGCTCACTGTCACTGCTGAGGTAGTAAGTCGTGGCTACCTACTGCTGCTCCACACACAGCAACCCTAGGAATGAGGTGGTAGGATGCCCTGGGACACCTCAGGCTCTTGGCGCATGCTGGCAACCTAGTTCCTGAGCTGCCCCCTAGACATTCTCACCCTAGGTCTCTGGGTATGTCCCCATGAGTGCACATGTGCAGTCTGTGGTGCCTCAAAGCCATTTGAGGGGGCCACAAACCACATGCAGCACATGTATACCCATGTGCTACGCTGCTAATTTGCAGCACAGAGGTTTGTTTTTGACACTGGGAGATCCCGATGTCCCAAAAAGAGCTGCTAGAAAACATGGTGTGGCACATGTGGCAGCAGCAGGTGCCACCAGAAACAAGAGCCTGGCCACCCAGAGCCATGCTCTGGCTGCTGGCCAGGCTCCAAGTGGCTGGCTCAGCACTGCTGCTGCCATGGCAGGCCCCCAGGACTACAGGTAAGATGACTGGGGCCAGCACAGGTGCTGGTGTCAGCTTCCCCTACCTCACCTGAGTCCCTTTGCCATGTGCTGGAGTGCGCGTGTAGGGGTGTGTCCAGGGACAAATAGCAGGGGCACAAATATATGCTGCTGCTGTTTGTCCCACAGGAAACATGCGCCCCTGCATGTGCATGCTTGTGGGGACATGCCTTATGGGTTCAAAGAATAAAAATACTATCAGAAGTAATCAGACAAATGGGGAGAGGGGACACAAAAAGGACAGTGCCTAGTGGGACATGTGCCAAGGGAACCAAACAATCCTGTGGGAGCTGAGAGGCAGTAGAGAGTCACGACACCTCCCCAGCATGGTCCTGATCTCGGTGGACCATGGACTTTCTGTGGGTTATTTAGCCTGGCTCTCCTGGTGATAAATGCAAACCAAGCACAGTGGAAAAAAGAGAACTTAGGCACAATTTTCACATTGTTTTAACCCACACATATATGAAAATAACATAGGCTTGGTTCAGTGTTGGTTCAAAAGTCTGCACTTCGGAAGTCATGGAGTTTTGGTGTCTCTGACTTTACTATTGGGTTTTCACTGTTTTATTCCCTTCAAGTTCCGGCTTCACAACATGCATAATTTTGTGTGGATATTTTTGCCTGGATTTTTGCTTTCCATGTCATAAGTGCCTGGAAATTTTGGGAAGTATAGATATCCCAAGGGGGGGAAGACAGTCAGTACAGGAATGATCTAACACATGCCTGTCACCATTAATTGCTTTGCTTTTCATCTTAGGCAAATCTTTGGGAGGGATGCATCTCATGTCTTTCCACAATTCTTATTTTTTGGCTCCTATTCCCTACAGCACAGAATAACAGGGCTCATGACCTATCCCTGCAAAAAATACAGAAATACACCTGCTGGCATTTAACTAGACCACTTCTCAGTACAAAAGGTACTGACACAATATACCCCATGCTTTAAATGAAAAGTCCTGAACTGTTAAACAATCCTGGCCCCCACCCTTTTTCAAGAAAACAAACACCAGCAAGGAGAGTCCCCTGGAATGGGATCTGGGTCGGAGGCAGATGCTGTTTCGGGGGGTCAGGAATGTTTTTACACTCTTCTCTTAATGATCAGCTGGGGAGCACAGAGCATGGTTTCCCTGAATGTTGTCTTTCAAAATTAGCCATAATCCCAGAGACAGATCCATTAATCTCTGAAATTAATGCCATATGTGGAGGGAAATTCTACATTGAGACCCTCCTACCAGGGCCCCACTCCACTATGTTCATTGAACACATCTTCTCAGGATACAGAAGTTCATAAAATATGGAACATTATGGCAGGGGTCTGCAATATTTATCTATGGAGTGAAGACAGGGCTTTCTGCAAAGCTTAGGAAAGACTGTCTTTGCTCATGGAATTGAATCTCTTTCAGGCCATTCTTTTATTTGCATTTTTCTAACTGGTTTCTTCACTGTTAATACCATGACCCAAATACAGATAATCTGAGAGGAAAATGTAGCCTCCAACACTGAGGTTTCATGGAACATCCCATTGCTTTCTGAAGAACCACCTCAGCTCTTCAGTTATGACCACCACCCTCCCCCTCTTCACAAGCATCCCCTCCATTCCCAGAGAAGGAATAAAATGGGAGAACATACCTATCTGTTCTTCTGAATAAACAGAAGGATCAAGGAGAGCTTTCAGCTCTGTACTTTGCACTAAATAGCTTTTCAGCTGTGTCATCATCAGCCGGATTTCCTGTAGCATCTCCGTGCTGGAGCTCTGTTTTGCCATCATCTCCAGACTGTACACTCTGTAGTCCTGCACCAAATTGCCAAAGTAAGAGTCCTTGTCCTGAGATAGCTCCACAATCTTCTTCTGCAGCTTTCTGTTAGCAGAAAGGAAGACTGTGAAGACATTTGTTAAGCTCACAAAGGACAGCCTGTGCTTGGCCTTGTCCAGAATCACGGACCGTGTCTTTTTACCACAGGGGCTACTCAGCTGCTCGAAATCATCCTCAGTGCTGCTTGTGGAGTAAGAATCAGGCTCAGAAGCAGAGGTATGAGCTGCTGCACTGCTCCCTGGACAGTCCAAGGAGGAAAGAGAACCTTTAAGTTCAAACGACCCAGATGATTTACAGCAGGCCCCTAGTGCATCCTGAGTGTCGGAGCAGGCGGCATCACCCGCTGGCTGCAAGCCGTCTTTGGATGAAGTCTCTGCAGCACTTGTATCTGGTGCTGAAATGTTGACTGACTTTGTGTTACAGGAGATAGAGATGGAGGCTTGCTGGGAAAGCCTCTTCTTTCTCGGTGGTGGGATAGGGGGCACCTTCCCTTTGGCTGTGGAGTTCCTCAGTGGCTGGGGCATGCACTCCTTCTCTGTAGGCTTTGCTTCCTTGGCCTGTGTTTTAGCAACACCTTCAGGCTCTTCTGTGGCTGTTAGGCATACAGACCGGTTATCCTTGCTCTCAACAGAAGCATGTTGTTCCTCCACTGGTTCCCTTTGAGGTGTTTCACATTTTGCAGACTTATCTACACAGGGCTCCTGTGAAAGTCTTTCAGATAAACGCCTCCTGGGAGGGATGGAGGGCTGATCACATTTCTTAGGGACTGCTGGAGGGAGGTCACTGGATGAGCAGGGCTCTTTCCCTTCTTCTTCCATACTTTCATTGCCCTCTGTTTTCATTTCTGTTGGGCTCTTCCCTGGAGGCTGAAGAAGCAGCTGGTTGTCTTCACAGGCAGTCATGGAAACCTTTGATAGCTTTTTAGATGACTTCAGAACCTGGCCATGAGGAGGTGGCGGTGGGGGACGGCGAGGAGACTTCTTGAGACTCAGCGTGGTGGTGATGGCATGAGAGAGCTCAGAACTCACGCTGCAGCTTTTGGGAGGGGGTACATCTGGAGGAAAAGGATTACTGCACTCTTCTATAAAAATAGGATTCACAAACCACAGCCTGTCATTTCCTATTGACAGCTCAATTTCACATGAGCATTGGTTTGTGTCACTTGCAAAATGCTGGCTAGATCTTATATTATCTGTCTGGGTGGTGCTGAAGGCAGAGTCTTTCACAGCCTGGGAAATTCCCCCTCTCCTTCTCCTGTGGTTTAAAGAGGAGTCCCAGAAGCCTGTTAAAAATAGCAGAATTTGGCAATTATCATGAGAGAATCTTAACTTCTAATAGAGACAGACAGGTAGCTGTGTTAGTCTGAAATCAGGCAGAAGGCAGGGTGGGATGGTACCTTAGAGGCCAACTCCTTCAGGGAAGCATACACTTTCATAGGCAACAGGCAACTTTGTTAGATGCTATGAATAGACTAACTTCTTACAGGACATTGGAGAACCACTTTATATCAAAAGTGCACAAGCAAAGTTTCCGCCATGCTGGACCCAACCCCCGCCAAGGTCTAAAACACTGATTAATTTCTGAGCTTTTTAGTCTCTCCTCTGACCTCTACCTAAAAGTGTGAGAGGATTTTGAAGGGGATGTTTCAAGCTCAAATTAAGACAGGAAGGAAATAGAAATTTCATCAACTGTTTCTTGCCCCAGTTTGAGTTGTTCACACAAAAGAAACTACCACCCTTAGGAAGCTTGTCCATTGCTAAATGTGAGGGCAGCAGATAGTGCATGCTCAACAAACAAACCGACCAACCTCTTTATCTCATTAAAATCAAAATGTCACAATAGCCATAGCTCACTAAGGAGAGAATAGAATTTGGCCTGAGAAACTACTGCATAGAAAGTACTGAACGTTCCTTAACCATTGACCTAAGGCAGCGGTGCCAAAGATCTGACCTGCAAGGCCCCGGCACCAGGCTCCCACATGCCATACTAGGCAAATGCCGGACTGGTCAAGTATACATACAGTGCCTGCCCTGGCTGGTTTGGGGCTGTGCTGCACATGAGACCTGCACAGCATGCAGGCAGGTGCCACATGTAACGTGGGTCCCAAACCAGCTGGAGTGGGCACCCATGAGGTACAGTCCCAGACTGGCTGGAATGAGCACTGCACATGTTGGATCCAGCATGAGGGTGGGGCTGGTCTGGGGGCCTGATCCATCCCATAAGGCCAGCCACACACCATTCATCTGGTCTGTGAACTGGCCCTGCACCACTCCTCCAACCCATGAGAGAAAACGAATTAGACACTGCTGATCTAAGGCCAAAAACCCAGGCATGTTTCACGCTCTGAGATGTCTATGTAGTTAAAAGTCCCACACCCACCCCAGGCAGCACATAAGAAGTTGCCAGACACAGAGGTGGAAGATAGCTAGATATGATTAGACTGTGTGATGGGGAAATCCATAAACAGACAACAGGCATGTCTTGCACACACCCAGAAGGCAAGACACATCACCATGCTTCAGACAGGAAAGTGAACTGACCATTCCAGGAATCATAACAGTGGCTTGGGGTCCAAATCCTGCAATTACTTAGTAGCAGATACAGGGATGAGTCTGTGGTAAGAAGTCCCATTGTCATGGCTGGGACTGCTCACAGCAGCAGCCGCTATGGCTACAGGAAAGCTTTCAGGACTCAGCCCTTAGTTTTGGATTCAGAGACCCAAATTCTCCTCTCAATGACTCCAGCACACCCCTCTGAACTTCAAATATGGGTGAAATTTAGAGGAGAACTTGGCCAAAAATCAGCAGGACAACATTTGGGTTCATTTTGTACGGCCAAAACTCAGAACTGATTGATCCCAGCACCACTTTGATTTTATATACTCCAGTAACCCTTTTTTGTCTGAGGTTGGTCCTGTTGGTCTAGCACGTGTGGCTGCACAGGTCCTAACAAGCCAATCACTCTGCACACTCACTTGTCCTTTTATTCAAACTTATTCACATGTTCCATCCATCTACAGAATTAGCTCATACAGAGAAGCCTGTGGGTATCGCACATCTTTCAGGACACCCTCATAGCTTCTTGGAAGCATGTCAGGCAGTTTGGCCAGTGGACAGAAAGCTGGCCTGGTACTCAAATAACCTGGGTTCTTCTCTTATTCTGCCACTCTCTGGTGGCAAAAGTTCACTTCTCTGTGCCTCAGTAAAACATAGCTAATCCTATTGCTGGCCATGGTATAATACTTGGAAACCTATGGCCAAAAAGCACCATCTAAAAGTTGCATCATGTTATTACTACAGGCTGTTCTTTCCACACCTGAAGGAGTGCACAGGTACATGCGTGGAGTCACCATGGGGTAGGAATTCTGTTCTCAAGGCTACAAAGGGCCTATATAGAACCTATTCCAGCCCACTTCATACACCATCTTACAGAAGGAAAGATAAGACAGTTTCTTCCCATACAGCCCTGGACATGGAACGTTTCTGTTTTACTCCAAAGATTGGACTGGCATCCATGACTAATATTGATTTACAAGCATGTCACAGTGTTTTTATAGTCAGGAAGGTTTGTGGTATGATTACATTATGACCCCTGCCAGGGCAGTGGTGAGGGGAAACTGGACACATTTCTTAGAATAAATACACATTGACAGAGACGCTAGAAATTTCTGAGTATAAAACAACTGTGCACATGTGAGCATTCGTTTGTCATCACCGTTTCTGAGATCAGCAAGCAGGGTTAAATGCAGTGCAATGGAATTTTCTTATCTAGGGCAGCAAGACGGTGTTGCACCATTTCATGGGTTGAGGAAGTGAAGGATATGTCATCCATTTGCTAAGAAAGGGGAAGTTGCTAATTTTCCCCATTAAAGGACAAAGGTAAAGCTCTAGGCCTACACAGCTGCTTCACGCTGAAGCTATTCCAGCCCACTCCAGAAGCCACCCTGTAGAATGAAGGATAGAAAAACTTACCCATTACCTGCCCCCTTCCCACGCACAGTATGCTGCTGCCTGGGGGTGCATTATCCACAAGGTTAGAAGTTGTTGCATGAACCTCCAATATGCAGCAGAACCACAGTAGCTCTGCACTGAAGAGAGACTGCATTTTCACGTTGTCATTTCAGCAATGTGCAAATTGAATGGGCTTTCTTTTTCTGATAGAACCACACTCACAGTCACCTTTCAGTGCTCTATACAATATGACCTATGAGCCTTACTATAACAGACAAAACCTGCGCAGAATAATTCAGCTTGAAGCTGGACATCTGATTTCTGCCCCATGAGAATATGTGAACTTTGGAGGAAATGGAAATTGATAACCTTGCAAACAATGCCTGGTTTCCTTTTGGACAGGAAAAGTTGGTGGCTGCCTACCACGTTCTGCCTGTATAGAGTTTATTGTAAGAAGTAATAATATGACCCTAAATATTTCAGCCCATTTGACCTTATTAAGATGCACTAGAGCTCCAGGAAGCTTGTAAGATTTAGTACAACTCTCCAAGGTAACTTTCCAGGATCTCTTTTGTTTTCAGAAACCTCCCTTGGACCCAAAGTGCTATAATATGCACAAGACAAGATGCCATCACTTCAAATGCCACTATCACAGAAGAAAGAAGAGAAAGAAAAAGCCTACAGCTATAGGTTTTTTTTAAATGACTAGTGATTTGGTTTGTCTAACTCGTGGTTTTATTAAGAGCTCTTATTTCTAGACATTACTCAGAACTCGTCCATTGAAAACTAGGTCTCTTTAAGGGGGCTCAAACTGAGAACACAAAAATGTAAGCTCTTAAAAGCAGATCCCTTTAAAATCCCTTTAAAATTTTAAATCATCCCCTCCAAAATCCTCTCCCAATTAATCAAAGTGTTTTAGACCTGGGATGGTTTGGGTCCAGCATGGTAGAAACTTTGCTTGTGCTCTTTTGATACAAAATGGTTTTCCAATGTCCTGTTCGAAGTTTGTCTATTCATAGCATCTGACAAACCACACTTTTCTTTTTTGCTATACCTTTGAGTTACAAAGCAGCATTTCCTCAGTGGTTAGTATGGGTACCCAAAGGCAAAGAAATCTGGAGAAAACCAAAACTCAAAGCAAAACTGAGGTAGCCTGGAATTGTGAGAAGTGAATCTGGTGGTTAAATGTAGTGTAGCTTGTGTGAACTGAAATTGAGGGTGGGCAGAAGAGCTGGAGTTACCCAGGCTTATTTTGGGTGTAATTCAGAGTATTAAAAAAAAAAAACTGGAAAAGCCCGAAAGAATTCTACTACTTAGGTGATATATGTCATCACACTACAGATATCAGACAACTTAGCTGATTTCGTTTCCCTTCCAGTAGAAGAGGAAGATATTGAAAGCATTTCTAAGTACATTTATTTGACAGAAGGCATTGAGCAGTGTCCCTTTTCAGTTATATTCGTTGAGAGGTGTCAAACGCATTAGGCCCCATGAGTAGGATGAGTAGCGCAAAGTTGATCCATGGGCCAGATGAGTAGCTTGGTGCTAGTCCGTGGACTGGACTGGGCCTGCAGACTGGCCCCATGCACTGGATCCAGCACACCGGGCTAGTCCAATGCAGGCATTATATGTATCAGATCTGGCTGCTTATGCAGTATACAGCACGCATGCCAAAATCCGGCCCACACATTGGTCCCAGTGTTTGCCATATGTGGGTCCAGTCTTAGATCCACAGGCAGCACTGTGGACCACCTGATAGGGCTGCATAGGTTGGATCTAGCCTGTAAGCCATATCTTTGACACACCTGCATTACTCCATGTGGAAAACACAATAGGAAGAATCATTTTGCTGAGCAAATTAAAGAACCAACCAAGGTTTATGTCACATGAAAAACATAGCAGCTAACTGCTTCAGCAGGAATAAAAATTAGGCTTTGGGGATAATTTAGAAAAAAAGCAAAAAACCCAACCAAGTTCTTCAGCAGAAGAAAAGCTGAAACTAGTGCAAGAGCAAGGTGTTGAATACAAAGTTTGTCTTAGCAGAAGTAGGTTTAACAGTGAGGAATCTGAGTTGCTTAGCCAGAGTTCCAGCTCAGCTAACAGAGCGCAGACCTGAGTAGGATGAGGCAAGTGAAGTGTCTAAGTACAGCTGTTATCTAAGCAACTAGGCGTACAAAATCTCCTTCACAGGCACATGTAGACTGCAGAGTAACAGAAATCTGTTCAGGCCTGTTAGACACGAGATCTAATTTCTGGGTTGACCAATTTTCTGAAGAGTATAAAATTCCTGTACCTTGTGGCCACTAAGCACCAGCTCTCATGCAAAGCAGGGGAAGTATGCTAGCAACACAGAGCCATGCGAAAAAAGAGGTGCTAGAACATCACATCCTTCAGTCTTGGCAGTCTCTGAAGTACTTTATTTTCAGAATGGCTTTGCTCCAGGTGGCAGTGGGTTGCTAATTTGGAGCTAGGTAAAACAGTCAAAAATGCCTGGTGACTAGAGGATTTATCCTTGCTCAAACTTGAACCAGGAACCAAAAGCAGGAAGGTGCTTTTGCCATAAAGGAGCACACCATTAGCTGATATTAGTGATTACACGTAGAACAGCTTTCAAAGCCTCCAGGCACAACAGGCAAGACTGTTATAGCCCCTGCATCACACTGCATTTAAAATGTGATTAACCAGTTAATTATGTTTTAAATTGTAATCCAGCCATATGTTAAAGCAATTAAATGGTGCCATAAAAAAAGAAATAATACACAGTTATTCCACCAAAATGTGTAGTAACTTTGTTGCTGGTTCTTATCACATCTTTAACTGAACATGTAGCCATGTAGGCCCCTGTGCTTGGGAGCACTGTTAGCTGATAGTGCACCCCCTGGCTGGGAGCCTGGATCAGCTGACAGGGCTCCCAGCTGTGGGAACTTGTTATTTGCTCATTTAGGATGATACAGAAACTGTGATCCTGGCAATAAGATGTGCACTGGCAATAAGATGTAATAGGATCTGACGCTCAATCCTGCAATCATGCCTCCTGCCATGCATGTGTAGGATGGCAGAAATGTGATTGCATAGATCAGGTATCAGATCTCATTGCACCTTTACCTGCACATCTGGCAGGGGCCTATTATAAAGCAAGGGCCTTCCAAGCACTCCCATGCCCTTAAAAGCACAAAGGTAGAAATCATGTGTGATTGGCCCATTCACAATGATGATTTTGGTTGGTACAAACAAATAGATTTTAAAATTTATATTTCTGACCAAGGAACTGACAGGCTAAGAGTTCATCCATGTTGAACATACAGATTTGCCAAAAAAACAAACAGACACCTGATATTGAAATAACCACTTGAAATTCACCATGAAAAAAATCCCTCTCTACCTTCAGCCTTGGGTATTTGAAATCCTAAGATGAAATATGGTGTGCAGTCCTGTCATTAAAAGCAACACCCATCTTCATATGCAGAAAACATCCCCTTTATCAGGTTGACACCAAGCAACACAACACACACATTTGCCACACCCGAGCTGAGCAGGAGTACTGATGGATCAGATTAAATGCAGAGGCTTCACTGTTTATAGTTTTCTTCCCACACACTAGAGAAGGGGAATGTATGAAGTCAGTGAACTGCTAGAAGATGCTGGATGTTTTATCTTTCCATTTGCTTGGGCTTCCAACTAAATTGAATATTTGCCAATTATCCTGGATGGGGCCAGGGCACTCAGTCATTATGTTGGAATGTTACTTAATGCCTACAACTTCTTATCAGTGGGAGTGCAATTTATACATCTGGTAAACAGGCCAAAGGGATAGAGATGGGTTGAGTAATGTCAGACATGCATGGGCATGGGCAGAGGCCCCTTTTAGCATATCTAGCTATATGTATAGCAGGGATGTCAAACTCATCTGGTCCCATGGGCTGGGTAAGTGATGCAAGGCCAGTCTACAGGCAGGGTCAGACCCATGGACCCCAGCCAGAACCAGTCTGCAGGCCATAGTTTGACACTTCTGCTGTGAAGGAAACAGAATCCATCTCCTCTGTATTTGGGCTTCTTCACCTGTTCCAAGACCTGTTTTATCATAGCAAGTCCATCAGCCTTTTCAGTGAAGAGGTTCTCACAACTTTGTGCAAAGCAAATGTTGTTTTAAAAGACTTACCTATCCCCAGGCTAGAAATAATTTCAAGATCTTGGAAACTACTGGCCTCTAATACTGCTTGTGGCAGCTTCAATGTGAAGGGCAACAAATCCCTGTTAAAAATAAAGAAAGGAAAAAAAACTCCAGTGAGTCAAACAGCTTGCAGTTCATTTTTAGCAGCTGGATTTGCTGGTAACTGTAACTCAGTTCTGCAAAGTGGTGAACATCCTCAATTGCCACTAAAGCCCCAAACATACCCCAGAGATAGGAGAAACTTAAGAGTGGGAGGGATCTCTGGAGTCCTTACGCAGAGTGCCTTGAGTTTGTAATTATCCAATGTAATAGGCATTTGGCAAAAAAGGGTCCATGAGAACCTCGCCTGGGCCTTCTGCACACCATAGCCACAAAGCACTTGGAAAGCCTCCTCCGCACCCCAAACTCCAGTATCATATAGTAGGTCACTGGAAGAGAGCAGGAGAGACAAGGCTTTCACCAATGCCTTGGATCCCCCCACAGTTGCAGGGAATTTGGTAGATAATGCCTAGACAATTTTAGAAAGTGAATTATTCTACATGCTACAGACAAAAGCAAACCCCACAACAGTCTCTGCCAATTTAACTTGGAGGAAAATTTCTCCCTGGCCCTAAATCTTATAATCAGCTTACCCCTGAGCAAGGCCCGCCAGCCAGGTGCGTGGGAGGATTCTCAGTATTGCAAGCAGCATGAGGCCACCTCACCTAACTTTCCAGATCTAGCTAGCGACAACGCCCAAAGAAATCTGCAATTTGCATCAGTTGAGATTACTCTAGTTTTCAGCAGATTCTTAGCCCCAGTGCCATTCAGGTGGTTTAACCTCTGTGCCTCCATTTCTTCATTCAGGAAATAGCAATAATGAGACCAACCTGAATGGGGCTCTGAGACATTACATTACATTATGAGATTTTTGGATGGAAAAAGCTATAGCACTGCAAATAGGTACAATGCAATTACTTATTAGTTAATATTGGATTCTCTTTTCGGTGGCTCCTAGGCCTTCCTCTACCACCCTTCCCATCCCTCCAAATCTAGGTCTCTCCTTCACATAAAATAATTTAGATTAGATTTATTTATTTAGATTAATTTAAATTAGATCCTAAAGTACAGGGTAAAGTTGATAAAGTAGCCTATTGTATGATGTGACAAGAGGTAATGAAACATGTTATGGCAGGGAACTTGGCAGCATCCCTTAACTCTGTAGTCTCAGTCTTTGTGGCGGTTTTGGAAGGTGTGGAATTTTTCTGAAGAAAACAGAATTCATCAGGGAGGGCTGGCAAGAGTCATAGGAATATACCTGCCATCTGGGCTCTATGGGGAAGCTTTTGGGATTGCTGATAATTGTTTTGCCTTGGTTCACATCTAACAATAATTTGTAATACCATTTCTACCTAATCCCTCTCCTTACAAGGCCCTTGAAAGTCAACAATAAAATGAAACGGGCAGTGAGGCACAGGCTCTGGCTGGCTTTACATGTTAAAAAGCTTAGCTAGCCATTCAGCAAGCAGCAGGAAGTCATTTTGAAAAAAACTAACCTCATGACTGGTTGGTCTCTGTTTAAAAAAAAAATCTAAATGAC
Source organism: Crocodylus porosus (assembly GCF_001723895.1). Taxonomy (NCBI): domain Eukaryota; kingdom Metazoa; phylum Chordata; order Crocodylia; family Crocodylidae; genus Crocodylus; species Crocodylus porosus. Next base: position 89,548,544 of record NW_017728947.1, on the reverse strand, counting down.
ATTGCAGCTCTAAAAAGAGCTAGTCTGCTGACAGACGAACCTGCTGTGACCTCCTTTGTCCCTTTCTAAAGAGCATATGTTCTGCTGACTGTAATGTATACCCCATGGTTCTGCGTGCTTCACTGAGTGCTTGGCTGGTTGATTATTTTTAATAAGCTGAGATAGAGCTGGGATCTCTTTGTGGAAAATGTGTGGGTGTAAAAGAGGAACTGGGAGCTAACGCACTGGCCTTCTCTTACTATGTTCTTCATGTGCTTGCATTTATTATTGAGATGCATAGATCTGACTATGGAAAAATATTATTAAGCAGTGGCACTTCTAGAAAAAGATCCATTTCATTTGCAGGCCAGGCAGTTTACATGCAAGTCACCGAGTCACTCGTTGACTTATAGGTACTATTTTAGTGGTGCAAGGTAATTTAGCCACTTGCTAGAACAGATCTGGCCTTCGCCTGAGAAGAGACTGTCAGCAGTGATAAACTGTTTCCAATTATTTATAGATTATTATTTACTAGAGACTGAATAGAGGTCAATCCACTCAATCATTCAGGAGCATGCACTGGACTTCTAGGTGCTCCCCAGAGGGGAAAAAAAATCAGTGCTTAACCTTTTTTGTTACCTAATGCTGACAGAAAATTATTTCTCCATTTGCCTTCAGCAGTCTTACAAATCAGTAAAAACATCAAAAGAACATTTTATACCCCATAGTATCCTCTATAAAAAGGAACTAACAGCAAGGTCTTTCTTGTTACGGAATGTGCATCTTTAGCTGGGATATAGTCTACTGTGCTTATAACGCAGATGTGAACTTCCTCCCGCCCCCCATGGATCATACGGTTAGAAAATCTGGACCCAACTCTTATTAATATTCAGTCTGTTTTATGACACTGGCAACACAACTCACTATCATTGTTGGATCCTTTCTACAGCCAGAACAGTATAAAGTGACCTTATCATAAATCGATTACTGCTGTGGACCTGATCTAACTTGGAACTACGTATTGACAGCAGGCCAGCCAGGGTGGCATGGAACTCAGCACAACCTGCAAAACCTGACCCACAAGGGAAGCTAATTTAAACCTAGCTCAGATATGTCTACACTACACTGCAGGGTAGACATACCCCAAGCAGCTTCAGTCCTTTTGTGATTACTGTTATGGGACTGCAAGGGTGATTGAGGGTTATCTTCAAACTGCCAGCAGTTTAAATCAAATTTAAAACCAGACTTGATAAAGCAGGAGCAGCGCAAAAAGGATGCACTGATACCACTGTAAAAAGATTGGCACAAATGCATATTTTAGATTAAACTGAATTACTACAGATCCATAGATTAGATTACACAGGGTTAACATTAGATAGGGAATGACCCCTGATAAAGCAGAAAGGACAATATAACAAGCCTTTTCTATCTCTAAAGTTTGTATGGCACATTTTTAATGTTTTATTCTGAATTAGTGTGAAATATTTACTATTATTTGTCTAAACTTCCCATCAAATTGATAAACCACAGTTTTTCCTCAAGTTCTCTCAGCTCTGCTGGCAGTTTTTGCATGAGGTGGTTAATCCTTACACCCCCTCACCAAGCCCTTTTATGCATTCACTGCTCTGTAACAGACTGTGCACTAGTTTTGGGCCTGTTCCCACAGCCCTTCCTCAAACAAAACTCCCAGTGAAGTCATTGGGAGCTCTAGGCATCTAACTATTGTGAATTGCACAATTTAGCCCTACTCTAATAACAAGGAGCTGAAAGTTTAGTCACGTTCTGGAGCCTGCAAGCTTGAGCTGAGCTCAGCGTGAACCCGAGCAGGTATACAGTTGTGGTTAGATACTTACAGGTTTTACATACTTATAGGTGTCAACATGCATGCAAGCAAACCCCAGTGGTTTTGGTGAAGCTGTGCTTTTAGTTTTTTCAAATGTGAAAGCACAAAAGACCACTCCATGGTGGCAAAAGTCCATACATGAGGGCTGAACTTAAGGTCTATGTGAGCTAAACCCACCAAATTGACTGCAACTCTGGTAGAAGCACAATTGTAAGGTGCAGCATTTGGGACTGGCCAGTAGAAGCGTAACAGCAATTTGAGAGATGGGAACACACCATTTCCACGCAAAACTGAGGAATTTTGAATTTTATGACTAGGCCTCTTTGTATAATGGTCCGGCTTGGTTCCAGTCCTGACAAAACTGGGAAATGTGAATTCAGTTCTGGGCCAGAATTTCATTACTTGGGCTCATCTCTAATTCAAAGCAGCCGAACCCCACTTACACTCACATCTCATTTTCCTTACTTAAGAGGGAGAAAGAACAATCTCTGCTCTTATAGTTCTAAGTGCTTCTATTTGTGGACCTGTCATAAACCCAGCCTGACTCCAGTGAAGTCAGTGGAATTACATTGGTATTACCCTGAGAGCAGAATCTGGCGCTTGAACTGTTGGTTGCTTTGGGTACACATACATGGGCGATGTCTTGGAAAGGTGGTATTTACAAGCTAACCATCCTTTTGTTCCACCCCTGCATGACAGTAAAGGCCAGCTTCAAGCATGGAGTTACCCTAGGCCCACCATGAAGCAATCCCAATACAGAAACCTTGAGTACCACTTACCTACTGACGCAGTAGAATGCTACCAGTTTGAAGACATCCTCAAACACTAGGACAGATCCCTCCAGGTACAAGACTGATAAGAAACAAAAAAGTATTCAGCAGCTGTTTTCACTGAGCCCCATGGGAAAGAGATGGCTGAGTTTGGCTCTCACTCATCTTTGTTTCAGTGGCAGGGGAGGAAGAGGAGTTTAGCCATTGTTTGGAAGAATACAAATGTCAAAGAATTGGTTCCAGCTGGCGTACTGCAATCTATTTTTTTTCCAGGAAAATGTAGAAGGAACTGAGAGTCCATCTTAATACTAGTAAATTTAGGAGAAGCTAATGTGCTATGGTAACACTAGAAACAAAGGAACACAAAATATACGTGTATGCACACATTCCTGACAAATTATTTTGATTTCTGACTTTTGTGTTGTAAGCCAGAAAAGGATTATACCATCTACTACCATGCATACTTCAAGGAAAATCACAGAGAGAATATTAATGAACTGTAACAAGATACATGGTACTTTCCAGTAATCTAGATTGGATTTCTATGTTATAAGATGCTAATGCAACCCCAGTTATTGAATTTTGAAGGTTTACTAGATAGTTTTCTAATCACGTAATTCAGTACAATCTTGGTATATAATACAGTTCATATAAAGCAGTGTGGTCAGTTTTAAAACAGGAAGACAGTCTCTTTGATTATCTGCTTCAGAGTTTCTTTCCATGAAAACAAAGAGGCAAAAGCAGGAATATATGAGACAAGAAACAGAGTAATATTGCCATGTATAGTGAAGCACCACCTAGTGTTGAATATGTATTATCATTTCAATCACAGTGTGAACAACAGTACATGACAACACATGTAGTGTTATGAAGAAATGGAATTCCTTGGTTAACATTGACTCTATGGCAAAATGTGCATTTTGAGTTTTTCTATTCCAAGTGAAATTATAGCTGTTGGCTACATGTCCTGGCACCTTCAGGGCCTGGGAAGACCTGCATAACAAAGCCATATGTATATTATATAACTTGAACTTAACTGCCCTCTTATGTACACCAGTGTTGACCATGTTATACCACTGAAGGCAAGCGGTTGAAACCCAACTTGACTGAAGCAATGTTCTACCAATTTCATTCTGAAGAGCTAGAGTGGTATGAAAAATGCATGAAGAGATCAGACTCAGGTCTCTCTGTTCTGACCAGGATGACAGTTGACCGAGTGAACACGTCATTTCAATGCACAAACACAATTCAGTACTGTCATTCTCCTTCAGCGTAATTCAGAGATGGAGCTAAATTGCAACCCAGACCATAAACCTCATTTTCTATTCCCCAGATTTTGCTTAGGCTTTCATTAAGGATATAGCAAAAATCATTATTAAAACGAAAAAACCCAAATTCTTACCATATTTCTGAAACACTGTCAACCCTCATCCAGATATGGTTACCTAAAAAGTGTCCTTCATAATGAAACGCTATGGATGAAATCTTGACCTATGTGAAGCCAAACAATTTTTGCCACTGATTTCACTGGGGCCTAGATACCCAGCTGCAGGGGAGATACTCTCAGTACAGCAGAGGTAAGACAAAGGTGGCTTTAGTTATTATTGGGCTCCCCTGATCCTGGGGCAGCTGCAAGGTGATATGGTCCCCGGTGTAATCTGAAGCAGCCTCAGAGTTTTACTAAATTATACCTCTGGTCATTCTGACAGCCAGAGATCACTAGGTCTTGGGTACATCCAGGATTGCCTGTACACTGGTGGCTAAGCAGAGGTGGCACGCAGTGGCTGCACTGACTACGTATTAACTTCCAGGGACTCCCAGGGAACATTCAGCAAGCTACTTAGACAGCCATTGGGTTGGTTTGCACCAGCAGAATAGTAAAAGCAAGGCCAGAACAACCTCTTGAGCTCACATGCTCTTTCTTCCATTCTGGTTCTGTTCTACCTTCTTCCCTTTTACAAGTCCCAGGTCAGAGACACAGGTTCTGAGTTTGGCTATGAGGCATCAACATCCCTATCAGTCCTAATTCACAGCCCTCAGAGTCCTCCAGCTCCTCTGATTTACCATGTATGTTGTTCTTTCAAGCAGTCATTCCCTTAACACAAAGTGGTGTCTCCCATTGTCTCTGTCATAGGTGATATTGGTCTAGGACCCATGTTTTCCGCCCCCAGAGTGCTTTGCTGTGGTCTCTACTATACTGGATATTGCTGACCCCCATTTTTCGTTATATTTCCTATACAATTAAAAGCCCCTTTGAAAGTGAATCCACGGCAGAGTTGTTTCTGCTTCACCCTCATGACTTATAACCTGGACAAACATTCCTCCATCAGAGGGCTCTTCACCCTACCATCCTGCCAGACTTTTGTGTATAGAGGCATTGGCTGAAGGTGTCTATCTGAGCTTTTAAAGATACTGCACAATCTTTATAATACATTCTTAACAGTAATTCTATTCTGTGCCAGATGAGTTATGGACAGATTAACATCATCCTGTCATAGTGATATCATAATCTATCATACAGATGTAATTCATAACGCACCTTAGGCAAAAACATTTTTCAGTGCAGCAAGCTCTCCAAGCTATCCATTTCCCTGACAATTCTCCAGAAATCCAAGTATGACCCAAATAGGATCATATTGCCTGTTAAAGGATATTGATTAAGCATTTAGCAGCACCAATTTGCAATGTGTACAACTCATATCCTTCCAAATGGTGGAAAGAAAAACAAAAACATATAAAGCATGTAAATCCAGAGACTCAGACCTGCACCTGGAGACTGGGAGCTTGTGAGTTGGTTCGCATACATCTCAATTGATTTCATAAGGTTCCCCCCCACACACTCACACTGTGCTTTTGCAGCCCTTGTTTTCAGATTAGATTAAAATAACCAGATAACCCATTTGGGGCTTGCAATTTGCAGCTGCAGCTAACAGTGCACTTTTGCATTTGCAAATGGTTACAGATGTTATGGGAGTAATTTGTTCTTGGTCTGTCCACTCATTTTGTACATGTACAACTAAGTTGTTTAGGAGAGTAAAACTGGTAAAATCCCCAATAAAGGTGCCTTGTCCCAGTACAATTTAGTTCTCTGCTCATACAGGAACATCATGTCCAACACTTCGTTTTACTCCAGAAAGTTTTATCACAACTTTTCTGACAGCATACAACACTGCCATGTTGCTAGAGTGCATCCATGTTTGGCTGCTTTGGCCAGTGATGTACATCTTCAGAGCACTAGATTGTGTTGGCAAAAAATGCATTACACAGTGTGTGGCCAGTGTGTCCATAACACTGGTCAGAGTGCCATGTTTTGAGAAATTTGTGCAGTGCACTGTGGGATGCTAGGACTCTCCAGAGGGGAACTGTGGGTGTTTGAGGTCAAGTTCCCACACCTCCCGCTTTTTTCATCCAATGATCTCCTCTCTTATACACCGATTTACTATCTCTTTGCCATCTCACTACTAGAACAGGGGTTGTCAACCAGAGGTATGCGTACCCGTGGGGGTACTTTGAAAGGTCCTAGGGGGCGAGCAGGGATGAAGTGCCGCCACCCTGCACCACTGCCTCACAGGAGCAGGGCCGGGACAGGGCAAGAGCAGGGCTGCACAGGTGCTGCACTGCCGCTGCTCCACCGCTCACTGCACCTCCGCTCAGTGTCTGGCTGCTCGCCACCTCCACTCCCCCCACAGGTACACTTACTAAAAGAGGGGCTGCCAGGGGTACAGTTATTAAAAAAGGCTGAAAACCTTGTACTAGAAGAATGAGTAGATAAGCAGAGCTGTCATTTGGTGGAACCAATAATAATCTTCCTCTACTTCAAGTAGTCATTAGGCTCTGGGGAACTTCTGCCTGTGATTTCTCTGCAATACCATAGCAAGTGGGGAGAGAGGGGGAAGCGGAGTGACTGCCCCGAGCACCAAAACTAAGGGGAGCCAACAGGCACTGCCCAGCTGGGGGGCAGGGCGCGGGATGGAGCCATGATGGTGTGGGGACAGGGGAAGGGTGGCTCCTGCCACTGTGTGCACTCCCAAGCATGCGCCCCTCGGATCCATGTGCAGGGTGAGGGTTGGCTCCTGCTGTGGGCTTGCCCTGGGTGCCAAACTTCCTTGCTATGGCACTATTTCTCTGTCCAGGTAGAAATGCTTTTGTGTCATAGTGGTGATGATTTTGTGTCACCTCTTCCTCTTCCCTTCAATTGTTCCCTGCAGAATCATGTTAGCCAAGCCTGTTGCTCAGATCACATGACCAAACCATTCCACTTTCTGTCCTTTTACTGCTGCTTGTAAAGGCTCTTGGGATCCAATTATCAGTTCCTTCTTCTCTGATAGAGTTGTTAGTCCTACTTCTGAAGAATTCTTCGGAGACACCTGAATTCAAAGGCTAGAATTCATTGTTTTGTTGCTGCTGGAGGCCATGCCTGTTCAGCCACTCAAAGAACTTTTACCATAAAATGAGGAGACTATCCTTCTAGATTTCATCCAGCTTTGGGAGTTTGGGTCACAATTCTACTTTTGATTTGTGTTTCATGTTCTCTCTTTTGTGATGGTAGTTTCAAGGTACCTGTATGAATCCATTTGTTTGTATTCTTGCCTTTGATGTATACACACATTGTATTTGTATTTCTTGTTGATTACCAGAATTTCCCATCGTCACTACTTTACTTTATTTCTGCACTGCTCTTCATCCTGTAGGCAGTCGCAACATTATCTACTCTTGCTAGATTTGCCAGCTCTGGTCACATTCCACCTCCTATCACATTCATATTGTCTGCAAAGCAAAGGTAAAGGGGCTTTCCAGCTTCAAGTGATACTGTCCCTTCAAAGAACTGACAAAGAGAAAAGGTAGAGCAGACATGGTGAGAGAGGACACCTGTCTTACCACAGGTCTACAGAACCAGTTAGAATATGTCATTTGCAAGGGCCATCCATGGTCTCTACATTTCTATAGAGGACTTCAATCACGGTTTTGATTCTTTTGCTGATGTTATACTTCTCCATCACAGCCGATAGCACTCCCTGTCATACAAGGCCCAATGCTTAATCAAAGTCTATGAAGTTGTTTCTTTTGATGCTCTCTATATTTTTCACTCAGGATTCTCAGGCTAAGGATTTGCTGCACTTCACCTGGTCTTGAAACCTGCTTGCCTTTCTGCAAGCAGTACCACTACTTGAGGTTGTTCAGGAGTACCAGTTTGCTTAGGTGACCAGTTTGGCTGATGGTGTAGTAATTAGTGCAGCATTCTGGGAAACTATAATTACAGTAGAATAGATCATGGTCATACAGCTTGCTACCTCATAAAACTATTTCGCATGTTTTGTGAATTGTATCAATCACAGCAACATGCTCCATTCTCTATTCTTGCTGATTTGCCAGTTTGAAGATTTTGTGCTGCTTCTTCAACAACTTCTCAAGTATAAATCAGTCTCTTCTACTTCTTGTTCACATGCATGTCCATTGATGATGTCAGGATCAGAATTTAGATTGTGGCTGTATAAGTCACCACAGTTCTCCAACCATCTGTCTGCAACAACTTTTAGTTTCTGTTTAAAGGCACTTGTATTTGTCCTAAATCATGGATCTTTTTTCCCTGTTTTTTGGTTAGTTTCCTGACTGTATCTTATGCGTAGAACATAAGAAGTGACATACTGGGTCAGATCAATGCTTCATGTAGCTCAGTATCCTATCTCCAGCAGTGGCAAACAGTGGATGCATTAGAGGGAGAATATCCATCCTCTTTCATACACTGCCTGGCATCAACGATCATTAGCTTAGGGATATCAGAGGATGCATCCAACTGCTCTGATTAACAGCTATTGATGGACCTGTCTTCCATGAATTTGCCTTATCCCTTTTTGAACCTGGTTATACTACCTGCCACTATCTGGGAACAAGTTCCACAAGTTAACCATATGTAAAAATACTTCTGCTTGTTTGTTTTAAATTTCAAAGAGCCTATTTCTTCTGTTAATTTCACTCAGTGTCTGCTAGTTCTAGTGTTCTGCAATCTGATGAATAACAGTTCACTATTCAGATCCTTCACAATTTTATAGAATGATATCATATTGCCTCTCCTCCTCCTTTCCAGACTGAATTATCTTGGCCACTTTAGTCTGCCTAGTACAGCAGCTGGTCCATACCCCACCTCAGCTGCATTTCTCTGTATGTTTTCTAATTCTACTGCAGCCTTTTTGAGATGTTGAGACTCCAGACGTGCCTCTTTTCCTGCAAGTTGCCTCTGCTGAGTTGACACTATTTACCCAATGTGCAAAATTGAATCTGAATGTCAAACTTCCTGTAATGCTCTGCTTTACCTTCCTCTGCTGTACCAGTTTCCTTCTTTAGCTATGTAGACCTAGAAGGATGCAGATAAACCAGGACTGTCTTGTCTTCCCTGGTTTTCCCAGCACCTCTTGAGTAACTTTTTCAGAAGTTGCTCAGTCATCTGTGCTGTCTTTCAATCCTCATTACCGAGAGGCAAATCTTCCCTCAGTTTGACTTGAAACTGTTCAAGTCAGTGCGCCTCTGCTTGTCCAATTCCTGCTTTACCCTGAGGTGTCTTTCTTTAGGCTGCTTCTCAAGTTTAATCTTTTATGGTTATGATGTCAAGATTGTGATGAAGCCTCATGTCAACTCCTGGGAAAGCTCATATGAACTATAAATCTAATGAAGTGTTATGAGTTTAGGGGTTTGTCGCTATCAAATCTAATGCATCCACTGTGCTGTACATTGACCTGTGATTCATACCCTTAAAACTTCTCGTTGTCCATGGGGGTTGAGCAAAAGGCATATTTTTACAGGATATGCTGGTGTCTTGAGACAAGTGGAATATATCTTTGACTCTAGAAAGAAAGCATTGTTTTCTAAGTGTAATGGCTGCTGAGAAGTAGACCTCTACCTGGTTTGCTCCATCAAGGTTTGGGACATCTAAGTTTTTCAGCTAAGGAGCTGGGTTGTATTTTGATACATTTCCCTTTTCTTCCACCATGGGTTCCCACCATGCCCTGGTCTCACAGACTTACGACTCAGAACTCCCAAGCATCTCCAAGACCTCATCAGCCTTCTTTGTCCACTTCTATTTCCTTCTGGTCATGGTTAGAGTTGCCACAGTTATGGTGGGGTTGGGGCTCTTTTGGGTCCCCACTGAGACACTGCCAGATAAAAGGAATTAACATGCATCACTGCTCAGTAAAATATCCCAAGTACTGCAGCAGTGAAAGCCCCAAGATGTCAGCAACAGCATTAGCCTCCTTTGTCTTCTGGTTCGGCTACCAAAGTTATTTCCCCTTTTCCTGACAGTGGAGATCATGCCTGTCATAGCACAGCCTCTGCTTTGCAATGACTATATTTTTGTGTAAATTTTGTTGTTGACCTTGCACTACCCCATCTTTTCACAGGCTGAGGAAATCCAGGACTGTTCTACTGGTTCAGGTGGCACTATGCGGTCAACTGATTCTGTAGCTTCACAAGGAGCCTTACCTGTGTTTTCAAAAAAAAAAAGAGAGGCAGCAGAAAGAGAGGCATTTCCTAATTCACTAAGTTTTACAGGGGAGGGAAGGGGAGGCTTCAGCCTTCTGTTCTGGTAGGACCGCTGGACAGCTGGATTAAAACATTTAATTAGAGTGGTCCCTGCTGCAGGGGTAGGTGCATGGTGGTATTGCTGCTGATGGACTAACACAAATAATACATCTACAAAGGCAGACTACCAATGCCAGTAAGGGGCTTAGCTGCACAAGGAAGTGGCTTAACTTGTTTGGCACAAGTTCAGGGTTTTGTCAGTAAGACAAATGGAGTATAGATGCAAACAAGGTTGTGTCAACAGAAGGTGAACATTACTGGTAACACTTTGTAGTGGGGAACAGGCCATAGAAATTTAAAACGACCCAGCCTGTACTGGGTAGTCAAAAAAGGGGACAGTAAAGCACATGAGTAGATACACCCTGCCTCTGACCCTTAGCTTTGAGGGGATGACTTTAGGTAGAAAGAGGGTGCATTTACACATGTGCTTTACTGAGGAATAAACTGATCAGCTCCACAGTAAAGCATTGCCATCTACACATGCACCAGTATTAGGGCACAGTAAACTAATTAATTGCACTGTACAATAGTACTGTCAGGGACAGTACTATTTTATAGCAGAATAATTAAACTGCATATAAACATGTGTGGACAGTGACCACAGGTGCAAATTGCACCTATTTAGCCCAGCCAGCTGGGGGCCAGACTCCCGCTTCCTGTCAGCACCGACACTACCACTTGGAGCCTGGAACTGAACCCCCAGGCCTCCTGGCAGCTCGGGCCTGCTCTGCCCCAGATCAAATTGCTGCTGGCCTACATCCACGTGTAGATGCTGTACCTGGGAGTAGTTTACCCAGGTACACCATTCGAGCAGTTTACTCTGGCTCAAACAGCACTGGAGTTTATTGCTTTGCATTAATTGCATGTGTATATGCACTCAGGTAGAGTTAAAATTCATGGGATATACAGTTTATGATAATTTTGTTTACTAAGCATCATTCTTCTTCCTTGCTTGCTCTCAGTTACCAATATATTTCTGTGAGTCTAGCACACAACATCATGCCACTCTTTAATACAGACTCAATCATCAGCTGAATAGAAAAGGCATAATTTAAAGCATAGTTTAAAAGAAGTAATGTGGTATCTGGGAGGGAAGGCCCAAGTATGAAACTTCTGAGAAAACTGAAGTGGCACAAGGGAAAAAACAGTTTCCAGCTATATGTACAGGTGAAAAAACTGCTTTGAAAGGGTGGAGATTAGTAGAGTTCATCAAAATGATGAATGTTTCTAACTGAAAGGACTGCAGTCCTTGCCCACAGCCACTCAAGGAAGTACGGTCTTGTGATTAAAATATCAGAGCGGGAATTAAAAGTCCTAAATTCTTTTCTGGCACTAATATCCTATGTGGCCTACTGGTTCCTCATGCATCAGTTTCCTCATTGGATTTGATGAGTGTGTACACATTTACATTCATTGGCATCTTTACATGTGCTCCAGGGTTTAGGAGTGCTTTAATCAGAGTGGCTCTCAGAGAATTAAAGGGCCCCACCATGTCTTGTGTATTCAGCATCCTGTGCTTCAAAAGGGCAGTGGGGGAGTTTTAACTAAAGCTCGTTCAATGAAGCGCAGGGACACAACATACAAGATGTGGAGACTGCTGGAGCATGCTAATCAGTACACTCCAGCAGACTCCAATCCACCATAATTACAGCATGTCAGAGCAGCATCCCTGCATGTCTACAGGCACCTTTTAATATTAGATAAGCTCATTAAGATTCTCAAACAGCAATACCAGGGCAAAATATCTTTATATGTCCCAGTTCAATCCCTGAGACAATGGCATTGGTATTTGGAACACTGATTTAGAGTAGCTGTTTTAGAACCGAAGATTGCTTTGGGTCCTGTAGTTTGCAGAGCAGTGGAAGGCCACATTATGCTAGAACAGCAGCCATTGTCTCTAGTTCTGCAATGATTAGACAGAGATTTTACATCATTCCTCCTGGGAATGAAAAGCAAGCACAAAAGCCAAACTGGGGATTAAAGTAAAGCTAAGAAAACCATGTGGGCATCTCTCCAGCAGGTTTCCACACAATCTCACTGACCTAAAGCTCAGCATAGAAATCGGGTGTTTTTTTTTTCCTTTTAAACTCTTTATGATGAACTCCAATTGACAGAAAAGACAAACATCCACTGGTAAGCAACAGAGCACTTTTTGCTGTGGCTGCAGGACAGGGCTAGAAGCAACAGCCTTAAGATGCAGCAGGTGAAATTTAGGCTGGAGATTAGGAGGAAGTTTCTGACTATGCGAGTAGTCAGGTCTTAAAACGGGCTAGCTAGAGAAGGTGTGGATTCTCCATGCTTGGAAACTTTCAAAAGCAGGTTAGACAGACACTAGCTGGGATGGTTTAATCATGCATGGTCCTGCCTTAAGCAGGGGGGTGGATTAGAGTCACTAGATGACTTTGTGAAGTCCTTTCCAGTCCTACTTTCCTATGATCCCAATGTGCAAACCACACAGAAAGCTGGCAGAGCTTTGCCTCTAAAGAATGTATGCACAAGTGCTTCTGATTTCAAATAGGACCAGCGGTCGGTGACCACCCACAGACACCACTGGTGGTGTGAGTGGCAAGGGGGTGGGGTGAGCAGTGACCACCCAGAGGCATGGCTGGCAGTGTCAGTAGCGCTTTTCTAAAGGGGTGCACCATCTATCTGAGGGGGTGTACATGCAGCCGAGTGTACCTCCTACACATCACCAAAGCCCAGAGCTATCTGCAGGAAGGGAGGGGAGAGAAGGGAGGGGAAGCAAGCTGCAGACTGGGGACTGTCCAGCCTGAGCTGAAGGTGGGGACGGTGGATTGGAGCCCCCCACCTTATGCCCCACCCAGGTCCTCAATTGGCTCCAAAGTGCGGCTTGATCCCCCAAGTGCCTGTTGGGTCAGGGAGGCAGCTCTAACTTGTGGAGCTTTATGTAAAGCACCATGAATTAAAGAGTGGGGGCCTGCATGTCTGCCAGTGACCCAGTTGATTGGAGCAGGGTCCATGGTGGCTAGGAGGGTATTGCTGGATAGACGGTGTATGTTTTTACATTTTTGTAGAAAATCTGTTGTGTCTCGGATAAAACTCAGTCTTTGGGCGATGAGAGGTTTTAGGATAGATTTGATGAAACCTGGTATTTCTTCAGTTAGGGATCCACAGCTGGAACCTATCGCCAAGGCAGATCTATAATTTCCAACCATGGAACCCTAACAGAGGAACGACCAGGTTTCACTGAATCCACCCTAAAACTTCTGGTCACCCGAAGACCGAGTTGTATCCAAGACACAGACTTTCTACAAAAATGTAAAAACATAGACCACCTTCCCAGCAATACCCTCCTAGCTACCATGGATGTTACCAGTTTATATAGCCACATCCCACAGCAGGATGGCATCCAAGCCTGCCTTGGATATCTACACAAGCAAGTTAACAACTCAGAGTACAGACCTCAAGATATACTGAACTTACATAATTCATCCTTACACACAACAACTTCGGTTTCAACAACCAACACTTCCTCCAGACCATAGGTACCATAATGCCCCCCAATATGCCAACCTTTTTATGGCCCACCTGGAATAAGAATTCCTCAAGAACTGAACTATTAAACCCATGCTATACCTAAGATATATAGATGACATCATCATTTGCACTGAAAACCTGGAATCTCTGATTGATTTCCATCATGAATTCAAGAATCATCACCACTCCATCAGACTCTCTCTTGAATACTCCGGCATCAACATTTCCTTTTTAGACATCATGATCAATATCCAGAATGGTAAAATACAAACCACCATATACAAAAAACCCATAGACCAACATACACACCTCACAAATCTCAAAAGGGCTTTCACTCAACAAGGACACTCCTCTGGAGAGATAGACTGCACTTTTGAAAGAGCCACCTGGACACCACATGAAGAGCTACTGCAGTACAAAAAAAAAATCCCCACGAATTGCACACCATTAGTTATGACATAACATCCTTCCCTGGAGCCTATACAGAAAGTCCTTAAACAATTGCAACCCATACTAAAAGAATACTGAATTTTTAAAGAGATCTTTCCAGAACCACCCCTCCTAGCCTTTAAACAAGCACTGAACTTTGCTAACCTCATCACCAGAAGCAAACTTCCCATTGGTGACATGAAGGGGGTGCATGCAGATGCATGTGCACCCCCTGAGATTGGCAGTGCACCCCCTGACAGAAGCACTGCCGACACGGCCGGCGGCACCTGCAGGCAGTCGCTACTCGTCACCACCACGCCCCGCCACTGCCACTGCTGCCTGCAGGCGGTCGCTGTGCCCCCGCAACCTCCAGGGGCACGTGTCGTTCATGAAACTTCCTATGGACCAAAACACACCAAATGGATCCAGACCATGCTGGGACAAGAAATGTAAAACCTGCCAACACATCTCCACCACTCCCACAATAACTACACCCCACAACAGAACCATCAACATTCCTGGACCTACACCTGCACCTCCAGAAACGTAATATAAATTGCATCCAGTGCACTGAATTCCCTGATGGAAAATATGTAGGAGAAACCAAATAACAACTGCATACCAGAATGAACGCACACTGAAAATCCAAAGACAAAAATATCCAGTTACCTGTGTGTGCATACTTTTCACAAGACAATCATTCTCTCTCCAATCTCTCAATTCTAATCCTCAAAGGGAATTTACAGACGAGCCTACAAACTTCACTTCATAAGTCTACTGTATACAAAAATCATGGACTAAATATAGACATTGGATTTATGGCACATTGCAACCTGCTTACCATCTGATGACCCCAGGTAACCTGCCTGCAGCTGACTAGCTACATTCCTTCACACATTTCCCTCCTTTTTCTCCCCCTCCCCTCCTATTTCTATCCATTGTCTCCCAAACTACCACTCATTTGCATTTTCACAGACCTGCATGTTGCAAATTAGCTTCTTTTCTACCTTGGAAAACACACAACACCAGCAGGGTCTCCCTATGCCTGGAGAAGGGCATCTGTGCCCAAAATCTTGCAGAGAACATTTTTTCCAACTACTCGGTCTAATAAAAGATATCATATCTACTCAAAGAACCCTACCTGCCTTTGTCCTTAGACCAATGTGGCTACAACCAACAGCCCTGAGATCTGGGAGCTACCCCTCTCCTTTGCCCACTTCTCAGAAAGCAACTGGCTTGCAGCTCAGCACTGTTTGCCTGTGGTTTTGTCGGGAGCTCCTCTGCATTGACCAGCTATCCTCCCACCCTACTGGTTATATCACACCTCCTGCTTGCAGGCTACTTCTCTTGCAACTTCCTGCAGCTGCTCCTGGCCCTGTGCAAGCCTCAGTTTCGCCTTTCTGCTTCACCCAGCTGATCTTAAGGTTGCCACCCATTGCGGTAAAATGTGATTAGGAGACAATCCCAGCTGTCAGGCAGCCTGCTATCTAAACTAATCTCCACTGCCAGTTTCCATAGCTGCCACTATCATCCAGACACCACATGCCCTCAACAGCCCTTGGCCTCGTTTCTGTGTCCGATCCACCATGCATCCTAGGTGTCACTCTTATTTCCAGATTGTATGCATCACAGAACTCACTGCTGAGCAGAAACCGAACCCTGACCCTGCTCCACCCGGAAGCACCAGGGACCTCAGTCTTTCCATCCAGTTTATTCTGAGTGTTCGCCCAGGAAGAAGCCAGCAGTTGTATTACAGCATATTATCAGTGAGGTGTAATGACTGCAGTTATCTTTGCCTTCCTTATTTATCCAACACAGTTATGCTTTAAAGCAAAACAGCTGTGTTTTCTTTGCAGTGCGATCAACACAATCTCATTGAATATTTTGGCAACTGGTTTTGTCACCTATATTTTCGTGAGGTGGTTACCTTGGCAATTGCACCTTTGTGTGGTTTGTCACCGAATGACAGCACCGGCTAGTCAAAAAAAAAAAAATCTTTCATCTCTGCAATAACAAGTTTAGCCTCTAATCCATTAATAGGAAATCAGAGACATAAATAGCCCTTCACTTTTTTTTATATAAATGTAGTTCCTGCTCATTGTGTGGAGATTTACAGTATTAGGAATTCTCTTCTCATGGTCAAAGCTGAAGGGACCAACTGTGGATTTTACTCATTCACAAAGAACAAGACTGTCTATGTAATCTCGACAAGCAGGTTACCCAAAACCCTTTGATCTTGTTCAGGAGTTCTATAGGCCGCTGGTGAGAAAACACTCTGGACAACGCCTGTTTACAAAGGTTAAAATAAAAGACTTTTTTTTCAATCACAATCTCTCTGTTGAGTTAGCTTAACAGGAATAGAAAACCACTCCGTTTCTGTGCACACAGTTTACTCCCATGCCAGTTTAACCCCATTTCAGTGCTGTCAGCTCATCATTAGATAAGAGACTACAAGACTACTGCACGTGACATTACCAAGGTTTAAAGGTGCTGTGTCTACAGGTTTGGTAATGGGCCTTTTCAGTCATATCAAACTACCGTCTGTCAGTTTGAGCTAACTGCCTTCCCACATATTAACGAGATGTTTGGTCCATATAAAATGGAACTGCATTTGGAAACATCAGGCCCCAGGTCCAAAATAATAAGACCTCTTTGTTCAACCTAATCTGATGCAGTCTAAAAATGCTGTTGCTAGAGCAAACAACCTTGATGAGAATCACTGTGCTGCTTTGTGTTCCTCAGCTGTTCTACCAGTATAAGGCTCTCTGCCAGTGAGCTATCTCCTGACCAGAGGGATGAACTTGATCTAATAGTTTGAGGTTGGCAACGCACAGTCTGTGGGCCAGACTGGCCCACAGTGCTGGAGTGCTTAACCTCTGCCCGTGCCGGTGCTGGGTAGCAAAGAATTCTGCAAGGGCTATGTAGCAGGGCACTAGGGTGCCTGCTACTAATAATAGGAAATGGATTCAGCTGCCATTTATTAGGGCAGCAGGTGGCAGTTGACATGGGAACTAATTGGATCAGCTGACAGCCAGGGGGCAAGGGGCAGGGGCAGGGGCAGGGGCTCGGGCTTGGTGGGAGAGCTGAGCAGCCTGAGTCGATGGTTGCAGCCTGACCACTCTGACCAGCTGCAATGATGCAGGGGTAGAGAACCCTGACGGAGGTATGAGAGAGCCAGCATAGAGTGGAGTTGGTATTATAAGCTCGGGGGGTTTATGATGTGTTATAGCCGGCTGGCTTTTAGTTCTGTTGAGTTGTGATTATTACACCGGAGGACCGGGTGAGGCTGTAGGGGTGGAGGAGGCCTCAGCAGGAGCTCCCCAGTAAGGAAGGGGAGTTCCTGGCACCATGGAGGGTGCCGCGTTGTGGGGTAGTCCAGACCCCAGCCCATTGGGGCGACTTCGGGAAGAGTCCAGTAGAGGCGGAAGCCCAGTAGGGCGTGGGCCCAGGAAGGTGGGTCTAAGCAGTGGGGGGGGGGTCCTGCCCCCAGCCCAGCGTGGGCATTACTGGGACAGGCCCCAATTGGAAATCCCAATTGGGAAGAGCCCCAGTGGGGCATAGGCCCGAAGAGGCGGGTCTGGGGGCCAGGTAAGGCTAAGGCCGCCTGAGCCCCAACCCTGGGAAGCCCGAGTCAGGCACAGAAGGCCCCAGTGCGGGCGGGCGCGAGGAGCGTGAGCAAAGGCCCCAGTGCGGGCGGGGAGCGCAAGGGGCGCGACCACAGGCCCGAGTGTGGGCATAGAAGGCCCCAGTGTGGGCGAGGAGCGCAAGTAAGGGCCCCGGGGCAGGGCAGCAGAGCGCAAGAGGCGCAATTACAGGCCCGAGTGCGGGCAGCGAGCGCAAGGAGCGCGAGCAAGGGCCCCAGTGGGGGTATAGAAGACCCCAGTGTGGGTGACGAGCGCAAGGAGCGCGAGTAAGGCCCCAAGGCGGGGCAGCAGAGTGCAAGAGGCGCGATTACAGGCCTTTTGCTTTTTGAACCTTTTGAGAATGAGAGGTCACGTTTTTCTCTGTAACCACAAGGGGTAAAACTCACTTGAAAAATCAATAAAAGCTTAGACTTTTATGTGGTCTCTAGATTTTAACAGCAGGGGCTATAACAGGAAAAACCTGAAACACTGTGAAAGTTTGCAACCTTGCTAAACAAATATCTCCATTAAAGAGATAAATCAGCACAAGCTGCCAGTCTTAACTGGGAGGCTAGGGAGTGATCAAACCCTTGAAACAGAGCTGTCCCCTCACCCATTCAGGTTTGAAGGACACTGACACTGTCAAATGACCTGGCACATGCATTGTCCCCTGTAAGGATTTTGGACTTCAGGGCTGTTAATCTAGTATCATTAACACAACATTTATTAAAAGAAATGTGAACAAAATAAATGAGCAGGATCTGTCCTTAATTAACAAAGAGATTCAGTTTTAGCATGGGTGTAAACAAAATGCAAACAATTCCACTAGCATCCTGCAGCGTTTTGGGCCAGTACAGAAGGCCTAATAACAACATACTTACTACTTTTGTTTATAGATAGCTTCTCCTCTCTTCCCCCATCCTGCACAATATGTACGTACGGACCATCTTGTGCAAGGTCAAGGAAAAGGGGAAGGTGTGGGGTTTTTCTAAGAGATACATGAACAATGTTCCTGCACAGGTCTGGGGTAACTGGAAGCACAAAACCGTCAGCTCATGACATATGAATGGGGATCATTATATTTATTTAGATCTAAGCTCTCAAGAGACCTCGGAGTTCTCCAATAACTCACACTGCACTCTGCTTATTATTTAAATACCACATAGACCACCCCCTCCAGAGGCACTCTTACACTGTCTTAAAACTTCCTGTAATAAGAGGCCGAAGTCCCTGTTCCTTTAAGAGGGGAGAGCAGCTGGCTGCTGTAGCAAAGGAGAGCAGGCTGGCCATCAAGCCCAAGTGAAAACCCTTGTGTGTGTACCTGGAAAGCCATGTGGCAGGAAAGAGTGGGACTTTGGGGCACATAAGCCTGGTGCCTAAGCCCAAATGGGCAGGCTGGCTCTATATGCCACAGGCAGAGGAGCTCTCAAGAGAGAAGGGCTGCTGGAGGCAGGCACCCAAGCCACTCAAGAGAGCTGGAATGAGAGAGCTTCCGAGGGCTTGCTGGGGACATTGTGCGTTAGTTTGTGAAGCAGCTGGCTTGTGTTTGTGTTGTGATTCAGCCAGATTCCAGAGGAAATGGATTGTGGCTGTAGGGGAGGTCTGGAGGCACAGAGCAGGGTGCCAGGGGTATTCTGTGTTTTGAGACCAGTTTTGGTAAGAGATGCACGAGGCTGAGGTGCAGGAAGCCAGGGTCCAAGGCAGTGGACCTGGGCTTAGGGGGCTCAGATGGAGCAAAAAGGTCTGAAGCCAGAAAAGCTGAAGCCTGGACAAGGGTTTTGGGGCCTGGAGGTCCCCTCCAAGTGGCACTGGAGAGTCATCAGCAAAGTATGGGTGGGGCTATGGGGTCAGCTGAAGGTCATAATATAGCCCAGAAGGCATGCCATGGGCAATCTGAATGGAGATATACCCCCTGTAGTCCTTGGGGCAGAGTAGCCCCAAGGATTGCTATATGGGAGGAAGGTATCCTTAGGACTAGACAAAGAGAAGAATACAGCAAAGAGGTTACTCTGGCCTCTAGAGGTAGCCTCCCCTTTCATATATATTAAGATCAAGTGGTGGTAGGTGAGAGATTGGGTGGAGGCAGCCAGAGAGCTCTGGCAGGCAAGCCTGACAGCAAGAGGGCATCAGACACCTGGGAAGGTCAGATATCCCAAGCCTGCTACACTTTCTAATACCATTCAGTTCAAGTAACTATAGTCCAGAATTATAATGTTTTCTTTTCATTTGGTGCTTGGAAAGGTTGAGAGCCAGTGGGCAGGATTGAGGAAACAGCTGAGCCAGCTTGATAGGCATGAAGAAGCTTGGCATGTGCTGGGTTAAGGCAGTTGGATGTGATGCACTGAAGAACATACCGACCTCAAACAGGTAAAGAAATCATGGAAACTTAGCTTTTGGACTGCCACCACTTCACCTTTGTTCTTTGACTCTTTCCTTGGTCAACATGAGGAGACAGGACAACAAGCAAGCTAAACTGCCCCCAGCTGACTCTGGCTACCTCAGCTGGCATGGCTGCCAGCTAATAAACAACAGCTCTTTCAGTGCCCAGCAAGGTACTCAATAGAGTACCCTCATCTTCTGATAGTCAGCTCCTGGCTTATGGCTTTAGTCTGCTGATCTCTCACACAGTGATCCCTTATAGCCACAGATGATGGCTCTGGACCTCCTGGCCAGCACAACTCCATCTGAATCCGTTTCTGACTCCCCTGCTTTACGGCTGTACCCTCTGGGTGACCACCTACACCTTGGAGACTTACAAACATTGGTTTCCTGACCTGCCAGCTCTTGAATCCCTGAGTCTCAACTCTAGTCTGGACTTTATCTGTTTCTGATCATCAAACCATAACCACCCACATCCCAATCTGATAGCCATGCTCCTGACTTCCCTCTTCACCTATAAGTTTCTTATTTGATGGAGTGGTGGTTTGCAGCATTGCAATCTATTATTTTCTATGAGCAAATGCCTGAGCCTGAATTAGAGATGGGTGAAAAGGGGACTAACCCAAAAGGACCTGAAAACTAATAAGGACAGATTGCTGTTGCAAATAAAGTTAGAGAATTAACCTGGAAAATAAACTAATGCTGAGAGTTCGCTGGCATGAAGGTTAGAAGTTAATCTGAATCTAACTTTGAACTTTAGGATTTGTGCCTAGTTCTATAATAGGTCACATAAGGTGATAAGCCCAGCATATAGTAGACAGTGATTAATCTGAACAAGACCAGTGTTTTGATACTCTATTTCTTTGTCATCATCCTTTTTGCTATCCTCTTGGCAACTCTGGAAGAATATTCAGTGATTGATCCTAAATTTCTTTGAAGTGCAGTAATTTTCATCATCTTTTCTAGGAAAGCACCTGCTACATACTATGTGTACTTATTGCAGGACTACTTTTCTCTGTTCTGAAGCACAATTGTTGTCTATAAACCAGGGTATTTGAAATATTCTACTGTGTCCAACAGCATTGTCTCTCATTATCCAAATGTGGTATTATCTGTAACCTAGTATGTACTGTATAAGGATCATGTATTATAACCATTTGTTTTGATTCATTAAGATTGGTTCATAATTTCTGTTAGGCTCAAATTCATCACAGGTATAAGCCCTCTGAAATCAGTGGATTTATATTAGGTATGATTTTGGCTTACTGACACAGAACTTTTCTTAACAGAACAATAATATAACACTGCATTTTATGAATGATTTTGATAATAAAAAGGGAGGAAAGGCCAGAATTCAGAATTACTTACTCAGTGCTAAACCCATGAAGCTGGTGGGCCAAAAAACAAAAAACAAACAAACAAAAAAATCACACATACCCAAGGTAAAAATGGAGGTGATAAATGATGCCAAGGATGAATTCAGTCCATTTGGTCCAGTCAGAACAGGAACTTACTCATACAAGTAGCTCTACAGAAGTCACTTAAATGAACAAACCCAGCTACCACAAAGTTCCAGGAAGTTATCAGGGCCACAGCTTCCATTCAGTTCCTTAGGCCAGGAATATTATTTAGTGAAAGATCTTCAGTGCTACACAGGCAACTTACAAAAGAAGATTAAACTACCTAGGATAAGTTTATGGAGGATATACAGAATGGGAAGTTTTGACTGTTAGGATGTGTGGAGCAGTGTTGTAATTTCCCAAGTTGCAGAACAGAGTGGACAGTGTTCAGGTTTTTCCCCATGGGTTACTACATGGGGGCCAGGAAGGAATTTTCTTCACTTATTGCTACAGGTGTCAAGGGGATTTTTTACCTTTTCCAGAAACATTGGGTGTTGGCTACAGCCAACGCTGAGGGTTTTGACTGGTGTATGCCAGTGTTCCTGCTGGGACTAAAATACCTGAAAGTTCTTGGTTAGAGGGTCTGGCTCTTTCATTCAGGGCCAGAAAGATCATCCCCTTTTGGAGTCATGAAGAAATTTTACCCCATGGCATGGACTATGGGGGTGTTTTGGCTTCCTCTGTAACAAGGGACACGGTGTCTTCCTGAAATCTCTGGAATGTATTAAACAAACAGCAGCAATAGGACATGCAGTGCACGCCTCCTCCCAGCAGGGGGTGTTCTTGATACTGTGCCTTGTAGCTGCATGATGGGGTTGTTTGTGCGGTCTTAAGACAAACTTCGTAGGGTGATTTAAATACAAATGATCCTGCCTCAGGGAGCTGGACAAGATAACCTCCTGAGGTCCCTTCCAGCCATACTCTTATGGTTACCAAGGATACCTACAACTCCACACTAGAATAGATTAGAAGATCAAATAACTACAGCCTATACTCAAGAAAGATCAGACTTTGATAGAACTACTCTCAGTCTCTCCACTTCTGGCTTTCAAACAACCCCTCATCTTACCCAACTCATCATGAGAAGCAAACTCCCCACTGCCCAACAGAAGTCAAGTGGAACACAGCTTTGCAAAAATATTTAACCTATCAACACATTTCTGCCACTGCTACAATCAATACCCTGCACAATGAAACCTTCAGAATCCATAGTTCCTACACATGCCTTTCCCAAAATGTGGTATACCTGATTCAATGCACCAAATGCCCTCAGGGCAGCTACGTGGGTGAAACTAAACAGCAGCTATGTACCAGAACAGATTCCCACAGAATAAATAAATAAATAATACATATATCTACCTAGCCCCTTTAAAAGATGAACTTAGGAACAAAAATTTCTAAGTTGGCTGGATACTAACAGTGTCTATAAATGTGCTCCGGAGTAGGGAGGGGAGGGGGTCACTTTAATTAAAGTACCTCTGAGAGCCACTCTAATAAAGTGCCCACAGCATCATGGGTATTCAGCATCCTGCGCTTCAAGATGGCAGTGGGGGTACTTTAATGCTCATGTGAGTTTTAGATAAAGCACCCCACCACCATTTTGAAATGCAAGGACACTGAATACATGCGATGAGAAGGCTGCTGGAGCATGCTAATTAGCATGCTCCAGCAGACTTGATTAATCACTAATTAGCACATGTCAGAGCAGAGGTCTAGCACATGTATGCCCCAAGGACCAGGGTCTAAACTTTAATATTAGTTTTATGGCACGTTATCATCTACTTGATTCCTACAAATGAAAAGTGAGAATAACACCTATCAAAAAGGGAAGAGGATCAATCTCCAAGTAATCATCTTCTTTTCTTTTGGTAATTGTTTGCTACCCCTGGAAATTCCCTCCCCCCCAACTTCTGTGCTGTGCTGACTGTCATTCCTCAGACCTGATGATGCAAGTTGGACAAGCTTTCAAATGTAAGACAATCTCAACTATGCAGTTAGTTCAGCAAAAGATATTATCCTAAAAAAATCCTTGCCTCTTACAGAGAATATAGTCAATGAAGCCATGAGGAATATAACGTACAGACTCAAAGAAGCAAATGCATCCAGCCAGGAAGGATAAGTCCAAATAAATGGGTCCAAATAATATATGATTTGAATAGTTCACGGCAAATGGTGAAGCATATTGGACTAAAGGCTCTCTGGAAATCCCCTTGGAAAGGGCAAAACTGCAAATAGGAGAAGGAAAGTGCTGACGCAGGTTTTAAGGAAGAGTGATTCACAGCCAAGCAACCACCACAGTAAAGCCACCAGCACCTAAACATGAAGCTTGAGGTCCCCATAAAAGTTGCCTAACTGCAGGACAATATCCAACAAAGTTTTCAATAAACTAAGTTCAGCAAAGCCAAAGACTAAAAAAACTCAACAGTTCCTATTTAAAACCAGCCTCAAGAAGTCCCGGCTCAGTCCTGCCATCCTCATCATGTAAGCAGTCCTGAATCAGTGGATCTACTCACCAGTCAGTGTTGCAGGAAGAGCCCTGAGAACCTGGATTATTCAGCTCTTTTTCATGGTACTTTAACTCATCATATTTAGGTATTTTAGCCCTAAACATGTAGCTTAGGCCCTGGAAAGGAGAAGCACAAGTTGCAGGGACATGCAATTTAAGGTGAAGGCAATATGTGTTTGTAGGGTACAAAAATGTCTGCAGCAGTTGAGACATCTTTGTAAACAGTTGCTTTAAGAAAGAGCATATTTAAATTTATACAGGAGGAGTCCTTCTGCATTGTTACAAGCATGTGATTCATGAAGAACCCAGAATGAGTTAATTTGCCATGTTCAATATCTACTGTTTTGGTTTTTGTTTGTTTGTTTTTTTCATGAGAAAAAAAATCTGTTCTTCCTTATTTTGTATAAAAGAGGAGTTATTTCTTGTACTCACTCTTCACTCTCTATATTTGGAAAGGAATCACATCCTTGTCTCTTGAGCAGAGGAAGAGGGAAGCAATTATACACATGTGCTTTGAATATACAGCATATTTGCAGAACTTTAGAACATTGAAAGTTGATTCAGACATGTTGGGAAACAAGGTTCTGTGAATGAGTCTACCAATTAATTCACAACACTTCTCAGAACAAGAAAGAATTAATATTGGATGCTAGAGAATTTCTCTATCAAGAGCTGCCTCCTCTTCCTGTATCTAAATTGTTATCTGATAAAGTAGGGGCCAATTACAGCACTTAAGAATGGCCTGCATCTAATATGAGTTGAAGTTGTTATTGGCTTCTTATGTTCAAGTGTTTTACATATGAAATTTTAATATCTCAGACTTTGGAAGGCCAGTTAAACTTCTATAATAAAAGGAACCAGACCAAAAACACCAGTCTTTTATACAGCTGTTATACCTGTGTAACTCTATTTCTGCGAATGGGGTGGACTCCTAATCCATCCATATTCAGGAAAGACTTCAGGATCTGAAGTTCATTCATACCAAGATATATCTTAGAATGCAGGCATGATTAGAATATATAAAAAAGATGTACTGGAAATGGGCTAAGTTCAAAGTTAGAGTTCAGATTTGGGGTGAGTCAGAAGCAGGTGTTGGAGCACAGATCTGAGAGGATAGAAACTTTTCACACAAATTAATAGAGATTTTAGTAGATCAGGTAAACTCAGCAGACTTTGTCCATCTTGAATGAAAAGAAATCGTAAATTCAGCCCTTTCTGCAAGTTTACCTCACTGCTGGGGTGCATCCAAGTGAAAGGGACCTCTTTTAACTTGGGCTCTAACCCAGACACACATGTGTAGAGGCAGATTTGGCTACAAGCCTTCAAATTCCAGTCCTGTGGACTCTTGCAACGTTGTTGCAGAAAAAAACCCTGTATTTTCTCTTAAATGCCAAGCTGCAGGAATCAGGATATTGCAAGAGGATTATCTGACCCTGTTGTGAAAAATGGCAAATTTCTAGCCCTCCTGCTTCTGTAGAGCAGGAGTTGTCAACAGGGGGTATGCACACCCCTGGGGGTACTTGTGAAGGACCTAGGGGGTATGTACAGGCAGAGACAGAGCATCGCCACCCACCACCCTGCACCACCACCTCCCAGAAGCAAGGCCGGGGTGGGGAGGGAGGAAGGCGAAGACATCAGTGCTCTTCTGTGGGCCACACAGGTCACCCACCACCCCACGCTGTCATTGCTCTGCATCTGCCTACACACAGACCCCACCACCACCACCACATGCTCCCCCCCACTCCACGTCTGGCAGCATGCCACCCCCCTCCCCTGCTCTGTGTCCAGCTTCAGGGGGTACACATATTAAAAAAGGTTGAAAAGCCCTGCTATAGAGAAAAGCTTGAATGTGTGAAATTAGTATAAACTGAAGGCTCAGACACCAAAAGACAAAAAAAAAGAAACTCATGATTTCAAGATAATTCCATGATTTCTAAAAAAACTAAATTAGGGGCAGACATTCAAAAAACCTGAGTCTGAATTGATTAAATCTTTGCAGGTTAGTCTAACCTGGCTATGCTAAACTGGTTTGTAACTGTACAGACATCCCCTCTGGACTGAAAAAAATGCAGGCACATGCCTGCAGTGGCTCATGCTAGAAGCCAGGGGGCGCTAAAGCAGCCCTCCCTTCCCTGCTATACAGCTGAGCTGATGAGGGCATAGGTAGGCCCTGGCAGGAAGCTATGACTGGGGAAGGGTTACCCTCCTCCCTTGATAACAGAGCGTTTATCAGCTCTGTTATCAGCATTTTAGCACTGCATCAGAAAACAAAGCCTTGCTCATTAGTTCAAGCTCTTCTTAAACAGTTTTTTCCAAGGAAGGAATGGAGGGACAGTACCAGCTGACCTGCTGATTAGCTCCAAAAAGCCCTAAGCGGACACTGTCTTGTCTGCCTTACACAGACACCTCTCAGCATTAGCTAGCAAACCATGGGCTGGCTATGGTCTGTGCTATGGGAGAGGAGGAAGGGATCTCTGCTTAAGCAGCAAGTGATTGAGGTGGGGCAGTGGCACAGGGAAACCAGGCAGACCCTGTTGTGCCTGCAAGTCTCTGCTGGAGCTCCAGCCAGGGAGCAGAGGGGAGGGGCCCGCCCGGCCCAGAGAGCATGCTGGGTTGCTGGGGGACTCTGATTTAACTTAAACCAGGAAGGGGTCTGGGACAGACATTGCATAAACCAGTTTGACCCTAATTAGTTAAGTTTGATTTAACCTACATTCAACCAGGTTCATCTCAAACCAGTTTCAGCCATTTTCAGACTGCTTTATGTGCACTGAAGTCTGTTGTATTGCAGGTTTAAACTAGTTCTGATCACTTAAACCAGTTTATGTGTAATGTCTGTCTCTAGCCCTAGATACCAGTCCCCTCTGGTATTCAAGTATTTTGATTTCTTTGGCCTTTTTTTCTGGTGGTTTCTTTAGCACTTTCCAAAAATATAGCCACCTCTCTGGTGGCTTTTTCTTAGAATAACTGTACTTCCTTCCTTTGTCATAAAAGTCAACAACACAGGTGTGACCAATAGCAGAGGAAAGGAAGAAAAAAAAACCTATTCACCATTGTCTGGTTCAGGAAAGAGGCACATCAGTCAACTTCCACCAAGTTCCTCTCTTATGCTGCAATGAATGGCCATTGATATAGGAAACAATGAGGTTATAGGGTTTCTGGTGAAATTTACCTCAGATTCCCAAGCAGGTAAGAAAAGGCTGGGCTTCTTATAAAGAACAGTGGGGTAAAACCTGAAACTTCTTCAGAAAGCACCTAACATCACGGAAAGGAGAGTGTCATTATAATTAAAACCTCATCATTATAATGGAACAGACCAAGGAGAACATGAAGCCCAACTCATTCTTAAGCCAGTCATTCTCAACTTCGTTACACTCAAGGCACCTCTTGGAAAAGGCCAGCTCTTAACTTCCACCTGTTTGTTGACTACAGAAAAATAAAGCACTTCTGGAAGAAGTCAGAATGTTTCTGATGTTATCAATACCTATTTGAAAGCTCTGGGTTTACTTTGTGAATTAGGTAGATGTCCATACATCCAAATACTACATAGCTGCAACACCCTGGCTGAGAACCACTTCTCAAAGGACACCAACTGGCTCCCCATGTTACCTGTTAAATTGATACAACTTTATTTCTTCATCAAGAGAAAAAGAAGCAGCCGAAACCTTGAGTACGAAGTAATAAAATAGGGCCATGCAGGAATGGAATTTAAACTGGTGAGTAGTTGCTTTGTAAACAGCAGACAAGCCACATTCTTCCCTTGGTTACTATTAACAGTTTCCTATCCTTCAGGAAGAGTATGTCATGAAAAGGTGAAAAATAAATGTCCAAAGGCTCCAGTATCTTTCTATACAACTCAGTGGGAATTTTCCTGAATAAGAACTAAGAAAAGTCTTATGCACTTGACCCTCATTGACTACAAGGGGAGGGCTGTAACAAGGTTTTACGTTCTGCTGTTAAAAAGACTCATAATGACAATCAAAATGTCTTAAGCTATGTGTAATGATTAGTTGCCCATTATCTCTTTTTCTCCTGAAGAAGTCAGGAAATACAACATTTTTATAACATTAAGAATTTTCATGTAAATGATGAGTTTGTCAGCTACCCCCAATTCACAAAGTCAATCAAAAAAAACTGCGTTCAGAAAGACAAGAGTAAAGGCAAAAATAAAGTCTGTGTCTGCCTGAACAACTATGAAAACTGTAGTGATCTAGGCAAAACTCAGTGGTAGCAAGGGAATTTGCTGGCACACTAGCATTATCCATATATCAATTTTCCTTTATTTCATGAGGCTATAAAACCAGACAGCAGCAAGAGCTCACTGTCATATGCTAGTTGTTTGCAGTGTTCAGCTGGAAGCTGAAGGAATATGGAATGGAGGCCTCTACTGAAGAGACTCAGAGACATAAGCAAGAGTTTTTGCAAAGTCAAACAAAAACTAGTGTTTTTGGAAAAAGTCTGGTCAGCTTTCAGTTTCTAGACCAGTTCTTACAGAACACTAACTACAGACTGAGAGTTTGTACAGTATCAGAATGGTACACTAGTCATCCATATTCTCCATCTTTAATGCACAAACGTTTTCAAGCCAGGTAATTTCTCTTGTCCATGCTCATTCACTACATATATTAGCAAAATGTCCAAATCTCAACACTTGCATTCCTAGTGGAAACCTAGGAAAATGGAAGTGCGTCGTAAGGTGAGAGATATCATTAATTTACCACAATCTTATAACAGAAACCACAGCTATTAAACAGAATCAATTTACAGTAAATTAACATATGATTTTCTTTGCTAAACAAATATCAGTCAAAAAAGGCCCAGAAAGGAGTTAATGTAAGTTCTTGTTTGGGTTGGGGGAGGGGGGACCCCAACCCAAACAAAAGCAGATTTACTATGTTTTTCTGGGACACAGGCATCAAATCTCCACTGTCTCTTCATGTAGCACTGTAACAGAGACAACCCTTCAGGATTCATTCGGATTCCTCTACAGTCAACAAAATGGGCAACATAGCCCAAATAAAAAAGAACCCAAAACCACAACCAGAGCTTGTTCTGGTGCATTACTGTCAAACTTGCTAAGTATGGAGACCTGACAAGCTACCTATGGCATATTGCTGACAAAAGGCAAGCTAAAAATAATGTGAATCGCCGTGACTGGAATGTGACATCTCCAGGACCGTATAGCTTATTACGTATGTGCTGCCATTTCTCGGGTATGGAAGCTAATTTTTAATTCAAACACTCCATTTATTCTGCTTTTTCTATACATGTGCTGAATATTTATTTAACTCTATGGTCCCGCAATAACATCTGAAGTGTTATTGCAGGACACTTAAGATTTTTCTATGCCCTACTATTTATGTCAATATATGCCAAATTAGGAAATACGAGATAATCACTTGGAGGGACACTGCACAAAACGTCTCTCATGGTTTGCAGTTCTTGGGACCAGATCCTGAGCTGGTGTAAACTGATATAAATTAATGGAGCAATGATTTACACTAGGTGAAAATCTGACCCACTGTTCTACTTCACTTACCGCTATTTATTTCCTATCAGTATGCAACAAGCTAGGATGCCATATTGTATTTTTTCATAAGCAGCTTCGTTTCACCTCTGTTCAGAAATTTTTATAGTGCAGAATGAGCAAAACAAGTACTATAACTATTTGATGATTCAGTGATGCCAGCATTCAAGAATATAACTTCCTAAAGGCTGCAAAGAAAAAATGGGAAGTATCCAAAAAGCACCACCCCGCCTCAAACCACAAGTGTTCACTTGGCAAAACCTAGGTCTCTGTTAACTTAAAAAACAAAACAAAACAAAAATAACCAAGCCTACACTTCCCTTGCTAGATTCTGTAAATATTCCTTCACTTCCCTTTTTTTTTAAATGAAGAATGCATTGATGTTACTACAGACAGTTCAGTAATACCTCAGTTATTCAATTTGATACAATGGTCTGAGCCATTACATACAATAATTCACAAATGTAGTCAAGACTGGACACCTTCCTGAAATATATGCTGTAGTTAGGTAAGGTACTGGGCTAAGTGCAGTTGATGCAAGTCTATGGCTTGTGTTAGGCAGAAGCTCAAACTAGGTGATCTAATAGATTCATAGATTTAATCTACAAATTAGCCCTAAGGAACACAAATTCCCTAAGGTGCT
The DNA here is from genome assembly GCF_001723895.1 of Crocodylus porosus. Classification (NCBI taxonomy): domain Eukaryota; kingdom Metazoa; phylum Chordata; order Crocodylia; family Crocodylidae; genus Crocodylus; species Crocodylus porosus. Next base: position 89,518,372 of record NW_017728947.1, on the reverse strand, counting down.
CCAGAGTGGAGCGCTTTCATTTAATCTAGAAGGGACAATGAATCTCTGCGTTTTCTTATGCCCTTGCTCTTTGATAATGCATAAATTTAAATGGATCAAGGGAGTGGGAGGAAGGAACCTTTATAGCAGCTCTTATGAGGAAAGAGAAATAGCTCACTAGACTGGTTATCAAAAATGAAAATAAAGAATTTCAGGATGAATCGAAGTCTCCCCCACTTTGGCCTGCTTTGGAGCAGAGTTGTGTGAATGTTGAGAGCAAGTACTTATGAGAGTGTTCATATTAATAAAAATGGTGAACTTGCTCTGATGACATTAATGTTCCTTTCAATTCCTTTTTTGCTAATAGCCTTTGCAAGAATTTTCACTTGCAACATTCCTTAAAAAGTAAAAGTCTTACATAGTACATCCTTCTCCACTGTGCTGGTAGGCTAATGCTACCTCTCAATTACCTGAATAAACTACTACTTACTTTGAAAGCATTGTGTATTGCTTTGCATGGATGCGAATGCTGGCACAAGGTACAGAAGAGTGGAAAATATCAGGCTAACTGCTCTCCAGGAAACATTTGTCCAGCTATCCTGCTGAGGCAAGACCCACTGCTTCCATACTCTTATTTATTTAAATTAAAGTCATATTGAAACATATTGAATTTCAAGCATATTTTTGCACACATTTTTGGTCAAGAGGGAAAAAAGGCAGTTTGATGGTCAGAGCAAGCAACAAGAGACTTGCAAATACTTACTCGATTTTTCTTCCTTGATGTTGTACTGTAGCATATCAGGAGCTTCATTCTGGGATGGGTAGCAGAATGACAGGACCATATTGTTCATGTTACCTTCTTTCCTAACTAAAAATATCTGCAGAAAAGGAAAATAAATGGGAGCTGTACTACATTATACGAGCTTATGAACTTAATTTTAGAAGATTAGCAAGGAGGTGTTTCAGTAGCTATTTCAATTAATCTCTAGAATGTTTTTTTCAGTTGATCTCTATGTTTCATTTAATTCTCCACTGACAAACTGAAGTGGCTTTAACTACTTAGTAGTAGTATATTTTTTGGGTGCAGTTCATTTTGCCAGGAAAGTACTTACGCTCCACTTAAAATCACACCTAAACCCAAGGCAGTCTGTATTACTAACATACATTTAAAGCTATACTTTTCCTGAGTTGTAAAGTGACATCAAGATTCTAGCATAAATGAATGTAGAATATGGGTTGCATACATCTTTACGGATATAGGGATAAAAAAGGCCAAGAGTTGACCTTATAAAAAATAATTCTGCTTTCAGGGGTGGAGAGGCTGAGAACACATGTATGTAATAGAACAAAACACATGCAGGTGTAATCAAGAAAAAGGTGGCCTTTTAGGTGTGAGTCACATTTTTTCTTTGTATTGTGAGCACCTGATGAATTCCTAAGAACCTTCTAATTAGAGTTCAGCAGCAGGAATATTTTTAGCTTGAACCATGAAAACCCAGGTACAAAGAGAGAAACCCTTACTGCCACTTCCTCCTCAAAGAAGCTTTACATGGGAGAGTGAGAGAAAGAATTTATAAAAGCTATTTCAAAACGCAAATAATTCTAAAGTCATAGTATTAATGGTAGAGAGAAGCGCAAGTCTCCAACATGATTAAATTATTACAGAAAAGAAGAAATATCCCAAGAAAGCATTAATTTTTCAGTAAGAGGAATTAAGAGGAGCTTGTCTGGAAGCCAAGTGGCAATAGAGTGCACTGCCATATGGGGGGAATGAACATGGGAGGGTTACTGATGCAGAGCACTCAGATGGTGGGGCTCAGAGCACCTCACAGGGCTTTCAAACAGCAAAAACATGAGGCAGCTTTGCTAAGATGTGCAAGGTGTGTCCACTTGGTTCAGCTGAATACAGAACAGAAGCCTCATCTCACCATCTGCCCAACAATGTAAAATTCGACCCTGCAGCACTTTGCCTTCAATGCAGGATTAAGATCACTGAATGTGCAGCCCAACCCCAAACCTTGACACAAACAGTATAAGTGCCTACCTGAACAGGAGGCTAAGGATGGAGATAGCTGTAAGCAACCCCTGCACTTCCCTCAGAATTGATGGGGTCCATGGGGAAGGGAAAGTATAACAGGCTTTGCCTCCAGGAGTGGCTGCAGTGCCCCTTACAGGCCATGCTGGGTGCCAACAGATGTGCAGGTCCCTGCTTTAACTCATGGCACTTTACACGAAGACTATGTAGTTAGAGTGCCTGGCACCCCAACACAACAGATGTTCACCTTTTGGGTGGGGAGGGTGGCAGAAAGAGGGGAAATCAAATCTGGCTGCAGGAGCTGGGGGAGCCAGCCTGCCTGCCTCTGAGGAGTTGCCCCTCTCCCCCAGCCCTCAGCTCTGAGGCTGTTAGCAGGAAGGGAGGGAAGATGGGGAGAGAGCTGCTGGCTGGGATTTGTGTTGCTTGATCTGCAGGGGGTGCTGGCGGTGGGGAAACAAGGCAGGGGAACTCCAATCCACCTGCCCCCGCCCCAGCTCAGGTGGGGCAAACCCCAGCTCGCAGCTGGCTCCCTCTGCCCCCTCCCTTCCTGCTGTCAGCCCCAGGGGAAGGCCTACAAATTAGCCCTAAGGAACACAAATTCCCTAAGGTACTCCAGAGTGGAATGCTTTCATTTGATCCCTCATTTGCTGAGGGTTAATTTATCATGTGATCAACCACTTTAAATGCAACAAATGTAACTTCTGTTTGCACCCACTATGCCCATTCACCTACTCAGATTCCCTCTACCAGGCCTCTTCTTTTACCTGCCATGCTTTGATGGTTAAGCAATTTGGGAGTCTGCCTTCAGATACCCAGAATTTGGCTTTCAGTGCTTGCCCTGCACTGCCCGGCTTGTCAGACTGCTAGTCGCCTCATCCTCATGGCCTGACTGTAGCAGTGCTCACTCTCTCTCATCTGGGCTCCCACAATAGGATAGCCATCATAGAGGACAGTCCAACTGTCTTCTGTTGATATTGTAACCCGGGCGGTACTCCAAGAGGTACCCCCTCTCCAATTGAAGGGATCAAAGCAGGTGCACAAGCACTGTGGGAGGTGTAGGGACTCTCCTCCCCCTATAGAGCAGAGCCAAACCACCAATGGGGGCTTAACCATATACCTTTTAATACTGGGAACATAACAGGCATAAATCAGAGGGTATAGTGGACACTACAATGCCTCAAGGGGGCAGGATTCAACAAAGGTTAGACACTTACAATCACTGACAAAAAAAAAAACACGGTTAACAAAATATAAAACACAAACAGCAGAACAAACAATATGGGTTAGTGAAAAGGCACAAAACGCAAAATGTCAAATGACAAGGAAATATAGGGCCTTGGTACCTGGAGGGGGAGAAAGGGGGAAAACACAATGGCCCCTTTCCACTTCAAGAAGATTTACTTGAAGAATATCAAGTAAATCTTCAAGAAGATTCACTTGCTAGCTCCCCCACCCCAAGTCATCTCAGGTGGGACCTGAACCTAGATCACCCACAGGGTAGGCAGGAACACTGCCACACAGCCACCACTACTCTAGCTTGTTACAGGCATTGACCTTCCTGGAGGCCCCATCTCATGTCAAGCTGCCTGGCCTCTGACTGGAAGAGCTGGAAGCAGAGCTGGGAACCTCTCAGGTCGCTGCTCAGATCCTTGCTGGAGCAGGGTAGCCTCTCCTGCTGGCTCCAGCCTCTCCCAGGGGATCCTGGAGCCCAGTGGAGAACTTCTCCTGCCAGCCGCACATTATGCTGCTGAGGGTCCCACTGCTGCCTGCAGGTCCTGCTCTTTCAGGCTCTTTTGGGGCACTGCTCCTGCCCCACTGGCTCAGCTTTTGCCAGCTCTTTCCTTGTGGTCCCTCACTGGTCTCTCCTGAGTCAGCCCACCGTGCTGCCCCTTTTATCCCCCTCCAGGTGACCCAAGGGGCCAACCAGGAGACACAGGGGGCGAGTCTCTGGGGCCTGATTGGTGCAGAAAGGGAATCCCAAGTCCTCCAATCATCTTTTACCCCTTCAAATCCCCTGGGCCAAATCATTACCAGATTGGTGAGGAAAGGGAATCCCAAGTCCTCCAATCATCTTTTGCCCTTTCAAAACCCCTGGGCCAGGTCACTGCCAGTCAGCCCATCACATCATGAAACCGGATGCCTTTATGTCCTCTATTTTTCTCTTGTCGGGTTTCTAACAATAGAGGACAGAGTAGCAGAAAACCGGAGTCCTCTGTGGTGGCCACCCTACCCCCGGCCCAGTTTCTCAGCTAGGCCTGTTGGACCTTCCACGCTTTGGCCCCTCTCCCCAGTCTTTAGCCCTAGATGCCCACTGGGTCCTGGACCCTGGCAGGTCTCTGTCTGGGTCTTAGCACCTCATACCACAAAGTGTCTCTGAGGCACTCCCTTGTGATTCCTATTTCTAATGGCATTATTTCCTTGACCTCAGCCCCACCTGTGCCTAGACATCAGCCCCTCAGGCACAGACCTCAAGACCTCCTCTGGCTGCCAGTCCCCAACCAAGTGCCTTTCAGGACACCTACCCTCCCAGGCCCCACTGTGCTTGTGCTTGTGCCTGGGCCTTGACCCTTGTAGCCCTCCACCTATCTTACTCTGCCTGCTGTTTGCCCAAAACGCCCCAGGGATTCCCCCTTCCACAATCCAGCCACAACCCAGTCCTCAGGTATAACACAAACCCCAAACAGCAACAGAAAAAGAAACACATAACTTATTTCCCCATATTGTACAACTGCAAAGCTCATTCTGTGTAGCTGAGCCAGTCTGACCTTGACCCCCTGGCTCAGGCTGACATGGCCCTTTCTCCTTGCTGTTAATAATTTTGAGGTGTTGCTAACCCCTAATCAACAGCTGCCTGCAATGTGGAGACTGAGTCTTGCAGCTCCCTTAACTGGGCACCTGGTGGCAGCATTTGCCACTATCCTACTCTTCTTTCTTTCAGGTAACAGGGGCAGGGCCCCCCAGTTACAGGACATTAAGTCATTGACTTGCTCTGTGCCTTAGCTCCCCCTCTGCCACCTGAAAGATGGGAGTGATGTCCAAGCTGTGGTACTGGTCAGATTCAATCTGTGTTGGACTCTAAGCTCTGAGCTGAAGGCCTGGGTTTGCTTCCCTGGTGGTTCACACTGATGAGGGGAGAAGTGAAATCCAGAGACCCGCTGGTTCTCTTTTCTGCTCATAGATCCTTGTCATGGTGCCAGAGGCTAAACATAGTGCAGAGCCGTTTAACAGCGGTTGTTAAAACCTCAAAGCAGCAGCAGGCACTCCTGCTATCCACACAGCCAGTTAGCAGCCTTCTTTCAACTACAGCCTACAACTTCATTTCTACAGGACCTGGTATAAGCACATGGTACAGCATCTGCTGCTGTCGGGCCGGGGGGAATCATTTTTCCAAGAGCTCGTGCTCAAGCTGCCGTTTTCTAAAGTCCAGTCCATGGGGACCACACAAGCCAGTAGGCCAACTCACCAGGTTGGCACATCAAACACCATTGCCAGCAGCATCAGGATTCCTGGACCCACTCAGGCTTCAATTTTATTTCTCGACATTAGATCAGGTCAGCATAGAAAGCGGGTCCTTTCCCCTGCACAGAGTTCCCTGCAGATTTTACCCTTCAGGTCCTGCACCTGACTGCTAAGGGAATACTCTTCCTCCTGCGGCGGCCCTTCCCCAACAGGCTGCTGTACCCAGTGACAATTTCCCTAGCCCCTTGAAGCCCAAAGACAGGCTGTCTCTTATATCAGTCAGTAGGCCTGCTTCTGAGTGGCCAAGCTCCTATCTATCACATGACCTCATGCACTTATTTCCTTTTCTGTGATAGGAGGGCTCACATTTGTGCTGGGTACTGAGTTGAGCTCAGCCTACTTAAAGGGCCAACTCACCATGTGGCAAGACTGATCTTTATAAAATTTGAAGTTGTAGGAAAACATTCTGGCTTTATTTTACCTGAGATGGACTTTCCTTCTGAAACCTTCCTTTCACAAGCACCGCTTTATTAAAGCTGGGTTTTTTTCTACTCGTGTCTTATTCATCAGAGTTTCACTTAAGAAGAACCCAGCAGCACTGCAGAGTTCACAACAAGCTGTTCCCTCAGGGAGATGAAGCTCTCACCTCGTGTGTACCTCTGCCCCTCTAGCTCACATAGTGAGTGTCTCATAAAGGGTATTCATGCTGAAACCAGCAGAACTACTCACGTGTCCACATCCTGCTAATTTCAACTAAAACATCAGATTGGGTTCAGTTTTTATGGTCAGTACTCATCCCCAATTATGCACCTGTCTAAGACTAGGCTTTACTGTTGAGCCAGACAATAAGAAACATGGTAAATTTAACCTCATCTTTCCCTAGGGTTTCCCTGAAGGGACATCTCTGCCCCAAATCCTAGCTTCATTCTGAAAAAGTTGTGTTTATTTATTTCAGCCTCTTTGATCTGCACAGCATCCTTACTTTCCCTTGGAATTTTAGTCAGGGAATTAATAGGAGGAGGGTCCATATTCTGGACCCTCGACTTGGACAAGGGGGTGAAAAGCAGCTTGTTCAAATTTGCAGATGACTCTAAGATGTGGGGAAAAGTGGGCACACTGAAGTAGAGGGACAGGCTGCAACTAGATCTAGACAGGTTACAGAGGTGGACAGATGAGAACAGGATGGGATTCAATACTGACAAGTGCAAGGTGCTACACCTAGGGAGGAAGAACCAGCAGCATACCTACAGGCTGGGGAACTCCCTTCTTGTCAGTGCAGAGGCAGAAAAGGATCTTGGTGTCATTATTGATTCCAAAATGAACATGGGCTGCCAATGTGAGGACGTGGTCAGGAAGGCTAACCGCACCTTGTCATGCATTCACAGAAGCATCATGAGCAGGTCCAAGAAAGTGGTCCTCCCTCTCTGTGCGACACTGGTCAGGCCACAGTTGGAGTACTGCATTCAGTTCTGGGCACCGCACTTCAGGAGGGACGTGGACAACATCGAGAGGGTCCAGAGGAGGGCCACCTGCATGATCAGGGAGCAGCAAGGCAGGCCCTACAAGTGGAGGCTATAGGACTTGAACCTGTCAGCCTCCACAAGAGAAGGCTGAGGGGGGATCTGGTGGCCATCTGCAAACTCGCCAAGGGGTACCAGCAGGCTATGGGAGAGTGCCTGTTCCCACAAGCACTACTGGGAGTAACAAGGCATACTGGCTATAAGTTGACTGAGAGTAGATTCAGGCTACATATCAGGAGGCACTACTTCACAGTCAGGGTGGCTAGAATCTGGAACCAACTTCCAGGGGAAGTGGTGTTCACTTCTACCCTGGGGGTCTTAAAAAGGAGGCTAGATAGACACCTGGCCAGGGTCATTTGACCCCAGCACTCTATCCTGCCCAGGGCAGGGGGTCAGACTTGATGATCTGCTCAGGTCCCTTCCGACCCTACCAACTATGGAAGTATGAAACTATTTTAATAGAAGTGTCCTGAAAAAGACAAATTTGGCTTAAGTATCCTATCCAAAATCTCAGCGGTCACAAAGCTTCCTATCGTGCGTGGATGACCTCTACCTGACTCAAGAAGTCTATGGGCCATAGAGAGGTAAAGCACTGCTTGACCTGGTACTGGCTACTGGGGATGACCTAATCAGTGACCTAGTGATCGATGGGAAGCTGAGTGACAGCAACCATGAGCTGATCACCTTCACCATCCGCCATAAAGCTGGCAAGTCAATCAGCAACGCGGAAGTCCTTGACTTCAGGAAAGCTGACTTTGACAAGCTCAAAAGGCTTGTCAGTGAGGCCCTAAAGGACCACGACCCTGCGGGGGGGAGTTCAGGAAGGGTGGTTGCTCCTCAAGGGAGCAATCCTCAATGCACAACCTAAGTCTATTCCATCTTGGAGGAAAGGCAGCAAGAGGGCACAGCAGCCCCTTGGATCTCCAGGGATCTCCAGGGATCTAGCAGACCTCCTGAAAAGACCTCCTGTGACATGACAACTGGAAAAGCAAGGGCAACGCTGGACCCCTGCTGAACCAGATGGGACAGCTGGCAACTGATGCCCAGGAAAAAGCCAACCTATTAAATGGGTACTTTGCGTTGGTCTTCCATCAGTCCCATGGGATGCCCATTCCCACCATGGGACAGGGAAGTCTGGGTGAGGGAGATCCCCTGCCGTACATCAATGTTGACCTTGTGAAGTAACACCTTGAGAGGCTGGATACCTTCAAGTCAGCCGGCCCTGACAATCTGCACCCCCTGGCACGGATCTTTGAGAACTCCTGGCACTC
>NW_017728947.1:89496333-89510097 GCF_001723895.1 Crocodylus porosus | reverse complement strand
CTTCCTGCCCTTTGGGCAGGGGGCTGGACTCGATGATCTCCCGAGGTCCCTTCCAGCCCTGATGTCTATGAAATCTATGAAAACTTCTCCCCAAAATGTTTTATAACACAGAAAGAATTCCCAGAAGCCTTTTTCCATAAAACTAACCAGAACAGAAAGCATCCCCTGCTTGCTTGTTTTTTGTTCTTTTGCGGGGGGGGGGGGGTTTGTTTGTTCATTGGGGTTTAATTTTTTGTTTTATCCTGTTTAATATTAGAAATTCAGACCTCTTCCATCTTAGGATTCCTCTGGATGACTGGAGAGTTAATGACATAATGGTTCCAAGGAAGTTAAATCTGAGTAATTGCAAAAGGATTTTTAAAATTGGTTTGTTTTGGTTTTTGGCAACATTTCTTTATCTCAAATACCTGAAAAGCATTTGGGAGAACAATATTCTTTGTGAAAGCTCCAAACCCCATTTTCTTTCCATTAAACTGCTGCCAACAATTTGGTCATGTTTGGTCAAACAAAAACAATATAACAAATAACAGCAAAACTAAAACTCAGAACCACAGTCAGTATGTGCATCCCAGAGGAGCTCCAAAGGAAGGTAATATTTGATTCTTCAGTTCATGTTTAAGGTTTCACTTTTTAAACCAGGTACAAGTTGGAGATATTGAAAAGACACTGCAGCAGACTGCATAACTGGGTAGTCAACAGAGCCAAAAGCACAGTAATAATAATAATAAAACGCGTATGAGCTAGACAGGCAGGTCATGGTTATCTTTATTTGAGATGGATGGGAAAAGATATCCTGAAACCATGTGCTGACCAAGCAAATCAAAGGTATAAGACTTTCCATGGACATATGTCATCGGTCCAGAGCAAACTGGAATGTCTACCATGCCAGCACTAGCGAGCACAGAGCAGACTCTGCTAAATACTTTAGCTTCCACATGAAAAGACGTCTCTCTCAGCTATGCCGAGCAACAGGAAATGTGGTTGTCTGAACTGAAACCATTTCGGACAAATGTAGACTTACCCCAGCCATTTCTTTGCTTAGTATCTCTCTGGCCCTCTCCTCATTCATGCTCAGTTGAAGCCAAATTGGGCATGTTTTGATGAGCTTGTCAAGAATGCTGATGCCTGGCAGGGGAAAGCAGTTCCTCAGAGCGACAGGTGGATCTAGCTGTGTCTTGTCGTTACCTTCGCCAGTATCTGTGACAGAACTGAATCAACACAGAGTCCCTATTAAGCCGAAGTGCAGAGTGACAGTAGTATAAATATGTGCATGTTCGCATATGCATGCAGACACAAAGCACTACACAACCAGCATTACGAGAGATTAATATTAATACAGCAGCCCTGAACTAAGGCAGTTGCACCAACACACAGTAACAACTCACACCCCAAAGACAAGAATTCACCTCTTGGTTTGAAACCCCACAAACACTGGTGAGGCATTCTTCCCTGAAGCTGGGTGGGTTGTGGACATGCCCTTGCCCCAGCCATTGGTGAGGATATCTGAAGAACTGGGCTGAGGCAGGCTGACAGACATCTGGTGGAAAGCTAGTACTTCCACTGCCCCGTGCTTTACCTCTTTGTGGACAGATGCCTGCCAGCTGTAAGGCCCTGATTCTTCAGCTTACATATATGAATAATTCTTATTTATGCTAAAGGGAGGTATTTGTTCAGTGCAGTGGGAGGATCAGGGCCCCTGGGTGATCAAACCAGCATTCAGGAATTTCAGATGCACTTCGTTATATTGTGTGCCAAAGCCTCCAATAAGACCCATGAGCTCACACAGTCAGAATGCCTTAGGCTCAGCTAGTCTGCATGTCACTTCCAGGCCTTCTTCCATTGTTCAGTACCTTTCAAGATTAACCCAAATGTCCCAGTAGAGGCATTTACTGTGGAACCCTTCCTGTCAACCCAAGGCCTTCCAAAAGAACGTGCAAATATTGGAGACTTGGAGAGTTTCAGCAGGGCTGCATTTGATAATCATTTCCGTACCTATCTGGGGGCTCTTTAGATACTCTGCATGAGAAGGTAAGAAGACATTTCACAGTTTAAAAATAATATTGCTATTCCCCCCCCTCTATAATTACGTTCTTCTGCAGATGCTGGGAGCCGGTGGGAAGATGATTGCAAAGCCTGACATTTGAATCCTGCCCCTACCTACATCAGAGTTCAACAAGCACAGGTGCGCGGGTGGAGTTGTGGTTTGTTAATATGGAACAGAGAAGTCCCCCACCCGTGGGTACAAGTAGAGTGAGAAATCATGCAAAAAAGGAACATGGTGCATGTAGGAGCTCGGAGTTTCTTGAGTATGTCCAGTGCATGCAAGAATAGAGGCATCAGTTTATTCCTTAATAACTTTAGATTAATCCTCTATCTCCAATAAATAAGGCTCTAATTCAGGTAGGAATCCAAAGGTTACAAGTATAACACATCTCCAGGGATCCTGGTTTTCTCTGCTTAAAAACTGCAAATTCTCTGATTCAAAAAAACCTAAAATCCGTGATTAAAATGAAACATCACTGTGTGTGTGTGTGTCTCAACTGAACATAATATTTTCTTGATATATTTACTATTTTAAAGCAGTTTGGAAGCCTACCAGTGCTCCTATCACTATAATAAAATAAATTCTAAATACCTATACATTTTGGTATTTTATTTGGGGTTTTTTATCATGGAAAATCAGAGCTCCCCCTGCCCCCATCACCAGGACACAGGTCCAGGCCCCTTACTCCCCACCCACAGCCCCCTGCCCCATAGCCATGGGGCCCCCAGCTGCCAGGGCTAAATGGCCAGGGACCCAGGTCTGCAGCCCCAAGCCCTGGCTGCCACCTGCAGGAGGCAGAGGCTGCTGCAGCAGAGTGGAGCCTGGATCCCCCTCTCCTGGGGGTGACACAATTGGGGTGGGGGGCAGGCTCAGGCTCCCTGCCCTACCACCCCCACCACTCCTGGGGCCACTGCAGCCCAGTAGGCAGGCCCCACCATGGCAGGGCAGAGCAGGGCAGGGCTGAGCAGGAAAAATCCTTGCTGCTGCAAGCCCTGTGCTGCCATGGCGACACACCCCCTGCCCACCCAGCAGCAGCAAGGGGCACAACTCCGTGCTGCCACCCCCACTGCTGCCAGGCATGCAAGGGATGCCTTACAGGGTGGCATGGGGCTTGCAGCAGCAAGGATCTTCCATGCCTGGCCTCGCTCTGCCCTGCCATGCCAGCTCCTACCCACTGGGCCACAGGGGGAGGGCAGCATGGCAGGGAGCCCCAGTCTGCAGTGGGCAGCCTGCACCCACCCCGTCCCTGCCCTGTGCACATATCTGGGTGGCATGTGCCCCCCACGCTCCCTCAAGGAGTATATGCAGTGGCAGGGATCCTGCCTCATCTCCCCTCACCCCACAGACAAGCTGCCTGCGGCTCCATTCCACTTCCAAACCCAGCCCTGCCCAACTACCTCTCTCCCTATGGAGCTTCAATACCCTCTCCCCCCACCAGACTTACCTGCAGGAGCTGCTCTCCAGACTGCCTGGCAGCCATGTGCCTGTGTGAGAACGCACATGCTCATGGCGCCCCCTGCCTGACCGCCTCCTCCCGCTCCTCCCAGCCCCTTGCAGGCTGGAACTCTGTCAGTCTGCAGAGAGCAATTTGCAAAAGTGGAAAATCCACATGTTTCTCTGTTAAAATGAAAAATCTGCATTTTTCTTACTTAAAAGGGAAAATCTGTGTGTGTGTTGGGGGGGGGGTCCATAGGAAACAAAAAACCCGGATCTCTGCTCATCTCTCTAAGAGAACAACCCTTGGGAAGCCAAGTGTCCTCAAAGACAGAGATGACTACTGGATACAATGTGATCAAGCCAATGAATCAATAAATAAAAAGGTATTTAAAACATAAGCTATAGCACATATGCATCAAGGTATGGAGTGAAAAGAATAAGTAAAAGAAAAGCAGTAGCCCAGCATCAAGTTAATACATTATAATAACAAACTTCTTGACAAATAAACACCAATGAACTGGCAAACTAACAAAGCCCCAGTGAATATGGTAAAATGCAGCAGCTCAGGTAGTAATTAGGGTTACAAGAGCAATGTTCAAGACAAGCAAAGATTTTAACCCCATGGTTATTATTAACACAGTACCCCCACGCGTCAGAAAATGCAGCCACAGCCCAAGCATAGGTTTGCAGGTTAGGAACAAGGGAGATCAGATTAACAAGCAGCATGAACGGCTATGTGACATTTCTGTTCCTTTGGCTGGAGCTCTCACAATGTAGTGAAATCCTGTGTCACCACAAGCCTGTCCCTTAAGCCAAAACATTATCTGAGGATGCATTCCTATCTGTGTGGACACAAGATGTTGATTCCTAGCTGTAGCCCCAGTCCAGCTACATGTCTTTTTACGTCAGATTTGTTGGGGCAGTTAAATGAATATGGCTTTCTTTTTCCTTGATTTGGTGTCACTTTCTTTTTTGTGGTAGGTAAGAGTTTTGTTTGTTTGTTTGTTTAGAGACACAGCTGTTAAAATCTGGAGCACATTTTTAAACTAGGTCGGATTTCAGACCTAAATTGAGACTCTTTTCAAAAGCTCTAATTCAATGCAGTACACTTGGCCCAGAATTTAGGTTTTGTTAAAGTAATTTTTAAAAAGCCTGAAACCAATAGTGAGCTTTCATGTTCTTTTACAACATCCACATCAGCGCGCGTGCGCATGCACACACACACACAACACACACACACAGAGTGTTAAACTATGTATAATATATATATTTCTCCTAAAGCACTGCACTAGTGTATGATAATCTGATATTTATTGCAAGTGGAGAGAAGTCCAACAAACAGCAACTAGCAAAGCAGGCTTCTATTTTTTTTCAAAATAAAGTGTGACGATTTGTCACATGTGGGGAACTTTCTTTTTAAAACTGTAATGTGCAATTTTTAGTCCAACAGCATATTTAAACATAAGTACAAAGTAAAATTAAATCATAGCTTTTGCAAATTATCACAATTCATCCTACACACACACATTTTCTCTCTCTCACTTTTTTCAACAACTGAAAAAAGTCCTGTGCTAATTTTATCTTGAAACTGCCTGCCAGGGAAACATTTGTGAGGTGATGACATTAATAATTAGTGGAAGAAAGGAAATGAGATATTTCAAAATATGTGGAATACAGTAGAATACGCTGCTTAAGTGCATTTAGCTTTAGGACAAAAAAAAGGCTGGGCACTTACCCAGGCTCTTGGTAAACCGTGCTCATTAACTACAGGGACAGCTTCTACTAAGCTTGTTTTTCTAGGCTTTATGCCCCTAATTATTAGGGCCTAATAGCAACCTAATAGCAATCATCACACATACAAGAGGCCAAGCACTGACAGAAACCCAGTCAGTGCAAGGCTGCTTTAGAAGCCTTGAAATTGATAGCTCCTAGCCACTTTCACCAATTATGCAGTTCAAAAAAGGATGTGGCAAAATCCACAGGGGACTCAAGAATTTGTGTGCACTTGCACAGCTTATGTACTTAAATGAACTGCAGATAGTAGATGTATCTTACAGGTAAGCAACATGTAACATCTGGGACTGTCATGGTGTTGTACAGATAAATGTATTGCACACTTATCTGAGCACAGCACAATGGATACTGTAAGTGTTGAATGAAACCCTATTAAAAAAATCAGCCAATGCGACATGACAACTGGATGAAAAAGGGGAACAGTATTATTACTGGTATTGTCATAGGACCAGATACAAGCAGCTGATTAGGGCATTCAAAAAGCAGGAGCCTGAATGATTCAACTTTTGCAGGTAAGTCTAACTTGCCTAGGTTAAACCAGTTTGGAACTGCACAGGTATGCAAGCACATGTCTGTAGTTGCTCAGGCCAGGCGCTGGGGGCGCTAGAGTGTGCCCTCGGCTGCAGGGAAGTTATGGGGGCCATGGCAGGTCTGGGCTGAACTGGCCAAAAAGGAGTTTACTTCCGTCCTTCCTGTGCCACCAGCAGGGACCTGAGCCAAGTCTGCTAGGCGCTCCCCCTTGCTGCTGAAGCAGTGGGGCAGTGTGGCCCCTGAGGCAGAGTGGGGCAGGGAGGAGGGTTAGTTTCCCTTCTACCCCACTGCCAGCCCAGTCTGCCCACCTCACCGCCGCACTCACTCCCTGTGGGGAATAAGCCCCTTGGTATCTCATCTGCTAGATGCTGCAGGGAGGGGGAATAACCCCCACTCCTACCCCCCGCACAGGGCGCTGTGGGCCAGCGTCTGGCCATGCCCCTACAGCGGGAGGGGGCAGGGCCCTTGGTTGGGGCAGCAGCACCTGTCATTATGTCAGCGAGCGTGAGCCCCTTACAGCAGGGGACCCCACTATGGGGCAGGCAGAGCTGCAGTGGACTATGTGTGGCAGCACCGGGGCCTGGAGGAGGCCAGAGCCGCCCCCCGCCCCCATCACAGCAGCCCGCAGCAGCTTTCCTTTCCCCACGACACCCTGCCCCTCCTCTGCCCTGTCACGGTTGCTCCCCCCTCACTGCACCAGTGGCCTGTGGGGGCACTGCCAGCTGGATGGGCGGATCTGGCCAGCAGAGGCGCTTTGTCTGGACCCCAGTGGGTCCCTCAGTCCTTCTGGGCCGAGGTGCCACTCCCTAGGGACGCAGCTGTGCTGGGGCTGCTCGGTGGTGGGGCTGCCTTCCTAGGCAGCCTGGTTGCAGCAGCTCCCTTGCTGCTGTCATTGGCCCCAGTCCTGCAGTACAGATGGGGACCAGCACATACAGCCCTGACCCTGCACACCTTGAGCCAGCTCCAGGCTCACCCATGTGGGCTGAGCAGTGGCGGCGCACAAGAGAAACTGCAGCTCAGCACAGGTGGAAAGTGGCCTCTCCCCTCTCGCTGCTGGCGCTTCCAGGTGCGGCCACCCAGAGCTTGCGTCGGGCTGCCCAGCGTCTCCACCGCAACAACACCGCCAGGCCAGATCCGCCCAGCTGACGGCATCTGGCCGTGCCCCAGCCTGCCCGCTGGAGTGGTGACGGGGGAGCGACCATGACGGGATGGCACTATGCTGTGGGGCGAGGAAAGCTGCTGTGGGCTGCTGGGGTGGTGGTGGTGGCCCTGGGGCTGCTTTACAAGCTTTGCACAGCCCACTGCAGCTCTGTCTGCCCTGCAGCGGGCCACCCCTCATCAGTCAGGAAGGGGCGCACACTCCACAACATAATGACAGGGGTTGCTGCCCCCACCAAGGGCCCTGCCCCTTCCTGCTGCAGCTGCCTGGTTCGGGCATGAGCAGACACCGGCTGGCAGGGCACCTTGAAGTGGGGCAGGGATGGGGTCATTCCCCCTCCCTTCGGCATTTGGTGGAGGAGACAGCAGGGGGCTCATTGCACCTCAGGGAGTGAGCACAGCAGCTATGGCAGGCAGACTTGTCTGCTGGCGGGGTAGAGGGGAGACTAACCCTCCTCCCTGCTCCCCTCTGCCTCAGGGGCCATGGTGCTCCACTGCCGCAGCAGCGAAGGGAAAGCACCCAGTAGACCCGGCTTGGGTCTGTGCCGGTGGCACAGGGAGAGGGGAATTAAACCCCTCTGTGGCCAGACCCTTCCCCTGCCTGTCTCTGCTTGGTTGGGGAGCAGAGGGGAGGGGCCAACCCAGCTGGGCTGGAGCAGAGAGCCCAGCCCCAAGAGCATGCCAGGATGCTGGGGGAGTCTGGTGTAAGTTAAACCAGGAAGGGGTCTGGGACAGCCATTGCATGAACTGGTTTGTGCCAAATCAGTTAAGCTGATAAGAACAGATTGAAGACCAGGTTTATCTCAAACTGGTTTCAGCCATTTTCAGACTGGTTTATGTGCACTAAATGCCTGTTCTGTTACAAGTTTAAACCAGTTTCTGATCACTTAAACCAGTTTGTGTGTAATAGCCCAGCCTCTAGCCCAGGTGCCTAAATCTGAAGACAGATGCTTATTGGGGTTCTCTAAAGCACTTATAGATACATACTTTGCCAAATTTGTTCAGTTCAGGTAGAAGCTCCAGTGTGCTAGACCTGGGGCAGTCAACCTGCAACACAGGTGCCACAAATGGCACAGGGCACTGCTGTGTGTGGTATGTGGCAGACTACGGAGGGGACAGGCAGCACAGTGACAGATCTGGCAGAAAGTAGAACATCTGATCAGGTAGAGAGTACAGGGCAGGGAGCAGAAAGTTGAGTGGCAGGTCAGGGAAAGTTGAGTGGCACCTGGAAAGTGCAGGGCTAATGTGTGGTTCCCCAACCAAAAAGGATGCCTCCCACCGTGCTAGATACTGCAAAAACACAAAGGTAGAAACAAGCAATCTAATGCTCCCATTCTGCTGTGTACAGTATAACATGCTGGCAGTCAGCCATCTCTGAGCAAAGGCATCTGTACTCCAGGAGACTTGTTATAGTTGAGTTCTCCCACTGCTATGCATTGCAAGATCAGGGGCTTATCTAAAGATGAATGGCAGACATCAAAGTTTGGGCTAAGCATCTTGTACTATGTTGCAGGGATTGATGTTATCTTTAGACTGGATAACATTGCTGTTAGTAATGAAGAGGGGAAACTACAAGATTCACCATATTAATGATAGCCAGAGAAGGAATCCTATTGGTAAGTAAAGCAAACCTCAGTGAAGGCAGGAAAATAATACAAAATAGTGGAGAGTCAGGCATTTGAAACACAGGCAGAAAATAACTACATGATGTTCACCATGGAAGAATGAAGACTTCATCCAAGGAATGGGAAAGCAGTTCAGTTGATGTGGAATATGGAAAGCAGTACTGCAAGAAAACCAGTGGTGAGAGTGAACAGCAAATGAGTTTGCACTGCAGCAAAACACCAAAAAAGGTAAATGCAAAGGGAAAGTTTAGGCTAAATGAAGGGAAACTGCTGGGCAGCAAGGTGTACTTAAATGTTGCAAGACCTTTTTGTTTAGGCAAGGGTTTTGTGAGTAGGGTTAAACTGGGCTTTTGCTTGGGTAGTTTTTGCTTTACAAGTAAGTATCTTATTTACTATTTTAATCCGCTTGTATAAGCTATTTTGCTTTTTTCTGTATGCTGCCCTGAGCTTTTTTGGGAAATGGTGGCCTACAAATCTAATCAATCAATAAATTAATCTAATCAATCAACAAATCAACCAGTTAAGAAATACACTGTGGATAATCTCCCAAGGAAAGGGGAGGGAGCCCCATTACTTGATACTCCACAACCTACACATTTAAAATGTTAGAGAACACTCTGTAGAGTCAAATTCTTCCCTGGTAAAGAGAAGGAGTGACTAACCTGGCCATCTGATTGCTGGGCCCCATGACATGTGAGCAGCAATGCATGACATCTCCTCTGTACACAGCTTGTACAAGATGCAGATGCCAGACTACGGAGAAGCTTAGTTCAGCAATTTAATGTAGCTCCCTAGCAGACTCCATAGGTCGTTGCACAGGGAACAGAGGCAACTTCAGAGCTCCCTTTGCTCAGCCAGGTTAAAGGGTGTGCACGGGCTGGATCATTTAATCCTGAGCTTTTTGGAACCAACCTGCTGCCTTGTAGCCCCCTGTAGCTCTGCAGAGATATTGGTCTCATACAACTAAGAACCTTTTTGTTCCTTGTGATGTACATCTGAAATCTGCCTATGCCCCATTTTCGCACTGAATTTTTACTGCAAATCAGGATTACATCCTACAGCAGCTCTTCTCATTTAAATTCAAAAGGATTGCAAGAAGCATCCATATGGACTAATTAACTGCATAGAAAATACATTACAGTACCAGCCCTGAAGTCTGGAAGCTCTTTCAGAAGTAACAAGAATGACAAGGTAATTTGCTTTCTCTCTCAATACCAGTGCTATCAGATCATGCTACCACCATAATTCATATCCTTATGAATCAGGAGCCAGTTTTATAAACTGTACAGTCAACCTTGCCTCCCTCAGAAATGCAAGGATTGCCAAGGGCTGTAACCCAGCAATCTCCACAAAGAGCTGGGCCCTACTTCTCACCCATGTAACATTAATGTAACAGATTTCATTGGCTACCTCAGTCGCTCTGGGCATCGCTGTAACACAGACCAAGGAGATTTGGAATCTCAGAGCCATAACCAAACTAAGACCAATGTCTGCAGGCTGTAGAAACACCCTCACTACTGGGTAAAGATCAGGATTTCTGCCAGCTGTTAGGGTCCAGGGTCCAAGCCACACAACTGAGTTGCTCCAGTCCCAGCCAGAAGGTGGCTACAGCACAGACGCATACTCACCTGCAGAACCAAATGGGCCTCCATTTCATTCTGTTATCAGAGCCCAGTCCTCTGAGGAGACCTATCCTGTCTTGAAAACAGATGCTCAAGTTACAGCCAAGCATTGCAGTCTGGTAATTTGTAGGGATTTTGTGGTTTACTTAAATTATAAATTGCTACATCTGTTTTTCCCCTGGTTCTTATATTTCTGTCTTGGATCTTTTTGATTCCATGGATCCCTGTCTGGAGAAAGGGAAACAAAGATTGAGTTGTGTTGTCCACGTCCCAGAAGAAAATGGTGCTTTGGCAGATTTGGAATTAGTGCATGAGCAGGCATCCATGCACAGGGCTGACAGCCAGCTGGCTTGTTACTAAGAAAGAGACAAGAGATGTCAAAAATGCCACTTGTATAGATGAGAGCAAAAGTTTATTCTCTGGACTAAGAACATTAAGTTCCAAGAGGATACAATATAAGACAAACCCACTTTTGTTGGTAGTATACATGTGAGATTTTCAAAGGCTCATCTGTAAGGAGCATGAGATCTGACATATGGAGAGAGCTGATATCCAACAGAGCTGCCATTGCATCCCTGTTGAAATGATCTGCAGAACACTGGTAATTATTAACCTAGAGAAAGTCCAGTTGTGAGTAAAAAGCTGAGTGAACAGGACATGACGGCAGTGCTGCAGTGATAGCTGTTGAGAAAGCTGGCAGAAACATCCAAACAAATGAAACCAGGTTCAGATCTAGACCTTCCCCCTGACCTGTCAAAAAGCAAATAGCTGTACCTATGGCTTTTATAGCCAGTCTTAAGTAAAAAACGGTATTGATAAATTTGATCCCTAGGCTTTACACATGGGTGAAAGGCTACAGTGGACAGCAGCCAAAGAGGTGATAACCTGGAGTTCCATTAAATGGGCCCATGCCCCATAGTCTGGATCTGGATGTGGTACCACTTGCTATTCCGTCAATATTCTGGGATGGGGTTAATCTGGTGTGGTCAGTTTGAGACCATAAAGTGCTTTGAGCTTTGCTTCCCCCTCTAATATAGTAGCTTCCATTCCAATATAATCAGTCCCATTTGCTGTCCTGTCTTTGTCCCATAGACTATACCAGAGGTCAACAATGTTTTTGGACAGAGTGCCAAAAATACCGGCAACCTTGATTTGTAAGGTGTTGGTATGCAAGAGGCGGACAGCAGGGGAACCATGAGGTGCCTGATCCTTGTGGCAGCACAGCCCCAGCCCCTTCCCCACCATCCACTCCATGGTGCATGGACACCCACTACCAGCAACAAGCCAGGCGGCGGTTCTGTGGACTCCAGTGCAGCTGCCTGCAGCACCTCAACCTGAAACACAGTGCTCACAGCGAGTGGCAGGGAAGCTGCAAGCAGTTGCATCAGGGGCTGTGGAGCCCTAGCCCAGCTCAGCTCATTGCTGGTGGCAGATGCATGCGTGCCTTGGGGTGGATGGTGGGAAAGAGGCCAGGGCTGCACCGCCACAACAAAGATTGGGCCCCTCACAACTCCCCTGCCGTCTGCCCAGTGGCGTGCATGCAAAGTAAAATACTTTCACGTGCCATGCTCTGGCATACGAGCTAGGGGTTACCAGCCCCTGGTCTACATTATCCTCACTGAAAGCTAAGGCAGTGTCGATTTAAATTTTGAGGCCCACCTCAAATCTTGACCCTCCTCCTTTTGGCACAGCAGCCCCACTTCCTTCTTGTTCTATAAGGATGTTGAGGCTTATGCAAGGGACCCAAACTGACCCTTACGAATTTCTTCAGTCACTTCCTTTCAGTATAAGTACATGAAGAGAACATGACTTTGCATAGCAAAACACTCAATAAATTAGGAAAGCTATAATGTAAGCTGCTCACTCACTGTTTATTCTGCTTTCTTGTACATATCCAGTACTATCTTGTGGGAGATGTACAGAAGTCATAAATGTTTCCAAGCTAACTAAGAATCAAAAATTGTCTAGTGGTTCCCAAACCAAGGTCATGGTAACAGAGCACTTCTTGCTCACTGATTTCCTGTATCTATCTGTAGCTTTCCTGTCCACCATCAGCCTGGTATATCTTCTATCTGACTGAGATGCTGCTTATAGCATGGTCTTTCTCTGTGTTTTTGGCCTGTATGCCACCAGACATAATCATATTGTAAAACAGTAAAATTATACCAATTACAAGAAATGTTCCAGCAACCAACAGGTGAACACTATGAAACTGAAAGACTTATTTGCTGCTGAATCTGAAAAGGTGCCCTGTCTTCTGTTTCTGTATCACTTACACACTATTACTTCAGCAAGCCTCTTGATGTTCTCTATTTGTTTCCTGCTTTTTAAAACTCTTTTTGAAGCAGATTGTCCTAAATTTCAGTGATCAGGTCTTCTTCTATGTTCACTTCTGTAATCTTTTCAATAGCTGTGACTGGCTCAGGTTAGAGACTCTGCTTGGGAGAGCTCTGCTGTAACCTACACAGAATACACTGGTAGTCATCCATTTCTCAGAAGACGAGTGCTCTCATCACAGAAAACACCACTGCCGTCAGCAGTCATTGGTGACACTTTCAGTTGGAATTAGCCATGAAGACTCACAGAACTACTATTACCATAGGAGTGGTCCTCTAGGGCACAGTTTGAAGTGGACAGTTGAGGGTTGTGTAAGGAGGGTTTTACAGTCACTGACTTTACAGTCCATGTTTTGTGGGCAGGTGGAAGGCTTTAGTGTCTGGATCCCTGACCCTGGCACTCAGGAATAAACCACAATACCCTGGTTTTAATGGGACAGCACAGTCCTTTGCACTTCCACCCAAGTTCCATGAAAAGTACTTCTACAAGCATGAAATGCTTGTCATTAGCCTCCTTGGCTAGGGACAGACATTAAAAAAGGCTGAGCCTGAATTTGATTAAATCTTTGCAGGATAGTTTAACCTGGCTAGGCTGAACCGGTCTGTAACTGGCAGCTGACTTCCTGCCCTTTGGGCAGGGGGCTGAACTCTAAGATTTTTCTGAGGTCCCTTCCAGCCCTAATGTCTATGAAATCTATAAAATTCTCTCTGGACTGAGGAAAATCAGGCACATGCCTGCAGTGGCTCAGGCTAGAAGCCAGGGGGCACTAGAGCAGCCCTCCCTTCCCTTTTACAGGGCTCTACTGAGGGAGGGTGGCCAGGCCCCAGCAGGACCTCTGATTAGGGAAGACTGCCTGCACCATCCTGGGCTTTTCCCCGCTGGCTACTCAAGGGACAGGAGTGTTACCAGCCCTCAGCCCCCTGCTAAGCGCTCTGAGGCAAGGGGGGCAGGGTGTGCAGTGCATGCATCTGTTGATGTTATGGAGCTTTTCAATCTCCCTCTCCCTGCTTCTTTATACTGCCTGCACCAAACTGACAGGTGAGTAAACCAGCAGGGGACTGATAACAGTTTCGTAGTTTCATAGTTTCTAGGGTCGGAAGGGACCTGAGCAGATCATCTAGTCCGACCCCCTGCCATGGCAGGAAAGATTACTGGGGTCAAACGACCCCAGCAAGATGTGCATCTAACCTCCTCTTAAACACCCCTAGGGTAGGAG
>NW_017728947.1:89451815-89495438 GCF_001723895.1 Crocodylus porosus | reverse complement strand
GGTTTATGTGCCCTGAACATCTGTTCTGTTTCAGGTTTAAACCAGTTTCTGATCACTTAAACCGGTTTATGTTTAATGTCTGTCCCTAGCCTTGGGACTACCCTACACATGGGTAACAGGATAGGAGGTGATATCAGCATGGCAGCCACAGTAATGGATACAGAGTGGTATGAGCATGATTCTGCTGGCTTGAGATGAGCTAGCTTGGGTATCATTTGCAGTTTAGGCGAAGCAGTACAAAAGTTGCCTGAGAATCAGGTTTAATACTTGCCTGAGAATCAGGTTACCCATGTGTAAAGGGCAGGTTCTGACAGCCTGACTTCCACTGAGCTGAATCAACTAATAGCACTAACAAGTCCATTGACTTCAGTGGGGACACTCATGAAATATTCTGCAGCACAGTGGAGTTCAGGCTGTCAGAACCTGCCTCTGAGGCTGACAATAGCTAAGGTCCACCAAGAGCTCTTCTGACTGCCAGCTATTAAACTCCCTTCCATGCCATCTCTTCCCTACCTTCCATCATCACAGAAGACCTGCAATATACCCACCAGATCACTGAGTGGAAAATGCATTAATAAGTTTTAGATTCTTTAAACAAAATTAAAATCATGGAATTTTAACACTCCTCTAGAAGCATTTGGGGTTTAGAGAGGAGAAGCTATTAGGGTTATCATTTTTTGGTTTTTATATAACATCTTGTACAAAAAAGTTTTCACACTGATGCTTTATAAAAATATTTTGTAAAAATATAGCTTTATATATTTTAAGACTTATGGACTGTAAATACATCTCTGGCTTGAAGCCTTTAAATATTACATCTTAACAGAAAGGGCACTGGCCTCCTTCCCCTGGAGGCCTATGTTCCACTCCAGAGTGCATCCATCACAGAAAGAAACAAGTTTGATAGGTTTGTCTTAATCCATCTGCTGAGGTTTGTCCACACCATAACATGGCCATTCCAGTTCCAAGCCAAGATTAATAATTGCATTCACAGTCCCTTAGTGCCAGAAGAAGACTGCTCAGTTCCTACCCATTATATACCTTGTTGCAAGCAGTGCCATTAGCCTCTCACTTTAAGCTTTCACTAAATTCACCCCTAAATGTTAGAAAAATATATTTTTGAATGCGAGTTAGTCATTTTCCTTCAGGTCAAATTTTGCCAGGAAATAAATGGAGATAAATATTTTATTTTTTTCCTTTTAGATAAATCTTGTGAAAAAATGGAGAGGCAGGCCAACATGATATTTTCATATGAAAAAAAAATCTCTCCCTCCATTTTCCAGTTCAAATTGCCACAGCCTCCAGTAACTGACCTATGTTCATTATTCAAACAGAGACAAATACAAGAAAACCCACATAGCACAGACGGTGAGAAGTTAGATTGTCTTAAAAGTCATCTGCCTTAATAATCAATGGTATTATTAGTAACCCAGGAAACATCAAATATTTGCCTTTTGACCTGACAGAGTCTCTTTAAATGATTGTTATAGGATATTTAATATACCTGGTTCTGTTGACTGCAGCTAGAAGTGAAATCTTTGTCAATAGCACTCATACTTCAGTCAGAGAGGCTGTGATTGCCACTTAAAACTGCTCAATGTGCTTTAAAAGGTACTGAGAAAATTGATGCATCTTCTGCCCTGCTAGTGGTACTCCTGGCCCTTCATATTGGACTGGCTCTATGGCATGAGGAAGTTGTATAACCCATACCTCCAGTTCCTATTATTTAAAACACATATTTGTCTCTCTACACACATTTTTTCTTGATGCTGTGGTACATAAGCCAAGCTAAGCAAACCTGCGCATAAAGAACTTGGAAGGGAACCCTGTGTATATACCTGCAAAAACCTCAGCAAAGGAAGACCTTCTGCTTTAGTTTCCTTGGCTCTATGGGAAAAGAACCATCTGGTCTGTCTATATAGTGCTGAGCAGAAGTACACAAGCTAGCTTGCACCCAGAAGCAGCATAGCTGCGTTCGTGTGGTGCTCCACCAAAGCTAATTTCGGTATCTTGGTACAGTGTTGCCTTCTGCTATAAAATCAGATAGATGCCTTTCTCCTTCTCTGACTGTGTGAATGGGCTTTGATGGAGCCATGTTGGACTTACTCTTACTTGAAGTCCCCTTCATCCTATCTCACAGGCATAATGGAGTTCTGCTGTAACTGACAATCAGGCTATCAGTCTCCAGACAATAAATGGCCTACTCTCTGTGCTTGCACCGAGTAGCTGCTAACACTTAATTAGGGGTGTCAGCTTGGATGCTTATCTTGCTGGGATCCTATGACCCCCGCTGACTTCCTGCCCTTTGGGCAGGGGGCTGGACTTGATGATCCCCCCAGGTCCCTTCCAGCCCTAACGTCTATGAAATCTATGAAAACTCTACCTTCTGCTTAGCTGACGTCAGTGGAGTTACTCCAGCATGAGAATGGTGGAAGTGAGAGTAAAATTTACTGGAAGAGTGCAGGCAAACAGGAAATCACCTGGTGTAGCTGAGCATGACCTAGTTAAACATGCTTAATGTGTCCTCGTTTAACATGATTCTTCTACCCCTGAACCAAATGGCCATTTCATAATTTTAGTTCTTCCTGTACAACAGACTTCCTTGCAGCTATGATTATTTTCTATGTAAGCAGGGAAGATGACCCAGCAAGCGAGGATATACATTTTCAGCACAATGCATAATCCCATATGCTACCTTGCACAATGATATATCCAGGAAGTCAGTGCAGGGGAGATTGTGCATTAGGGTTGTGTGAAATGTCACTGTTCTGTTCCAACTTCAATTTCAAGGTCTGGACGAAACAGTTTTTTGTACCAAATTTAATTTTGAGTTGAAACAGCATCACTGTTTTGCTTCATTGAAACAGTGAAGCTGTTTTGACATTTCACCCAACCATTGGGCTGGGGAAAGGAACTCAGTCCAGCTGGGGTGAGTTGCCAACCCCAGCCCCATGATCGGGCTGGGGAAACTCAGCCCAGCTGGGCTGACTTCTCAAGCTGACTTCTCATTCCCCACACTAGATCGGCCACGCTAGATTGTTCGACATGATCTAGCGCAGGGGATGAGGAGTTGGGCTAACTCCCACCCTTTGCGCGATCCGGTGCTGGCGATGGGAAGCCAGCCCAGCTGACTGACTTCCCATCCCCAGCGCTGTGGTCAAAATGTTTCAACATGTTTTGACTAACCTCATTTTGTTTTAAGGCTATTTCGATGCCCTTTCTTTCACTCTGATTTTGCTGTTTTGACCTCGAAATGAGTCAAAACAGTGTCGAAGTGAATTGGCCAGTGAAATTTCACATAGCCCTGTTGTGCATTATGGATTTTCTCTCCAATTTACTGGACTCCACCCTCGCCATTTAGACAAGGCCCAAGAGCCAGATTGAGGGACCCATGTCACATCTGATTCGCTGTTAGCCATGTAGGTTTTACTGGAAGACCATTCTTAGTTTCTTAGATGTGGAACTAAAACTGGGTTAATCTGGAGAATCTTTAAGACTTTTGGAAACAGTCTGTAATAATAAAAATACCCAGCACTTGTTCATTGCCAAAGCACTAAACAAACATTAGTCAATCTCCTTAAAATTTCAGAGAGCTGACCAAATATAATTAACATTCATGATGCTGGTGGTTTCACATGTGCAAGGATTGGTTAGCATATAGCTGGAGGTAAGCAGAAAAGCAAGAGAGGGTAGGTGCTTTGGGAATCCCTTCACGGTCTCCACTAAATGTGGAGGAAGGGGAGTGTGTACATCAGTATGGGCTAGATTTTTTTCTATGCTAACAAACTTCATAATGTATCCCACTGGTGAGGGATTGGGAGCAAACTGAAGCCCACTTCCAGGGCAGTTCAAATTACAGTCATCCTCTAATACATATATTCACTCTCTGGACAAGAAGAAAAGTGGCTAAAATCCAAGTTATTTTTTAAGTGCTGAGTAAGCATGAAGAGCTCAGTGTCTTGTGCAGTTTCTGTTTTCTCTTGTGCATCGTGAGTGACAGATTCCTTGGAGAGGGCTCAAAAATAGAAGAAACATTTTTTGGCAGCAATAATGGAAGGCTGGCCAAGCCCTGGGCTGTCATGTAGCCAGAAGTGAGAGACAACTTGATTCTGCATGGCAAGACTGCTAAGAGACTGCAGAACAATGTTGCAGGTAGCCAGAAAGCTTGGGAGGCTGCCAGCCTTCTGGTGTTTGCCTGTGCTTGGTTTCCTTGGTTAAGTTTCCCAAGCAGCACTAAACTTAACACAGTTTGCATATGGCTGTGGTACAGCAATTGCCTCCTGTTTTGTGAAACAATTGACTGTAAAATAAAGGCTGAGATTTAAAGAACCACCCATTGTCCTGCTTAGGCCTCAGCAGGTCAAGCTCACCAGGCTCTGGAAAACATTTCCTGATTTTTGGATCTGAGGGTAGCTTGAAAAGGTCACTTGTGGTCCCTAAATTCTATATTTATCTCCTGTGAGGTTTAGGAGGCATGTTCTCCACACCTACCAATTAACCTCACAATTGCAACTGCAGCAGCTTCAAAGAACTAATTAGCTCAGGCAATGAATGAATCAAAGCAGCAACAGCTACTTTAAAGCCTATCTGAAGGAGAGCCTCAAGTTTCTTCTGCAAACCCTAGCAAACAAGCAGATTTTGCAGCCCGCCTGGAAGGTGAATTCAGCTGTTTGCAGAGTGAGAGAGCGAAGAGCCCCCAAAGCCCTGGGCCTGTGCAGACAGCTTGCCTGCAGCCCCTTCTGTATTAGAATGAGCACTGGGGAGCAGAGAAGAGTGGGAGCCATCAGACAAAGAAGGAATAATAGCCTTGTGATGAAAGGATTAAGTGTTGAGAGAACTGCCTTCTATTGGCTCTGCCCAAAACTTGCTCAGATATTTTGGTCCCAGCTGAGGGGTAAACACTAAGATGGAAGTTAGGGGTTTGGGGTACATGCTAACTATGAACAAAGTACCATATCTCTTTGTGCCTCAGTTTCCCTCTATATGCATATTGCAGCTGGTTGTTAGTCTTACTTTTTGGAAAACATTTGGAGATTCTCTCATTAGCAGTAAAAGTGCAAATCACTTCTTAAATATTTATTACATTTATTACTAGACATCCAGGTTTTCCATTTGCTGTGGGAAAATGCGACTTTTCTCTTTTTTAACAGTATTTTTCTCTCAAAGGAGAAAACCATGGATTTTTCCCTTTAATGGAGAAAAATGTGGGAAACTGTGGGTTCCCCTTGCAGGCTGGCAGAGTTCCAGCCTGCAAGGGGCTGCCTGGGGCTGCTGGGAGTGGTCAGGCAGGATGCACCATCCATTTGGCAGCCTGGCAGCACTGGAGAGCAGCTCCTGCAGCTCCCTCCAGGTGAGCCTATGGGCGTGGGGCGGGTAGGCCAGCGTGGGGGGCGGGGAAGGGGCACATGCCTCCCTGAGATCTCTGTGTCCACTGTGGGACATGGGCTGCAGTGGGGCCAGACCAGCTCTGGAGGAGCTGCCTTCATACCCCATTACATGGCATCCAGCAGGAGAGGGAGTGCCATGCTCCCATAGCTGCCAAGCTGAGGTGCCCCCTGCCCAGTAGTGGGGGGCACAACTCCATGCCACCACTGCATGTGCTGCCATTGCCATGCCTCACCATGGCAGCATGGCACTCCCTCTTGTGCCGGGTCCCACCTGCTGGGCTACAGAGGTGGCTTCTGCCTGGAGCTGTTCCGGCCTAGCTGTACCCCACACTCTCCTGTGGGCACAGAAATCTCAGGGGACATATGCTCCCCCCCATGTCACTTTGGACCCCCACCCTCCTCTGCCATGTTGCCTGTGGCCCCCCCCCCACCTTAACCACACACTCACTCCCCTTTTTCACATACAAGGGGGCTGAGCAGGGGAGGCAGCAGGTTAGGAGTGAGGAGCACAAACAGGGCCAGGGAACTATGAGTAGGGTGGCCATTCATCTGTTTTATAGAGGACAGTCCAGTTTTCTGGTCCTCTGTCCTCTATCGATATGAAACCAGATGCCTTTATGTCCTCTATTTTTCATGGCTTGGCGCCCCCCCCCTCCCGCCACTGACATCACGCATGCTGCCTGTGGAAGCACCCTGCTTGGCCTGCCACTGACATCACCATAGCTGCCTGGGGGAGCTCGCTGCTGCCACTGTTGCTGCCTGTGGGAGCTCGCCACCGCCACCCCCCACCACCTGCGGGAACTCGACATGCCCTCCCCGGCCTCGGGCGGCACGTGACATTTGCGGTGGTGGACATGCACTAAATGCACCTATCCTCTGTTCTTGAGGTACCTTGATGACCGCCCTAGCTGCGGGTCAGGAGTGAGGGGCACCAGCATGGGCCGGGGGAAAGTATTAGCTTATCAGGGCTGCTTAGCACCACAAAGCAGTGATGTGGGGGGGACTGCTACAGCTGGACCTGAGTCCTGGTGAGCGAAGGGGCAGGGGGACCTCTAATTTTCTATGATAAATAAACACCAACATTTATAGGTATTTAGAATGTATTTTATTGTAACGATTGAGGCACTGATAGGCTTCGAAACTGCCTTAAAATTGTAAATATATCAATAAAACATTGTGTTCAACTGATCATCATAAAATGATGATGTATCATTTTAATTGTGGAAAAAAAACCAGATTTGGTGTTTTTTAATCATAGAATTTGTGGGGTCCCTCCCCTTCAAATTGGAGCATTTACGATTTTAATCAGAGAAAGTCAAGATCTCCAATTATTATGAATACATCCCCTGAGCACCATGTGGTCTTTCTATAGTGCTGGGGGGTGATGTAAATGTTGTGTAAAACTTTCAAGTTGTTTTTATTGTTCTCTTTACCATCTCTTGTAGTTAGATCCTGTTGTTGAGTCATAAACCTGCACTTCTTACAGGAAGGCCTATTCCTCTGGAAGGTCTATTGGCGTCCCCGCAGCAAGTTGGGTTATTGCTCTGGGTTCCACTGCTGCAGGACTCCAGCAATGTAAAGTCTGCAGTGGCACACAGTTTGCTCACAGTTTCCCCATTCATGCAGTGAAGAGGCGGCTGAGTGGAGACAGGAAAGGCCAGGACAGGTGGAGGAAGCTGTGGTTTATGAGTCCTGCTTAAAGTCACTGCCTTGTCCTAGCCACCCCCAGTGGAGGGCAGACTATATTCTAGTGCTTACTCTTCTCCCATCCCCTCCCTCCCCCAGGACTGGGCTCACAATGGGAGCTGCAGGTTGAGGCTCCCAGTCCTATCAGTGTAATTGTGGCCCATGCAGAACTAAGTTGGTGAAGGAAGGTCCTTTGGTCTGACACAGATAAACTCCCTGACAAAGGGGAGAAAAGGCCCATCACTATATATCTAATGTGGGCTGCATTCCCTGGTATTCTCCAGCCTGTGTGAACCTAGCCTATTTAGGAAAATGTGACTAGCATAACCAGCTATGCAGCACTCACATCTGCTAATCCTTTGCTGTGCCAGTAATCATCTTTACTTGCAAGAAAAGGTCTGCCTCATGCTATTTTTGGAACTGACTGAGGAAGAGCTAAGCACTCTGAGCATGAACCTTCACAAGCAGCAGTCTTTAAGGAAACCTAACTTCTTTTTAATAATTTAGTCCCACTGACTCCTGGTTCATGTGTCATGTCCCTGGAGCTGTTTGGAATTATTTCGGTAACTCAGAAAGGTAAAGGTAAAGAATGGAGGAAATGCTCTTGTGGCTACAAGAATTACCATAGCTGGTGAAGCTTGATTATGTTTCCACAGCTTGAACAGTGCAGTCTGCTTGACCACAGCTCTTTGCACTGCTATTTTGTCACTTAAAAATACTTCACAGTGGAAAGTACTAGAGTAAAGTTGATCTGTGCTCTCTGAGATACTGGGCCTGATTCTCACCTCACCTCTGCCAGCATTGATTTTGGCCGAGTGACTGTGTCTATCCATTAGAACATGGCTCCAATTCAGGAAAGTAGTTGAGAATGTGTTTATCCATCACCATGAATGAGTGTTCAGTCAGGACCGATCAGCCTTGAAAATATACCCTCCTACCTCTAGTGGGTAAAGTGTATGAAGGAAACATGGCATTCTGCAGTGTCAGTTCTGAGGACCCTCGCCAACTGCGATTAGGTACAGCAGCTCCTATAAGGAGGGAGTGGATTGGCTGTCACTTGAGAATCAAGAACTGGTGATTGGTTACTCTTGGCCCTGCTCCTCCGTACGCAAAGATCTCAGTCCAGGAGAGACTGACCCTAACTGTGGTTCCACTCTGAGAACTGAATATTAGTCACTCAAGTTTGAAAACGTTGTGCTAAATGACTTGCCTAGTATCTCAAATGGAATTGGCATCAGTATTAACATTAGAAGCAGTAGGTTCATGGATCCACATACTTCTCCTAGACCCCTGCATTACTTCTCATCCAGTTTGTTCAAGAATGACTTAATAGCTCCTACTAACTCTCAAGCAGGCAGTCTTGGAGTTCACTCCCTCTGCATGAAAATATTGGCCTTTTCCAATCTTTTCCCATGTTATATCCATGACTCCTCAAAAGACAGACTTCCTTGTCTTCATTGCTTCCACTGGCATCTTGAAAATTTCAAGCACATTGGCTCTTGGCTGAATTTTTTCGATGGACTGAGCCTTCCCGTGTCCAGTTTGTCCTCTGGACCTGTGCTGTTTCTTCAAAATTCTTTTTTTATGCGGCCTGAATTTGAATGTAGCTGACTAAAAATGCTCTAAAAGTTTCCTTACAAATGGTACAGTTAGTATCTCTGACCTATGTCTCAAGTCATCCAACATCTCTTAGGCAGTGATTGCATGGAACAGATTCATATCTCTCTAAGGACTTTCAAGGAACACCCACAAAATCTATGTTTTTCCTTGGTCATTTCTAGCCCTAAGACTCAAACAAATGTCTTACATTTCCACAGTGCTGTCTATTCTCAAAGGTCCCCCAAGTGCTACACAATTCCTACTCTTCCCACATATGGAGATCAGGTCTGTGTCAAAAGGTTGTAGGAATGCGATAAACTGCAGGGCTTTGACATACCTATACATACTGTACTTTCATTCCACAAGTGAATCCATCAGCCCCAGGATGCAGGTAATTTAACCTTCCCAATAGTCTCCTTTTCTTTTTTATTACACTTTCAGTGAAATATTTCCTTCTATCCCCAAAGGGATAATATTTAGTTTTAGCTATCTCTTTACTCTTTAGCTATCTAATGTTTAAGCTTTTGAGGCATTGAAAAGTGGACACCAGTTTTCAGTGGGAGGCTTTCAGATATCGGACCAGAAAACAGACATTTTGATGTACGCTTTTCAGATGATTTTTGGAGCTTATTGGACATGGGCAGAGAACGCATTTTCACTGATGTTATCAGCACTGCATCATTGCAGAAAAGTAGCAGAAAAACTTCGCTCAAAACTTCACTTCCGGTGAAAGAATTGAGGTACAACTTTGCTGATGCATGTTAAACCAGTTTAAGGTTTGTCAGTCTTTATCAATCTCAGAGTAGCTGTTTAATGAGACAAACAGGCTATTAACTACTCCCTCGTCACCTAGGGGTGAGGTGCAGTAAAGCTGGCCGCTGAGGTACCCTGAGATATTTGCATGTCTGTCCATTCCTGATTCCAGGGATGTTTACATTAGTAGGCTAATGTAAATTACGCTGGGATATGTGCATGTCCATGCATTTCCTTGACATCTCCTTCAAAGGTCTGTAGGGCTAGTGTAAATTTATGGGTCTTGGGTAACTAAGTCACTTATATTTACCAGCAAGTAGATTCAAAAAAGTCTTTAAATAATTTGAAGAAACTATATAAAATAGATCTCTAATATGCATGACTGGTATTAGTTCTGAATACACAACAATGTAGGGACTTTAATGTGCATTTATGAGTAGTGCAGCCAGCCCAAGCTTATGCTGATAAAACAAACCTCTGAGACCCACCAGCACAGTGTGATTCAATATGTACACTGGCACATTAGATTCAGTCAAATATATACATTCAGATATGCACAGATAATTTCACCCACTGCCTGACCTTTGAGGTAGAACATGGAAGCTGTTAAACTGAACACAACTATTTAGGACAGGAAGTGAAAAATACTACGCTTAGTTAAAACTACCATGGAAATGTAGATAAACAGAATTAAATTGGTTGAGCTAGAATTATACTCAGGTGCCACTATTAATGCCCCGGTCCTGTGAACAACAGTTTGGTATCCTCAGTGATAGCACGATGACCATTACCAGCTTAGTTTTGTGTTTTCTCCACAAACACAAACTTAGACTACCAACATAATTTCCCACAACATCCACCTGCGTGCTGATGAGGGACCATCCCTCTGAGCTTCTGACAGCTGATAAGATCACAAGTTGTGGTGAGGCAGCTGCAGAAAGGGTCTTTTTTTAAAAACTGAATTTGACAAGACACTGCTTCTCTGAAGTCAGTATCAATTTGCTTGCATACTATGTCGTTTCTATCCTTTTATGGTGGCCTTGTAAAGCTGGTCTTATCTATGAACATGCATATTATGTAGCCGTATATTCTTACCTAAAAGTTGTTTACAATCAGAGTAGAAAGCTTTAGCTGAGGTACCATTTGCTTTTCACTTGATTTCACTGTGACTTACTAAACAGCCACAGCACTACAGAATGGATTTTTATGGCAAAATAATAAAGGACAAAAACACTCAATCATGAGTGGGAGATCACCTTTCAGCAAACAGTCACTTCATCTCAGACCTCACAGTCCTTGTCCCCAAAGGAAACCTGTGCAGGCAGGCCCGGGAACAAAAACGTATAGCTTTACTGAATACTAAAAAACACGGACTGAACATAGACAATGGTTATATAGCTCATTACAATTCACCTGCCCCCGGAGCAGGTAATAATATGCTCCAAAGGTTAAAATGGCCTCTAGCATCTTGAATTACCTTACTCTTTTTACCTAATTGGACTTCTTTATCTCAATTGCTCTTTAGCTGCTCAGTAACTACTTCTGTTTACTTTTCTTTGTTTCATAGGTTTACTGTCCACTTCCCTTCTTAAGTGACCTATACATAACATGGCTACACAAATTTAATTGTTCCACTTAAAAGCAAATACAGGCAAAGCCTTTTCAGCCCTAAGGAAGGGCATTTTGTGCCCAAACGCTGGTTTAATACATCTCCCAACTGCCAAAGATTTCCAAATATTTCCTGCTTGTACCATAGGGCTGGAGGGTCCAATCTTTTATTGGACCGAGTGTAAAATTGGAGAGATGTTAGACAAGCTTTTAGGCACAAAATGCCCTTCTTCTGATCTGGGAAAGAAGCAGGCATATTCTAAGTTAAATGCTAGATAACAATAGCTTGTGTTTAACTTTATATGAGAAGAAAATGGGCCCTTAAAGGAGTGGAGGTGGAGTGTAAACTAGGAGCAAAGAGAAGTTATCAGAAGCAGCTTCAGAATTGCTGCTGCAGAAATAGCATCACATGGCTTCCTTTCAATGAGTCTTTGGCCAGCTGACCGCTTCCTTTGTTGTTCGAAGGCCATTCATTTCATGAATGTAGTTGGCTATTTGAATACCATATTAGCTTACTGAGTGACTCTGACTCTGGACCATACTCTCTTTAACTCAGTTGGACACTTTCCCCTGATGTCAGTGAGCTCTGGATAAGGTTCTTTTTGAGTTGAGAGTTGCTAGACTCATAGAAAAATAGGCCTAGAAGTGACCTCAGTAGGTCTAGTCCAGCCTCATGCTCAAGACAGGATCATCCTTATCTAAACCATTTCACCGAAGACTAGAGAAAGGTAGTTAGCCATTTTAGTCTGCCTTCTGCCTCATTTCATCCCAGTGTTTGTCTAAGCTGCTCATATAGACTTCCAAGGATGGAGTTTCTGTGACCTTTCTGGATAACTTGTCCCAGTGCTTAACTACACCTTTAGTGAGAAAGTTCTTCCTAATATTTACCATGCAGATCCCATGTTGCAATTTGAGACCATTATACTTTGTCCTGCCCCTGAAGCCACAGAGACTATCACCATCCTCTTTATAACCCCTTTTACGTATTTTAAGACATATCAAATCCACTCCCAGCCTTTTCTCCAGACTAAATAAATCCCAGTCTTCCTTTTCTTGAAAGTCATGTTTCCCAGGCTTCTAATAATTTTTGTCACTGTCAACTAGACTTTTTCCAATTTGCATCTTTTTTGGGAAATCGCAAAACTGGATACAGTATTCCACATGAGGCTTTCCCAGCGCTGAGTAGAACAGAAGAATCATTTCCCTTAAGTTGCTGGTGACACCCTTGTTAATACATCCCAGTATGGTGCTGGATTTATTTATTGTTTTTTGTAAAAAGAACACACTGTTGACTCATTCAGCTTATGGTCCACCTGTCCTTAATGAATTTCATCCAATTAATTTCAGACCATTTGCCCAGTTTATGAATGTCATTCTGAATTGTAATCCTGTCCTCCACAGTGTCTACAGTTATACCCACAAGGCTGTCACCCACAGATTTGCTAACTGTGCATGCAATGCTGAGCATTTTTAAATATAGAAGTCTTTTATTTTTAAACTGAATTCAATCTTGGAGGAACTACTCAACCTATTACCCTGAAGATTAGAGACCTTTGTTAAACCCCACAACAGGGTTTAACTAGACAGAAACAGGATAAGCTTTTCCACACCTTCCTGACAATGCACCTAAACCTGACCTGATGAGAGAATCCCCGAGACCAACAAAGCATTTCTCTAAAAGCTATTGTACAAACAAGTATTGTAGTCTTGATGCAAGAGCTCACTGGGTAGATTCTTTAGCCTGTCATGTGCAGATCAGACTAGACTTTCATAACATTCACTTCTGAACTTAAAATCAATGCATCTATTAAAGTAGCTTGCTTTCCAGAGCCTTTCAGTTCCTGTTCTGTTTTTTAAGGCATTAGAAGTAAAGACAAGAAGTTATGACCCCTTCTGATGGTGTTTTTTATGCCAGTAATTCATGACACTAAGAAATCAACTGAGACCCTCAATTAATTTGATGTAGAAAACTTAATCAATTTTCCTAAGTGACCGTTTAATATGCATGGATTTCAGATTGCATTTCCATCCTAGCTGCTGTTTGCTGTGTTCATTATCTCCTCCATAAACTTGCCAGATGTTGGAGTCAAGGTATGCACCTTTTTATGAAACTATGCTCACTAGTTTTGATCAGCTCCCATTTCTCCAGATGTTTTGTGATCTCGTCCCTTATTAATGTGCCTAGGAGCTTACCTAACTAAGTTAAACTTACTGGCTTATAACGTTCTGGTTTGATCCCCATCCCTTTCTTAAAGGCTTTGATTAAGTTGACTTGTTTCCAGCTTTTCGTTACCCCTCTCCCCACACTCCTCAATAAGGAGCTATTTATCTCTGGCCCTGTAATCTCTTCGTTGTCTCTCTCACATTTCTAAGGTGTAGCTTAGAAAAAATGTCTATCTTGACAGATTTACTTTAGAAAAGGCTGATTCCAGTATCACTTCTGGGAATTGATGTTTCTTAAGTTTGAAGTCCCCTTTTATGTATTCTGGAATTTGCATGCGTTTCTTCTGTCACAGTTGTGCCTAAGATTGGCTTACTCCATATCACCCAAGACCTTATGCACTGCATTGGTAGATGTAAGCATGACATCTGTTAGGTCAATTGCATGCACATTTTTATGTACAGAATTTTAAAACTCAGCTTTCTTATCCTCCATCAGAAATGTTTCTTCTGCTGCCTTAAAACTGTTTGTAAAAACAGAGTGATAGTTCCTATTAAGCATTTTGTGAAATCATTGCTTAACTTCATACGGGCGTAACAGGAAATCAGTTGAGCATTGTGTAGACAAGTTCCCAATTCTGTAGCGTCTCAGAGGCCAAATAGTGCATTGCAGATTTTTGGCTGGAGTGAAAAATAAGAAGCAATAGCTATGCTAGGAATTTCCAAACATAGAAACTACATGAATGGGGCATTTATATATTAAAAATTGAGCCTTTTAGTGAGTTAAATCAAGTATGTCCCACTATATTTTTGTACTGGCTAGATATCATTAAGAATGCACATGTGGATGCATTTAGCAGTATTCCTGAAACCAGTTTCATTCCAGTCCAAGTGAAAGTTCCCTGATTCGTTTACTTCTTCTGCAAGTCTAAACTAAAAGCCTGTCTTCCCCCTCTGCGAGCATGTGGATCCTCTCAGCTGAACTGAGAAAGAGATAAACAATACCATTCGTCTTGTTTCCCAATATTTTGGCGCCTTACCTGTCTACCAAGTACAGACTTCTTCCATTAAAATATCATATAATAAGTTAACCATCCCACTCTTCAGAGCACGGCTGTGTAATTGGACTATCCAATTGGCTTTATATTATGAGGTAAGCCTTACCCCTTCTTGTTTGCGTTGTACTGAGTAACTGCAACTTGGACCAGTACCAACCCAGGGGCTATATGATATGTCAAGAGCAGACGCTCCCAACTACCACTCCCTGCATGTAGCCACGCACTGTTTCATTCTGGCCATCCCTGTCTACAGCAATTTTGCCCCTTGGTGTCTGTCTTGTGTAACCCGACAAAACAAGGAGCAGTCAGGTTATTCATGTAAACGTATTTGCCCCTTCCATGTCTGTCTATCTCCACAGACTCTTCTACCCTCCTTGTACCTGACACGTCTGGGAAGCTTACTGATGGGAACTACTATGTCAGCTGGATAAGGGGCACCCCTCGTACCTGGGCTGCTTGCTTTTCCAGCTGGGTAACCAAAGGTTTCAACACTTATGTCATTTTCCTCTGATTGTTCTTGACAGGAAACAGGAATGCTCAGCTTCAGGGCAAACGTTTTGATACAGCTGAAGTTTGGCTGGCATCCAACCAGACCCCAAAGCTGCTGAGAGCAGAGTGGGCTTTCTCCAGACTTGACAAGCCATTTCCTCTCCTGCTCCCTCTCCCTGGGGCTCAGCTCTGCAAGGTGCAGAGTGCCAGCCATGACCAGTAAAGCAGGTAAGCATATTCCTACACATAATCATGACCAAACTGTCACTGGATAGGAGCCAGAGTGCTAGGACCTTTTAGGATCAACCCCTTCTTTGCTGTTCAGCATTTCAGTGGAATCAAACCAAACCTCCTGGAAAAGATTTGCCTTCTTTGCACAGGGCTTCCTTATTACAAACTTCACTTTTTCAGCTACAACTTGGATTTTGCTCACCCTCTTCTCCCCGCTACACACGCACCAAATATCTACATTTTCATGCTAAATAAAGTCACTTATAGCCTGTTTTCAAGAGGTTTGCATTAGTTAAGGAAGTACTGTAAGTGACATGATCACTTTTACTCAGAACAACTATGCAGCTGATAACTCCACAAACTGCAGCACACAGACCCTTTTTAAACAAGCAAATAGAGAAGCAATATTCTTATTTAAAACTTGCAGTCAAGACTTACCCTGAATCTTCCCTGACTCCCTCGTCGCCTGCCGATGTTTTCATCATTGCAACACACTTTGGGGCACTCGCTGTTTCAGAATGGCTTTAGAGCTCCTGTGTAAAGGCAGCAATCCCTTTCCATCCCAGGGCAAAGCTTCCACATCCTTAGTTTTATTCCTAGGAAAATGATATTCCAAGGGGAGGGCAAGATGTTTAGTATCAGTTTCAACCTGAGTAGTAGCAAGGGGACAGCAGACTAACAAGCAGTGAAACAAGAGCAAACTGCCAAGAAGATCTGGGTTTAGCTTCTCTCTTCTACTTCCTGTATTTATATGAACCGGGGATTTCAGGAAGAGGCAGTCCTTGGTGGTCAAAAGTGTGTGTTTTTTATTTTTTATAAAGCCATATTTAGTAGTG
Organism: Crocodylus porosus; assembly: GCF_001723895.1. NCBI lineage: Eukaryota > Metazoa > Chordata > Crocodylia > Crocodylidae > Crocodylus > Crocodylus porosus. The sequence goes on along the minus strand of NW_017728947.1, from coordinate 89,479,631 downwards.
AACTTTGGCTCAGATTATTAGAAGGGACTGGGACTCTTGGCTCCCGGCATGTCTTTGAATCCTTAGAAAGTTTGGGGGAAGTAGTTTTACAGACCTGCAGGTATATCGGGGACAGCAGAGCACAGTGAACTTTGTAAAGGATTTTACAAGGGCAGTAAGTCTCCGTCTGCAAATTCCTGAAGCATGTGTATGTGTATTGAGTGAATAACTGGAACCAGATGGAGCCTGGAAACCTTTCCTATTTACATAGAACCTGAGGAAAGGAAACGGCTCACCCTGGAGAAGTACGACTTTTCAGCAAGGCTGCCGCTTCATGGAAAAGATAATGCTGGAATGTTAATAATACAAGGCTGCTATTCTGTGAAGTGCAAACTATGGACTGTGTATAGTCCATGCCATAAAATCCTAATCTGGAATTACTTGTAAAGTAGTTTATTAACTCCGCTACAATAGCAATGTTTGTGTGCAGCATCTGAGATAGGGCACGCAGCAGTACTATTTTCTATATGGCACATATTCAGGTCTGGATGGCATTCCTATTTGGAAGTTTTATTATTCAGGAAATACTGGAGTTAAGGAAAATATACAATGGAAATAACAGAACTGATAGATGAGCTGTGCTGGACAGGACAGTAACAGGAATAGCAGCATGAGATATAAGCAAGACTAATTTTTCTTTTTCTCATCTATAGGATGAGCATACCCAGCTCTCTGGGCTGTTGACAAGCAGGCAAGCCAGGCTGGACGTGCCCCAGCAGCAGGTGGGAATAACAGTCAGACTGATGCATCAGCATGAAAGCAACTATTTATCTTCCAAAATAAAACACTTTAAAATACTTGAATCCATAGGAATTCTGACACTGACTGCCAAGACAGCAGGATCAGGCTTCACTTGTTTCACAGATGTCATGGCCAGAAGCAACCATTAGCGTAGTCTCGTCTGACTTTCAATATTGCAAAGGATATAACTCATTCAAAATTTCTGCACCAAGCCCATAGATTCCCTCTGAGCTAAAGCATGTCTTTCCAAAAGGCAGCCAGTCTTGATGTAAAGACCACAAGTGATGGAAAATCCAGATATAGGTATGTTGTTCTAGCAGTTAATTATCAAATCTGTTAAAAATGTGTGCCTTATGTCTAGTCTGGTCTCGTCTGACTTTATTTTCCAATCAGTGGAACTGTTTATGGTTTTTTTCCTGCTAAAGGAAAGAGCTGCCTGTTATCTGAAATCTTCCCTTTGCAGGGACCTGCAGGCTGTGATTGGGTACAATCTCATCCTCTGCTTTGATTAGAGTAGAACCTGGATAGTTAGCAGGAATAGGTTATACAGTCCTTGCAAAGATGAATCATGAAGCAGCTGGGGGTTATATGCAACTGTGGTACACAACTGCACAGCTTGTTCTTTATTTGCTAATCTGGTGTAAATAAAATGGGTTGTGAACCATCTGGAGATGAATGATCTGGGCTCTACTGGACTATATAGATTGAGTTTCTTTTCATAGCAAGGCAAGTTTGCCAGACTTCAAATCATTCTTGTAATTTTTCTTTGAATCCTTTCCTTGACTTTGAAGGTTGGAGCAGGCCACCGCCTCCTTGGGTTTAAATGGTTTTCTTCTCCAAGCTGGTGCAATTTGAGTTTCATATTGGATAAAGCATGCAAACAAACTCACAGACATAAACCACTGGGTTTCACCTGTCCGCATTCAAGGAGAATGAGGCTCAAGGAGAATTCAGCCTCGCATTGCTGGGAGTCAGGTTTCAGGTTCCATTCTACAATCATTTTTTTAAGCTGGGGGGAGTATTAGGATCATCAGGCTGTGCCAAAGGGACTCCCACATTCCCTCACTCAACTCTTGCCTAAAAAAATAAAAGGTTATATATTTCCATTCCTTCTACACAGTTTGTCACCCTTGGAAATGATGTGCAGGTTTGCAGATGCACTTATGAACAAATATTTTTGATCACGGAAAATACTGGATTACATCAAGTGACAGGTACATTTGGACTAGAGCTGTTTGAAAAACTGTAAAATATAGGAATATTACAAAACAAGCTTGATACCTGCTAGTGTGTCTATTTCAGGGGCATTGAAATGGACCCATTTGTGCATTAAAGGTCAGGGGCCCTTTGTAATTGAAAAAGAGATATGGTTTTTAGTAAGTAAAAATGTTTTATCCCCTTTTGGTAATGATTGTTGGCAAAATCTAAACTGGTAACTTTATGCCTAAGTAGGACTTAGGGAAATTTATGGGGTAAAGCCCCCAGATGCAACACAGAATGACTCCAAATGTGATCCAGAATGACCCCACACCTGCTAGGAGCTGGAATTCGTTTGGTGTTTATGTTCTGGATAGCATAGATCTCTATGCATGCACATGTCCCACCGAAGTAGCTAACTCTGATTTGCACCTAAATTCTGTGGTGATCCCAAGCGGGGGAGAGAGGGCGACTACATTCCATCCAGGTTCCTGGAGAGACTCGATCCATTAGCTGGGCTCAGCCTCAGAGCAAACGCCATATATACGGACAGGATTCAGCTCAGGGCAAAGTGCAGCAACCACAAACAGTTTCACTCAAACACATGGGTAATAGAGGTAGTGGTGTTAGTACCTACATTTTATATAGCAACCTACTGGTTAGAGCAGTGCTCCCAGAAGTAGGGATTTAATTCCTCCCACAGCCTAAGGATACAGCCCACATCTTCTACAGCACAGGAGAGTGCCTTGCCACTAGGTCACATTCTGGGTGAGGAGACCCTTCACCTTTCCTACAGAAGCAAGGCTCCTGAGCAGCCACGAATGCTAGAAGAATGGGACCAGGAGGGCAAGCTAATGGTTATCAAACAGTAGACCTTTTGGCCAGGAGAGAACAGTCTTGGGTTCCTTTTCCTGTTGCCAAGGAGATTTCTAGAGTTCACATTATACAGACATTGATTAAAACCAGAAATAACCCTGGCAGCAGGCACTAAAGCTGAGGATTCCCTTGCCCCAGTCCTGTGCCCTGACCACTAGGGAGCAGAGGTCTTTAAGTGGACAGTCTACAATTTGCCCTTGGATAAAAGAGCACCAAAGATGTCATAAAAAAGAATCATATTTCTCATATAAATATTTACTTAGGGAAGATAAAAGCACCCTCTTTTCCTGCAGCAAAGAATGTCTGTATCTTTTAACCAGTCATAATAAAGAAGGCTGAAAAAAAAGGAAGGAATCAGACACTGTATGTTGGCAGTGAGTCTGGGAAGTGAAAAGATTATACAAGAGCTAAGAGACTAAGTGGCATCCAGGTATTGCAAAAGCCAGGTTTTCCTGTGCAGGAGAGGAGGATCCAAATCACTCAAAGTTTGGGATTGGAACCAGTTACCCTGAGGGCTTGGGATCTTGAGATCTGTTGCTTCTTCAAGCTCATTTCTAGCCTAAAATGTGCTGCATGTTCCAGCTCATCCACTCCAGTTCAGCACTTTTGAGTGATGTTAATGCAGCCATGTTAGGAAAGTTTAAAGAATGGCTTATGGGGACAGACCACAAGCACAATAAGCACTTTCATTGTAAGTGGGCATGTTCAATGTACATACAGGTAAGCACCTCCCAAGGATGGCAGCACCTCCCCAGTGCATCATTCACCTGACACATGTCAAAGAATTTGATAGAACTGGAGTGGCCTACTTTGTCACTAATCCATGGAGGAGTGCTTTTTTTAGCACTTATTATATAATGGGTCCACCTAGGCCATCCCTATAAGCTGCAGCTGGGTTGGAAGACTGGGCCTCTTCTCCATTCAGATATTAATTTAATTTAAACTGTAAAAAATGATGTTCTCATTTTTTCAGCCTAAGATGCATTCAATTCTAATGTGGTTTTCAAATTGCGTTCCATAGAACCCTGGGGTTCTGCCAAGAGACTGGCCGTAATGGCAGAGTAGGCCAGGAGTCGGCACGCTAAGATTGCCAGGGCAGGTAGCCTGACTCCCAATTATTTCACAGGAGAGGGCCAGGGGTCCCATGGCAGAAGAAGTGATTTTAAAGGGTTTTGTGACTTCAGGAAGTTTGAAAACCACTGCATTAAAGGAAGATTTAAACTTTGCACAAGAGAAAAGAAACTTCTTCCTTTCCACTTAACCTTGCACCCTCTCCACAGTTCACAAGTATGTTCTGGACAGGCAAACATGTGCCCTGCTGTCATTTACATTGGCTTTGCGTACTGCTGTACATTACACCAGGATTAGGAAGAGACAGATAAACAGCTATTCCAAGACACCCCGCACTTTTGGTAGCTATTATTGAGCTCCACTGCTACAGAAAAACTCTGTTGGCTTTTAGAACACAGCTACTCTGGGATGGATGTGGGCAGATGAAACCTAAACTGGGGTAGCTTACTCAGGTGAAGTTTCATCTTGATCCTTCAGGGGCTGTTCTCCACAAGGTGGAGTGAAGTTAGCTAAATTTAGGGATTTACATCATCTGTCCACTACTGTTTTATTCTGGTGTACAGGTTTCCCTTGATTTATGCTGTACACACGTTCCCAGAGAACAGCACATAAATTAAATTTGCATAAAGCGAACCCACTTTACAGTGTAAGAAATAGGGATAGGTTCCCATGGTGGGAAGGGAGGGAGGGAGGAAGTGAGGCTGGGACTAGGGAAGGGGCGGGAAGAGGGATGCCACTCCCAGGGCTGCACAAGACAGCAAAACAGAGGGAACAGAGCAGCACTCACTGCAGTCCCGGCGGTCATGGCCCCGAGAGTGACCAGTGCCAGCTGCCTGCGGCTGCTGGGCTGCACCGTACTCTGCCTGTCCCCACTCACCTCTGCTCCTAGTCTGTGCCGTGCCCTGGTGCAGGTAGCTGGTGTCGGCTGCTCCCAGGGCTGCTGCAGCCGGGGCTGGGATAAGTACTGTGCCCCATGTTGCCCAGGGCTCTACTTGTCCACACTCACCCTAGCCCATGCTGGAGTGGCCCTAGAAACAGCCAACACCAGCTGCCTGCACCAGGATGTGGCGCAGCCCAGGAGGTGAGGTGAGCCCAGGCATGGGAGGACAGGTGGGGGCACAAGCAGCTGGTGCCAGCCACTCCCAGAGCCGCTGCAGTTGGGACTGGGGTGAGTGAGGCCACAGCCCTTTCCCCTCCCCCCACAGACTTTCCTGCTTGGGCAGGGGGCATCTGTGCTGATCGCGTAAGAGCAAATTTACTTCGCATATAAGAAATTATGGGTCTAAATATGCTCATTGCATAAGAGTGAATTCGCATATAAAGAACCCACATAAATCAAGGGAAACCTGTAATTGACATTGCCTTTACTGCATTCTGGGAATTTTCTGGTGGGACAAAGCCCATGCTGAGGTCTTGGAACATGCCAACATTTGGAGTTTCCATTTTCTTCTTAAACAGCATTGATTTTGATGAAATATGTGGAGAATGGATGGTGGCCATATACCTAAGGATCTCTTGTGTGGAAAACTCTTTTCAGGAAGAAAACCACACAGACTTCCTTATCTCTGGTTCAAAGATGCTTGCAAGATGAAGCAATGAACATCAAACCAAATGACTGGGAGAAGATTGCTAAGGACTGAAGCACTTAGAAATAGTCTATTATGCATGGAATAAAGGCATTTGAGGAAAGAGGAGCCCAATGTGCAGAGGAAAGAAGAAACCTCAAGAAGAACCTTGCACCACATTCAGAATTTTTCAATATGAATTTCAAATGGTAAGTGCAGAAGGGATTGTCAACCAAGAACTGGGCTCTACAGTCACACTCACAGATGTTCAGTGAGCTGTTGTCTCACTTGGTGCAATTCTACTGTCTCACAAGACAGACAGATACCTTCTATTAACGTTACCATCTGCCCAGGGCAGTCTGTGCACATAGATTTTGTTTTGGGTAGAGAGTGGCGTGGAGGCTGAGTCATAACTATGACCCCTGGCTTCCTTCAGTCTTTTGGTGAAAGGCAGGAGGCAAAATATAATTGAACCATAGGGCATGTATACACGAGGAAAGAGGTTGCTCCAAGGCCCTGTAAGTCTGCTGGAGTGTGGTAAGCAGCCTCCAGCATCTTGTGTATCAGCGTCCCCACCTTAAAAATGGCAGTGGGGGTGCTTTATCTAAAGCTCATTCAACAGGGACACTGATACATGAGATGCTCCAGGCACTTTAGAGTTACTCTCAGAGCTGCTCTAATTACCCCTATCCCACCCCCCACCTTCCAACCTAACTCCCAGAACATGTGTATAAACTCCCTTAGGCTAGGGACAGAAGTTACACACAAACCAGTGTAAGGGATCAGAAATTGGTTTAAACCTGTAATAGAACATAAGTTCAGTGCACCAGGTTTATCTTAAACCAGTTTCAAAATGGCCAAAACTGGTTTAAGATAGGCCTGGTTGAATGTAGTATTGAACTTAACTGATTTGGATCAAACCAGTTTATGGAACTTCTGTCCCAGACCCCTTCCTGGTTTAAGTTAAATCAGAATCCCCTAGCAGCCCAGCATGCTTTTCAGCTGGGATGGGCTGTCTGCTTCAGAGAGCAGGGCTGGCCCTGCCCCTCTTCTCCCTAGCTGGAGCATTATCACTGCTGGCTGCTACCTTCCCCCAATCACCGCCTTGGCCACTCAAGCAGGGATTCCCCACCACTCTTCCCTCTGCCACAGCACAGACCCAAAGGCACAGACCCTGGCCAGCATCTGGTCATGATTATGCCACCCCCATGCTAGCTAATGCTGAGAGGTGTCTGTGTGTCTCCAATTTCACTGAGACAAAGGCAGACAGGACAGTGTCTACTTAGGGCTTTCTGGAGCTAATCAGCAGGTCAGCTGGTAATGTTCCTCCATTCCTTCCTTGGAAAAAGCTGTTTAGGAAGAGTTTGAACTAATGAGAGAGGCTTTTGTTTTCTTGATGGGCTGATAAACTTTGTGTTATCAGGTCTCTGCTGGCTTGCTTGTCTGTGAGTTTGTTGCAGATAGTATGAAACAGAGAGAGGGAGATTGAAAAATGTAGTATCAACAGATTCATGCACTCCACACAAGCAGTCTTCCCTCCCCACATCCCCTTTGCCTCAGAGTGCTATCCAGGGGCTGGGGTCCAGCAACACTCCTGCCCCTTGAGCAGTGAGCCAGGAAAAGCCTGGCGAGGGCTGCTTTCCCCTCTCTCTCCAGGTACACCCCAGCTGGAGGCTGTGCAGGCAGGGTGGGGGTTTAAACCCCTCCCTAATCAGAGTCTGACTATGCACCCCCCCTCAGCTCAGGACTGTGTAAGGGAAGGGAGGGCTGTTCGAGTGCCCTCCAGCTTCTAGTTTGCACCACTCCAGGCGTGTGCCTCTATTTCTTGATTCAAAAGTGAATGTCTATCCACTTGCAAATCAGTTCAAGCTCTGAAGGTAAGACTAACATGCAAAGATTGACTCAGTTTAGGCTTGGGCTTTTTGAATGTCTGTCCCTAGTCTTAGAGACTAACTGGTTCCTAGAGGCATGAACTTTCATAGGCAACAACCTATTTTGTTAGATACTTCTAGTGCTCCTAGTGTCCACATTTAACATCTGATGAAGTAGTTTGGTGCCTATGAAAGCTCCGACCTCTCTAAACCGGTTCATATCTAAGCTGCCAGCCTGCCCTACCTTCTGCCTGACTTCAGACTAATGTGGCTAACCACTAGGGCTGTGTGAAGCTTCGGTCCCTGATTCAATTTGGCAGAGATTTGGCCTGATTCAGTGGCTGAATCCCCAAATCTGAATAGAATCAGAGGACCCTTTAATCTCTTCGAATCGATTCAGAACTCTCTGAATTGATTTGGAGAGATTCAGACAGATTTGGTGATTCAGAAGTAGATACAGCTTTAAATATTTTTTCTACATACTTCTAGGTAGCAGGGTCTCTGAATGCTGTGGTGCTGGGGTGGATGGAGCATCCCACAGAAGGGGGGGCTCCCTAGCATGCTTGGCAGCAGACCCGGAAGTGGACCAGAAGCACTTTTGGGTCCACCAGGGAGCATGCTGTGGGGCCCCCTAGTACCCCCTGGCTTTCTGACTGGTGCATCCTGGGTTGGGGGGGCACCCAGCATCCTCCAACAGCCGATCACTGAGCTAGGGAGGCATGGGGGGCCCCAGTGCACTCCCCGGCAGACCTGAAAATGGACCGGAAGTACTCCACTTCTGGGCTCACTGCTGAGCATGCTGGAGAGCCCCCTTGGTGCTGTGGGATGCTCCATCTACCCTAGCACTGGAACAATCACAAACCGCGCTGCTATCTCAAGGTCTGTAAAAAAACTTTTAAAGCTGTGCCTGTGTCGGAATTGCTGATTCACCGAATCAGCATCAAATTGTCAGATTCAGATTCAGCAGAATCATATCGGGGACAGTGATCCGAATCAACGGATCGAATCACGGCCCCTGATTCAGACCGAATCTGAATTGAATAGAGCCCATTTTGCACACCCCTACTAACAACCTGCAACCTTCCATGCTGCTCACCGGCATGTTTTGCTCTTACTGGCTTTTCGGGTGGTGCCGTCTCTTTAACAGTTGACAGCTCACCGTTCAGTCAGATACCTTGGATGGTCCCCAGGGGTTCTCGCCTGCATGTCTTGTTAGAAAAAATGTGTTATTGGCAGGATGATTTTAAGTCCTACCTTTCCTGGGTCCCTTCTTCATTCTTCCCATCCAGCTTTCTGCCTCAGGGTTCTGCCTCCCCTGCACCCTGCCTTATGCCAACCAGATGTTAATTCCAGACTGCAACTAGGATTCATCATGGTAAAGTTTTTCTTATTGTACCCTTTCAAGTCATAAAACTCTGATTTGGATAGCCTACATCAACTGGGCCACAATTTTACCAGCCCCAGATTACCTTGCTCTCCAGTGTGCTTCTGTCTCCCTCTGGTTTGGATCCATGGCCCACAGATCTGTCTCGCTCTTTTTTCTCAGGTTCGATGTTGTCCCACTCCCAGCTGGCCATGTCCGGGATCCAGTGCTCCATCTTCAGTACCTTGTTAGGCCGTCCTGGGCTTAACGTATCCCTGCCTGGCCCCTCTTGGGGCTGCTACCATATGCCCTCTGGGGGCTATAAACAGCTCCGGGCAGCTCTGGGCCCTCTGGAGGACTCACATCCAGTCTTCCCTGATCCTCATCCAGTGGGGTTTTTATGTCCCCTCCAGGGGCCTGGCTGGTGAATCAGCATTGGCCCACCTCCATAAAGTGGGTGCCAACCCTGGCTCTCCCCTGGCCCATGGCAGGTTTTTTCTTCTTGCTTCGAGCAGTGGTTTTTTTTTTTTTTGCAGCCCTGTTCTGGCTGCACTTCTGATCCCTGGCAGCATCCTCTCTCAGGTAAGTTTCTCTTCATGGCAGTGTCCCTGCCACACATCCCTCTACTTAAGTTGCCTTGTGGTGGAGGAGCATCTCTGTTTTGGTCATCAATAACCTTGATGTTTGCTCTGGAAGTGTCTGTCAGCATTGCATCTGTCTCATTACATCTGGACAGAAAATCCACAACCTTGTTGGTTACTCCGGGCCTGTAACTCACAAAAAATTTAAAGGGCTGTAAAGACAAAGCCCATCACATTATTTGTGTATTATCATTCTTTGTCTTATTTAACCATTGTATTGGAGCACAGTCAGTCACTAACTTAAACTCTCTGCCAATCAAATAATAGCGAAAATAATTAACCTCTCATTTTATCTCCAAACAGTCCCTTTCGATAGTGGAGTACCTTTTCTCACCCGGGTTCAGCTTTTTGCTGGCAAAGGCGATTGGTTGCTCCATGCCTTCATGTTCTTGGCATAACACAGCTCCTATGGCCATCTCTGATGCGTCTATCTGTAGGATAAACATTTTGGAAAAATTGGGTGTTATGACTACCATGTCACTGCACAGCGCTCCTTTGATGTCCCTGAAAGCCACTTCCACTTGAGATGTTCTCTGTAGGGAGCCGCAGACCTTCCCTCTCATTGCATCTGTTAGGGCGGCAGCCTTTTTGGCAAAGTGTAAAATAAATCTTCTATAGTAATTGGCCAGGCCTAGAAATGACTTAATCTGTTTCTTGGTTTGAGGGGGTAGGTAGTTTTCTACTGTAGCTACCTTGCTCACCAAAGGCTGTATGACCCCTTGTCCAATTCTAAACTCCAGATAGTTGGTTTCCTGCATCACCAATGAACATTTTTGGGGGTTAGCGGTCATCCCTACCTGATGAAGTTCTCTCAGCACTGCTTTCAAATGACACTTGTTGGAACCATGATTGCGAATAGATAACGATGTCATCAATGTAGGGTACATTGTGTGGGATGCGAAGACACAGTTCATAAGGCACTGGAAGGTAGCAGTGGCCCCAAGGAGGCCAAAAGGCATCCATGTAAATTCAAATAATCCCCATGGTGTGGTGAAGGCAGTTTTTGGCTGGTCTCTTGCTGCCATGAATATCTGCCAATACGCTTTTGACAGGTTGATCATGGATATGTACTGGGCTTGTCCTATCCTTTCTAGGAGTTCCTCCACATGTGGCATGGGAAATGCATCAAAGCTCAAAATTTTATTCACCCTCTGGGAGTCTATGCAGATTCTTAGGGAGCCATCCACCTTAGGTACTACTACCATTGGGCTTCGCCAGGGACTACAAGATGGTATTATGACCCCTTGGGCTAGCATCTTATGGATCTCCTGGCAGCCTTGTTCTGTAAATAGTGAGGAATAGTTCTCCACTTTTCTAGCACCATGGTTCCCTCTGGGGTGTTAATATCATGCCTTATGCCCTTGTCCTTCCCAGGTCTTTCATTGAATATGTCACTAAACCTTTCTATGAGCGCTTGTAGCTGCTCTCTTGGTCTTTATTCAGCTATGGCCCCTGTTCTTTCTTCTGCAGTTTTACCTTTCTCAACTGATAGTCTGCTTCAGGTTCTTGGAGGGGTCCTCTGGACTAAGCTTCCAACCCTCTGGTTCCCGCCAGGCCTTTTGCAGGTTAACGTGGTATATCTGTCGCTCCTGCCGGTGCTCTGGTCGATACACCTCATAACCTACAGGGCCAGCCTATTTTATAAGGTCAAATGGCCCCTGCCATCTTGTTAACAATTTGTCTGCAGTTGTGATGAGTAATACAAGGACCTTGCTACATGGAATTCCCTGACTCATGCTCATTTATCGTATTCCTGGTTTTGCCTTTACTGGGCATCTGCTAGATTTTCCTGAGCTAATCACCTAGCTTGCCTAAGTCTTTCCACCATCTCCTGTGTATGTCACTGGATTCTGACTTCCTGCCATCCCATACTTTCCCATTCCTCCCTTATTTCTTGCAGCAAGCCTGTTGGCTTATGTCCAAATATTAAATTGAACAGCGATAGTTTGGTGGATGTCTGGGGCATGTCCCTTAAGGCAAATAGCAGAGGTATCAGAATTAGATCCCACCTTTGGGTTCCTCCTGAGCACAGCCCCGTAGTAAATGTTTAATTGTGCCATTTAAACATTCCACCAAACCTTTGGTCTGTGGATGATAGATAGAAGTTCGTAACTGCTGGATTCCTAGCACCTGCCACATGGCTTTAATAACCACTGCCATAAAGTTTGTGCCTTGGTCTGTGATTATTTCTCTTGGGACTCTCACCCTTGATATCCATTTTAATAATTCTTCAGCAATTTGAGGTGCAGTTGCTGACAGTAGAGGTACTGCCTCCAGGTAATGGGTCACATAGTCTACTATGACTAATATGTACTGGTACCCTGCACTACTCTTCGTCAGGGGGCCCACAATGCTATTCTGTCAAAGGGTGTCTTGATCAGGGGCATTACTTGCAATAGGGCCTTTGGTGGCCATCTCTCTTGACCCTTTGGCATTAAGGGCAAGCCTCACACCACCATGTGATCTCTTCCCTCATCCCCGGCCAAAAGAACCTTTGTTCAATCTTGGAGATGGTCTTGTCCCTCCCAAAATGGCCTCCCATTGGGGTGGTGTGCACTAATTCTCATACTCGTCTATGGAAGGGGTGTGGTACCATCAATTGTCATGTCCATTCACCTGAGTGTGCACTTCCTTACTCTATATAATAGCCCATTATGTATTTAAAAATGCGGATCTCTTATGATCAGAGCTGGCTGGGTCACCTCATCCGCGATATGGGCCACCTCGTCTCCCCGAATCCTCAAGGATTCCTAGTCATCTTCCTGAGTCATCCAGAATTGGGGTCCCATGGCTGCAGTTCCTAAGTTCACCAAATCTTCCTTCCCCCCGGGAAGATGCCTCTTCTTCAGCTACCCAACCTTTGACTTCGGTCGAGCCTTTCCTTTTCAATTCGTCCCTATGGACTTCCTCTAGGACTTTGTACAAAGGGGGCAGTCCAGTCCTATGATCATTTGGCTATCTAATTGGGATGCGAATCCCACCCACATTTTCCCCTTCTGGTCAGCTATCTTCGCATTGACATAGCCTCTCTCATACTGATTGGCCTCCCCATGGATGCAACACATCCTTACTAGCTTGCACCAGTCTATGGTGTCTTCTGGTATCAGTCCAGCCCTCACTAGAGTCTTGGAGCAACCCATGTCTAGGGTAGCTTGTACTGTCTTACTGGCTACCCAGGCTGTCACCATAGGCCTATTCCAAACGGCTACTTCCTCACTCTGCCTGAAGCTGAAATCCAACTCTTGAATGGCTTCGTTGGCTTCAGATCATTTCTTTAACCCTGGACTGTCCCCCACTGACTTCCATCTTTCTTGCCTGCCCAGTTTGTATTCCTGGGAGATGTGGCCTGACCTCCCATATCTATAGCACACTACCTCTTTTCTTGGGTACCTGGATGTAAGCTCTAAACGGTGTAATATAGCTGCCTTTAACTTATCATAATAATAGGCCTCTTCCCTAGGAAGGACCTGATATGCCACTTGAGCTTTCCCCACTAGCAGGGACCCTAATTGGCTTGCCAACTGCATCCCATCTAGCTCCATTTGTATGGCTGTTCGCTTGAATGATTCAATATATGCCTCAATGTTATCTTCTTTGGTCATCTTGTGCATCTGGAAAGAGGTCCAGTTTCTCTGCATCCATTCTTGCTGCTGCAGTGCCTGTTGTTGCTGGACCTCTAGCAGTTTAGTAACGGTGTGTAATGTCTGGCCTAACAGCTCAATTTGGGGTGCTAGATTTACCTCCATCTCCACATCAGCATTGCTGTCTCTTTAACAATTGACAGTTCGCTGTTCAGTCAGATATCTTGGAAGGTCCCCAGGGGTTCTCACCTTCCACATCTTGTTGGAATAAATTCATTATCAGGAGGATGATTTTAAGTTCTGCCTTTCCTGGGTCCCTTCTTCAATCTTCCTGTCCGGCTTTCTACCTCAGGGCTCCTCCTCCCCTAAACCCCGCCTTACACCAAACAGATGTTAATTCCAGACTGCAACTAGGACTCATCACAGTAAAGTTTTCTTGTTGTATACTTTTAAGTCAGAAAACTCTGATTTGAATAGCGTACCATCTGGCTTTAGGCCCTATATCAACTGGCTTGCAATTTTACCAGCCCCAGATTACCTTGCTCTCCGGTGTGCTTCTGTTTCCCTCTGGTTTGGGTCCACGGCAGCCCATGGATCCATCTCTCTCTTTTTCTCAGGTTTGACATCATCCCACTCCCAGCTGGTCATATCCGGGACCCAGCTCTCTGTCTCTGGTAAGTAGTTAGGCCCTCCTGGGCTTAACTTATCTTTGCCTGCTCCCTCTTGGGGATGTCACCACATGCCCTCTAAGGGGCTATAAACAGCTCCAAGTCACTCTGGGCCCTCCAGAGGATTCTCATCGGGTGGGTTTTTTATGTCCCCTCCAGGGGGCTGGCCAGTGAATCGGCATTGGCATGCTGCCATAAAACGGGTCCATGCTAACATCAGTGCCAGCCCCAGTTCTCCCTTGGCCCGTGGCAGGTTTTTTTCTTCTTTCTTCGATGCAGCATTTTTTTTCTCTATGGCCCCATTCCAGCTACACTTCTAGTCCCCAGCAGCATCTTGCCAGCTCTGCGCCTCTCCTCCCTTACGTAAGTTTCTCTTCATGGCATTGTCCCCGCCACACCACCCCTGCCTTTTCAAGAAAGAAATCATTCTGAAGCCATCTAAATCTCTCTCATGCACCGTAGGTACACTTTGGTCCATGTCTTTTGTTCCTTTACAGCAATGAAAGTTAGCAATTTAAGTCTAACTACTGACAAACTAAATCTAAATTAATTAGACTAACACAAAATGGCTGCAGGTTTGTTCAGCTCTGGTGAGTATAGCTGTAAATGTCAGATTTTAGGGACTGAGTCAATCCAGGACAATAAAGAAAAAAAACAAACAAACCCTGGCCTGGAGAATAAACATCTCCCTCTTGTTTTGAAGGCAAAAACCACAGCAAAACACCCTCCCCTTGATGGCCTTCCCAGAATCATCACACTAACTGATCCAACTGCCATATCATTAAAAAAAAAAGAACTAAGAAACGTGGCTTTTACATTCTTCACTCCTTCCCATCTCCCACCTAAGACCTTGTATGTTCCCACAGCTATATGTGTTGAACAGTGCCCCCCCCCCCGTTCTGCTTTCTCTTTATTCTTAATGCTTTCCTCAGTTGCTTTTGTGTTCACTCACCTGTTGTGGTGGCTAAGCCAGATTGAACTTTGGTGTTCCCCAAACCATTTCTTTTTTCAGGAACTCCTTCTAGGAGCTAGCTGTAGTCTATAGCTTTCTCTCATCGGTTATATTATTGTACTAAAGCAATCATGTCCTAAATGTGTTCCTGAGCCCTGCCTACATCATGAAACAAGCACTGCAGTGTGGGATGTTGAAATGATAGCACACATCCGAGACAGCAGAAGCACAAGTAGTTGATGACAGATGCTAGGATCACAGCAAGACCTGCAGCAGCCATACCAGCAGCATGTGAGGATGCCTCTCTCCGGACCATTTGGAGAATACTCCTATTACCTCTAAAATCCAAGGGGGATTTAAGAGGGTGAGAAATGGAAACTACTTTTCAATTGCTCTGATGATCTTCAAATCACAGTTCATAGAGAGAGCTTTCTTGGATTACTAGTAAAGTGGCTGAGACATGTTGATGGGCTAAGGGATGCAGTAGTCAACTGAAAAGGTCAGAAAAGTACCTGTACTCTGATATTGTACTAATACTGAGGGCTCCATTCAGCAAAACCCACCAAAGGAGAAACACTTCTCTAATGAAATAGTAAATGTATTAATTAATGCTTTAAATGGGCTTAGTAATACTGCATTTTCTCTGGATTTTTTTAATATTTCCCATAAAAGTACAAGCTAGTAACAATACTGACTCCATTCCCATATCCAGGGGAATATGCGCTACTTGGGTTCCATGCATCTTGGGTTTCAAAATACAGAGCAAGCAGAAATACTCATCTTCATACTCTTGCCTAAGATCAGATATTGGGAAATGAGGACAGAAGGATGGGAAGGTTTATGAGCCTTGACTTCATGCGCCCTACTCAAGGGCCAGACTTGTGATATAGCTCAGCAGCATGATACTGTCCCCAAGAAGCTGAAAGGAAGGATGGGAGCTATTGTGACTCAGGTGTTTCTTTGAACCCTAATTCCTCTTGCATCTTATATACCACCTCAAGAAGTTATGCTGGGCCGTGCCCAGTATCATAGTCTTGCCCAAGAAGAGTAAGAATTTGTATTAGAACTATTGTGGGTCAAACTGTGATCCCCTTCCTCATTCTGAATAGTAACTTACTCTCCAGGAAAGTGGAGTAGAATAACTTACTCTACAGGAAATCCAGTGAAGTCAGTGAGTGAATATCTTAACCCTGTGGAAATCAGAAGAGATATCATCTTTGATTTTGCGGGGGGTCCAGATTTCACTGAATTTGGAGTAGAGTGCAGCCCAATGTAAGGAAGGATGTCAGAGCATGGCCCTGCATTTTTGATTTTCAATAACATGCCTGATAGTATCTCATTTGTTTCCATGTCATTCCAAAGAAAGGCAAATCAAGGTTTAGGTTATTTTTATCCATTTTATTGATATTGTACCTATGCTGATATATAGTGCATTACAATACTGACAGCTAGATTCTTTATAAATGTTTAATTCAACTATCTTTTTAAAATTTTCACAATAAAAATAATCAAATATCATGCCAACATTTTGTTACAAATTATCACGTTAATCCCATTTTGATTTCATGACATACATATCTGTACAGAGGACCCCATATCACAGAGCATTCACAGTGCATAAGGTCACAGTCATTGAAAAAATAAATAACATGATAAATAGATTTGTGCTATTTACAGTTTACAAAGTCATCACTTTCAGTTTTCAAATTAAGCAGCTATAGAAAGGTGTAGTAGTATTTAAAGAGGTACTGCACCTCTGCAGGGTGCATTGCAAATGCCTGCAAGTGTGAAACAAAGGGAAGTGTAAAAGGATCAGAAGTTATTTCAGTGTTCACAAATGTTGCTGAATATTGTCCTGCAACCAAGCTGATACTAGGAGCCAAATTCTGTTCTCGGTTCCACTGGTGCAAACCTGAACTAACTCCAAGGACATTAATAATGAAGTGACAAGGGTGAGAATCCAGTGGAAGAGAGGGCAAGAATTTGGTTACAACTTTGTTGCAGAATTTCAGGCATTTTGAACGTAACTGCTGCTGTAGTAGCAGATTTATTTCTTTGTATACGCAAATGGTATATGGATGAAGGCCATTATCTTGCTGCAATAACCCTCTGAAAAGGGGCTCAGTGGGTATTAGTCATTTGAAGACTATCTGTCTGATTTTGATATATTCTGATACCTTTTGATTTTGCTACAACTCCCTGTTGCGGTACATCAATCTTCACATTTGCCTTTTAAGTTTACCAAGATCAATGCAAAGATCAGCAGGCCTAAGATGACATACATTCTTTTTGCAGAAATAAAAAGAAACAGAATTAATTTCATACCAGCAATTGTCTTTAAGGTACAATGAAAATGATGCTAGCTCTCAATTACCAGTAGTTTCTGTTAGACAATGCTTTATATATCAGAAGTACAGTAGCAAGAAAATGTGCAATACATGAATTGTCACTTAACCATTTCAGCAAATGTTGCAAGAGCTACACATACTTTAAATTTAAGTGCACAGATGTCTAGGACCTTGCTGCTTTCCCCAGGAAAAGACTTCAGGACCCCACATACTGGCACCAAGTTCTGCCCTTGGCATCATGATGAAGCCACTACAGTAAAAGCCAGCAGAATTATATAAATACAGGTTCAAGATGCCCACAAGGTTTTAAACCTGTGCATATTTTGCTTTAGACAACAATGTTGGGGATGGTGGGTTAAACGTTGGAAAACAACAGTTGCCCATCTGAACTCAGCAATGTGAATAAAAAAGCTGCAAACGGCTTTTGTTGCAGGATGTTGGGAATAAATTCCTCACTAAACATCTGCGTAGCTATTTCGTAAATCCTACCACCAAACAAGTTTTAAAAAGTCTAGACCTCAAACTCAAGGAAATAAAAAGGGCAATGCATAATGCGTATAGAATTTCTTTTTCTTTTTAATATTTGATCATAGGTAAATCAAGGAGATGAAGCCTGCTATTGCCAAATTTTATTGATGTGCCTTTTTAATAGAAAAATTCTTTGGTTTCACCTGGGTATATTAGTGTTATTCACTGTTTGCTTTAAACAACACTAGGTCAGATTTCTTCCTTGGCATGAATAAAATCAGGCAGTATTTATATAAACTCAAAATTTGCCATTGAAAACATTTAACCAGATTACAAATAACTGACATACAATTTCAAAAAACCCTGGAATAAGCCGTGCAATGGATGATGCCAAAACTCAGATGGCCAGCTAGAAGAAAACATCCAAACCAGACACTGAAACAAGTGCATGGTTTTAAGCACATTTACAAGGGTATTCAGTGAGATGAATGAAAAGTTCTCTATAAAAACAGCATTAAAAGGACACTAGGAAAAAAAATGGGTTTCTCCACCCTTTAAATGTTGACAAAATGTTAATAAATATAACCCAAGCCCAGAAGCTAACTATGCATTTTTAACACCTGCAGAAAACATATCAAAAAATAAAATAAAGTTGGCATGCCAATGATGACTGAACCAGGAGGAAAATTACCACTCTGCTGTGCATTTACAGCAGATGCCAGTGTTTTTTAGGCTGAACTGCAACCCAGGAAGCAACGCTTATATCATCAGTTACCAAAGCCCACACAACACTAGCTTTTAAAATTTAGATTTACAAATGAAGGGTCTGAAGTCCTTATTCAGCCAATACTCATTGAAGTAAGTGGAACAGGTCCTGGTTACAGAACTTTACAACTCAATGTGAGCACCATAGAAATGAAGTTCTGGTCCCATGGAGGTCAATGGCAAAACTCCCACTGAGCCACTCTGGGAAGTATTTCACAATTTTGAAGGAGTCTTTAAGAGCAGGGGCCAAATTCTCTCATTTACAGCACTGGTAATCCAAAGTGACTTCATCTGTGTAACAAACCATAGATTGTAGCCAGAGATTTTTGTTTGAGGGAGGGGCAAATTTTCAGACTCTGAAATATGAGATGGAAGGGATAGGAAAGTGACACAAAACCCAGAGTCTGTGAGTTTCTCTTTTATTAGGACCCAATATAGCAAGTCACCTAGCTACATGCTTAACTTTAAGCATGAGATCAATCTTGTCAAAATTAAGCTTTGCCAGATCCAAAATATTTTTTTTCTGAGTAACTCAGTTTGCTGGGAAATTTTGTAGCAGTTTTCCCTTTTACATCCACCAGCTTTCTTTTCACCCACGAGCTGAACTTTAATTATATTATGCAACAGCACAACAACCTCCAGGCCGAGCTGACTAACTGTGCCAGGGTTAATAGAACAAATGGGTGCAGACTTTTCCATAACCAATGGGAGCAGTTGCAGTGTAAAACGTTACTGATTCCAGGGTGGTGGATGTGAATTCCTGCTTTTTTTTGTTTTTTACAGAATGGTGCATTTTTTTTAATGTATGGAGGCACAAGTATAATTTTGTTGCTATAATTTATATCATCTTGAAAATATTCAATTAATGAAAAAAATGATTCCTCACGCTTATAGCAATGTAACCAGACGTAAAACCTTTCCCAGGCTACTCAAATTATCTGCATGATTCAGGTTATGTGGGCATCTTCCTTTCATTTTGCATATGGATAAAAGTGGAAATCTATATTGTAACTTAATTTGCATGACTATTGGTCATCAAGGCTCTGATACAGTGCATAATAGTTCTTTGGCAAATTACGTATCCCTGCTCAGACTGTCCCGTTAGAAGAAACTTTTTATCACTATGTATTTACTGATAAGTATAATAGGTTCTTTGTAATAGGTTCTGAGGTCTAGACATTATGCTGATCTGCAGAGGTCAGTCAGAATCAATTCTGAGTCCAAACTTTCTCAGTCTGACGAGGATCTCAATGCTGGTGAGGTCCATTGTGGAGATGGGAGCAAGTCAAGACATTTCAGTCCAGTGTTTCAGTTTGGGACAATCTCTGGGTAGGACAAGATACATCAGAAGCAGGGGATAACTGAAGCATGAAAGTAGCACCCTTTTAGGCAGGTAATTCTAATGGGACTCATGAGAATACATAAAATTAACAAATCCCATACATATTTGTGCTGAGAATCAATGGTCAGGGAACCTGTGAGCTTTTGAGCCTTGCTTGGCTCAGAAGTATGAATATTCAATATACTTTGCTAAACCTGACTCTGTACATTTTAATGATAAAAATCACTGTTGCCTCAGGTGATCCCTAGGTAGTCATGATATTCAAGACCAACCTGTGGCTCAGACTACATTCCTGTAGTATAAATGGCTCAGACTACATTTCTGTAGTATAAAAGACCCTGGACTACTGGGGCCTTTGATCTGAGCAGAATCAAGGAAGTAGGCCTGCAACTCTACAACCAATAGGACCGGGTAGGTGTGGAACAGGTAGAGTCATCGATCTACTCCTACCTTCATTCCAGCCAGCACATCTAAGCCGACATGACAGGAGTTATTACCAACAAATTATCCCCTGTGTACCAACCAGTACACATTACCAACAAATTACCCCCGGAATAAAGGATATAAAGAGGGTAGGAGGTGGGGCTTCTGCTGCCCTGCTGTCCCTGGAATGCTTCTAGGGTCATGCAGCAATGTTCTGTACTTTACTTGTATCTTCATGGCACAGTCCCTCCCTGGCTAACAGCCTCAACAGTATGAGAACAATGAGGACATGCGTGGCTTCAACCTCTTTCCATGTTAAACCACAGTGGAGATATTTTGAATGCCATGAAACAGAGACATCTGTTTCCCTGAGGGCTAATGATAAACATCTGCTGGTTACACTTTCCTATCTAATAGTGCCTCCTAATATAGTGATATTTGTTACCACCTTTAGGACAGGTTAGTTGAACCAGTAAGGTGGAACACTCAAAAACTTAGTTTAGTTGCTAATACTGACATTTGTACCAAAGAATAGTAAGACAAATAACAGGTATATTTCCTCTCTCCCGTAGAGATTGAAGGATCTTCCTGTTGTTATGAAAAACTTAACAGTAAAAACACATTCCTTAATTAGTATCCAAATAAAAAACAAACACCCAAAACAAAACAAAACAAAATAGAACCTTGCTTTTAAACACACTGCCTGATGTGATTAAGGTTCTACATGCAACTTTGCTTTGAAGGAACTGTGTCATAGATGGATAAAATAAATTTAATATACATAAATACCTCTAATCAGTATGTATTTCCTAAGGTTTTAAAGTATCCTTTTGTTGATATAGTAAGGGGCATCTTAATAATAGGCTTAAGTGCAAAATATTCATGTGTTTAAAAATGCATCAAATCTTGAATTAACTGATAGACTTTTTCCTAGAAACATTAAAAAAATAAAAAAATCTATGTATAAAGTTAGCTGTGCTTCTTTAGAAACCTTTAAATGTTTTTGTTCATATACAACTTTAAAATATTTTTAAAGTAGCAGTTTTAAAACATCTTAATTTTTTTGGTGACTCTTCTTTGTACCACCACTACAGCATATGATGTTACATTTTTGTTTGTATTCTTTGAGCCAGATTCTACTCTTGATTACACACAGAAAAATTGTTTTAAACTAGTTTTATGCTAGTGCAAAAGATATCTAAATCTGGCTGGGAGAAGAGGGAGTTAAAATAGTTCGGCTCTAGATTAAGTCAAGCTTTAAAACTTCCTGTATGCAAACAGATCGAGGAGCTGGTTCCCGTGATAGACTTGCTCTTGTCATCGTTGTTTAATATCAGCACTGTGTAGTATCAGGCACCCATCTTTACGAAGTTTGTGGGGTGTAGCAACAAATGGAGAAGAATGCAGCAGCTTCTAGATCAACAGCCTAATGATGAAGCAACCCTCCCCCTAAATCCATGGTGCAAATTGCAAGCAGTTCTGGAATGTATTTGGGTTATAGTTTTCTGATGATAACAACAACGATTGCTGCATATAGAGCACTCAATTGGATTCCTGCCTTTTAGTTTCTTCTAAAATTACAAAAGTGTGCTTATTCATGTAAATGCAAAATGTTATTTACAAGCTTAATGTTCCACAAATATTAGTGTATATTTGTACAATGGTCCTTGCTGATGGTAAAACATTTTTCAAGTATGAACTGCTGTGGGTTTATTCTCTTTTTGAATATTCAGATTCTCTTCCTCTTACCACACATCATCAAAAGTGATACAGTATTAACTATCTTCTCTTCTTTCTCTGTCAAATTGTTCATGCATTCTTAAGAAAACAATGGTTAAGCATCACCATCAAAGGCTTATGTATATCAATGCAGTTCCTCTATAAACAGAGCACTTAAATGGGGAAAAATGTCCTCAACATCGCATGCCATAATATGTGCACTGGTCTTTCTGGTCTTGTAGCTGAGATCCTTTAACTGAGCCAAGAACAGTTCTTAGCTCGCCTTCTTTTCTTCCGTGGAGAATAAATGCCAAAAAAAAAAAGAAAAAAAAGAAAAAGAAAGACGAGAGTTTATTGATGTTCTTGTTTGATTGTCTGCATACAGGAGAAGGGAAACCACAAAAGAATGCTGCTGAAGTGGGACCTTTGAGAAATGGGACCTCTGAGCAGCAATATCCAAAGGAGGCAAATGTTTTGGTTGCCTTGAGCTGGCATGTTTCAAGAAAGGTTTGTTTTCCTTCCAAAGCTAAAAGTTCTTGTTAACTGGTGAAACAGGAAAGACACTTAAATTATCAATGAAGAGAAAGTAGAAATGTAAATGTCCTGTCACTTACTGGACAAGGAGTTAAGAACATCTGAGTCTCTCTCCTTTTGTGTGGCTTATTTAAAGATTTTCTCGGCACATTGGGAAGTTGACAAAGGTGAAGACATTGAACTCTATTAATATAGAGAAACACAGGAAAATGGCATAGAGAAGCAACACATACAAGCCTAGTTTCTTGTCAAGTTTCCATTGATTTATATGGATTCCAGCCACCTGTAAGTATACAAAGTGTTAGTTAATTATGTCTCTAAGGAAACAAATGTTACAAGCTAAAAATAAGGAGCCTTTTGAATTTGATATTCTTAAATGTGCTAAAAATATAGTCTTGATCATTTTACATATTACAAACAATGTTCCTTTTTTCAACCGGAGATAAGGTGTATAAGGCCAGACCAAATTAGTTAAAAACAAGGGCTTGATTTTCAGTTATGTTAGGGCCTCATTACAAGAAGGGGTAAAGTGGATATAACTAAGCTGGGCCTCTTGGAGATCTTTTCAGAGGGGCAGGGCAGTGTAACTTTTTATGTAACTGAGAATCAAGCCCAGATGCATTTCATTTCAACACATTCTATGAACTTCTACTCCTGCAGCTCCCACTAAGTGTTTCAGTACTGCCTAAATTAACACACATAAGCACCACACATTCTTCCTTATAGACCACTGGCACTTCACAGAATACTGTTTCTTACATCAACTTCAGAGAAGCTGGAGAAGAAAATGTTATCAAGTTCAGAACCAAATGAACCAGTAGAGGTTGTTCTGATACAGAGTTTGTGTTTTTGCAAGAACGGACCTAGATGCCACCTGTATCAAACTGGTTAAGCAGCTGGCCAGCATTAAGAAACTATAGAAATGTATAATAGTATTTAAAGCAGTACTGCACCTCTGCAGGGTGCATTGCAAAGGCCTGCAACTGTGAACCAAAGGGAAGTGTAAAAGGCCACAATGCAAACACTGGCCAGCATTTTCAAACCTGGGTGTCTGGCGCAATATACATGTAGGCTCTTAGATTAAAAAAAGGACATTGTGTACATTGCAGGTATGCTGTTAGCATTTAAGAAGCTAGGTCAGGACAGGAAAGAGTCTAGCTTGTGCAGCATGGAACTCTGTGTGGACTAATTTAGCCTGCCAAGAAGAAAGGAAAATTAGCCCACACAATGCTCTTTGCAGCTCTGGTTAGATTGCATCTGATACTCTAGCTAGCAAGTTGGACATGGACTTATTTTTCTCTTGATGGGCAAATGACTACACTCTTTTCACTCTGACTACATTCATTCACAGCTGAAACCATTCTTGTAGAGAGTCTGCAGTTTATAACTGCTACCCTCTCATTGCCCATGTAATATGAAGGAAAATATTTTGTTCGTGTTCATGCAAGAGGCATGTTCAAAAAATTTAAACTTATGTTCTTTTAACAAAGCTCCTAACCCCTCACTGGGGGCCCAAAATATAAAAAACCCTGATTTTCACATGTACCTAAAGACATTATTTTTATCTCAATTATATGAGGATTAATGTTCTCAAATAAATTTTGCACAGACATGAGTATGATGATAACTGTTCTGTTTATGAGATTTTCTACTCAGATGGCATGCCTGTAGCTCATCAATACCCATGGGCATCTTTCATATTGATCCTTAGATAATCCTTCCACAGTTTGCTGAAGTGCTAGAGTAGGGGCGGGCAATTATTTGGGCTGGAGGGCCTTTTAAGAAGTTTTGGTGAGTTGTTGTGGACCAGGTGGGGGTCAGGGACTGACCCGGCTCAGTATAGTGGTTTGAGGGGCGGGGGGTGCCTGGGCAGTGGGGCCAGGTCTGGCGGCAGTGGCAGACACTAGCCGTGGCAGCTGGGTACAGTGAACTGCTCCCACAGGAGCTGCCAGGAAGCAAAGTCCAGCTGCCGTGCCACCCCTGCCCCACTGTACTGCGTGCCTGGGGATGGTGGGACCAGCTCCATGTACCATGGCCCAGGCTGCCCCCTGCATCTGGGTTGGGTGGAGCTGAGGGACCCGCTGTGGGTTGGATAGAATCCGCTGGCAGACCAGGTCCGGTCTGCAGGTCGTATTTTGCTCGCTCCTGTGCTAGAAGCCCACATGATACAATATCAAATGCCACAATTCATCAGTTCAGATGCAATTAGAACATTTGCTTAACAAATCACTTTGCACTGTAGAAAAGCTGAGTACCAGTGACACTTTCTGTGGGGGGCTGAGACTGCAAAGGAGTTCTGTTTGCATGGACCACATATCAGATTCATAGGTGTCATAGGGATGGAACTTTGCGGCCCTGGTCATCCTATCACTGTAGTGTATAATTGGTAATTCAGAAGCACAGACATACAGCAATGCAAAGTCTATGGGAATGAGCACAGTCTCCAACTGTTTGAGAAAGACTTGTAACAACTGTTAGTAAGAAGTGGTATTTGTATTTCCATGGTTTGAGTCTTTCTCATGTTGAGCTCAATGGGAACTTAATTTCTGACATCAGTGCACGTAGTATCAGGCCATAATGCTGAATTGAACTGACTTTAAATTAGAATGAATGATTCTCTTATCCAGCCATTTGTTACAAAGTAAGGGCCCAATCCTGAGAGCTACAAAGTAGGTTCCTGCTAGGTGTGAAGATCCTCTGATCTTTGACAGTGGTTTGCACCTCACTGGTGAGCTCTAGTCCTGATTCAATGCCCTCTGAGGTCATGGGTCACTGACTTTCCTTTGCCCTCACTGATTGTTAGATGAAGCGCTACAAAAACAAACATAGCATGCCACCCTTTTGTCCTGGGATCCTATGGAGTTACCAGTGCCATGAAGTATGTGAGATACCTGTGAAGTTTGTGAGATAAAATGTGCTAACAGTTCCCCCCCCACCCCTGTTTACTTTTGTAATTTAATTACCAATCATCCCAGGGACAATCCTATCCGGCTATGTGCCTTCCCTGGCTGCCTACTGGCAGAGAAGCACCCATGCATCATGGAAGGGCCCGACATGTAAATAGCTGCGCTACTTCTCTTTTGCCCTAGGTTTTGACTTGGATGAATTCTGCTCAAATGATAAGTCTGTTTAGAGCCTTTCAGAACAAATGTTAGTTGGGATGGCAAGTACTTCCAGTTTCTCCTATTACAGTGTGAAAACTACACATTTGACTGTAACAACTTATTATACAAACTGTACACTGAATGGAGTTAAATTTTACAACCACAGAAATACTTACAGTAAGACCTACAGATCCCAGAAGAAGCACAACTGAATAGACCAGCCCCTTGCTATTTATCCTAACCTGTGAGAATCAAATACAAAGAGCACTTTAAAAATGTTCGGCATATATTAAAGAGTACATTGGAAAATTAAATGTTTCTTGATGTATACTATTCCATATTCCATTCTAAATAATGTTTAGAATTCAAAACTATCTTACATAATTTAAGCCATATGAATCCTAGATGCCGAGTCCTTGATATATTCACTATAACAGAATGGGAGGATTTTTTTAAAAAGGTCAGAGCAAGGGTGTGGACAATCACATAAAGCACCTAAGGGCTGTCTGTATGGTATAAGGCAGAGGCTGGGCTGGGTCATGCCATGTTCGCTCCAAGAATACTAGGTCCTGAATCGGAAGTAGTGCAGTCATGTTAGGGTGGCACTGTGCACACACAACGAGCTCTGCTGAGGCAGTTGCTGGCATGTGTGGAGAACTACACAGTTTGGGAGCCAACTTGCATGGAGAAGGCCCAGTGTATCTCAGATGTGTTGCCTTGTGTTGAACAGAGACAATGGTACAGCAGTTTTGGCCAGCAGATCAAGGAAGATAAACATTAACATCCTTATTTTACAGACAGGTAAACTGAGCACACAGGGTTAAGAGATCTGCTCAAAGCTGCACAGTGACACAAGGGCAGAACCAGAGGTAGACATACTTAGCCTTCCTCTCCTGCCACACATTACAATTAACTCCCACTAATGAAAACAGGAAATAACTGTATCTTGTAGCATGGAAACTGCTCCCATACTGGCTGATTTCTTGGCTAAGAAACAATCACATTTTTATTTGTTCCAATAGAAGAGCTTAGGTTTCTTTATACTGCTTTCTACTGCAATATGTTTTAAGTAAACAAAAAATATATAAACAATTATGAAATATAAATATATACATACAGACGATCCATAATCAACCACCATAGTTTGCAAGCCCCATGGGACTCCAAGGCCTACTAAAATGTCAAATACATTGCTCCCTATTGTGTTGGATACTGCCATATCACCAAGGCCTGGGGGGAAAAACAAATCTCAGTTAAAAACAAAGCACAGGAAAAGCTTTTGAAAAAAGGAGGTGGTACAGAAAGAGAAGGAGACAGACAGTACTTTAAACAGAGCTGCCTTAGCACTGCAAATTCCACATAGGCCATTGGCCACATATCCAAGTTCAGCAGCTACCTGGAGCAACATTTGCATATCTTTTAACAATACACAAAAAATACTCACAACCAATATATTTTATTTGTGCTCTTGTGGCTTCTATCAGCTGGAATAGGTGGAGAGTAAACACCTGGTATTTGAGTTTGATGCCAATGAAAAAAGAAGTGTTTCTTCTTTATCTTATTCACTCCACTTTATTCGCTATTCAGCCAGAGAGAGAAGCTGTGGGTTGTATTTTCTGTTGGGATGCGCTCTGGGAACGTGTCCAGATGAGCATGCACATGCAGTGTTCAGTGTTGCAAACCACACAGGTTGCACATGCAGGCCTTTGCCATGCTGCTAATTTGCAGCACAGCAGGTTTTTGCAGCATGGATAATTTGCAGCACGGTGTCAAAAAACCTGCACCTGAAAAAAGCGGGGTTACACATGTGGCGGCAGAGTGTGCTGCCCAAGACTGGAGCCTGACCGGCTGAAGCCATGGTGCAGCTGCTGGACAGGGTCCACATATTGGATTGCTGCTGCTGGAGCCCCAAGAGGCCCCCAGGACTGGCCCC
The DNA here is from genome assembly GCF_001723895.1 of Crocodylus porosus. Classification (NCBI taxonomy): domain Eukaryota; kingdom Metazoa; phylum Chordata; order Crocodylia; family Crocodylidae; genus Crocodylus; species Crocodylus porosus. The sequence continues at coordinate 89,452,430 of NW_017728947.1, read as the reverse complement.
CTACCCTTATCCCTCTGGGGCAACTTGCCACATGCCAGAGGTCCCAGGGACAAGTAGCAGTGGCACAACTATGTGCCACTACTATTTGTCCCTAGGGAAAAGCATGTACACGCTCATCTGGATGTGCCCTGAGTAGCTGAGTGGTGAAAGGTCATCCTGAAGGAGGCTCAGCCTGGTTAAAGTTGAGGAACACTGTGCAGAACCGTCCTTGCTAGGGGCCAACATCACTTCGGAAATATAACTAAACTGAATCACCCCAAACAAGTAATACAACATAAAAAAAATGGGTTGGGGTAGAAGTCACCAGACAGACCCAGCTTCTGCAGACTCTCTGCTTCCTGCATCTAGTGTCAGCTGGCATCTGGTTCTGATAAGGATTTATTGTTGAGAGAGCCAAAAAAGAGGCATACACCCAGTGGAAGGGAGGGGCTATCACCAAAGAATTAGGCTCTGGAGCAGTGAGAGATGCGTGGGTGAAAGCCTGTTGCACTCCCGCTCCCCCAAAGCCCCCCAGAAACCCCCCAGCAGCCACGGAGCCCCTCGCCGACCCCCAGCACAGCTGGAGGTAAGCAGGGCCCATGGTGGGAGGGGGTTAATGCTTAGTGAGTGGGAGGA
>NW_017728947.1:89407702-89451075 GCF_001723895.1 Crocodylus porosus | reverse complement strand
CGGTTATAAACTCCTGCAAGACCGTTTCAGGCTGGACATAAGGAAGAATTTCTTTACTGTCTGAGCCCCCAAGGTCTGGAACAGTCTGCCATCAGAGGTGGTTCAAGCACCTACATTGAACACCTTCATGAGCAAATTGGATGCTTATCTTGCTGGGATCCTATGACCCCAGCTGACTTCCTGCCCTTCGGGCGGTGGGGCTGGACTCGATGATCTCCCGAGGTCCCTCCCAGCCCTAACGTGTATGAAATCTATGAGGAGTATACCTCCACCAAGGACAACAAAAAGTCCTTTTTTAAATAGATAGGGAGTATGAAGAAGGCACCGGGTAACATGGGGCCCCTGCAGGATACGCTTGGCAATCTGGTGGTTGCACCAGAGGAAGAAGCAGACCTTTTTAACAATTTCTTTGCCTCCATTTTTTTGTGCAGGGACCAGGACTCCCCCACTGAGATTCAGGATGGACTCAGGAGAGACTCCGCCAGGCCTAGGGTCATGGAGGACTGAGTTAGGGGATTTCTGGAGGGGCTGGACATGTTCAAATTAGCAGGTCTAGATGCTCTCCACTCCAGGGTCCTGAGGGAATTGGCAGGGGTTATACCCAAGCTGGCATGGCTTTATGAGCACTCGTGGTGCTCTGGCCAGATGACTGGAAGAAGGCCAGCGTGGTCACCATTTTCAAAAAAGGGAGGAGGGAGGACTTGGGCAACTATATGCCCATTAGTCTTACTTCGATCCTGGGGAAGCTCTTTGAGAAGATTATCCAGGAGCACATTTGTGAAGGACCAGCAGGGGGTACGATGCTCAGGGGCAACCAGCATGAGTTCATTAGGGCCAGACCAACCTGATTGCCTTCTATGATCAGGTTACAAAATCACTGGACGCGAGTGTTGCGGTGGATGTAGTCTTTCTGGACTTCAGGAAGGCCTTTGACACTGTCTCCCGCCCCATTCTCATTAAAAAGCTAGGTGACTGTGGCACTGATGCCTACACAGTCAGATGGGTTGCTGTGGGGCTGCACCCAGAGAATGGTGGTGGACGAGTCATATTTGACCTGGAGGGATCTGGACAGTGGAGTCCCCCAGGGCTCGGTCCTTGGGCCCTCACTGTTCAATTTCTTTATCAGCGACTTGGATGAGGGGGTGAAAAGCACCCTGTTCAAATTTGCTGACAACACCAAGATTTGGGGCGAGATGGGCATGCTAGAAGGGAGGGACAGGATACAGCTGGACCTGGACAGGTTACAGGGGTGGGCAAATGAGAATAGGATGGGATTCAGTACTGACAAGTGCAAGGTGCTGCACTTGGGCAGTAAGAACCAGCAGCATACCTACAGGCTGGGGAACTCCCTTCTTATCAGCACACAGGCAGAAAAGGATCTTGGAGTCACTATTGATTCCAAAATGAACATGGGCTGCCAATGTGAGGACGCGGTCAGTAAGGCCAACCGCACCTTGTCATGCATCCACAGATGCATCACAAGCAGAGCCAAGGAGGTGATCCTCCCCCGCTGCGTGACACTGGTCAGGCCACAGTTGGAGTACTGCATCCAGTTCTGGGTGCCGCACTTTAGGAGGGATGTGGCCAGCATTGAGAGGGTCCAGAGGAGGGCCACTCGTATGATCTGGGGACAGCAGGGGAGACCCTACAAGGAGAGGCTACGGGACCTGAACCTGTTCAGCCTCCACAAGAGAAGGCTGAGGGGGGACCTGGAGGCCGTCTATAAACTTACCAAGGGGGACCAGCGGGGAATGGGAGAGACCCTGTTCCCCCGAGCACCTTGCAGAGTAACAAGGAATAAAGGCCATAAGCTGATTGAGAGTAGGTTCAGACTGGACATTAGAAGGCACTACTTCATAGTCAGGATGGCTAGGATCTGGAACCAATTTCCAAGGGAAGTGGTGCTGGCTCCTACCCTGGGGGTCTTTAAGAGGAAGCTAGATAATCACCTAGCTGGGGTCATATGAGCCCAGTATTCTCTCTTGCCCAGGGCAGGGGGTCGGACTTGAAGATCTACTTAGGTCCCTTCCAACTCTACATCTATGAATCTATGATACAATCGTGGGGCTGGTTGAAGCATTCAGTCCATCTTACTTCTTCTTTGGGAATGCACCCAATTACCTGTACAAGTACCAAATTCACGCAGTACATTTCATGCCAGAGCAAGTGCTCTAATCTTACTGACAAGTGTCCTTGCCAATGAACTCAGCAATCTGAAGGAACCTGCAAATATATCAGACACAGTGCCTGTTGGATGGCATGGCCAGCCTTTGAAACCAGGGCACTCAGCATGATATGGTCTGTAGTACAGACAATCTCAGATCCCAAGGATGGTTTGTGGTAGAGTGACTGACAACAGTCCTTCACTATTATAGTATTTTCAGTTATTTTCGGTGCATTAAAACTTTGTAAACATATACTCAAATGCTGTGTATGCACAATGCACCCCAAAGGCGAGACTGAGAATTTCTTACTTGCTACCTTGCCAAGCTGTTTTGTATTGTCAGCGAGAAATCCTTATTGATTTTTTAGCCAAACACATAATAACTACCACAAGGTTTTGGTCCATAGAAATCAATGGTTTAACTCAAACACAGTATTAACTAACTTATAAAATAACTTGCTTTATGCAAGAATCTTTTCTTCCCATTGACCTTTTGATCCATATTTCAAATCATCATAACGACTGCTGATCCCATTTATTTTCCATGAAGATTCAAACAGTGAAATAAACATATTAAAATTCAGCCTTTCCCCCTGTATTCTTGTACAGATCTACTCAATTTCTTGTCATATGTGGAAGAAACTTTAATAGGCAGATAATCCCAGAGCAATTCCAAATACAGATTTTTTTGAGATTTTCCTGCAAGTAATTAATATGAAGTGGAAAAAGGATTATTTTAAATATATAATTATTTTAGATAGGTAAAACATACCTGAAGAATAGACTTAGTAAGAAACGTGTAGCTCTTATAAATGATACATGTTTAATATGCCTGTGCTATTCTTGTATTACAGATGTGGGGGCTGTACTGGCCTCCTCTGGTGGCTAATTTATCCCCTCAGAACTGTTGTTGGTTTACTGGAGTCTGTATGAGACCTGGCAAATGGAGAACTACCCTTTGGCAATAAGGGCTGTGAGAACTACTGTGAAATACTAGTATTACTCCCTGTTTCTCTCCCTGTGTAATACGGATGAATACACAGCCATGCTTAATGGTGTTAAGCAACAACAAGAAAGAATGTGGCCACAAGTATTTCTCAAGTGAAAAAAATTGGAAAGCTGAAAAAAAAATTCAGCTATGTAGAAATATGTCAGACTTTCTTCAGCTGTTTAATTAGGAAAATTGAAAATGACTTGTTAAAATTAATCTGACCCTGCTCAGTGTTAACAAACCTCAAGGGAATATGCTATGTGTGTATGCATTCAGACTGAAGCATGCTTGAGGCAAGTATCCTCTCTTCATTCTGTATTTTTGCCCAAAAGCCTATGGAAATCTTCTTGAAATCAATGCAAGTTTTACACATGACAAGTATCAAATCTGCATATGTACTTTTTTTTGGGTTTACAATCGTATTTTTGGCTATTTTCGTATTTATGGGTTGTACAGGTTATAACTTTGTCACGCGATCGATATAAGCTGCACTTTCACTGTTTAATGACTTGACATAATGCAATTTTTCCTGATTGTACAAATCACTTAGAACAGGAGTTCCTAGACTGTGGTAAGTGTACCCCTGGGGGTATGCAGAGTATCTCAAGGGTATGTGGGAGAAATTTTGTAATGGCGGATTTAATTTTCATTATAATAATAATTGGCATTTAAGGGGTTAAAATATAAAATGTGTGCTGGTAGGGGTACATGGGCAGCTGGTAAATCTGGAAGGGGCTATGCAATAAGAAAAAAGTTTGGGAACTTTTTATTTAGAAGTAACAAGTGCCCTGTATTCACAACCAAAGCAACAACAGGGGAGGGAATACTTTTTTGTTCTGAGTTTATATAGTCCCTAGTACATTGGGACCCTGGTCCCTGACGAGGCCCTACTCCCATAAAACAACTGCAACAAGCACAACTGGGAAACATGCATATTAAAACAGAAGAGCATACAATATGTATGTGAAATCATCAGAACTTTCAAACAGAAATGATACCTTGTCTTGCTACTATTAAGCTGGCCATGCAGTCTGGTACACTTGTTCCTGCTGCTAGGAAAGTAATGCCCATGATAACATCAGGAATCCCCAGAGTGTATCCAATCACAGTAACCTGTGCAGTAAGGAAAAACAGAGCCATGTGTACTAACTGGGAAGTCTCTCTCAGACTAATCCTGAAATTCCAATACAGTTTTTCACTTTCATTTCCAGAGGCTGGCATGACAAAGATCACACACACACACACACACACGCACACACACACACACACACACACACATGTGCATAATGAACCACAACTGTAGCAATAACTTGACTAAAAATGGTTTGCACACACCTGTGTAATGAAACAAAACTGTAGCAACAACCTGACTAAAAATGGCTGGTATGAGGTGTATAAAATTTTAGACAGACAAGGGTCTTTTGGTGAATCTGATATCTTTTATTAAACCAACTTAAATAGTTGGAAAAATGTTTCTTAACAAGCTTTTGGGTTTAAAAACCCTTCTTCAGGCTGAGGAAGCATCTGCAGTTGGTGTGTGCTCTTCCTGGATTCATCCACCCAAGAAGAGCACACACCAACTGAGAATGCTGAGAATGGGGAAGAATTAATGCTTCCTTTCCCCAGCAAGGCAGAGACTAGGGAAGAAGCAGGGTTGCTGTAAGTCTCTTGCTGAAGATGCACTTGGAGTAAACAGGATATGTACAATCTCCAAATGGCCCAGGTGGGACTTCCAGTGTCCAGAAAGTGGTAGCAGCCTGCAGTGGGACTCCCAGTAAGGGTGGGAAGGATCTGAGATGGAGCAAGCTAAAAGACCCTGCCAACAGGTCAAGAGAGGAGGCTTATCAGCCAGACAAGGAAATGCAGGAAGCAGATCCATGTGTGTTTGTGGAATGAAGCAGGGAGCAGCCAGGTGTTTAATTAGGGAGGATGTAGGACCGGAGCTTGTAGTAAGGCCAAGGGGCTCCCCTAAATCACAGTGCTACCACTTGGAAGCATTGTGGTGATGTCTTCTATGAGCATAAATAGGTAAGTCCTATTTGTTTGGACTGTTGTTTTATTAGCCTTGTGTCTATCCAAAAGGAGTGGAGTGTTTCCCCGCCCCAACCCCCACCCCTGCAATGTAGGCAGAGGGTTAAATTAAACTACCCCATTATTGAGAGCAGAGGTCAATAACTTTTTGCTAACAGTGGGCCAAATTAACACAGCTTGGTCCTAAAATGGGCCAGAGACAGCAGATGTTAGATATTCCTCCACTAGATGGAGCAATCTCATGCAAAACTTACTAACAGCAGATCTATACATTTCTGGGACAATATCGTTTTTTGGCATGTTTGGTAGACTAGTTAAATCTTGTTTCAGCCTGTGAGCTGTAAGTTGTTGATCCCTGATTGAGAGAATGCTCCACTGACTCCGCAGACAGATGATTACGTAAGTGTTAAAAAGGAACAAAAACAATACAAATCCTTAAATTAGATCAAAATCTACTGGAGAATTAACTCAGAAAGAATTAGGTGGTCCAACTTGGGGTAGCCATTTTGCTAAAGCCAAACCTACTCCCCCACCATCCATAAGGTGAGGGTTGTGTAGCTGACAGCTGTGTTAACTGTCCTGGGATAATGGCATATCTACTCATTCTGGATCCCAGTAATTTACACCAGTACGTACATTACACTAGGATAGACAGATGTCTATGTACATCCTAAAAAGGCAAGTATTAGTGGGGTACTGGGATATGGCTATTTCTTGAAAGCAAGAGGTAAGGAATCCTGCTATAATATCTAAGGTCACATTTTTACCTTGGTCTTTGCTCTCCCTCTGATTTTAACAGGTCTGAAAATATGGTATAAAAGGAGAAAGTATAATAACCTTAATGGGATGGACAAGCAGCAGGCTGTAGCAACACTGTACCAGAGAGACAGAATGGCTAACATATGAATCTCATTTACTATGTATTCTAAATCAGGAGAAAGTGTAATACTTTAGAAAATAGCTACATGAAAAAAACAGGATTCTCCACAAGTAGAAGGGTAAAAATAAAGCAATCTAAAAATGCATAATATACTTTGGCGATAGCAGAGCTATTGGCATGAGTCCCAGACAAATATAACTCAGACTTACAATTCATACGTTTCAAACAAATTTTGAAGCTCATAAATGAAGATGTTTCGAAAAGGTCATATCAAACTTAGAAAATCCATTTCCAAAGGTACAAATTTATCATTGTGGAAAAAAAATGATGATTTCTTCCTTTTGGTGATGTGGAAAAATGGGCATGTACATACACTCTCTATGCATCCTGCCATTGTCTTAAAGGTTCTTTTGTATTGTAACTGTTAACTTTGGCTCTTTGTTCAGAAAATAAAGATACCTTTTTACATTTCAAAAAAAGGATTTTTTTAATTTACAGTCTCACATCTGCTACTTGAGTACCAGTCTTCTCCAACTAAAATGTACATTTGAACTATAAAAACTGAAAGAAAATGAGAACGTGAAACACAGGAGCTTGGTTTAGATCTTAAAGTAAGAAATTTCTGTATTGATCATATCAGGGATCTCTGTTCTCAGAACTAAGCTTTTCACATGTAAAGAGCAAATTAAAAGTTTTTCTAGGCAATCAGTGAAACATTAATCAAGAGGGATAATATTTTTGACTAACACAGGATGTTTTACTCAAAGCATTTTACAGTGCATCTGATCCTGCAGTCCTCAGTACCTTCCCAATTTAATGTGACAGTAAATTTCAGGATCATAATTTTAAGTGCTGGGCACTTAAACAGTGGTGCTGAAGATGATTTCATTTTTCATACAGTCAAGACCCTGAAAGCGTTCTACAGCCATGCCATGACACACATGCATGGCTGCAGAATGCTTTTAGGATGGCTGATCATGCAAAGAAATAACCCTCCTCAAATGAGGTATTAGATGAAGAAGCTGCCTGCTACGGTTTGCTGCCTGGCTGGAGCTGGGGGGAATGGAACAGAGCCCCCTTCCCCCCCCAGCTACTCTGGCTTGGGTACTGGTGGGAGCTGGGCCAGGTCCACAAGGCAAGGGGGATCCATTCTACTCCCCAAACCACCTGCAGCTCAGGCTGGACAAAGCAAAAAGAGAGATGTGAGCAGCACTGAGCCATGTAAAATAAAGCACTATGAGTTACAACGGGGGTCTGAATGTCTGCCTGTGTCTTCAGTGCCTAACACTCACCTAATGGCAGGGAATAAGCACATCACTTCTAAAAAACCATGTAAGCAATTACATGCACCTTCAGGGACCCACTACATTTAAAAAGATTGACCTAATTCACTGTGCAAAGAGACTGGCATATGGGACAGAATATTCAAATGGCCAGGATGTTAACTTACTACTATGTTGCATACAAATTAGGATTGGTGCTGAAGTTATCAATTTGTACATTTCAGTTAATAAAATGTTTTGTTGTGTCCACTTACCATCCACACCATAAAATAGGAAAACAATGCAATCCACAGAGTGGATAAAATAAATGTCAGCATGAAAAAGTTCTCCCAGCGTGGCTTGCTGCAGTTTGGAATGGTACAAAAAAGCAGAAATATCAATGGCCATGTCAAAATCCACTTGATCTTGTTCACTTTTCCATCTGCAAGAAAAAAAAAGACAGGGTTGGGGGGCGTGTATTTAACTTCCCTGTCACGGTGCCAGGCTCTGTTCATAGGTACTGAGTAAGACAGGACTGCTGACAGTTGTGCGCTTTGGTTTCAGGGTCTAGTGAGCCCTTCTTCAACCTTTACAATTTCAGTTGCCCTGTATCATCAGCCCAGTACTACCCTGGGGTGAGAAGTATAATACAGCAGCTGTGCATGTGCTCCCCCAACAAAGACTATGAGCTCTAATGTATTTGCTCTGTCTGAATTCCAAATCCAAAGTCGGTATTTTGCTCTTTGAAGGGCATGCTTCAAATTACTATTAAGCTCTCACCTGAAATAAAGAGCAAATGTTAAGTTTTACTCATAAACCTATTTTAAGGGAACAGAGAAAAATGTATAGTTTTACAAAACTGTATCCATCTGTTTAATAACCAGAAAATATTCTTAGCTGATATAAAACTGACATAAGTCCCAATCCTAAGCTGTGCTTTGGAGGCAATTAGTGTCAGAGAATTTGCAAATAACTGTTTTTATCTGAGTAATATTATATTAATATACTCTTACTTCACAGACTGATTGTATTCAAGTGAATAGTGCACCAAACTAGGACTCTGCTACTGCCTGCTGGGTGACCTTTTCTGTGCCTCAGTCTCCCCCTCTGTAAAATGAGGATAAGGATAGTGGCCTCTTTTTCAAAGCACTCAGAGATCAACTGATGAAAAATGTTATATAAAAAGGTCAGGCATTACTACTTATACAAACATGTGAAACACCATCACTTTCAAAAGTACTGCAAAAATGTACTGGTAAATCTCAGTTCATGAGGTCTGAAGAAAATCCTAGGATTTTCACACACTAACGACTACTTTCATATTCTTTGTGGAATTTGTGAAGCCTGCTACATGTTTGTTTTCCTGATGTAATTAAGCTAGCAGGGATTTCTTGACACTAGGAGCAATATAAATAATCTGGCAATTATCTGACAATTATGTGCACACAATCCATTAAAATGTGCCATTTTAAAATAGATGGAAAAATCAAACCAAAGAGGGGAAAAATACCAGTTCTTATTTAAAATAATATTCAAATGAAGTTACTTACCCAAGTTAATAAAAGCAGGTAAGACTCTGGGGAAACTCCCACAGAGTTCAGCAGGGGTTTTGCTTAATTAAATATTTCAGCATCGTGTCTTGATCCAAACCCCTCCAAAGTCAACCGGAGTCTTTCAGTGACTTCAGTGGGTCTGTGATCAACGCTTTGACCCATAATGCATCAGATGGAGTGCAATCAAACATTAAACCTTTCTATATTTAATAGAAAATATTTAATTTTTAAGAGCACACACCAGTCTGCCTGAAAACAAGGCTCCATGCAATAATCTTCATGAGGTAACTGGGAGTTAACATGAACTTAGTTACATACGTTTGCAAGTGCTGACTCAGGTCTTTAACATGAGATTTTAAAGTGAATGCTAATAAGCAAATATGCCCCTCCAGGAAACATGCTACACTTGGCAGTCTTCTCCCCTCAGTTTGGGCTTCTGGAGCTCAGATCTTATAAGCTTATTTTGAAAAGCAATATTCTCTCAGAACCTCTCTACCCTAGGACTTTACACATTGTTGGGGAGCTGTTACAGATTTACTGGAGGGACCTTGTACTTTCTGCTGTTTGTATACAGATATTCTGAAAAAAAATTCTACCTCAAATCACCTCTTTTCAGGTAAGGGAATGACACTATTTAGCCTTATAGTGAGATCTAAACTACATGTTACTAGGGCTGTAAATAGTGCTATGATAATTTAGACCTCCTGTTGTTTAATTTGTATCAGCTCAGACCGTTACAAGACTCATGCTGGTTCATTTGTGCTCTTTATCTACCCATGTTGCTAAGCTTGGTTCAAAGTCAAATGAATCAGTCGGTTCCGTGCTTGAAATTTCCTCAGTGTTTAATTCCAAGTGCAGGATCAGTGAGTGACCATCTAACTGAATGACAGGAAAAAAATAAAGATCAGTTCTGATCCTGGCATAACTTCATTAACTTCAGAGGTGTCACCTATAGTTATGCTATAATCAAATCAGGCCCATTTGTTTCAGCACTTAGTGCTGGTGCAAGAACACTATATTCCTAGCTATACAATATGGAGTAAGCATGCACTATCGTTCAATGCGTCTGTCAGGGAGCATGTACCTCAAAGGGGATCCTGCTCTAAGTCCTGCATTGGCAAAGAACCTAAGCTATGCATATTCATGCTGCCTTTGCACTGGCTTTGCTAAATCTTATCCTCACTCCCAGAAAGACAGAAGCCGTGTTGCCAAACAGGCATTGACTATCTAAGATGACTTGCTTATTAGCATTCACTTTAACGTCTGGATGCCATTTTTGTTCTACCCAGAGAAAGGCACTGGAGAGAAAATAGGCTTTCAGCTCTACAAAATGCATAACCAAATATCCTTCTTCACATAACAGTTCCACTCCCATTATCACATAATGACCAGCAACCTGTTTTTCTGTGACCCTTGGGCTCAATTATTGCAATTCCCTCTTTGCTAGATTATGGTAAAGCTGTTCTGCGCCTTACAGCTTGTTCAGATACAGTGGCATGATTGCTTGTGGGTTTGAACAATCACGATCACATGTGATCATCACGCTTAATGTTCATTGCATTGGCTGCTGAGATGGGGCAGATTCATTTGTCTTGTAGGGATATTTAGCTCTAAATGGAACTGGCCCCTTACACTGGAAAATCCATTTAGAGCCCTGACCTACCAGGCTCGGGGGTTCGAAAGAGGATGGAGCTAGACTGTTCTCAGTGGTGCCAGCCCTAACAGCTACGAAATTTTGCCCTCACATATCAAGTAATGTTTAGGGTTCTGCCACTGCGGCAACTGAGCTTCCGCTCTGATATCTCTGATAGTGTGGGTCTCGCTTTCAGTTCTCTTCACACTAAGCAATAAAAAATCTCAAAGCATTTTTTCCAGAGGTGTTTTAAAAATTACTTCAGATGTTGCTGTGTTATTGCTTTGTTTTTGGTCCATCCATTTCTCTGTAATTTTTTTGAGGTTGGGGAGTTCCAGTTAATGAGAAATTACTTTATAATTGCTGTTCAGCACCCCAAGCATTTTTGCAGAGAAGGGAGATTGCTTCATAAATATTATTAAGGAGATCTTTTAACAAAAGATGGAAATCTCCATTTCAAGGCACTGGAAAAGCTCTTTTCACAGACTTTCCTCTATCCAATATTATTACTATTTTCACTTACAGCTGAAAAAAGAATTATATTATTTACTACCCTCCTTACAAACAAGAATGTATGTTGCTTCATTAGAGAATGCATCACTGATCTGGATTTTGCTCTCACTTGCATAGTTTTATACCTTGTAACTCAGATTACAATGGAGTTATTCCTGACTTACAATACTGTAACAGGAGGACGGTCATTTCTTTTTTTACAAATCCATATATTCTACTTTGTCTATCAGTTATTTTGGAATCCAACCATTCCACGTATTCTAAAGAGGTCATTACATGGGAGGCTGATTACAAAGTTTATGTGAACCTGGGGACAATACCAGCATAAACAGTCCTATACTTGCTTTCAGTATATTCCTATAATGCCTTTCATCTCAAAGGAGCTTATAACCTTTATACTCATAGAAATCCCTTCTCACTAAAATGCAGGCTTCTTGAGGTGAAAGGCACTGGTGTTGCTGCAACAGTGATGAGAAGGGATATTTTTGATCAGTGACAGTAGGCCAAAGTTTCTCATTCTAAGAAAAGTGTCATCAGATTTGTAATACCCATGCAGAACAGACAGGATCTCAGTCTCATCTGAAAGAGCCCTGTGTGGTACATGGCAAAGAACTCAGTTTTGTCTAGCTTAGACAGGGGAAAGGCTGTGACACCACTGACAGAAGTCAATTGCATTGTTGCATGTAGTTGTGATAAAAGATATCACATCTGCTCAAAGAACCTTGCCTGCCTTGTTGCAGTTCAGGTTTTCAAACTTGATAGCTACTCCACTGAATCCACCCTTCAAAGGAATGGAAAGAAATGTGGTGAGAAATGAGTGCACAGCAACGGAACTTAACATTCAGAATACAGGAATCGCCGTTGCATTTCCAACCAATGGTCCATCTACTCTGCTACTCTGCCCCCTGACAGTGATGTACCAGATGCATCAGAACAATGTTTCAAAATCCTCAAAAACAACAATATAAAGAAAACCTCTTCCTGACCTCAGGCAGTTACTGGTTTGCTCATGTGCCAGACGTTGAACCTTGACAACCTGTAAAAAACATTTATCCTGTCTAGTGGTACTCCAGACAGCTTTAGTAAGCCATGTAGATCTCTGATTTAGAGATGGCTAAAACCAGGGCAAATTACAGGAAACTTTCTGCAAATTGCCCCTCACCTATTCTGATTTTTTAAGGTCACTGAAATTTTGCTACGTCAAAAAAAATCCAGTCATCCCTAACTCTAATCCTATGAATTCTAATAAGTATTTTGCATTATAGCCAAAGGTGGTGCAGTCGCCACCCTTGGAGGTGTTCAAGATGAGGCTGGACAAGCACTTTGTTGAGCTTGTCTGAGCCCAAAAACTTCCTGCCCATGGCAGGAGACCAAACTTGATGATCTTGCAAGTCCTTTCCAGTCCTTCAATTCTATGATTACTGTATCTGTTACCAATGAATTACCAAAATACATGCTGAGAGAGACTTCCACTGATATAAACCAGAAAAATTGATATAGCTACACCAGTTCATTTTAGCTGAGGATCTGACCCGCTCAGTTGTGTTTTGTTTTGAAGTGTTTCATTCTGCCTGTTTTTAAATATGTGGCTTTTAAAATCTTCCTTCATTTTGAAAACAAAGCAAAATCTTTTCCTACAATGAAAAATGATTTAACTACCCTATCTTCCTAGTCCTAGTTAGATTATTATTTACAAAGATGAGATTTAGAAGTAATTAAGATCAGGTGTTTGGGAGAATGGATGGTACTTCGAGCATAGGTCCATCTGACAAGGTGCCAGTCTTCTGCAAGGCTCTACCTTCCCTATACCCTTCCCCTTTCCTTTCAGGTGATGGGTCCTTATTCTCTGTTGACAGTGAGTGTGAGTTGCTGGACCTTGATTCCTCCCAGACTTGCTCTGCAACTTGTCAGTGTCTGCTTCCTCCAGCCAAATCTCCCTCCTCAGGCTTAGTTGCTCGTTATACACTGCAACTGCCTTACTTCCTCCCTCTCTCTCTCCCCCTCTGTTGCTGCCTCCAGCTCCTCTCTCACGAGGCTCTATGTTTGGTGATCTTCCCTGGGTTGGCAGGTCTCACCTGGGTTGGTCTCCCTCAGCCTTGCTTCAGGTCTATTAAACTGAACTGCTTCACAGAGTCCAGGTGCATGGATTAGGACCCGAGTAACTATAACTCAGATGCAAAGGGGATCCTTCTCTCCAGCTGTCTCTCCCTAGCCCAGGAGTACTAAATCAGAGAGAGAAAAAAAGAAACAGACTCTTGTTCACTGTGTCTGTGGTCCAGACTCTCAAATACACTAAAGTCAAGTTCTGAGCCCCTGGCTGCTCTTCCAGGTTCAAAGGTCCAGCTAGGCTCACTTCAACTGGTTCAAGCCTTGCTAATATTCTCCTAGTTGGCCTGGACATATCCCTCTTGTGTCTGAACTATCTCTACTTCCCTTGAGGCTACCCCTGGATCTATGGGTCTGCTCTTGCCCTCTTTCCAGTCTGTCTTGGTTGTCTGTCCCCTGCCCTTCGGTTTGTGGGGCTACCCACCACTATCCCACCATCCATTTGTCACTTATCTCGCCGGATGTGCCAGGGTTGTCCTTTGCTCATGGCTGCCCGGTCGCAACGTCCCACAAGGGTTTGGCTGGCTGTGTCCCCAGTTCTGCTGGTTCTCCTCTCAGTCCAGCTGTACCACCTTTGTTTTGGGAGACACTGAATGCCTCCCTTTAAACAGCCTGGGCTTCCTCCTGAGTCAGTCAGTGCTGGCTCCCTGGGACACATGTCCTCCAGTCCCTGGTGCCTGCAAACCCCTCCAGTTTCTCCGTGGACCTCCTCCAGAGCACCAATTTCCCACTGGTGCTGCCGGTCCCACGAAGGTATAACAGGGGTTGTGTCCCAGCCCTTGCTACCCCATGGTAGCTGGTTTTATTACCTTCCATTTCAAGATGGGCCTGAATCAAATCCTGAACATTAACATCTCTCTGAAATTTGGGTTTGAAATCCATTTCACAGTCCAAACTGGACATTGTATTTTGATACTATCTTAACTTCCTTTATGTAATTGTCTCTGTTTCCAATCACATGCTCCAGAGCCTTACTTCTATAACTGAGCCTCACTGCAGAAGGATCATGAACAGAGCAATGAGCAGGACATAGACACAGTACATAAAAAATCAGTATCACACAGAAAAAGAACTAGTACTTTAAACTTCACTTACATCTATTTTTGTTTCAGGTGAAACTTGTCCTGACAGAAGTAACTAGGACAGGTAAATCTGAAGTAAATCAAACCCACAAAAAGAAAAGCGCTAGAGAACAGCAGGAAAAAAATGTTTAAAGCAGTGGTTCTCAACCTCAGTAGACTCCCTTGGACTCAAGGTCCTCTTTGCAAATTCTCAGCTCTTTGTTTTCATTTGATTATTTTACTACAGAAAAATAATAAAGAAATTCTTTTATTGCAAAGAACTCAGAAAGACCACAACAGGTCAAAATGGTTTTGACACTAAGCATTCCTACTTGAAATGTCTGGGTTTATTCTGTGAATGATGTTTGCACGCTACGTATGTGTAACATTGTGTGGTACTCCACAACACCCTTGAAAACATCTCAAGGCATCTTTGGTTGCTTAGACAAATCCTTGACCATTTTAACTGAAGCTCTAAAAAAATCAGAAGTGAATTCTCTACTTAGCACATTGCAATCACTTGATTTGGAATGTGTTTTCAGTGCCTATTCTTCATAGAGTTCTTTATAGTTCAGAAAAAATTCATGACCTTTTGATCTTTAGATAAACATATATGCCTTATTCCTAGTCTGAAAATATATCAAAAGAGAGAGAGAGAGGGAATGTTGGGAAACTGTCTGAAAATTACCTTTCTCCCTACAGCCAATTTTGAATGTCAGGTATTCTTTAGGCTACTGATTGTACCATGGCACTTAAACAACAATAAAGCATAGTGTAGTTTCTTAACATGTCTTTCAATGCTATTAACAAGCGTGCTTTTGAAAAAAAAATAAAAATTCTCCCTCAGAGCACAGGAGCTGAGCAATGAGAATCCAACAGATAAATGGCTCCAGCCAGAACAACAAAAGCTAAAAATAATTAGAAGAATTTTAAATGTCCAACTATCCTGTTGGTCTGTCAATTCATATAGGGGTATATCTACAAATGCAATTGATGTGAAGCAGTAAACTCTGGAGTTTATTGCCAGTTTGCAGCACAGCACCAAAATTTGACATGGGGAGATCCTGGTGTCAAAAAAAGCCACATCAGAAAAAAGCAGTGTGGTGCATGCAGCGCACCAGATCAGTGCCACTGCTGCCCCAGGAGGTCCCCAGGCCCCCAGGTAAGGCTACTGGGGCTAGCACAGGTGCTGGCCCCAGCCTTCTGTATCCCACCTGGAACAATTTGGTGTGTGCCAGAGCATGCATACGGGGTATGCCCTGGGGAACAAAGTAGTGGCAAACACAGGCCCCTGCATCTGAATGCTCATCTGGACATATCCAGGGAGCCCTACTCTGATCTATACATAGGGTTTCATTTATGAAGAACTCTTTTCAGTTCTGCACAAATCTAGAAAAAGTAAAAGTTCTACCAGTTTGCTCTCTGCATTGCATTTGCCCAGTTTTTGAACTATTCAAGAGGGTAAAATGAAATGTAGAAATAAGTTGCTCCAAACAAAGCTGATAACAAAAGTTTTTTTCTAAAGAAAGTCTTATTTACAAATGTAGTTCTAATGATTTCTTTAAGTGTAAAGTTTTACAGTGATGACTGACTGCCCACACTGGCATGACCAGGTGCCTACATCTAAACAGTGCAAACAGTAAAAAAACAAAAACAGAGACACAATTCCTTCCCCCTGTCCCCCTTCAAAAAAAAAAAATCATTCAATGCATGCAGAAGTTGTTGAAATTCATTTAATCCATTTAATAGGTCTGTCTTCACAGGACAATGAATGGTTGGTTACGTTTTACTGTGAGGTGAGTGAAGATATTTACTGATTGTGTAATGAATTTAAAAATACTACATATAACTTTAAGTGGGAAAATATGTGATTTCCATCAATCAAGCAGTGGAGGCACAAAGGTGTACTTCTGCTTTGTGCCCCATTGCACGTCCCTGCATGCATGCTTTGGTGAGCAGCTAATTGTCCCGGGTAGGGGTAGGAGAGACTGGGGCCGGTATCAGTGCTGGCACTAGCAGCTTTACCTGGTGTCTTGGTGCAGCAGGGGTGCAGATCTAGCAGCATGGAGCCTAGCTTGCACTCAGAGGGTTGCTCTGGATGGCCAGTACTCTGTGTGTACACTACAGATGCATGCGCTGCACTACATTTTTCCCCACCGTTTTTGCTACCAGGATTTCCTGGATCAAATCTGTAGCATGGAGCATGTTTTAATGTTCCAGGTGTGAGGTCTGTGATGCTGCAAAGAGGTTTGCGTCACCACAAGCTGCACATGCCTGAATGTCTGGATGCACCCAGTGGGTAATCTACATGTGAAATTAATGTGATGCAATAAACTCCAGAGCAGTTTGTGCCAGAGTAAACTGCTCCCGGGCAGAGTGTTTACCTGTGTGCCCATGACAGCAGCAATTTGAGCTGGGGCAGAGCAGGCCCCCACGTGGCTAGGTTGACTGGGTGTAATTTATGCCTGCAGTCACCATCTACATGTGCATTTCAGCACAGTAAATTACTTGGGGACAGTCCTATCTTACAGCTGAGTTAATTAGTTTACTGTGCCCTAATACCCGCACATGTGCAGATGATG
Organism: Crocodylus porosus; assembly: GCF_001723895.1. Taxonomy (NCBI): domain Eukaryota; kingdom Metazoa; phylum Chordata; order Crocodylia; family Crocodylidae; genus Crocodylus; species Crocodylus porosus. Next base: position 89,434,299 of record NW_017728947.1, on the reverse strand, counting down.
ATGCTTGTACTGCAGAGCTAATTAGTCTACTCTGCAGTGAAGCGCACATGTAGATGTAGCCAGGATCTTTTTCAGTGGGCTCCAGGGATTTTTCAATCAAGAGCATTTCTGCTATGATCCCTATACATTTACCAACAGGCCCCTCAGAAATCAAAGGATGTTCTTTTCCCTTTCACTCTGCTTATAATGTTCCTCCTCACTTTCATTGGAAGCAGGGTTTATTTTTCATTGTAATGTTGCCATTTGCCATTAGGCTGCTGGTAAGCGAATCTCTGGAAGTGTCTACATTTCAGTGGTAGAAAGTACTGCTTCCAAATTTGGAAGATACTTTGGTATGAGTTAATATGTAAAGTACTATGCAAATCATCATGATAAGAATGTGCCTGTTTATAGCCCTTTTCATCATTCAATATTAAAGTACTCCCAGAAGGTGGGTATTACTGCGTACAGTTGACCTATAAGCTCCAGACATATATGCATGCATGCAGCCCTGTATTTCATAACATTCGTCTGAGTCTCCATCTTTTTTCCCTTTTCTGTCTTGTAATTAATATACCTGTCTACACCAGCCTAGTTTTCATCAGGAGGCCAGTTTACCCCAAAGTTATTATTGGCGCATTGCTGATTAGTTTGGTCTATGTTGAATTTATGTTTTTGATACACTCTTTCTCCAGAAACCACCGTTCTGTATCTAGTAGAAACCTGGAAAACTCTACACCAGTGTCAAGTGTTTAACTCCCATTTCTAACAGCACTGTGCAATCCTGTTGCTACACATTAACCTGAACCTAACTGGCATCTATTTTACTATAGTATGACTTCTTTCTGTGTCTATCCTTCCACCCAGGCATCATAATTTCGAATCATGAATCTTGTCTATTTTGACACCCTAAATCCCAGCATTTTAATTATCTTTTGCTCAGTCTTCATCATTCTCTTTTGTCCTGAAGGGTAGGCCCTACCTGGGATTGAAAAGGGAGACAGGTTATCATGCTCATTCTCTTCCTGGTTGTCCACATGGATGTTCCCATTTTCAATGTTCTCGTGCTTCCCATTCTGAAGCGGTTTGCTTGTGCCATTGGCAGACTGAATCAGTCGCTGACGCTGCATAGAGATACACACCAAAAGCTGTAAAATTCTGCAAATCTTGTCAACTCTGTTCTTTGAAACCATACCACTTTCTCCCTCCTGAAAGGAGGCTTTGGATATCACATTCTCAAAATAAATTCTGAGTACAATTTAATGAGTATAGCTCATCCAGAATCGTATCTCATCTAGTTTTTGTCTAGGTCTCATGAGATTTCAACCCTCAGACCACCAACTGTGCCTATACCTGGGCACTATGATACTGCACAGCTGAGCTTGGAGAAGGACACTGCACTATAAGAGAAGATATCCTTCAGATTATACATTAACCGTGGGACCTTCTATCCAGCCCTGATTCTCTACCCCCAAGAAGAATTCAAGGATCTTATGTATTTCACAAACAGGATTAACTCTACTATTTCCTTGCCTGATTAAACAAACCATAATGATAACTGTGTATGGCTACTGCAGAGATATGTAGGGATACCTGTCTGAGAAAGGTTTGCTACATTCATTGCACTATGGCAGCTACTGTTGTCACCATTAAGCACCAGTTTTTACCCAGGATTATCAAACAGTGGGATGTGAGATACTAAGCTAATTTTCTAATTTCCGAAAAAGAATTAGCTGCCTTAGGTGGAATGATTACTATTGGTAACTCATGTCTTTTAAAGGACAGTTGCAAAAATTAACTGAAATATACTTAGTTATGCCCTGATTGTCTAAAGTTCTGCCAGCATATGAAACAATTAAGACCTATATAACTGAAAGAGGTATTAAAAACTTAGAGAACTCAAATCCATACATATTGCCTAATCCATTCAATTTGGAAGTTTGGATACAGGAAAACAGATCCAATCTACCTCGAAGCTTGGGTTTTCTTTTGCCAACATTGAACAGCTTGCAAACACCTTTCTTGACATAGCTCTACTAAAAATAATTTCTAAGTGATTGGCTAATTCGTTTGAAAGCAGCTGTTTTAGAGGACAGACTGCTACTAGCAATTTATCTGATCTTCTCTTGCGCCTGACACTGTACTTTGGAGATGATTTCCTAAAACCATTTCAGTGTATTATTGTTAGTTGGACTTTGTAACACACTACATTTCCCTTATGCTTCCTTGGGGTGTTCACAGTAGTCAGTAGTGCTATACTACCCTCTGTGTTTTTAGAACTTGCAAAGGCCTATTTTCCCTATACTTGGGATTGCTAAGTTAAGTAATTACCCTCTCTCCCCTCTGAAAGGACACCTTTTCTTATACTCATATGTAACTCAGAAATGAAGAGGGGAATCTTGGTTGCATTATGTCAATGTGAGTTCTTCCATAACTTTAACAGAGAAATTTCACATTGTTTTTCTTTTAAGAATGTAATGCTCCTGGCCATTTTCAGGACTTTTGCCACAGGGTTATGACAAGAAAGACAGTAAATGGTGGTGGCAATGGGCTCAAAGAGGGCTAATCTGAGCCTGCCTGAGACATGCTCATCTTGTGAAAAGATTCTGATCCATTTTCTCCTTTGTGTTATCAACAGTTCTAGATTGTGAAGTTTAAAGACATTAGGCAATACTTGATGTGATTAGGAGAATGCTGTCCAAGCACTAAAAGAGTTCTTAGAAGTTCCATGGTTGACTTATTCTTTGTTATTCCCTCCTCAGTTTCACCATTCTTATCAGTGCTCGAAGGCAATTCTATGTCAAAGGGGAAAAACATTGTTCTTAGTGACAGGATCTTTCTAATCTTTATTCCCAATTCCTTTCCAGGGAATCCCACTACAACTGTCTATCCTCCAAGAGGGTCTCATCATCACATTCAGTCCACTGACTGGCATAGCTGCCAAACAGAGACACAGATTTCTTCTTCCCTAGACACTGAGTTGAAGAGCCAAACTCTGATTCCAACCATAAAATCATCCTTGGATAGGAACTCAGCCTGGAAAAGTGGATTTTTGGCTGATCCAACTCAGACTACTTATTCGCTATTTTCTCAGTGAACTTACCTCGTTAATAATGAGTCTGCTTGCCATTCGCATTCTGGTTCTTGGTCCAAATTTATTTGTTATCATTATTCGTAAGCCGGCTTCAGGGAAACGGAATTTTGGTGGGCTGGAACAGATGATCTCATCCACCATCACTACAGTGTTTTTGCCGTACTGCTGTACTCCCTTCACTATTGATCACAATGCCAAGGGTTAGTTGCAAAATTTTTTCAACATCCTTCCCTTTACCTAGAGTTGCCCTAATTGGGTTCGATCAGGGGATCACATTCACTTGAACTCTTGAATTTGCTAGCATCTAATCTGTAATGTTTCTTAAGTCTTGTGTACCTGAAAATCACTGATTCATTGGGTATCTCTGATTCAGGCCATGTGGTGAAGAGATCTTTCACTCTCTTGAGGCAGCAGCCTCAAAGCACAGATAAGTGAGAACAGGATGATTACTCATGTTGGGCCATCTAGTTCATAGCCCATTATCATTCATCATGGTTTACAGAAAGTTTTTCATGAGATCAACTGGTACTGGGAAAGCACAGGCAGTTCCCTAAAAATGGTAATGCTGCTGTTCAGTTGTTCAAGGTGCTTAGTAACTATAAAAAGCTTATTGCTAATTCTAGAGCCCCTATTGGTGTGTTACTTGTCCGAAAAATCTTCACTAAGTTTAAAGACTATAATCAATGTCTCGATTGCTTATAGGGCTTCAAACTACCTAATTTAATCTAATTCCTCCTGGACAACTAATTACAATTGATTCTTGCTGCATGTAAAGGAACTCTACATTGTACCAAGGCAATAGTTTTGTGCCACTGTTCTACAAAAGCCAAAGAAGTAAACTTATACTAGGGATCAATACAAATATAATCAAGGGCTTAACAACATGCCAGTATTTCCATAAATGCTACAAACTACACATAGCAAGCACAGCAAGGCTCAGCAGACAGGAGACATACCAATGTGTGTTAGAAAACAGGGCAGTAAATAATGCATTTGGTTGAAATTAAATAAAAATGAGCCCCCGTGCAAGGGAAAAAACCAGCATTCTTTATTGCTTGCATTATTGCTTTGCATTGCTTGGATTTTTTTCTTGTGGCCGGCAAGTTACTTACATTAAGAAGAGGAAGAGAATTTAGGAGGCAAAAGTGAAAGATAATTATTAGTGCATGGTTTCAGCCAGAAAGCAAAGGAAACCTGGGAAAACATTCATCTTAACCAAAGGAATCAGAATGGAGCTATCATAAATATATAGTAATCTACATAATTAAAGAAACTAAAACCATATATGGTGAAACACTGTTGTGTTTTCAAGTTGTCGGTATCAGTACATACATGCAAACAACATTGGCTGTCAAAGCCTATGGTATCTTCTAACACTTTTATTTTGGGTTTTGAGGAAAACATCATCTGATTGTCACTCAGAAAGAGAAACTCAGTAAGATATAAATCACTAATACACTACAAGCCTCTCTGTAGCTATGGAAGTAGAACGCCATATAACAGTGTTTTGTGTTTTACTAATATAAGACTTTCTTTGGGTGCACAGTATTCACTAAAATACTTTCTTTGGGTGCACAGAGGCACCAAAAAGAAGTCTTAGATTTCAGAAAAAATTACTTAATCAGTTGATAGGTTACGTAGCTTTGACATGTAATTTAATCACTGATAGAGGATGGACACAGGAATAATTTTGGTAAAGGTAAATCAGTAATTATCTTCCCACTCCTTTTATCTTCACAAATTAAACTAGCAGAATACTGAAGGTGATGATACAAAGAAAGGAGTGAAGGAGCACTTGTAATGTCTGTCTACAAAGTGATTAGGCAGAGATTGCTTTAATTGCAAAGGTGGAGCCAGGATACCTGGGAAAATCCTGTATCTGGTCTCACCTTCATTTGAAGAGGACTCAGTCACAAGAGCCTAACATTTGCTTTAATAAAGAAGAAAAAATGTTTGACAACAAACCCTGGTAAGGCATAAAGCTGTGACATCATTGATTTAACAGAGTCTCGCTAGATTAGCAGCTCTCAAGTGAGTTCCTCCAGTAGAGTCTCCAAAGCACTCCTTGATCTCACAGCACGACAGAGAAAACAACACGGAAGCACTAGAGTCGCTGTGGACCTAATTCTAGGAGCACTAATGAGTTTGTGGCAAAACATGCTCAGGTTTGAATTGAGGGCAAAAGCCTCAGCTTTGATGTGAAGTGTATAGATCACAGGTGCATGACTCACCCCAGCCTTAAGGCTGACACAGCACATTTCTTCTGTGCTCTCCTAAGAGCTCCTCAATCTGACTCCATCTGTTACTGAACACACATGCCTTGCCCCATAAATGGGCCCTATTTCAAAAATGGCATAAATGGTTTCTAGAAATTAGAGAAAGTGAAAAGCATTGTCAGTTTTTCCATTGTGCATTTTCCAGGGCAAATATCTTCCAGGTGCAGCATTTCCTTTTAATTCATTTGGCAAACTTTCTGCTCCTCACTAAGGGGCTAGCTCAAAGCTCAAAGACTTCAATAGACTTTGGATCAGGCCATTGGGCATCTAACCTGCATTCAGTTCAGAAACACAACACACTTTTATCAAGACTTTCTGTTAATAGGCAGGAGTCAAACCCATGCCATCTAAGGGAAGTGTGGGTCAATATAATAAAAGTCAAGGGCACTAAGCTACAGCACTCATACTTTTAAACCAGGAGAATTTTAACAAGAGTACAAATCTTTTGTCTTCACTTCTGTGTGTGAATTCACCTTCGAAATTGAATTTTTCCCAGGGTGAAAAGCACTCTTTATATGAATATCTAGTAATGGAAGCTTTTATATTTCACCAGTGGAAGATCTTGAAAGTAATAACTTAGGAGTATCAAAAAGGTACTTGTACAATTTGTGAACCCCCTTTTATCTGCATCTACAGTAGCAGAATCCTAATAATCAGGATGAAGGAAGTCCCTAACACAGAACAGTTGTTCTTTGTCAGAAATAATCAGACTTCATTCTTATATATAGGAGGAGATCAAGGTCGGATACAAGTCCCGCTGAGCTCAAGGGAGGTGTAGCAGTAGACTCTAAAGTTTGAGAGCCGCCAATTGGAGGCAAGACCCCAAAGGCTGAAGGCCAGTTGGGTTGCTGCCTCACAGTTGTTGGTAGATGTTCTGTTTCTGAGGACTACTGGAAGCACCTGAGGAAGGTGAGCTGAGCTATGTGGAAAACAGCCAAGAACAAGTTAACAGAGAAGTAAGACAAAGTCATAACATGCTCTGACCCGAGGTGCAGTAAGCAGCCATGTGATGATCTTCGGGAGCAGGTTCTTGCTACCTGATGCTCTCCATTGTAGAGCATTCATTGTTTCTCCAGTATAGTCTCAGATATCTGGCAAGAGGGGGGATAATGAGGCTGAGAAAGTTCAGGGCAATGAGCCTCAGAGTTCAAGGGAAAAAGAAAAGTAAATGGGGATGAAGTCTTTTATGGGGAATAGTTGGAGTTGGCAAAAATTGATGTGTCTAGAATGTTATTACCCTCCTTACGTAATGCCTCAAGCCTCCTTCTTCTTTTCCTTTTTTGAACAATTATTTGATTCTTTATACTACTGTAGCACCTAGAGACTCCACAAGAGATCAGAACCTGTATTATGCTGTGCCCTGTTCCCTCACATACAGTAAGAGAAAGTGTTGTCCTCTTCTAATCTAAATACATAAGGAAGACAAAGGGAGAGAAAGGCTATTTATACTGTGAGATTCTAGAGAATTAGATGGATCTAAAATGTGCCCGGAAAACAAAGCCCTAAGTCTTATATGACCAGATGTCCATCTTAAATGTTGACTTCAATTCAAAACATACAAAAGAAACTTAAAATTGCTTGTATATAGTGAAATAATAAGACCTGATTAGTCAGAAAGACCTCAAGGAGTGAGACAGTTTGACCCTCAAAGGCAGTATGCATTTGGTTCTGTGGAGAGAGGCAGTGATAAGAAGCAGCTATGAAGGGAAGTTAGCAGAGCAGAGACAAACTCTCAGGCAGCATTGGCAGCAGGATGCCATCTTCCCCCCGCCCCCCGGAGCCGAAACTGCCTGCAAGAAATGTTGTTTCCATTTTGAACACAAGACTGAATACTAGTTTAGGAGGAGACCCCATTTTCCTTGTATGCAAACTTAGCCTCAAGTTATTTTAATTCCTTTTGCCCCACCTGCTGCAGTAGCTATCCCACTATGATTCATGTTTCACTTACTGCCTATAATTTAAACATCTCAGTCAGAAAATGAGATTCCTCCTGCAAAGAAAAAGTATTTATTTTATGGGTGTGTAATTCAATCACTTACTCCTGATCAAGAAGATAGAAGATAGCAACACTGAAGAGATATGAAGTAGCATGTTTCCAACCTCCCTGGAAAGAACTATAATTCCCAAAGGCTTAGCTGGACTGAATTTGTCAAGTTAGCCCAATAACAATATCATCCTCCACAGCTGAACATTACAAGTGCTTTGATCACCATTAAAAAAAATACTGTATGTCAATGCTTTGTCCAACTCCTGTCTGCTTAGCCTTACCTTTCAATAGCAATGGTATGGATGGGTCATCACAGCTAATGCCATAATATGCATTACCATCTTCCAGCTCATTGTTGACGGTGTTGCCATTTCCAACATTCTTTCTTTTGAAGGTAAAAAAGTTTTGCAATTTCACATTGTACCTGAAAGTGTAAAGTGGAAGTCTGAGAATGCTAGATTGTTGGATCTTTTTCTTACATGAACCCAGCCTGTATGGATGTTTTGTGACAACTAACATTAGTTTAGGAAAGACTAGACAGAGTATCACATTCAATATTGCAAGGTTAAATTTTGCCCCAGCTGAAGGTCATATTAGCAACTAACCAGGAGAATAAGGGTTGTACCTACCTCAAATAGACAGACTTTTACCACCCATATCTGAAAGGAAGATGTATCCTCCATTTACTGAGAAGCTTTAACTTATAAGAGGGATTCTCCCATGCCCTAAAACTTTTTTCTGCACTTACATGGGACATTCAATTTAAAAGGTTTCTGAAATTCACTGTAAAAGTACAAGCAATTACATTTAAATGAATGCCATAAAGTTGGTTAGACACACAATGAATATACCTCTTCATGGTAAAAAAGGTTTTGCAGTCATCTCTTTTTTTTCTACCCACCATAACAGGACCTTTATACGGTGACTATTTTTCTGATGTGCACAACAGTCCTGAACCACACCTCTTTCCCTTCCTTAAGAAAAAGCACCCTCTTTTCTCTGAACCTTTATAAGAACTTTCTGAATTAAATGCCACCTTCTGTAAGGTCATTTATTTCACACTATAGAGATGTTTTGTCTCTGTTTTGCTAGACCCGTGTAGTAGAGATCCTGCTGCTGTGAAAATTGCTATGCAATTTATTCCTGAAAATTGAAAGAAGTGGAAAATAAGGCTGTATATATTGCCTTTGTGCAATTTCCATGCAGATGCATCTTGCTGTGTCAGGTTTTGGTTAAGACTGGCTAGTGCTATGTACCAACATACATCACACCTAAACATGATTCACTGGGGGGGGGAGGGGCAGTGGGGGAGGGAAGGTAGAAATAATTTCAACCCACGGGCTGCCAGGGACCTAGACCACTAGGAAGACAGCTAATTAAGTCCTGCAAGAGGAAGAGTGCCTACTATGTTGACCCTTCTATGTGGCCTAAGAATGCATCATTAAGCTTTGGTTGACCCTGGCTTTGGGAGGCAGGAGCTGGGGCACGTTGGGAACATAAAACAGATGGCTTTCAGGGGGGAAGGCAGAGAGTTACAAATAGGAAAGCTAATCAGCTTCTTGTGGGAGGGATGCCTCAGGAGTTTTCACAGAGGGTGGGAGTGAAGGATAACAGTGACTCTACATGGCAGAACTGGTGTGGAAGATCCTTGCTCAGGTGGCAACTTATTTCTTGTGGTCAGTCACCCGGATAAAACATGGGTGCTTGTAAAACTGACAGCGGTGCCAGGATTGGGACCTAAAACAGGGAAGTTACCAATTCATAGGGACACCCAGGGCAATGTGCGCTAAATTGCATGTGTTAGAGCAGACTTGATTAACTGAGTCTGCTACAGAATGCATTCCAGCAGCCTCAGCGCCACGTGTATTCAATGTCCCTGCATTTCAAAATGGTGGCAGGGGTGCTTTAACTGAAGCTCATCGAGCGAGCTTTAGTTAAAGTGCTCCCACTGCCGTTTTGAAGCACAGGAAACTGAATATGCAAGATGCTGCAGGTGCTTTAATTAGAGTGGCTCTCAGAGCTGCTCTAATTAAAGTGCCACCCACTCCACCCTGGAGTACGTGTATAGATGCCCACAGTCACCCTCTTGGAGTAAAACTAAGGCAGTATTAAAGTCTCCCCCAAAATACAATCATTTTCTATTTACCTATAACTGCAGGCTACTTTACTCCCACACAACTAGAAAAAAAATGGGTTTATGACACTTCTCTTAGCTACCTCTGAGACTTACTGCAGCTTATTAAACTACAACAAGAAAACATCCAAAGACCAGCTGATGCTTGCAGTACATATTCAGAGAGTAAACTGATCTAGTACAAAAGTGGGAGAGATAAGACAAGGCAATGAGATTCTGCGTTATCCTCAGCTGGAGATCAAAGCATGATAATAGTCAAATTACAATTAGAAGAGCAGAGAAGGGAAGATCACTTACTTCATGATAAGTATATAGAATGAATACATAATGATGAGTACAAGGCTTTCCCACCTCAAAGAGAGAAAAGAAAAAGAATTAATAGGGCTATTTAAGCTGCTATCACCTTACAATGTTTTCAGTAGGGATGTAGTATAGGTAACCTGTATGAAGGGGTTTTTTGTGCACAGACTTCCCATAGTTAATGCTAGAAGAAGTATCAGCAGAACAGGAGAGGCAAAAGACCTTGGGGTTTCAATAAACACAAATATAAATATTATGAACATTTTCATTTTGGAGCCATACTGTAGCTAGTGAAGCCAGAGTTGCAGTCTGTCATGTTCTGCATTAGAAACAGTAGGAGAAGCTGTGCTGGCAGAAGGCCTCCAAACCCACATCATTCAATTGGGGGGGGGGTGTCTTATTATTTCTTTTAGGAGATGCATGAATTCTTCCCACATTATGGCTCAGACTGCTAGCTGGGGTATGGGAGATGAGGGCACAGCCACATACCACAACCACTTTGTGTTAAGAAGCACTCTTCCACAGTATGATTGCAAAGAGCAGTGCAACAGGATTTCAGCTTCCCTCTCTGCGGGCGAGTAAGGCAGGAAAGGGTTCCTTGAACCCCACACACCATACTGGCAGATGCAGTCTGATGTGGCTGTTAATGTTTTCTGGTTATTCCTTTTTCTTTAGTTGTAACTATTCATCATCCAAAAGAGCCTAATCAAAGATAACAGGCAGTATTTCCTAGGAGCAAAATACAGTTCTCACTCATGGGATAATCATTAAGTCTCGCTAAATTGCAAGTCCAGTTTCTGAACAGTCTCACAGAGATTGCACCACTGAAAAATACTTAACTTACCATACTATTTTCTCATCATATATGAACTAGAAGAAAAAAGAAAATGAACAAATAAGTCAACCAGTTCTCCAATCCAATTTTAAGAAGTCAGCCACGCAGCCGGCAAAACATGCCCATAGGGCCTGATGGTATTTTGTCATCTGCAGCCTGGCACTACTGGAGCTTTCTCTTCCCCGCTCTTCCCATCCTCACCTCCTGCCAGGGCCAGATCTAGAAGGGGCACAGTACCTCAGGCGCACCCCCACTTTTACTCTTGCTCCATTCAACAGCTGCTGAGGGAGACTGGCTACCCAGCCCAATATCACACTGGACTACAGGAAGAGGAGGTAGCTGGTAAAAGGGGAAACCGAGGGAGGGGCAGGTGGAGAGATTTAAAGGGGATATGGCAGTGATTCTCAACCTGTAGAGAGACAGGAGACACGAGGGGGGAGGGAGACCCCCCTCCTAGCCCTCAGCCTGTACCTGAGGGAGCAAGTGCAGCCTCTAGTGTCACAGTTGCTCGTCCGGGGACTTGCAGGCTGGGGTCCAGAGCCACCTGACCCCATGCCCCCCACCCAGTCCTCTGGAGCAGGCTAAAAAAGAGGGGAAGGAAGTAGGCTGAAAAGCAGTTTCATGTATGCACATCCAGTCACCTGCCCACAGCACAGCGCACTGCTTAGAGCAGGCAGCACAGGAGCTGCTGGAGGCTGGAAGAAGGTATGTGACCCACTTGCTCCTCCCCAGGTACCCCTGGCTGCCAACTGCCCTGAGCAGCACGCACTGCTTCATGCAGGCTTTTCAGCCCAGCTTGTCCCCCTGCTTCTCACATGTTCCCACCACAGTGGGGTCAGGTGGCTCAGGACCCTTAAGTGAGAGTCCCCAGAGGAACAGCTGTGGCAGTAGAGGTTGTGCTTGCTCCCCCAGGCACAGGCTGAGGACTGGGAAGAGATTCCCCTCATTCTCCCCTCTCCCTGAGCTCCATTTGTGCTCTGTTGTCCCTTGCTGCCCCACTGAGCCTGTTGGTGCCCCTCATGTGCTATGTGTGTGCAGTCCAGCACCTTGCCCTGCTGACTGGGTGTCTCTGGGCTGGAGTTCAGAGGAAGAAACTCCAAGCCCCTCAGGTGGAGTTTAGGGGGAGATTGTCTTGGGGGGAAATAAGGCCAGATATTGGCCCATGGGTTCCCAGTCCTGAATACTGGCCTGGACCCATGTCCAGATGTCACACTGGGAGCAAAAGTGCACATGGCCAGATAGAGCAGGAGGGAGCAGTTTGAAGGGGTGACTGCTATACTTATATACATTTTATATTATATTACATATGACTGCTATACTTATATACATTGTATATAATATTATAATATTAGTAATGCATTTAGTTAATTAATATCATGTTACTTAATAATGTAACATTTATACTATGCAAACGATATATTTATTTTTTAAATGGGGTGCCAATAAATTCTGAATTTTTCCAGAGGGGTCTGAAAAGGTTGAGAACCACTGGGATAGGGTAACAGTGGGGAAACCTGGAGGTTCCCAGGATTCAGCTCCTGGTGGGGAAGTCCCATCTCCTCTCCCCCCGTCCTTCCCCTCCAGGTGGGAAGTGCAGCTGGTGCCATAGAAAGCAAACTGTGGGTATCAAAGCCAGAGGTAATCGGGTAGGCAGTGTAGAGACCTAAGTTGGGCTCCAGGGGTCCAGGAAGGGTGCTGCACCTGAGGAAATATCCAACCCTGTCCCCCTTTCCCTCTATGTGGCCAGTGCCCCTGTTGCAATAATGGAGCAAACTGCCCTCTCTGAAGCCAGAGAATGGGTCAACCAACACAGAGTCCTGAGTCATGATCTTCAGTGTGACTTCCACCTGCATAGGCAGCTGGACTCCGCACCCCAATTCCCTGCAGCTGCACAAAGAACAGCAGCAGTGAAAGCCTCACTTCCATTTAAGGACAGCACTTTAAGGTGTCCCAAAGTCATGTCTGTCTGCAGCCCTCTTGCAACGTTTGTTATAGTCCCATACCTTATGGATCTTACTCAGTCATTTCACTATCTCTGTCAGAGGCTGCTATTAATATTATTCAGCTAAATAGGGTAAACGTATGTATGAGAGAGAGACATGCACGTGCGCTCAGTATATCTGACTGACAGAGAGTAAGAGCACGTACTTTGGAAATGGCTGGCATTCTGATAACAGTATGGACCGTCTCCAATTTCCAAGAACCAAAGCCATGGAGTTTCTCCATAAGCTACTCTAGAATTGAAGTTTTCAAAAAATGCTGCCCCTTTAGCTGGTTGCTCTGAGTGTGCAGGACAAACTCATGTGCAGGAGCAAACAGTCATTCTTCATCCCCAACATGGAGATGCAGATTAGAAATCCATCCACCAAGAAAAATTGCTTGGATTAGGGTGGAATGCTGCCTACAGACAGCAGAAGTGCAGTCTGCAAGGTGTATCAATGGACTGTCTTGTAAAACTCTACAGGTTATGCCAGCCTTCTGCCTGGGGCTCTATGAGGTTTTTTATTTGTGCCAGACTGGAAAACCCTTACTCACCGTGATAACTCCTCACTTCTGCCCCACTCCTGGGACAGCTTACATATATAACCACTTACCAATGTAAAGACAAGGCTCACAGTCTGGCCCTCTGTAATTAAACATATTCATGATTAAAAGGGTCACTCACAGCAATAAGTATGATCACAGACAGCGTGTAGTAGACAGAATCCCTGAACACAGCCCACCAGGTGAGAAGAACCACCTGAAAAACAAGCACAAAGTTAGGCCACAAAATAATTGCTATGCCAATATTTTAAAGGTAAAGTAAGTGTTTGATTTTCAGTTATATTCATATGAGTAGTCCTTCTGAAGTCAACTGCAATATTTGTTCAGCTAAAATTACATACTTAAATGTTAGCAAGATTGGACCTTAACATGCATCTATAATTACCACCATTGCTAAAAATCCTATAAAGCTCATCACTAATTAAACCTATTTATTACTATTTTTTTTTTAATTTGTCATGGTTTCAGTTGTAAAGTATAACTTGATGCTGTTCTGCTAATCAGTGATTCTCACTTAATTTTGTTTTAAATCAGATATATCCAGAAATAAACTCCCCTCCCCGATATTCAGAAACCAATTCTTGAAAAGACTTTTACTTCAGAGCACAAACTGATCAGTAGAGAGGTTAGGAAGGAAATATCCTCCCAGATGCACACTGGAATTGGCAATAGAACATGGGACTGGAACATGGGAAGTAACTGCCTTTCTCTGGGTGTCAGTTATCAGCGATTTGGGGAAGCTAAGGCTGCAGCTGGACCTCTGGCAACTTTAGCCATTTCCAAATGCAAAGTAAACTACTCACCTGTCCTGCGAATATCCCACAGACACCAATAATGCAGAGGATGTTGAAAACTGCAGAACCGACAATTGTCCCAATTCCTACATCACCATGAGTGATAAATACACCTGTAGAAAAAGCACTTGAATGAATTATTAAATCCTACTCTATAGTTATAGGTTATGACTATTTATTTGAAACAGTGAAGAATAAATTATTAATTGAAGTATAATCAAAACAAGACTCTTAATGAATGGATACATTTCAATTGAACCTTCTGCAGTTTCAAGGTAGGTAACAGTTCCATGCTTAGCTTGAACAATTTCATATATTCTTTTTTCACTGGAAGCAGAGAACTGCTTCCTCTTGTCAGCTACTTCAAGAGGAAATGCTGTCTTTCACAGTTCTTCTGGTAGTGGTGAGTAATACTTCATTAGAACAGATGGAAAAACATATCGTGTCACATGAAAACTGTGAAATACAGCTGATTCCAAATGTTATAAGAAAACACAAGAACTTTCCATCCAGCCTATTAACGCCAAGATCTTTTTCTTCAGTACTGCTGCCTAGCCAGTTATTCCCATTTTCCTGTATTTGATTCAAATGTTCAAGGGTCACACTTTACAGTTGTCTCTATTGAAATCCGTCATGTTGATTTAAAACCATTTTTCCAATTTAACAAAATCACTTTAAATTCTAATCCTGTCCTCCAAAGTGCTTTCAACCCCTTTGAGCCTAGTAGCCTTGGCAAGTTTTCTGCATGTAACCTCTATTCCATTAACCAAACTTTTAGGGAAAGTATTGAATAGCACCGAGTAAAAGACAGAACCCCGTAAGGCCCCTTTCTTTAAACACCCTCCCAGTTTTATAGTGATGACTTCAAGAGTATTTTTCTCTTCATCTAGATCATTTCATTTAGAAGATGACTTCATCTAGCTCATATATTTTCCATGTTTGTTTATAAGAATGTCATGTAGAATAGTGTCAAAAACCTCACTGAGGTCAAGCTAAATTACACCTACATTTTCCCCCATATCCCCTTTGTCAGTTAGAGGGCATACAGTTGCTTTCTACAGTTAGGCAGGTTATAGGTTTTAGCTTTGCTTCAGATGTAAGAGTGTACCTGGTCTTTTGGCCCAGGGACTTAACAGAGGTAGAACATGTTACATCACTCTTGTGTGCTGGTGGATACAGAAAATGACATACCTTAACTATGATACATAAGGCTTGGGCTTGGACAGACCTTTGACAAGGCCAATCAAGGAAGGAAATTAGAGTTGTTTAACACAATTTGTTCTTGACAAATCCATACGAGCTGTTTTTCTTCACCTTATCCCGTCGGTACTTATAAATTAATATGCCATTAATTTCTCCTAGAGTATTTTTGGGGAAAAAATTTAGCTTGACTGATCTGTAATTTTTTGGGTCCTCCTCCCCGCTCACCTTTTAAAGTTAAGTACTATGTTTGCCCTCCTTCCTGCTTCTAGGACCTCCACAAATTCTCAAAGATAATTGCTAATGGCTTAGAGATTACATCAGCAAACAGCCTTTGAAGGCGGTTAGTCCCTTAAGCACCTCATATGGATTTCCTCAGGCCCTGATGAATTGAACACATTTATATTAACTACATATTCTTTAACCTGTTTATTTGCTTTTCTGACAAGTAGCTCTGTCCTTGCTAAAATGATCTGTTTAACAACTAACATTTTTTGTGAAGACTGAAGTGAAGAAAGTATGCATGCTGAGGTACTCTGCATCACCTGTTACTTGGTCTGCTTTCCTGTTAAGTTATAGATGTATACTTTCCTGTACTTTCCTCTTACTTCTAATGCAGGAGTGTCAAAATCATTTGGCCCTGCTGGCCTGATAAGGGTCACTGGTTCAGTCTATAGGCCAGACTGGGACAAACCTCCTGTGCAGTGCCTGCAGTGCTTAGTTCAACCTGCACACATCAGGCACTAGTCCTGGGGTCACTGGGCACGTGGCATGTGGGGCTGGCACAGCGTGTGCTATGTCTGCAGTGCACAGGCTGGATCTGGCACTGTACAGGTATCACAGGGGTCAGTCCAGGATGCTGCATGCAGTCTGTGTCCCAGTCCCTCTGTGCTGCATGCAGCACTGGACCCAGCCCCCTATGGTGACTTAGTGTGCCACATGCATGGAAACTGGCCAGCTGCATGTGCTGCATGGAGCTGGACTGCACTGCACTGGCACAGTCCAGTCTGGACCAGCATGCAGGACTAGACCAGTAGAGCACTGTGTACAGCATGCTCCCCAGACTGTTTGCTTGTGCCATGTGTAGGGCACAAGGTCAGAGATGGTGCAGGGGTTCAGTCCAGTGATCTGGCCCATGGGCCATATGTTTGACACCCCTGTTCTAATACATTTACAAAATCTTTTCTTCTTTCCTTTTTTTGGCCTGTTCTAGTTATAACTAATTTTGCCTCCTAGACTCTGATTTTATCCCTTATGCTATTTCTATATACTCATTCTTAGTCATATACTCTTGTTTCTACTTTTGGAATGATTTCTTTTGATTTTGAGGTCCTTAAAGAGTACCGGAAGGACCTATAATAGTTTTAACTATGCTTCCTACATTTCTCTGAACCAGGATCATTTGTCATTGCATTTAACTATCCCAAAAAGATGCTGCAAGGACTAGAAAGTGTAAGGAGCCTGACATCATGAAAATGAGTTCATGCAACTGCTTAAAATAGTGCAAAAAACCAAAGAAACCACTATTCTTAGATCAGACACCATAGGATAGACAGATATTATGGCTTATATTGGCCTTATTTATGCACCAGTATATTGTCCTTGCAGTAGACCAAACTACTGTCTTTGAAGTCCATGCAGCTACACAGCTGTAACTGGAAGGGAAATTTGTCCATGGTAGATAATGTACAGCATTAAAATCTTCACTTTCATTGCCCATCTACATTGAGAGGAATCAGCTATAACTTCTTAAACCCTGAACAAGGGTACAGTGAAACCACTACCCTTGCTGGAGGGCAGATTTTGAGTACTGGAATGCACAATGTAAAACCAGTAGAATATAAATACATAATCATAGGAAAGTAAGGCTGGAAGGGACTTCACAAGCTCATGTAGTCCAGCCTCCTCCTCAAAGCAGGATCACCCCTGACTAAACCATCCCAGCCAATTGTCTGTCCAAGCTGCTCTTGAAAATTTTCCATATGAAACCTATTATCACTTGCTGTAAACATAGTGATGAACTGTGTCACTTATTAAGTCCCACTACATAATCTGTTCCCAACCTTTTAGTGGCCAGTGAAAGACAAAGACATATTAGACATACTAGTTATAGGTTCTTACCTATAACAGAAGCAAACAATTCTGGGGTTGAGCTTCCTGCAGCCATGAAAGTGGCTCCAGCAACATCTTCACTCAAATGTAGTTTCTGGAACAAAAGTGTTTATTAATTCAGTCTTATTAATCATTTTTATACATCATAGTTTTATAGTTAAAGAGGCAGAATCTTCTTGCTTTTTGGTCACATAACTAACTCTTAGAAAATGAGCTGCTGCTATGTTGTAACTAAAACCAACATATAATTGTAACAAACATGCTTTGGGCAAATAAAGAGGTCATCCCATAACCCAGTGGGGCATCAGTTGAAGAATATTACCAATATTACTAATGGAATATTTCCATTTACCAAGATGTGGATTCTAGAATTTGGCAGACTGAAGCAAGATGTCATGTTTGGAACTCTAAAACAACAGCTCAGGAAACCGTGATGCCAATGTTACTGTGCAGTAGCTCGTTGCTGCACAGTAATGTCATTGCAAATAACCTTACTAAACGACTGCAGTAACAACTGTGCAGTTGGGAGCACATTTAGACATACCCACTAAGCTTCTAAAATTTGTCAATAAAATAGTGAGCGGAAAATATAACTTATGTGGATTGGTCCTGTAAAAAGTAGAATTCTAGAATTTGGCAGACTGAAGCAAGATGTCATGTTTGGAACTCTAAAACAACAGCTCAGGAAACCGTGATGTTATTGTTACTGTGCAATAGAGTTGGAAATGACCTATGCGCCACTAGGACTTTGCAGTAATGGCAGTTACTGTGCAGTTATTTAGTACTTGCTAAAACAACACTTTTGCCAGAAGAGTAAACTGCTAACAAGAATTCAGAGTGGTTGGCAAAGCAAGTATTAAATGATAGGGGTGTGCAAAACAGACCCTATTCGATTTGGATTCGGGCCAAATCGGGGACAGTGATTTGATTCATTGATTTGGATCACTGTCCTGGATTTGATTTGGCTGAATCCAAATCTGAAGATTTGATGCTGATTCAGAGAATCAGCGAGTCGGCCATAGACACAGCTTTAAATGTTTTCTCTCCATACCTCGAGGTACCAGGCATGGCTTGTGAATGCTGTGATGCTGGGGCAGATAGAGAGCTCCACAAGAGCACAGGCCCCACGCCCCCCCGCATGCTCAGTGGCAAACCCAGAAGTGGACCGGAAGTACTTCCAGGTCTTCCAGGGAGTGCACCAGGGCCTCCCCCCCCCCCACACCCTCTTGGCTTGGAGATCGGCCACAGGGGTACCCTGGGTGCCCCCCAAGACCAAGGAGACACCAATCGCCAAGCCAACGGGGTGTGGGGGGCCTCCCAGCGTGCTCTCCAGCATGCCCAGAAGTGGATCAGAAGTGCTTCTGGTCCACTTCTGGGTCTGCTGTTGAGTGCGCTGGCGAGCCCCCCCACACTTCTGTGGGACACTCCATGAACCCCAGCAGTGCAGCATTCACGAACCGCCTGGTACCTAGACGTATGTAGAAAAAACATTTAAAGCTGTGTCTATGTCTGAATTGCCGAATCTTTCCAAATAATTCGGAGCGTTCCGATTACATTTGGAGTCCTCTGATTTGATTTAGATTCAGAGATTCAGCCACTGAATTGGGCTGAATCTCCACCGAATCAAATCAGGGACTGAAGCTTCGCACAACCTTACTAAACGACTGCAGTAACAACTGTGCAGTTGGGAGCACATTTAGACATACCCAGTAAGCTTCTAAAATTTGTCAATAAAATAGTGAGAGGAAAATATAACTTATGTGGATTGGTCCTGTAAAAAGTAAACACAGTTTTGGTTTCACTTTCTAGAGTGAGAATCATGTGTGAAATCAGGTCACTTTCAGAGAGAGGACTGTGTCCTGTCGACAGATTTATTTTCATTATACTGTTTCCTGAGTGCTAATTTAAAAGTAGTTGCCTTACAACTTTCAAACCATTTCCTCAGATGGTACGAACACAGACTGCTTCATGGGTGGGCAATGTCTGTTTAGAACAGCTGAAGATATTTCTCATGAACAATTAAGATCTCATGGATCAAATTTTGTTTTTCTTTATGAGGGTTCCATAGCTTCACCATTTCATGCCATTTGCAAGGGTGGAAAAATAAGCAGTGGCAAAAGGATCAGTTCAGGAAGACAGAATGTCTCATGGGTATTTGGCTTCTTCCTGAGCTGGCAGTTTGTACTTCATGAAGAATGTCTAGAAAGCTAACCTCTGGGTCTAAGGTGATCAATCATTATCAATATGGGTGAGACAGTTAAAACATGAATGTGCCAACCACTCTAGATTCTTGCTAGCTGCTTACTCTTCTGGCAAAAGGGAGTAGATTTAAGGAAGAATCAAAAGCAATATTCATGGCATACTTTTTATACCGTATAGCAGAGATGGATCCAGGGGGATACACTTGTGCACTTGCACTCCACTTTGGTATCTTCTCCACCCAACATTTTAAACCAAGTGCCTGACAGCGGCAGCAGCATTTCTAGTCAGGCAGTAGAGAGGGAGTCAGTTGATTTGATGGCTCATTATACTCCACTGAATTCCTACTACACTTTTAATTCCACAGGTATTAAGGACCCTCTCTATTTGTAATGGTCTTAATGTTCCCCTAATTAAGCTATTTTTTCTTCTGCAATTCTGCTCTTAGCTGTCCTGATAATGTACCTCCCATTTCACAACCCTGGAGTCTGCTTTTAACTCTAGCTAAAAACGTTAACTCAGTGAAGCATCCAAGGCATTGTCAAGATGCTCAAGCAAGCTAGATTTTGTTTTATGAATCTGAAAATTCTAATGTCTACAGAAGTAGTGGAACAACATGTTTTAATTATTTTTTGCCTAGTGTGTTGTGTTTTTTATACATAATATATGATATAGCAGATTTATATTAGCTTTTGCTGCAATCTTAAACTGAATAATATAGCCATAGGCCACTAGCTTATCAGTAAAGCTTCTAGTTTGTGTTTAACCTGATAAAAGTATGCATTGTGTTATATGTGACAATGCATCTCACCACCTGCACCACCTTTTTCAAAACCCTAGATTCACCCATGCCGTATAGCAAGACCACACTGAGAACAGCACATCTGAAAACTGAAAAAAGATTGTTACTGAATACTTCACTAGTGTTATCTGCTTTAATCTATTCTTTCATCTATTATTCTGCTGATAACATCAGTAAGAGTTACCTCTGTTCAGCTGAAATTATGTCTAACTATCCAGAGGGGTGGAGGAAAAGATGCCTTATTAGCTAGGAGAGCTCGCCAGAAGTTTTCTGATATGAAATGTTGTCAAAGCAAAAAAAGAATAAAGAGATTTTTATATTACAATCAGCTCCACAGCTGGTTGGAAAGCTCTTGCCAAAATAAAAACTTAGATGAAAATTTAAATTTTTCCCTGTCCTGGAAACTCCATTAACTAATAAATACATTTCTAAAGTGCTGTGAGCAATTATAGTGCTACATTATGTTTTCTAATAATGACAATAATGCATTATTTTCTCTAATTAAAATGTCACAGATCTAGCTCATGTGGGCCCTGTACATAAAATAACTGACTTCATTAGACTTATGTCTATTTTTTTCCTTTCCAGTAATTTACCCCTGCAGATATTCTGCACTGACTTCTGAGGTATTACAACTGTCGTATTCCATACCAGGATGAAAATTTTAAACAAAAACAGAGGAGGGCTGTAGAACAGCTCATACTGTACATGGTCACACAGTACACACTTGGCATCCAGCATACCCAGACTGAAGCAGAGCAGGGACTCAAACTAGCTATCTCTAATCCTAGGGAAAGCCTTGACCATCAGGCTATTAGTTATTCTTTTGCTTTTTCCTTCCCTCTGCTTCTGGCCAGAAATCTACCTCATTCCCCCAAGACCTGAAACAACTAACCATCTAAAGCTTTGACAAAATGGTGTGAACTCAGAAACCACCCCCCCCAAAACAAAAACACACAACTCCCCAAAACTAGACAAAATAGGCACATTCCAATGCAAGTACATTCTGTTGAAAAATTCCCAATCAGATCTAATACTGAACACGTTCAAAAAGGGGCTCTCATGGTTAAAGTTCTACCTTACTGCTCTTCCATACTATCAGGTTCTTAAGGCCAGAAAGACTTCACAGTTACACCCCTTCTTTTAGCCGAATAGTCATGTCAGTAGCAAAACTCACATACATCCCACAATCAATGCAGATCTTTCCATCTTTTCTTTTTTTTAATGGGTGTTAGAACCAAAGCAGAGTAATAAATGCAATTAGGCTTATAGAATTCCTTAAACCAGTGGTTCTCAACCTTTTTTTTGTACCAGGATACATTTGTAAACATCAATGGCCAGTCCTGACCCAGTCCCCAGATCCCCAGTGTGTGGGGCAGGGAGTGGGTGTGTGGGTCACAGGGCACCCTGAGCAGCCCCTCACAGGCTGGAACTCCACCAGCCTGCATGGGAAAAGCTACCATTTCCCATGTTTTTCTCCTTTAAAGGAAAATCCATTTTTAAAGTGTGTTGATTTATTTTTAACGTTTGTTCACGACCCTTTCATATATGCCTGTGACCCACTTTTGAGTTGTGACCCACAGGTTGAGAAACACTGCCCTAAACCATCCCACCAACATGTGTCAGACCTTTGAGAGAAGCATTCAGTGGCCATACCCATTCAATCTTTTGCTTGCTTGTCTTGTCTTATCTTAACAATGCCAGTCAGTATGTGTTGTGATGTGGTCTCTAGCTACTCAGAAATGGACTGAGATGACCGAATTCTGAAGAAGTCCAAACAGCTATTGGATGATACATAATATCCATCTTAACCTACAAAATGAGTAAATTTTAGAAAAGAAACAAATTTCACATACCTCACAAATTTTTTCTAATGATGGAACAAAGAAGTCATCACATACTATAGCCAAAGCATAGAACATATAAAGTGCCTGTGAGAAAAGAAGAAAGAAAATATTTCTCATTCACTTCCTCTATGTAAAACAGGAATAAAAATAATTATATAATGTTTATTAAAAAATGTAGAAGCAAACAAAAAAGAATCCATTACTCTATTTTCTATCCACTATGAAAAAAATCCTGCTGATTATCATATGCTATAAAAGTAATATGTTCTCTTAATAGTATAGTTAACAATGGAATAATTGGAAAGTTACGGGACACTTAAGATACAGTAATTTGGTGGAATGGGATGCCACGGTAGAGCATAAACATATTATTATAAAAGACAATGCTTTGGAAAGAACAATGGTCATTATTTATGTTTTCAATTAATTACATAGGTATGTTATTAAGGCGAAGATAATGTCAGACTGTATGTTGGACAAAGTATAATCATATCCCTGAAATAAATGGTATGTGACCTTGGCAAAGATCTTAGGGACTTTAATTATGAATACATGTTGTTCTGACCATACTCTATGTGGCATGCCTTCACAGGATTTTCAATCCTGAAGTCTTCACTCAACCAAACTCTCATTTATTTTACTTTCCCAGAGCTGGGATTACAAGGCTGGGCTTCAAAGGCCATTAAAATAAGTCTCTTGTTCCAGGCAGTAAAATGTAAATCCCAGGATCATGTGTCTCAGATTTCACCTATATACTCTTGGGTTTTAAGGATCTTATTACTGCACAAATGTACAAGGGAACAGTCATACTCTCTTGTGCACATGACAACCAGAATGCCCAAACCTGTGCATACAGGGTACAATTCTTGTTGCAGTCAAATCAACAGTAAACATAAAACAGGGCCAGGATTTCTCTTCACATTAGGATCATAGGAAAATAGGCCTGGAAGGGACCTTACAAAGCCATCTAATCCAGCCCCTTGCCCAAGGCAGAATCATCCTGGATTAAACCATCCCTGTTTGTCCAATCTGTTCTTGAAAATTTCCAGGGATAGAGATTCCACATCTTTTCTAAGTAGCCTGTTCCAATGCTTGATTACTCTTATAGTCAAAAAGTTCTTCCTAATTTCCAACCTAAATTTCCTCTGCTGTATCTTGAGGTCATTGCTCCTAGTCCTGTCCCCTATGACCACAGAGAAATGCCCATCTCCACATCCTCTCTGTAATCACCCTCCAGGTATTTGAAGACTGTTATCAAATCCCTCCCTCAGTCTTCTCTTCTCCCTAAATTACCCTAACTCCTCCAGCTTTTCCTCATGAGTCATGCTTCCTAGGCTTCTAATCACTTTTGTTGCTCTCTTCTGGACTCTTTCCAATCTGTCCGCATCCTTCTTGAAGTGTGGAGCGCAAACTGGACATGGTACTCCAGGTGAGGCCTCACCAGTACTGAACGAAGCAGAAGAATCATTTCTCTTGATACAAATGACATTCCTGTTAATATAACCCAGTATGCTTCTGGCTTTTTTTGCAACAAGAGCACACCACTGGCTTATATTTAATTTATGGTCTACTGTAATGCCCAGGTTCTTCTCTGCAATAATGCAGCCTAGCCAAACATTCCCCAGCCTGAGCTGTGTATTATTAGGAAAATATAAAAACTGCCATTTTAGACTTGTACGCATATTTTGGAAGTGCTTCAATTGGCTTTTACTTGATGAACATTTGGCTGCAAATGCACTAGTACAAATCTGTTGATATTCAGATATTCATTAAAAATGGGCAGTTAGGCTGAGTAATTCCTCACAAAATTATAAAAGAAGACAATAAAATGAGCCATACTAGGGCAAAACTTACACTAAAAATATGAAGCAGTACTGCTCCGTGCTGTCGTTCCTTGTTTGTAAACAAATCTGTAGGAAACTCAGTAATTGCTGAAAGAGAAAATATGTATTTTTAATTTTAAGAAGATATATACATTTCTTATAAATGGAAGCCATCAAAATAAACATGGATCTATGGAAACATTTTACTGAAGAGGGTAGCCATTCAGCTTGGTACACTGTAGGCTGGCAAAGGCTCTTGCGTTCACTTGGAAAAGCAAAATGCAGGCTTTCAACTTGTTTACATTCTGTCACTCCAGTGGGTCAATCCAATATTCAGTGACTGTTTCCTCACTTTTACTACTTTACACTTTAATTATTCTTCCAAAGTGACCAGCAGAGAAGGAAAACTTTTCCCCAAGATAACTTTCTGAGCTTGAGCTATAACTCACCACTGAAAACTAATACAATAGCTATAGCCCTTCCTTGGCCAGCCCTGGGCCAGCTTGTCCTCATTATCCGGCTGCTTGGCTCAAGGAACAAATCAAGGTTTGCACTGAGATAATTCCTTATCCCTGAAAACTTTGGCTCCACAACCCTACAGCTGCAGCAGAGGCCTCTCTGCCAGCTCCAGGTAGTTTCCTCTTGGATTGTGAAAGAATTCTAGGTCCCCCCATTCATAGGAAGGGCTAGCCTGGAATACCACTTTCCCTGAAATCATGCTTTACCACAGGTAATCAGTAAGGGAGCAAAACAACAGAAGGATTGATTGTATGGGAAAAAATGGGACATGAAAAACTGATGATATAGTTTGAAGACAAGACAAAAAGATAAGTAAAAGTTTCTCACCCCCTTGTCTAGTTAAAATGTCGTCCTTCTAAGAGTTCTGCCAAGTATCTCTAGAGCAGTGGCTCACAACCTTTTTTGTATCAGGACCCATTCGTAAACACTGATAGCCAGTTCTTACCCAGTGCCACTTACTCCCAACCCACAGCCCCATCACCTCCAGGCCCCAGCCCCCCAGTGTGTGGGGAACTCTGACAGCCTGCAAGGGGAAAGCCATGGTTTTCCATGGTTTTAATCCATTTTTAAAGTTTGTTGATCTGGTTTTTAAAGTTTAACCCTGACCCTTCCATATATTCTCATAACCTACATTTTGATCATGACCCACGGGGTTGAGAAACACTGCTCTGAAGATCAGCCATCCTGCTGACCCTGCCAGCCAGGGACCCTGACTCACCCCAAAGCTTGGAATAATTCAAAGACAACCACTAGCTCACAGACAGGTCCTAAATACCTTCAAACCAACCCTCTCCCCCTCCCCTCCAAATGCCACTGTTCTCTTTGGTGAAAAATCTGGGAATTTTCCACAAATTTTTCCTTCCTGGGACATCTGAAATTCCCCATATGAATTACCCCCATCTCTGAGATGCCTTCATTATTGTGGGGCTGATTTTCCCCATTACGGGCAGAAAATACCTTGGGTTTCCATCCAAACAATAGTCCTTCCTGCTCTGTGCCTGGGAGTGGTCATTGTTCCTGTCCTACTGAAGTGACAAGGAATTCATCATTTCAAGCAAACTTGCCTCGCTATGGAGCTAGATAGACAAAAGAGATGAAAGGAAAGAGCTGCAATCCGACATCACTGGGATCTAGGACTTCCTCCCAGAACTATTTGCCACCTCTGCGATGGAACACACGGATCTTGGATCGACCTCTTCAGCTATCTATGGACACGGATGACTTCCTTATCTACTGGAAGACTGTCATCCTCATAGCAAGGGACTGCCAATGACAATGCATAAAACAACTGGCCAGGGATATTTAGCAATTTTACCTTTTCTCTTTCCTTAGATGTGCATTCCCCAGTTCCTTTGCCAAAAAAAGCCATTAACTACACATCTGGCCATAACCTTTGACTAAGCTATATCCAAAATTTTAAACATATATACGGACAGCATAACATAATCCATTGAAAAAATTACAAAATAAAATATATAAAATAAATTAATACAGCTAAATATTGTTTTTTGAATGAGACCAAACATAAGGTTACTTTAATCAATCTTGGGACAAATATCTCTGCATGAGCCACTCTGAATCCCCAAATCATTCCTGCTTTTTGCGGGAGGAGAGAGGGGGGGAAGGGAGTGTCCATGACAGAGAGCAAGGTAGTTAAGGGGATCACGTTCAATAAATTTATAACAGTGCGAAAAACTCAACCAGGTAAACCAAAGAGCAAAATGAAGAGGCTACATAAGGAAGAAGCAGATAACAGAGGCAGGTAGGAACAACTATACAAATCCCTGAAGGCAAGACAGATGGCTCTGAATTTTATGTGAAGAGGTATGCAGCATATGAGGCTCTGGGTGTGATGCTGAAAGCAGTGCAAGTGTGAAATTTCAGCCAGTAAAACATGGGATTGTTTGGAGAGGTCAGATATTTCTGCTGGTTGATTTCAGTTAGATGTTAGACACATGGATTGATAGCAGCTATGGGCCAAGACTCCTTTAAAAGAATTGTGAATACACTGAAATAAAGGGGAGGAAAGGTGAGAGATAGGGTTGAACATGATTCACTAGGAGCATCCGGGAATGTCTCCTTGCTAAAAGGGAGGCATACACCCAATGGAGGGATGGGGTCATCACCAAGAAGGACTATGTTACAGTCGCCC
>NW_017728947.1:89405953-89407512 GCF_001723895.1 Crocodylus porosus | reverse complement strand
TCCTCCTGCGCCGGTCCTGCGCCGGCGCGGTTTAGGTTCCGGCAAACATTAAGTTCCCCGCCGGGTTTCCGGGTCCTGGCCCGGAAACGGGGCGGAACTCCGGGGTTCTTCTCTCGGGACGGGCCCCACGGGGTCCTGGCCCCCTCACACTCAGCTCTACCCCATCATGTTCCAATCAGACTTGACCATTCCCCACATACCCCACTGAGTCCTACCCTGACCCTTCACCACCTATGTGCATCCTGCACAGACTCATCCCCATCAGCCCCTGCCCTCTCACCACCCCCTCACACTCTGCTGAGCCCTCCCTTGAACCTCTGAGCATTCAAACCTCATTGTAGCAAGGGTCACTGTACCTCTTTGCTTCACTTGTACAACTCCCTCCTGCCTCTGACCACTGTGCCACAGCCACCAGATAGCTGGGCTTGCCTCAAACCCTGCCCTTCCCCTCCCTGTCTCTAATATGTCTAGGAACAAACTTGCCAGTCCAAGTTCTTCAGTAGTGGCACATCTTTTCTGCACACCACCAGGGTGAATAGCAGAACATTACCAGGATAACTGCAGAAGAAAGGCTAGCTGAATTAGAGAAAGATCAAGAGTTGTTAGCACCTATAGAGTGAAGAGTAGATAATTAAGTAAATAATAATGAATGAGCCATGAAATTGACCGACTTGTCTCAATAGAAATGCAGCTGCCTTATGTTTTGCGGGTGTTGGTTATAGCCATGTCGGTCTAAGGACCTAGGCAGACAAGCTGTGTTGGTTTAAGAATATAGACAGACATAGACTGTCCCTATGGGCAGTTTGTTTTAAACTTTGAGTTGACCAGGAACCAAAGGGGGGGTGGGGAAGAGACTGTACCACTAACTCCCCTCCTCCAGGTCTACCCCTGCATATCTCCCATTTTCCCATAGCCAAATTTTTCCTAATGGTGCCTGATAGATGCTGGTTATAACAGGTAGTATTAAAATAATGCAGAAAGTATCACAGACAACAAAACAATGCACATCTAACGATCACTTTTTCTGCTGTTTATTTTCTTGAAACAATATTAATCTGCTCACAATAAACATGAACACAACTTTTCAAAGGTGACTTGTCATTTTTGTTACCAAACTTCAAATGTCTTAATGTAGAAAGTTCTACACTTCTGCCTTCTGTGAATTAGGCCTTTTTGTGTCTCAAGTTGAACACCTGAAATTTGAGGAATCCATAATCTAATCACTGGTCATTTTTAAAACACTAGATAGGGAGAAGGGAATGCCTTCACATCACTATTTCAAGACTGAATTAATTACCATGTGCTCAAGGCAGGTCTATAATTTAATAAATGACAACACTTTTTGCCCTAACGCAATTTTTATTACAGGCTGGCTGACCTGCTCCACCGGGCTTTAAACTAAGCCTGCTGAAGAATGGGGGGACTACTGCCACTGCTGGCCTGCAGAGCAACCCTTGCAAAGCCAGCGGACCAAGGCACTTAAGGGAGACCACCCCTGCCCCAGCCCTGGCACAATCTGTGGGCAAGGCAAGAGCCCCCAAGGGCACACTTGCCTGCCT
>NW_017728947.1:89397287-89405942 GCF_001723895.1 Crocodylus porosus | reverse complement strand
CTGCCCTTTGGGCAGGGGGCTGGACTCGATGATCTCCCGAGGTCCCTTCCAGCCCTAATGTCTATGAAATCTACAAAATATAATTGTGTGCCTATATACACAGTTCCATATATACAAGCTTTGCCTAACCACAGCAATGAAGCCTTCAATGTTCTGTTTTTCATGCTAACTGCCACAAAAATATTATTCTGCATGAGATCAGTAGCAGCAGAAGTTGTTTAATTCATAAATCTTGTCTGCTTTACAAGAGACAAAGCTACTTGTTTATGCAATTCGCTAAATCCACCAACCTAAATTTGAAAGCTCCCATAGTCAATACTCCGTAAAAGATTAAGCTTAAAGTAAAAACTCAATTAGATGTCATACAACAATAACCTGTTGCCATCCCTATACTTGTCTTCATGAGTTTTATCAATTAGACTTGCTCTTGCTGTAGAATTACCACTGGAACCATTATTCAGTTCTTAATTTGTGGAAGGTGCAGTGGGTGTATGTGTGTGTGTGTGTATGGAGAGACAGATCCATCCATCCATTTTATAAATAAATAACACACACAGACACACACACATGTATGTATGTACATTGTTGTCAACAGTCCTTTGGGATAGGGACAGACATTCAAAATGCCTGAGCCTGAACTGATTCGATCTTTACATGTTAATGTAACCTGGCTAGACTGAACCGGTTTATAACTGTTCAAACATTCCCTCTGGACTGAAAAAATGTGGGCATGTGCCACCAGTGTCTCAGGCTAGAAGCCAGGAGACTCTAGAACAGCTCTCCCTTCCCTTCCATAGTGCTGAGCTGAGCAGGCCTGTGGCCAGACCTTGTCAGGAGGCTCTGATTAGGCAGTACCACCCCCACCATTTTGCTGCTCCTGACCAGCCCAGCAGGGAGTTGATAACAAAGCATTTATCACCCCACCAAGAAAACAAAAGCCTCTCTCCTTGGTTCAAGCTCTTCTTAAACAACTTTTTCCAAGGAAGGAATGGAGGGCGATTACCAGCTGACCTACTGATTTGCTCCAAAAAATCCTAAGTGGACACTGTCCTGTCTGCCTTTGTCCTCTCTGCCTTACACAGACACCTCTCATCATTAGCTAGCATACCACGTGCTGGCTACAGTCAGTGTTGTGGGAGAGGGGAGGAGGAGGAATCCCTGCTTGAGCAGGCAGTGGTGGGAGTAGGAGGCATGGGGAAGCCAAGTAAACGGTGCTGTGCCTGCCGTCTCTGCCAGAACTCCAGCCAAGGAACAGAGGGGAGGGGAAGCAGCTCTGCAATCTGGAGCAGAGAGCCCAGCCCAGGGCTGCAAAGCATCTGGGATGCTGGGGGACTCTAGTTCAAATTAAACCAGGAAGGAGTCTGGGAAAGACATTGCATAAACCAGTTTGACCCAAATCTGTTAAGCCTGATACTACTACGTTCAACCAAGTCTATCTCAAACCGGTTTCAGCCATTTTCAAACTGATTTATGTACACTGAACATCTGTTTGTTACAGGCTTAAACCAGTTTCTGATCACTTAAACTAGTTTATATGTAATGTCTGTCCCTAGCCTTGATATAAGGATGACTCTTCCAGTAAATGGGGAAGTCATCAGTGAATCTGCAGATCACTGAGGAAGCTAAGCTGAGATCTGCATGTTCAACTGCAGATGTGGCAAATAGTTCCAGAAGGAACGCGTAGACCCTGGTGATGTCAGGTCACAGCTCTTTTCCTTTGTCTTTCTCATCTGTCTGCCTCCATAGTAAGGTGAGTTTACTGAAATTGATCGATGGCTTGTCATACATTACGACACCATTTGGGATGATTCAGTGCTTGGTTCCCAATTATTGATATTAATATTGCAATTTTTAAGATTAACTTTCAAGCTGTCCTTGAATCTTATTTTTGCTACCTCTAGAACAGTGACCATTGGTAAATTGGGAGTATAGGAACTATTTTGGGAGCTGGTTGTCAGGCATCCTTATGACATGTCCTGTCTAAGAAAGCTGATGCCATATAACCATGGCTTCAATGTTGGTGGTAATGGAAGTCATTAATGAAGGTGCTGTTTGTCTTGGATTTGGAAGAAGACTGGTTTATGTTAAAGAGACTCCTGTCTCTGCGATACTGGTTACTGACTCTAGACACTAGTCTGTCAGCAATGAGATGCATACAGGAGTGGATCTGGGGGGGGGTGGCGGAAAGGGCAGTACTGCAGTTGCACCTCTGCTTTGATTCCCGGTCCACCAAAAGTTTAAAACCAATGGTCTGGCAGTGGCAGCAGCATTTCTATTTAGGCAGTATTGACAGACTCCATTTACTTTGTGACTCATTATTATCTAGCCGATTCCTTCTAAACTTTTCTTTCCACAGGTGTTAATGACACTCCCTCCTTTTTAATGGTCCTGATGTTCAGTTAATCAAACTAGCCATTTTTCTGCATTTCTACTGTCTGTTAGCTGCTCCTGGTTATGTAGCCTCTGTTTCACAGCTCTGCAGACTGTTTTTAACTCTAGCTAAAAACATTAAATCAGGTGTGGAAATAATTTTCAGTGAAGTACTGGGTGCACGTCAAAATGTTCAAGAAGGCTAGATTATGTTATATGCATCTGAAAGAGATGCCCATTTAATTCTAACTTTTGGACCAGTTAAACAACATATTTTGATTATTTTTCCTAGTTATGGTTTTTATGTATACTATATGATTAAGTTTGGCAGAATTTGATGTTTTCTTTTTATAATTTCAACAGAAAATATTGATGTTTATTTTTAAGTATTTATTTCTATTTTTATTTTTTATTAATCAATATTATTAAATATTCAGGAATGTGTGAAATTAAAGGTGTGGGGGGCAGACAATTTATTAATGACAGTATACTATTATTATAGTGCAGTTTAACTGTCCACTGCAACAAACGTAACTACTGTAGGACTGCAGCCAGCTGAGCCATCACTCCCAGCTCTGCTCACCCACAGCTGTTTTGTCCACTTTAGTCACTTTCTCTTCCTTTGTTCTTGGTCCCCTGGGGTTTCTGGAAGTTGCAGTCCCAACTATAGTCAGCACGGTTTTGTAGGACTGCTCCCCCTCACAGACTCCATCAGCCATCATTTTTCTTACATCCCCTTTGTATAAATTTTGAGTACTAAAGATAGGAATATTCTTTGTCAGTCTGGGTGTGAGGTAAAATCAACTTTTATCAATGTTTACTGATAAAAACAGAATCCTGCCAACCCTATATATGTTATAACAAATTAATGCACATTACAATACATTTATATTTTCTGCTTTAATCTTAAACTAAATAATCCAGACCTAGACCACTAGCTTGTAATGTTTTTTAACTTGATAAAAATATCCATTATATTATATGTGATGAGGTACCACGCCATCTGCCTCCCCCCACCCACCCCTTCCTTTTCAAAATGCTAGATCTGCACATGGATGTGGAGTAACTGTGATATAGATGGAAATGAGAGTTGGTGCAATTATACATTCTTACTTGACTCCAGTTCTAATAGTGAAGGGGCCCATTTCCAAGTAATCGATTAGGATGGTTGCTGTCATGTTGTTGTGAAGAAGTCTGATAATGATGACAAATTTTGGGGGGCATCCAAATCTCACCAGGATCTTTCATAGGCTCTCTCTGTTGATGGACTCAAAGGCCTTAGTCAAGACAATGTAGGCCATGTAAAGATCTTGGTGTTTGTCCTTCCACTGTCTACCAACATAGATCAAATTCACTAAGAGCAGTCTGAAACCACACTGCAACTTGGGTAGAATCTCCTCAGTGAGAAAACCATTGAGGAGAATGTAGGCAAGGATCTTCCTAAGTATGGACAAGGGTGCAATGCCATGATAATTTTTGTAATTCCATTTATCTCCTCCTTTGAATATGGTAATTATTCTGACATCCGTTCATTTTTCCAGATGTTCATAATAACAATGTGTAACGGGTGAGAGACCTTTTTTCTTAAAGAGTCAGCTGGTACGCCATCAGGACTACATGCAGTCTTTAAGGGAGTGTGGTATAATGGTTATGGTAGTATTGTCTTTGACATTACAATCTTGGGGCATCTATACACATGCCCAATGCCTGCTCTGATGAGTTCTAATTAAAGTGCGTCAGAGCAGACTTGATTAATCTCAGACTTGATTAATGAACAGACTTGGCACCTCATGTACCATGTGTATTCAGAGTCCCTACACTTCAAAACGGCAGAGGGGGTGCTTTAACTAAAGCTCATCCAACAAGCTTTAGTTAAAGCACCCCCTACTGCCATTTTGAAGTGCAGGCATGCTAAGTACATGAAATGCTAAAGGCACTGTAATTAGAGTGGCACCTCCCACTCCCCTGCCCCCCTCTGAAGCACATGTAAAGACGTCTTTGGTTCAGAAGCAATTGAAAGTGGTCCTTCTACCATGTGCTGATGGTGCAGCTGTCTTTAAAGTAGTGTGGTTCCATTCTTAGACCTGAGAGGAATGGCTCCTTGTGTACCTGGCCCACAGACAGTTTGGTTGTGTTGAAGAAACTACATGTCATGGCTATTGGCAAACTTTTGAATCTCTTCTGCTTTGTCTTCCCACAACTTGTTCTTCTACTCTTGAATTCTCCTCTGGGTCTCAGCTTTAATGCAGCAATATGTATCTCACTTCGGTTTGGAGCTGATATCATTCTACCAAATTCTGAAGGCTCTCCATTTTCTGTCAATGAGAGCCTGAATTTCTCTATCATTCACATTGATGTTTCTTTGTACAGAAGCCTAGAGATTCTTCATACACCTCCTGGATGCCTTTCTTGAAGCTCTTCCAATGATCAGTGGTTTCAAGATCATAGGGATGCTAGAAAGTTTCTCACAAAGGCACCATGGGAGATGACCTCCACATGGACCCTCCCAAGGATCACAACCTTGACATGGTGGAGAGGCTTGTGTACTATCAATGACTGAGAAAAATGCCATCTGGAGTTCTGTACTCCTGGAAACAAGGTCGAGAGTGAGGTTTCCAGACTAATAGGAATCCAAAACTTAAGATAAAAGTCCTCAATAGTGGAGCAGGCAGATGGAAAAAGAATACTTCACAATGGCCAAAAAGGCAGCTGGAGGCTGCAGCAGAATAAAAACCTCTGATAGTCTAGGTTTTCCTTGCCATTGGATTAAGGTTTCCTTTGTGTGGCTGCTGATGTGCAACAGAATTCCAGCATTCAAAGATGGCACCTTTGAATCTTCCTTCAGTAGGAGGTCCCACAGCAATAGGCAAGTAGCAATGGAGGCAGGTGTTAATGAATATCAGAAGCCCCTAGTCAAAGAACCTATACAGAGGTAATGATTGTATGATGGTTATTCTGTACTTGGAACTGAGGCAGATATGCAATTCAGCAGCTACTACTATGACTGAGCAGGCCTAATTAGGATCCACTTTTCTCAACCCACATGGGGAGGGGACTAGAAAAGGTGCCTTAAACTCTCTGTTTCATTTTGTCTGATTGGAAAACCACATCCAGTGCAGTCCAGATTAAGTAATGAAGTTATACATGTACAGACACGCACGTTAGTGTGCATATGTACTAAAATATTATATAAATACTGCAAGCATAAAACACACTGTAGGAGCATAGAGTAGCTTCAAAAAGATTTGCTTAGAAATCTGCAAATGCAATTCCTTATTCCCAATCCTAAACTGATTTTCCAGTCCGTGTTTTACTTGTGACACTGCAAGCAAAGGAGGCTTCAATAAAAGTAGACTTTCTACTTACTTCATCAGTACAATAATATCCAGTCCCTTTTTGAATTATGAAATGCCATTCAAGGTTTTGAACACTGCTTAAGATCAAAAAGCTTGCATGCTGGTCCACTAGCTTATAGACCACAGGTCTGATTTTGCTATTAATTGTGCCTCTGTAAATCAAGACTAATTCTACCAACGCTATCACAGTACAGAACTGGTTTAAGTGGATTTTCACAGTAAACCTACAAGGCAGTGGAGCTGTAAAAGTAACATAGGGAAGCAGCATAAGTATGTCATGGGAACACAAGCTATACTGTACAATACATTAAAAGTCACTCATCTGGCTACAATGAGGTGGCATTTTCCAAAGAGTCAGCAGAACAAAGGTAAAACAACAAAATGTCCCAAGAACGAAGAAACATCATATACTCATTTTGATGGATTTGTCTGTTGAAACATACAAAAATCAAGTACCTTTAAGGAACTGGAACAGATGGATAAGTAGTCAATTGTTGATCATTTAATTCAGTTTCCATCAACCATGAAAGTGAATGTCATATTGACTAGAAGCAGGGTGCTAGGGCACCCTGAGGTAATGCCACCAGATCCTCTGAAGAGTGTTGTGTGGTATGAGGAAATAAGCAAATAAATGCAGCCTCAGGCCTATCCCTGCCTGGCTGATCCCCCCATCCCCACTGCCTGGTCCCTTTGCATGGAAGGAGAAACTGTAATATATAAATTAGTTTTTGAAATTGAGTGCCACTCAATTCAAAAAGGTTATGGAGGAGTGCCTTGAGTCCAGGGAGGGGTGCCTTGCGTCCAAGAGGGTTGAGAACCACTAGACTAGAACAGAGTTGATGCATTGTAGAGTTCTGAGACACTGGGCATTAAATTGGAATGAAAGTGACATTCTTAATCTCCTGCTGAGAGCCAGTGCAGGATAATCCATAAACCGCTATTAGTCAGAGTTCAGTAATCTGCAGTGGTTTTTGTCAACTTTATAAAATGCCAAAAGAACCTTTTATATATGAAAGTGCTCTAGAAGTGAGCAGGTTTCTCAGATTGCTTAAAACTTGCATTAGCACAAAAGTCATCCAAGCAATATATCATCAGATCCTACCAACCAGATGTGATGTAATGTCATTCCCCCATGCGGCAGCCATGAAAGGCAGAAAATTTAAGATAAGACTGCAGCACCAAATATGAGAGCTTTTACCCTATGACAATTTTCAAAAGTAGAATCTTCCAGGGGAGCTATTCCCTAAGGGATGAAATACAATATGGAAAAGCACGGGGAGCAGTATCAGCACCCTGCAAACACAGTTTTAAATATCTGCTTATTATTAAAGCCAAGTAGGCTCACAGAGTGCAAGCAAGAAATCAAGTAAAACTACTTCTTTTGAGAAGAGGAGCTAGACCTATCTTTCTGAAAGAAAGAGGAGATGCGAGGAAGAGAGCGAAAGGAGAGCAATACTTTTTATGTGGCTAACTTGAACATACACATAAATACCTTCCCTTATCGCTCTGTTCTAAGTAAACTACAGCTGAAAATCATTTTATTGGCTGACCCAATTCCCTATGACTGGTTTCATTACTTGTGCTGTGGCAAACTGGATTACAAACCGCCTAGGACAGGCATTGTCTTTTGTTATTTACAGGAATTATTCAAATCCAAGATGAGTCTCACTGCCCCCCCAGCAGCATGGTAGACATATTTAAGGCTAATAATTACACTCTATTAGACTTTAATAATTAGACTCTATAAATGGAAAGGTATAACAAATGTATATTATGTATTAAATCTGTAGTCATCTTGGATTCAGGTAAATATGGTACTTGTTCAGCCATTAGCAGAATGAGTCTGACTCTTGACTGGAGTTCCCAGGTGCTACTGTCATACAAATTAATAATCAAATCAAAGTTCCCAAAATGATTTTATGTGATCAAAGAGGGGAAACAACAGCCAGCATGGCCATGAATGGCATAGACAATGCATAAGTATTGACAGTGGAGGGGCACAGCACCATGCCACCACCCCCACTGCTGTCAGGTGCTGGCTCTGACTGTGCTGCAGCTCCACGCCCCACCATCAGTGCAGAAATCTTGGCAGGGCATGTGCCCTCCTGTGCCACCTCCACACGCCATCTATGATGAACAGGAAGGATTGCCAGAGATACCATCTTTACGGACAAATGTGAACAAATACATTACGCTGTGAATACCTGGTACAAAAGTAGTTAGCTGTGTTATTCTGAAATATGGCAGGAGGCAGGACAGGACGGCACCTCATAGACTAACTCATTCAGAGAGACATGAGGTTTTGTAGGCTACAGCCTACTTTGTCAGCATCTTACGAAGTAGGCTGTAGTCTATGAAAGCTCATGCCTCTCTGAACAAGTCCATGAGGTGCCACCCTGCCCTGCCTTCTAAAGAGAAGTTAATTACCTTTAATGTAACAAATGCAAAGGGCTGCAGGAAAAAACCCTGATAAAGTCACTCTGTAAAATACCCCAAAATCCATGTTCCTCTACAATTAAAACAGAAGACTACTATAAAGAGAAAGAGAGAGAGACAGAATGAAAAAGAGAGGCAGCGATCAGTTGGGCAATGTTTTATTGATATATCTGCACTGTTAAAGCAATTTGGAAGACTACCAGTGTCTCTATCATAATAATAAAGTGAACTCTAAATGCATATTTCATTAATTTATGAATACATAAATATATATTTTGCTGCCCCCGTCAGGGGCTATGGCCTCCCCACAGGGGTTATGGCTCCCTCTCAGGGGCTATGGCCCCCCACATGGGTTATGGCCCCTGCACAGGGGTTACAGCCCCCCAACAGGGGCTATACCACCCCCCACAGGGGCTACAGCCCCCCCACAGGGGTTATGGTCCCCCAACAGGGGCTACTCCCCTGCAGGGCCCACATGCCCCGCCCAACCCCC
>NW_017728947.1:89385475-89397113 GCF_001723895.1 Crocodylus porosus | reverse complement strand
AAAAAGCCTCTACTCACTGCAGGAGCAGGGGCTGGGGGGTCTCTGGAGCCTCCTGGCAGAGCCCCACCAGGCAGCACGGGGCAGCGGTGGGCAGCAGGGCCTGGGCTGGGGCTGCTACCTAGCCCTGCACTGTGTGGTCGGGGCCCCAGTGACCCAGACGGCAGCTCAAACTGCCAGTAAGTGCCAGGGGTTGGTTTCTTTTTGTTTTCCTCTCCCCCCCCGATGCTGGGGTGGGGGGGCAGGTATCAAGAGGGCTCAGTGTGTGGGGGGATGGGGCTGGGGAGGAAAACGATCAGGGGTGGTACCAGGCCCTCGGTACCTTATTCCAGTATTAGGGCTAGAAGGAGTAGCACCAGGCCCCAGGGTCCACTTCCAGAGTGCATGGCAGGGAAAAAGCAGTACCATGCCCCAACCCTGGGGTGCAGGGCTTGATCTGGCCCATGGACTAGCTCCACGCCACTCATATGGCCCACAGGGGCCAAAAGATTAAACACCACTGGCTTAGGGCCTTGTCATAGGGAACACTTAGCACATATTAAATCTGTGCAATATTATGAGGTATTGAGGTCAGAGCATGTTCTGAGCAGTCACATGGCTGTATTTACTATGATCTCTGATTTGAACAGCTGACCCTCCATGGCTAGAGGGCCAGCAAGCAGGCCACCCCGCATACTTTACTGAAGCACCCTTTTCACATATTTCCAATAGTGGCCGAAAATAATCAAGCGCTCAAGAAAACACTGATTAGCCAACCATCTGAGGATGCAAACAAGTTCCTTATCACTTTATCCTTGCCACCAAACAAGTTCCTTATCACAGATCCTACCGTCTGCCTACCTGGCTTCAACCTGTGACGCCATCAGTGGGCCTTGTTGAACAGGTTCCAGACACAGCAAGGTCTGTGTGCACTCAACCTCCATTATCAGGGACTTCGCAACAATCTAGACTGTAGCTATGGCAAAACACACACCATATCACATATTGTCTATGACTGCCCACTGACTAAGTTCAGTGACAGACTACAGGAACTACACACGGCTACTGAGGACACTATTTCATGGCTCAGCAATTACGCACGTGTTGACTGACTAAGGATGCAAATTCCAGTCCGTCCATAGCCAGACACAGGAGCTCCAATCCCTCCTTGACTGAATGTCCTGCCAGCTGGAATCATATCTGCAGTGGTGTCGCGGGGAGGCTGAGTAGTGGAACTGAGCAGATCCTTGCTTTGGCCGTTGTAATGCATAGTCACTCCATACTTTGGTTGTGCAAACTCCTGGCCTGGTGAGGTGTTACTTTCAGGACTGAGATGCAGGCCCACTGATAGGAGGCACAACACAACACTATGCAAGCCATTACACTGTGGGCCTGGTATCAGCTGCCACCTTGCCACTGCTGGACACTACTGGTGAGCTCAGGCTAATAGGAGCAGCTCATGCTCTTATAACAATGAGCAACAGCAATGAAGGTTGAGGACATCCTGTGGTGCATTTGCATGGACCTTTGTGTCAAACTGCATCCCCTGCTGCAGCACATGACACTGGACTTCAGTGCCCCATGTTCACAGAGAGATGTGGTCCTAGTGATTTGGAAGTTCGTGCAACAGCCTCCATTCCAGTGCCAAGCAGTATGGCTAGGGGTGGACAACGGTGATGAGGGCTATGCACAGAGCGTACAAGGCCATACTTGAGGACCTGGAGGTTCATCCATCTTGGAAATACACATACTGATTCTTTGCCTCCCTCATTGTACCTCAGATTACATAAACTGGAAAGGGTTCTTTTTGATTATACTCCAGGCAGTCATAGATCACCCGAGGCACTTCACCAACATTAGCACTGGGTGTTTGGGACATGCGCATAACACCTACATATCCAGGAACTCCAGTTTCCTGGAGATGATGGAGCAGGGGGAAGCTTACTCCCAGCATTCCCACCATGGACTTGGGTGGGCTGACCATTCCCACCCTTGATCATCAGGGACCTGGTATACCCACTCCTCTCCTGGCTCATGAAACCACGCGCAAGCTGGCTGGATCCCAGGAAGGTGTACTTCAATTACCAGCTGAGCGCTAGAGTTCCCTCAGGGGTCCACCTTGAACTCTGCCTGAGGAAGATCGCCAGCTTCAAGGATGTGAGGTGTGGGGGAAAGTATTCCTGGATACTGGAATAGACCCACATCCAGGGAAGCTCTTGGCACTCCCAGCTGATCCTCATGGATGGACCCAACATTTTGATCAGGGAGGCCTTGGCCAACTACCTTCTGAGGCAATGCTCTTTTGGGTGAGGGGGGCTGCAGGAAGAGGACTTCTGAACAACTGTGAACACTTCATTTACCATGCTGCACCTTTAATGATGTTATCCATTTATCAATAAACATATTTTATGCTAGTTCTTGGGCTTGATACTCTCTGTTATGAGGGAAGGGAGGGCCTAGGCTAAGGGACCAAGACATGGAGTGCTACATTGTAAGAGCTGGCTGGAGGGGGAAACTGAGGCACGGGCCACTAGGTGGGGTCAAGGCTGCAAAGGACTCAAGTTGAATGGATAGGAAGCACACAAGGAACTCATTTCACAACTGTCCAAAATTTATTTCTTCAAGCTGTGATTGTGTAAACTGCATGAACTGTGCAATTGTGCTATTTTTGATGTGGGGTCTTTTCAAGTGATGTCCTGGCCCTTGTCTGCTTGCCTTCCTGCTTGCTGGAAGGGTCCCTGGGAGTTCTGTGACACAGAAGCATGTTACCTCCACAACTCGCAGGTGGATGGCTCCAAGGAGGTGATAGTTACACACTGCTGGGGAGGTGGCTGGGGGGTCAATAACACTGTGGTCCATCCTCCCATCTTGTCACTAGAACTCAAGTACAGTTTTGTGGCACCACCCCACTGCTGAGGTGCAGGCACCTGGGAAGCCGGAGACATTTCCAGTCATCCCAGAGAAGGGAAGGGCTGCCATTGCCAGGGCATTCAATGGACCTGTTGCTCAGACCTCCACTCTGGCATCCAGCCGTATCTGGCGCAGGTGGAGTGGGGGGAGGTGGGAGCAAAGCTGCAGGCAGCCAAGATGGCTGGAGCATAGGGATGCATGCACACAGCATGCCTGGCCAGCCTCCTCATACTCCCACTGACCATCTGGCAGCATTTGCAGGCCAGGGAAGGGTGGGGAAGGATGAGTGGGAGGCAGCCAGTCTCCATGGTAGCCCATGCTGGTATGAAGCTGGGGCCATTGCCTTTGGGCAGGTGGGGTGTGTAGGCAGCTACACTGTTATGGCACTAATTTACTCCTCTGCAGTGGTAGCCACCCTGTCCAGGAAGGACTTCCACAACTCCACAGTGGAACAGAGGGGTGCTTGTGTCTGGACAGCTGATTCCTGGAAACTCTCTGAGCTCCTCACCTCTCCCTGTACCATTTCCAGGAACTGGTGGCACTGCACTGAAAGTCTTCTGAAGTTCTTAGCAGCTCTTCTGACCAGTCCTCACAGTAGGTGGAAGCTGAGTGATGGTGGCAGCTTGGTGTGTGGATGACTCAGTGAGGTCCTAGAACATTTGATCGTAGTGGTCCTACCAACATTTTCAGCTATAGGAGTGGGAATGTCCCTACATGGCCTTGGGGCAGCATCTGTGCTGGGGAAAATTGAGTGAAAAAAAGGCATAAGTGGCCTTGAGAGTGTTTCCAAGGTTGACAGATACAGTGTGTTTGAGTGGGAATGCAGGATTCACACACTGATGGGTACAGAGACAGTACTGCATTGACAGCAAAACAGCCCTTGACATTGTTGCAGACTTCTAAGATAGTGTAAGGGGAAACACCGCTCGTCTTGCTCTGCCTGATCATTTTCATAGGACAGCAAGACTTGAGTGAAACATCATCATGGTAAGCAACCTCTCTGCTACCTATTCTCAGCTAATTGCTGCCCCCCTTTTACTCCATCAGTTCCTGCAGGCAGGTGGGGGGAGGGCGGGAATCACCAGCTAAGAAGTCCTTTGTCCCACCCCAATCACTGGTTCATCCCCGTCTCAGGCCACTGCTTCTCTGGCCAATATCTTCCTGGCAAGAGCATCCAGTCAGCACAGAGCAGAGTTCTTTGAGCTTACAGATGGTGACCCTGTAAGATATGTCCTGGTGCTTCTGTGGGCTCTCATCCCAGTGCATGCCCTGGAGTTAAGGAAGCAAATTGCTCCTTATGATGGCTCTCCACTAAGGCTGGCAAGCCCATGGAACGTGGAGGCTCTGGAAAACTTTCTACACCTGTTACAGCTTCCCAACCTGTGAGAGGCACCTGGAATCCCAAAGGAACGCCTTTGACTACTACCTGGAACAGCTATGTGCTGCATCCCTGTAGCAAGGGAGTGGCTACTATTCTGAAAGACAACACTCCAGAAGATAACAGTGTTCCCTGGCATCAGACCTAGCCTAATTTGGAACCCACAGAGGGACTACCACCGGCTATGTCAGCAGTGCTTTCGGGAGTGGGAATGCAGGGCCACAGCTGCACCTAAATAAAGGTCTTTGATGGTCTATTTTTGTATGTTTATGCCCCAGAAAGGCATCTTGGGGGTTGGACCCCAGCCATGTAGGTGGGAGGTCTGCCAAGCCTGCCCCTAAGTACTGGCACACAGAATTCACCTGGCATTAACCAGGGGTGGAGGTGGCCCCCCATAACCCACCAGTGTACCCTGTGGATGTCCTGTCTGCATCAGAGGCACGGTGGATGGAAGGGGCAGGAGGGCAAACTGCACTGACTGCAACCTAGTCACTTCCCCACACCAGCACCCAGTGGCAGAGCTTCCTCCAAGCCATGACTGACCCTCATATTCCCAAGCTCCCAGATACAGTCACCTTTTACTCCCCCTGGAGTTGCTGAAACTTACCAGTGGTTGGTGCCAAGCTGTCCATTTCCACCTACTCAATGAGATCCTTGTCCAAGCTGTCCCCATCTTGCGTGTCTTGTGTTTGGGTTTGGGTCTGGGTCAGGGCCTGGCCAGAGAACAAGTCCACAGAGTAGGCATCCTCATGCTTCTTCATGGATGTTTTAGTAGCAGGTGGCAGACAGGTTATCATAGTTTTTGTTCTCACTGTTGTTGTGCCAGGCCTGAGTATGCTGTGGCAACCCTGACCTGAACACACTGCACCTTCAGGCATCTGATTTTAGTATGGATCTGCAGCCAGTCCCTCAAGCGTCTCCAAGCCACCAACTAGGTTCCAATGTGCTCATGGACCAACTGGTGTTGTCAGCTACCCTTTGTGCCCTTGGCAGTGGTGACAATGGTGCTCTCCTCACCCAAGATCACAAGGAAGCTGGCCCACCTCCTGGGGTCTGAGGAGGCCATTCTCTGGCTTGGTTCAGTTTGGTCTATTAAAAGATATCCACAAGAATCCTTGCCTCTCACATATGAAATTAAATAGGTTCAAATGGAAGGATACCTGGACTCTGCAAAGTTACTTCAGGGAAATGTCACTCTCATTTTACCTTTTTTATTCAGGACAGATAGGAACTTAAAATCCTAAAATGAATAAAAGAAAAAAGAATCCACTGCTAATCCTGGGTGGCAGCTGACAGAGTAAGAATTGCCAGGCTTTAAACTCTTGTTCCAATTAGACAGCTGTTTGCAGTTTCTGTATCAGGATGACATGTGGACTATCCCCATAATACTAGGCCAATTCTGCTGCATGTTAATACAGACGTATTGATGAAGGAAAATTAGGGGCCAGACATTAAACAAAAGACACCTATTCATGTGAAATGGAACTATGAGGGATGAGTTAGGTGCAACTGTTCAGTGTGCACAGTTTTATTGACTATCCAACCTGGACATGGACAATGAATCAGAATGAAGCCTGGCATGTAATCATACCTGACATAAAACCAAGGGGTTTGTATGCACAATCTAAACATTGTGTGAATCCAAAGATCAAACTTCCTATCTACAGGCTGAGTACCATATGGCACAAGGCACAGTAAGCTTTCTGCTCCTCAGCCTTCACTTTGAAAGCCATAGAAATTACTAGTAAATTTAATCCCTGCCGTATATTAATGCAATTTGCATGGCTCGACTAAAAGAAGTCTGTCAGATATGATTATCTGTGGTATGGCAAGTGGCAGCTTATAAACAAATGAAAGACTAAAAACTCTATACTGTTCAATCCATATATTATATTCATTGTAAAAACAATCAAAATAACCTTTAAAGCTTTCTTTCTAGAAGTATGAACGTTTCTATAAAAGACAGGATTAGGTATAGTGAAAAGTACCACTAATAATTTGAAATATGGCTTTACAATTTTTTCTTTTTTAAACAGAAGAAAAACCAATTTGCACTCATTCAAATAATGTTAGGCAATCAAATAAAAAAAAAAAATTAACAATTACACATTTCTATTCGTTAATGAGATATGCACAATGCCTTTTTGCTTACCATCTTGAAAACCATCAATAACGCATGGATGCACGAAGTATCATAAACATGAGCACAGGAACATTTATTAATATTTTTAATAGCTTCAAAATGATCACGTGGACTCATATTTGGGACCACTGACTTCTCCCCAATTAGTATTTGCTTTTTTCTCCAGACATGTTTTTATAAAACCAGATATTGTCTGTCTTCATATCAGTTTTTCCTCTTTTGAGGGACTGCTCTGATTTCTCTCAGATCGCCATCTCTTATGGGTCATTCTTGCCAGACTGCTCCACAGTGTGATATGTTAACCTTATTGTTGAAAGAAAGCAGCAGTTCATTACCAAGACAGGGGGACCTGGACTGGAACAGAGGATGTGATCTCTAGTTTCAATTTGACAATGCAACCCAAGTCGAATAAAAATGAGAATATGGCCACTTCTAAGTCGGTACCAGAAAGAAGCCAAATGGTCTGTATTTAGTTTTGGCAAACATTTATGTCTTTTGCTTTCTACTTTCAAAGTTAACCAATCAAATTCAGTTTGATTCATACAAGTAGCATCTAAATTTTACTGCTAGTTGAAAGCTAATTCAGTGGCTTCTGAGAGATTAACTCATGTCTCTGTGACATATGGTAAAGGCAATAGTTTCACATTCTGGTTCTAACTGGATTGGTGGTGAAGAGAAAACCATTGCCATCTTTGAAGTCAGATAGCGTCAGCAGGAAGTTGAAAGTCTGAATAGGCATGGAAAATGAACCATTTACTAACTTCTTTTCTTCTACTAAAGGCTGTATCATGCAGATAGACCTGACTGTACTATCCTGAGTTGTTTATATATAGAATCAGAACTACAGAATAGAAACAGGCCTTCAAGTCTTTAGTACTTGGGAGTGGTATCTGGGATACACCTTGCAAAACTTGCTTTCTAGCTTTCTGTTTCGACTTTGGGACCGGAATCCCCGTCTCTGTGGGACACGCACACTTTTGTTGTTAATTTCTGGGTGCTCACATCTCTTTTGATGGGATGGGCCGTCTGAATTGTCTTGGGCATCACTCCACCAAACTAGATCTCAGTCTGTACACATTTTTAATAAGAATAGATAGATGGCTGAGTATTTGGCAAGATCTGCAGCTGTTAAAAAAAAAAAATCCCACAACAAACAATAATTTGAGAAGAAAAAGAAAGCTTCAACTCCTAGATAATGGTATGACTAAACTGAGTGAGGGTTGGTGAAATAGTACCTGTCTCTACAGAGAGAAATTCTGTGGTAAATTAAGAAAACAGTATATCAAGACTCTCAAATGCAACTCATTCAGAATAATTCTTCTTCTT
This sequence comes from Crocodylus porosus, assembly GCF_001723895.1. Classification (NCBI taxonomy): domain Eukaryota; kingdom Metazoa; phylum Chordata; order Crocodylia; family Crocodylidae; genus Crocodylus; species Crocodylus porosus. Next base: position 89,389,380 of record NW_017728947.1, on the reverse strand, counting down.
TTATAGACTGACTTTCCAGCTGAAAGCAGGGTGAAGGAACAAACATCAGCACAAATAACCACTTGCTTTCTGTCTTACCATCTCAAGCTTATTTCCTGCTGCTACTAGGCAGTTTAAAAATTCCTTTTCAAAACAAAATTATATTAAGATGGTTGCAGCACAGTCTACATTCATAAGCCTAGCCTGCCCAATCCCATGCTGCAAAAACATCTAGTTTTCTTGGCAGTAAACTACTGTGATATCAAAAACTTTACATTACAACTGAACTGAAAAACTAAATAAGAAAGGGCCGATTGGCTAAGAGAAACAAGGGCCACATTTCAACAACAAAGATAATTAATACTGATAATAAAGATAACAAAGATAATAAATGCTGATAGCAAAGAACACTGTTTTAGGACACATAAGGCTAGAACCCAGCACCTGCCTGAGAGGTGGTGACTCTCCAGGACACAGGGGCAAACACCTTTCTGTCCTATCTCACCCCAGGCAGGAGGAGCAGTGCCTAGCCACTGCCCCCACCCCTTGGCATCCCCTTATGCACCCCTAGCTCAGCCATGCAGGGCAGCAGTCTCAACTCCCCACCACTACCCTGAAATCCTGGTGTGGCGCAGTGTGGAGAGAGGCAGAAGGAGGGAGGTGGTGGGGTGGGCTGGGCCAGTTCTGCCACCTCTTGATTGATTCACAACTTTCTGCTCCTCCCTCGCACTTCCTTTCCTTTCTCTGCCACTGGCTCTACTCTGTTTGCCAGTCCCAGCCCGCCCTGCCCTGTGCCCTCTGGAGCACAGAGCAGGCAAGCACCTGACTCTGCTCTAGTTCCCCCCCTACACTGCTCCCCACCCAGGTGGCCCTAGCCCCAATCCCATGCTGGGCTCGGGGGGCAGGAAGTGTTCCTTGCCCTGCCATGGCAGCTTGTCAGTGTGCATTGTGAGGCAGGGGTAGTGCCATCTGCCCACAGCTTGGGAGCTGGTGTCCTGAAGCTGCTACTCTGGAGGAGCTGAGCTGGGCAGTACGGGTGGGTTGGTGCCTGCTTCAGTCCTACAGCCCTGCCTGCTCACCTCTGCCTGCAGCAGTGCTGCTGAAGTGTGTGTGGGGGGGGGGGGGCAGGGGCGCCAAAGTACAAGTTCACCCAGGCCACCTTTTTCCCCAAGACCAGCTCTGCCTGAACCTGAGCTTCTGCTCAATCCAAGTAAAGTGGAGAACAGAGGGCAGTCACCATCTCCTGTTGCTGGAAGCCAATGCTCTCCCTCTACTGGGGATGAAGAAGTTACCATGAAAGATAGCCTTTATGATTTTATACCAGCCCAGTGTCTCCCACACTGCAGGGATGTACAGCTGACCAGTTATGACCAGAATCTATCCCTTTTGTGCTGCTTGAGCAGTCAAATTTGAGAATCTCACTCACATTTCAAAATCTTCCTCTGCCCTTTAAACAAAAAAAGAGAGCTTCCATTTGGAAGATGTCAGCCATTTTGCAAGTGGGATACGCTAATTGTTGCACTGGTATCCCATGGGATCAGAACCCATCTTTCCAAGATAGAGTGAATCAAATATTACCAATCAGAAGTTCTTCCTAGGTAAGTAGTTTTATTATTGAAAGGAACAGATTATGTCTAAATAAGATTTTTCTATGGTAAATACAAAAAAGGCCATTTAAAATGCTATTCTACTTTGCAATCTGGCTGCATAAAAAGATTCCCTTTGCATATAACCATTTTACTTTATTCCTGCTGTCTTTAGTTTTTAAATGGGGTACCACCCCCCCCTTTATACAGGTGTCACTGCACTTCAGGGTGCATCTACACATGCATTTAAATGCAACTACATTTAATATGCATTAAGGTAATATGCATTAAGCTATTTTTGGCAGGTGTCTACACGTACAGGGACTTGGCACTAAAGTTAGTCCCAAGTCCTCGCAGCTCTACCATGTAAATTAGGCTAATAAGAATTAACACGTCTTGTATAGACAAGCCCTCAGTAGTATAGAACTCATCAGCACTAGCAGCATAGAAGCTACCTCATACATCCTCAACAAAAGTATTATGAATATACCAATTACAAGATCACTGTACTCAATACCATTGCAAGAATACAGTTTGATTCTCAGCCCACAGGCTGAGCATGAAGCGCTGACAGACAGAAACCCTGCTGTGTTACTTGTATACCACACTGGTCTGAAAACCATTCAGAGATGAGAAATATGGAAACCCAAAAGGTCATTTGCCAGGACTACCTTTTAGAATAGAAATTAACTTAAAACAAAGCTGTCTGTTCTGTTGTGCCTGCAGCACAGCTAATGCATAATGTTGGATTTGTCAATTGCTAGTTTCAGCAGGTGTGGCAGACTGTCTTGTTTCAGACAGCCATAATGGCACACTTTTTTTCTCCCAAATGCATGGAGAAAATAATTATATATTTTTTAAAAGAAATTCTTTCAGTGTCATTTTAACAACCTGCCTGAAATCTTCAAACTACAGAAAAATGTAACCATGTAGAAAAACCATGTTAGCCTAGGAGATGAAAATGATAAAGCTTGAGGTGATACCTTTTACACTGCTAAGAGTAAAGTTAAATAGACTGACAAAAGCATGGGAAAGTAGAGCAACAGGTAAAAGATATACTAGCAGGTTGATGATCTACACTGGCCTTAAAATTGCCCACAGGGATGAAAAAAATAAAAATCAAGCACAGGCATAGTTTGGAGTTTCTTTCCTTAAACAGTTTTTTCTGGATGTGGCAGTAGCATGCTGGAGGGCAGTAATAGAAAGATCTGTTCAAAGATTTATTCCATCCCCTGCCAGTGAAGGACCATTTCCAAGGGTACATTTTCTTGTGTTCTGTCCAAAAGTTCCCTCTGTGCTGATTGATGGAATCAGCTAAAATACAAAGGTGCCATAATAATACAAACCCCTGTGGGCTATTTTGTATGAGATTTTTTAGAGGACAGTAACTAGGGGGCCAATTTCAAAAGTGCTCAGGACTTACATTTTGGCAAAATTTTCAACAGAACTCAGCACCCAGTACACACCCAATAAACCAAGTTTTTTTTTTGTTTGTTTGTTTGTTTGTTTTTATGAAAACCTGGCTAGAAACTCAGAACAGCATGTAAGGGCCAGTGAGCACTTCTGGAAATCCTGTCTGTCTTGGCATCTAAATGGGAGAATAATTCTAAAACAAAAATCAAGTCTGAATTGTTTGTGGCATTGATAGTAGCAGATCCAGGATGCTGCAAAAAAGGAGAGGTGCACCGATACAATCGGCCCATATCATATTGGCACCGATAAAAGGAAAACTGACATTATCAGCAATTGGCTTTTTTTAGCTGATGTTGCCAATGTTGCCAGTAAATGCCACATGCACGTGTGCAGCTGCAGCATGCATGCATGCATGCAGCCAGGAGTGCAGCTTGAGAGCTTGGACAGCAGCATCTGGCCAGTAAAATCGGGAGGGGTGGGGACGAGGGCAGATTGCCTCTCCATGGGGGCCTCAGAAGCAAGGGCTGCACAGCTGGGCCAGGGTGTAGGACAGAGCCATATCTTTTCTGGGAGAGCTGCAAGGGGGTGGCTCCTGCCACTGCATACACTCCTGGGAGAGGCATGGATCTGTACACAGGGTGAGGGTGGGCTGCCACAGCAAATTTTGGAGTGTATGTATACCCCATAGCCCCCCTTCCCAGTGCTGGTGCCACCCATCCCACCCTTGCCTGCCCTGAGCATAGCCTGGGCCTAGCCTCCCTGCTGGGAAGAGGCTGGCACAGCTTCTGGCCCTAAGCATATAATGGCAGCCTGCCCCATGCAGATCCAGGGACATATGCCCCCCCATGCCTCCCCCAGAGTGCGTGCAGCAGCGGGAGCCACCCCTTTTCCCTGCCCCCCCCCAGACAAACCACCTGTGGCTGTCCC
>NW_017728947.1:89359376-89385032 GCF_001723895.1 Crocodylus porosus | reverse complement strand
TTGAAAATGCCTTCCTCTTTCATATGTACAAAGTGAAGTACAGCAGCAGCTTTTGAGAAGGAAAGCCCACAGCATGACCAGGTCTAGTGACCTTACTGCAGTTTTAAAAGAAAAAAAAGCTCCAAGCTCTTAGAATCAAGTTATAAAAAATAAGTCCCTAGCCTTTTAAGCCTAACCTACAGACGGAAAATTGTGGGGGAGGGAAGAGAGGCTCTTCCTAAGGAGAAAAGGCTCAAAAAACAACACAAAACAAAACAAAACAAAAACAAAACAAAAAGGTGACCCAAAGGTGTGTTTTGTTTGTTTTCTAAAATTGCATGTTTTGTTTAAACAGACCTCATGATTTCAGAAGAGGTCTTACAATTTTGAACACTTAGGATTAAGAATATTGCTCATCTATTTGTGCTTTGGCTCATCAATGCAACAAACATCCATTCCAGATTGCAGCATCTGCCTAGATGTAAAATGGTGTCAACACATTCTTTAGACAGTCTAAATCCTAACCCCCTCCCCAACATTCACACAAACAATCACATCAAACCCCACCAAACTTTGGCTCACTTCTGAGTACACACTATTCTGCTGGAACTGTAAGAAAAATGCCATTTGAAAGTATTGGTTCTTTCAATTCAATGCGTTTGATGTGCTTAATAGGGAAGTTTTGCAAAAGGCTAATTTGATTGGTTCACCGTGTTTTTTCCCTTGTTGGTATTCCATGGGGCATATGCTGCACTAGTGAATTCTGTAGGGAGTTATAACCATTACTAAAAAAAACTATAAAGATTTTCTCTTTCTGCTATGAACACCTACCATCTATTTTAACACCCAGCATTTTGACAACTTGCTATTTTCATATAGAAACTAGTAAGAGAACAGCCTCTAGGAAAATTTCAAGAAGCCAGTGGGCTTAAAGGAAACATCAGTCCTAAGTTTTAATAAGGAAAGGAGATATTTTTAATAGATTATAAAGGGAGAGATTCAAAGACAATGTCTAGAGTACTGATCATTGTAGTTTAGCAAGATATGGATGAAAGAGGTCCTTAGTCAAATTCAGAGGTGATATGCAAGTGGTGTTTGAGAGATGGGTAAGAGGGTTAAGTCACATGTTAGTAAGAGCAAATATGCATAAATAAATAGTTAGGGAGAGTTACCTAGTGGACATTTTATTTTAAAATAAAGTGATTTTATTCTAAAGTAATTACTCTGCTTTGGAAGCTTACTAATAACTCCAGGATAAAAGTGACCTTTATGTTAGAATCCAAAAAACATAGCGGGGGGGTTGGAAAATCAAACTGTAAATTAAAAATTCTGCTCTTCACATTATTTTGCACATTTGCTCATGTACTAATGTGTATTCACATTTTGTTATGGTTAAATATCTGTTCAGACTGGCAAGGGAGTGTATGAGGCATATAAAGAATGAGACTGGCCTGAGCATTCTCAGCTAAACAGAATATGACAAAGCAGGGCACAGGAACAAATGGACTTTGAGCAAGGGGGTGAAAGGGAGAAGAAACACAAAGGGAATGGATGCAGTTGTTAGCTGTCACTGCTCACTCACACTACAGCAGTTCTTGTTTTCCAGTAGCTTGTTCAGAAGGTAAGCATGGAGCAGCATGTACCTTGATAGAGACATATCACCACTGCAGCTTGCCCTATGACTGCACTGTAGCTGGAGGTCTGGCTGCAAACACAAGTAGAAATGGCTGGGCAAGCTTCAATTTATTGGGCACCAAGATTAGTGAAGGGGCAGAAACACCAGCTGCACAAATCTGCCTGGGACTCTTCATATATACACTCAGTGGTAGAAGCACCTGCCACTGCAGGTTCATAGCCTTGGTGCCCAAGTCACCCAAGTCAAAGCTAACTCGAGAACATCTACATGGGCTGCAGTTGCAGAGCCAACAGCATGGCAGACATCCGCAAGCAGAGACCATCGCCTTCTAACATGAAACAACACTGCAGCAGTACTGATGTAGCCTGCGTCCAAATCAGCAGAGCTCATCCTGGCTCATCGTGGGAAGCAGCCATGAGAAGCGCTGGGAATCCTGTTTGCCAACTGCCTTTTAATTTATTTCAAAGCCTCACAATCAGCAAGCTGAACAGTAGCATGTGTATAGTTCTCCCCAGCAATGTACTGATTGATTGGCTTGCCCACTCCAGGAAAGGGCTTTGCCCTCCATTGATTTAATACAGCATGAGCTGCTGAAAGAGAGAGAGAGAGAGAGAGAGAGAGAAATCCCAAGCCAAAAATCCCAAGCCAATACATCAAAAGATTTTTTCCATTATACATTTGTATCCGATTCCATGGGATTAATCTGTACTCTCTATTCTTGAGAGACTGAAGAGAGATAAATTTATCTGGAGTTTAGGAAAGAAGAGACCTGAGGGATATGATCACCATCTATAAATATCTTAGAGGTAACAATATAAATGAAGACAGGGAATTATATCGAGTCTCAGAACATGGTAGAAAAAAGGAACAAATGCCCTGAAGGTAAGGAAGAAAAAGAAGCTCAAGTTAAACATTGCGGGGAAATACTTAACAGCAGAAGGAAGAGGGGCAACGGAACATACACATGAGGCTATGTGCACACTCACTGCATATAATATCATTTATACTAAGATGTGCAACTGAGCTTTATACAGCCAAGGAGGGGGGAACCTTAAGGCTAGGGATGGAAGTTACACATAAGCCAGTTTAAGTGATTAGGAACTGGTTTAAACTTGTAACAGAACAGAAATTCAGTGCACCTAAATTGCTTTCAAAATGGCCAAAACTGGTTTAAGATAAACTTGGATAGATGTAGTATCAGACTGAAACAGATTTAGATCAAACTGGAAACTTCTGTCTCAGATCTCCTCTTGATTCTGGGACAGAGGTGTTAACTCACATTCCTCCAGCATCCTAGGATGCTGTGCAGCCTTAGGCTGTGCTCTCTGCTCAGCTGTCAGCAGGAGCTTTTCCATCCCTCACAGCTGAGACCTGGGCTGAATCCCCCATCCCTGCCCCCCTCCCCACACTGGCTGGGTGAGGGGTGGGGGGAGGGATCCCTCCTACTTCCTCCTCAGCTTGTCTGATGGTGGAGGAGGGGGCATGGCCAGGTAATCTGCCTGGCTCCAGGCTCTGAGCAGGCGGCAGTAAATCCCACACTGTGGCCTCCTCCCTAACCCCCCCGCCCCCCACATGCCAGACACAGCCCAGATGGAGGTCCAGAGCTGGGCAGGGGGAGGGGGGCTGTTTTTCCCCCTGCTCCCTCCTCAGTAGGCTCACTAGCCGAGGAGGGGGTTTGGCTCAGTGATCAGCCTGGCTCTCAGCTCCTGACTTGGGCAGGGGGATTAAAGCCCACACATTGGGCTTTCTACTTGCACAAGGAACAGCCTGGCTGGGGGTCTGAAGCCGGGCAGGGGGACTGTTTTTCCCCCCCATTCCCTCCTCTGCTTACCTGCCAGCTGAGGAGGGAATGTGACTGAGCGATTGGTCCAGCTACTGGCTCCGGATGCAGGGGAAAAGAGGGGATGCACCCTGATGGGGGCTTCCCTCCTTCCCACTATGCCAGGGAGACCCTGGCTGGGGGTCCAGTGCAGGCAAGCAGGGTGTACACTTTCTTCCTACACTCCCTTCTCAGGTGGCAGGAGGCTGAGCAGAGGGCATGGCTGTGGGGAAAATTGCCAGGCTCTCTGTAGTTGGCAGCAGGTAGGAGGCATGCCGTAGCACAGGGGTCGGCAACCCCTGGCACGCGTGCCAAGTGAGGCCATTTTCTTCGGCATGTGTTGAGGCCAGGGCCAGGGCCAGGGTGGGGAGGCAGCAGCTGTTTGCAGCCTCCCAGGTGCAGCCAGCCCCGGCTCTGGGTAGCTGCTGCCAGCCTGGAGCCCAGGCTGCTCCAGGCTGGTGGCTGGGAGGCTGCAAGCCCTACTGCAAGCAGCCTGGGCACCATGGCTGGCAGCAGCTACCCCAGAGCTAGGGCTGGCTGCAGCCAGAAGGCTACAAACAGCTGCTACCTCCCTGCCCTGGCCCTGGCCCTGGCCCCAGCGGGTGCAGTGCCAGTACCTGCTGCCTTCCCTGTAGCCTGGGGCCGGGACAGTAGCAGCTGTTTGTAGCCTCCTGGCTCACCCAGGTGCTGGGTAGCTGCTGATAGTCATGGAGCCCGCTGTTCCCAGCAGGTGGCTGGGAGGATGAAAGCCCTGCTGCAAGCAGCCTGGGCTCTACCCAGGACCTGGGCCAGCTGCAAACAGCTGCTGCCTCCCTGCCCTGGCCCTGGCCCTGGCCCTGGCCCAAGCTGCCTCCCAGCCCTAGGCCTGGCCCCAGGCAGGCAGCAGATACCTGCGATGCTCCCTGCTGTCCTGCCTTCACTGCCGCTTCTGCAGAGCAGTGTTGAAACCCGGCACGGCAGGGCACAGTGGAGGGCACAGAAAGCTGCCTGCCACTTCCAGCTGCCCTGGCCACACTTTCCTTGCAGGCGGGGGCAGCAGCAAGGGGCACAACCAGAGTTCTCAGGCCCATGGTTTTCCCGCTAAATTGGGCTACTTCGAAAATGTGGCCACAGTTTTGTTTTTGTTTTTTCCAGCTGCGGTTTTTGTTACTGACATAATTTGCAGGCTGGCAGAGTTGCAGCCTATGCTGGAGCTGCTGGGAGGAAGTGGAAGGAAAGCAGTGTGCCAGGCGGTGCTGTGCCATGTGCATGGACAGTATGTGAATGTGACCCCAGGCAGCCTTGAGGGCAGCTCCAGCAGGTAAGTGGGGACTGGGGTGAAGAGAGGGATTGAGGTCCATGTAAGGAGAGAACTGGGCAGGGCAGGGCAGCCGTAGCCATAGTTGCCCTGCTTGGCACCACCCTCCCCAGCCTAGTTCTGGTGTCTGCTGCCTGAGGTAATGGGGAAGGGGCAGGTTTCCAGTCCTGGTACTGGTCCTGAGCCCCATGCTCAGCTGCCTGGAACAATGGGGTAGGGGTACTGGAGCTTGGTGCCTGCCAGGAGAGTTGAGGGAGGGGGGAGCTCAGAAAGTGGAGCCCTCCCTGCTGAGTCTGCAAAGTGAAGTGAGTGGGAGAGGGTGAGTGAGTGAGTGAGTGTGTTGGGCCTCAGCTGAGCCCTGAAGCTGCCAGCAGGCTCCTCTCTGCAGCCAGGCTAAGCCAGGGCTGACCCACGCCAAGGTAGGCAAGTGTGAGGTCAGGAGCAGGGTGAGCAGCACTGGGAATCCCCTCCCAGACCGGGCTCCCCCTGCCTCCTCCAGTGACCACTGTGGAGTAGGACTGGGAGGGGAGGGGAGGGGAGGAGAGGCTGCCCTCCTCACCAAAAGCTTCCTTCCCCCTGTCACTGGGACTGGGGCTAATGCCCAGCCGAGGAGCAGCTGTGCGGGGTCCGACAGACCCAGCTCACCCCGCTGCATTAGTTTCTCCAAGCTTCCGTGGCTTCCCCCGAGGCAGAACCTGGGAGAGGGAGCCTGGAAGACTCCTGGCTGCGCCTTCTGGGAGCAGAAGGGGAAGGTGGGGGCAGGGGCCGAGGTAGGCGAAACCTGGTCCTCTGCTAATCCCCCTGGCTGAGTGAGAGGGGGGGCTTAATCCCCTCTATTCTTCCCACGAACTGGGGGGGGTCAAAGAGTCCCTGAAACAGACTGCTCGGCCCTCTAGCTGATGCCAGCTTGTGTGCTGTGACCCCCCCAGGCTCCCGACTTATTTAGCCGAATCCCTTGTGGACCTAAATGACCACCCCAGAGCCCTGCTTGGAAGTGGGGCCAAAGCTGTCTAGCTGGGTGTTGCCTGGTGCATGTATTGATTTAAAAAAAAAAAAAAAAAAAGGGGGTTGTTTTGCATTTAAAAAAATTGGGCTAGTTTTGAAGTGACTTTGAGCTATAAATTTAGCTGACACCTGGCAACCCTGGGCACAACCCTGTGTGCTGCCCACGCTGTTCCCCTGCACACAGGGGAAGTATGACCCTGGCAGCACAGAGCTTGTAGCAGCAGGCAGCTTCCCTCTGTGAGCTGCCACTCCATGTCACACCCGTTACGCTCCCGGCCCTGCTGCCTTCCCCTGGGCCCTCCAGAGTGCAGCATGTGTGACCCAGCAACTCAGAGGGGCCCACACAGGGAAGTTGCCTGCTGCACAGACACACAGGGAAGTTGCCTGCTGCTGCAAGCTCTGCACTGCCCAGGTCACACTTCCCTTGTGTGCAGGGGAGCAATGTGAGCAGCACACAGGGTTGTGCCCCTTGCTGCTACCCCCACCTGCAGGGGAAGTGTGGCCAGGACAGCAGGGAGCAGCAGGCAGCTTTCTGTGCCCTGCCACGTTGGGTTCCAACGCTGCTCTGCAGAAGCAGCTCCAAGGGCACCACACTGGGGAGCATCGCAGGTATCTGTTGCTCCCCAGAGCCCAGGGCCGGGTCTGGGGCCGGGAGGCAGCTGGGGCCAGGGCCATGGAGCCTGAGCTGGGCCCCCCCCCCATGGAGAGGGAGGGAGTGGGGCAGGGCTGGGGTCAGTGGGCCCCAAGAGTGGGTGGTGGGACACTCAGAGCCCTGGGCAACTCATCCACAGGTGCAGGAGAGCTCCCACCACTGCGCGCACCCCAAGGGAGTCATGGAAGGCACGTGCTCCACAGATTTGTGTGCGGGGCAGAGGCAAGCTGTGTGCTGCGCTCTGTACCCCACTGCCATTGTCTTGGGAGCTGTGCACGATGCCATTCTGTGCCTCCTGCTGCCGCATGGGTACTGGGAGCAGCGCAGCCAGCACATGACATCATGCGTAGCTCCTGAGGCAACTGCAGTAGGGCATGGAGCCCAGTACAGAGTAGCAGCCTGCTTTGGCCCCCACACACAAATCTGGGGGATGTGTGCCCCCCCATGCCTCCCTCAGGGGTGCACACAATGCCAGGGAGTCGTGCCTCCCCTCCACAGCCCCTGGATGAGCCTCCCATGGCTCTGTCCCATGACCCACCTCAGCCCCAGGGTCCCATTTACCCCAGTCCTGCCCCTGCCCTTCCACCTCTCTCACTGTGAAGGCCTTGATCTGCTGTCTCCTAACCCCTTCCATCTGCCTCTACTCCTCCCCCTCCACAGACTTACCTGCTGGGTGCTGTGCCTGTGTGTCATTCTCAAGTTACAGCCCCCACAGCCCTGCTGCTGCTCTTCACTCCTGACCCACAGTACCCCACATCCTGCCAGGGCATGCAGGGACTGCCCCCTCACCAAGGCTCCAAACCCACCATACACATGCCCACAGCCCCCCACGCCATCACAAATTCCCCACACCATACATTACCCACACCCTACATAATTTTGAGTTTCTGGCCCCGTGATTAAAATTGCAATAAATTGCAACTAATTTTTTTAATTGCGTAACTAATGATCAAATTTTTTAATCATGTGACAGCCCTAATAAATGCCCATAGTGCTTATGACTCTGAAGAATTCCAGTGAAGTCATAGCTTTACAGGTGCTGAGAACCACTGAAAGTCAGGTCAACATTAGGCACCTACAGGCAAATCGGAGGAGCATGTGCCAAATCTAAGGGAGCTGACCCACACCTCTGTGCTCCATCGAGCCAGCTGACCCCTCCCACTAAAGACATCCCCAGAAGTCTCTCTGGATGGGTAAGTTTACATTTTTTTCCAATTTCCAATTATTTTATATGGCTACCGTAACTGATAAAGCAATGTTTTAAAGATTACTAAAGGTTTTGATGTTGTTTTAATACATAGTCTGTTGCCTATGTGCATGAAAAATTTGCTGGTGTTATTTAAGGCTGTCTCATTTTAAATTGGTGGTACACAATCTGTCAGAGATTTGGAAATCCTGCACTAGGGGCAGGACTGGTTTGCTGCTTCTTCCAGGCAGGGCCAACACCACAGCCTCAAAAGGCCCAGTTGCTTAAGCTCTGAGGGACCTGGCCCTTTTTTTTCCCTCTCTGGACTTCACTCCCCTACCCCTGTGCCACTGCCAGCCAGGCTGCCGACCAGCCAGGCACCGCCTGAATGCTGGAGAAAAAGAAATGATCGGGTCTATCAGAGCTCAGGCTGTGCTCCCAGCCAGCAGCAGTGCTGTGGAGCAAGGGGAGTGATGGTAAGTGGGGAAGATGATGAGCTCTAGAGAGGTCTGATCTTTTCTCTCTGGAGCTCACTCCCCGCTGTGCCACCACTGGCAGGAGCAGTGAGCCAGTGTGGGTGGCAGTGGGAAGCACCGTGACGACCAGGCACTCTAGGGCTGCACTCTGCCCAACATCCCCAGGGGGTGAGGCACCATGCCTAGCCCCGCTGTGCCTGGGCAGCTCCCCCTTGCTCACTGTATCCAAGGATACTGGAGGACTTCAAACTTGGGCTGGAGACCTGTGGGAAATGGTCACACCTTAACAAAACAGGAACAAAATTAGGCATATTAGAGATAATCCTGCCCTGGAGTGGTGCAACTTTAAGACAAATAACAAATACATTAACACCTTTGAAATGGTTTAATGTGAAGCCAATCCAGGGGTTAAGACAGGGTGGGACAGATTGAGCCAGCCAATTAATTGCATCTGGCCTGCAGCTGCCTCCATGCACTCCACATGGGAATAAACACCACCTGCTCCTGCCCAGGGAAGCCCATAATATGCTTCTGTTCACACTTGCCCTGTACCTGGTGATGATACCATCTCAGGTCTGGCCCCAGTCAGCATGCATAGTTTCCTGTCCTGGTACTGCTTAGCTCCCCCAACCTCCAGCAGCTCCTCCTCCTCCTCCTGCCCACCACATGCCCAGCCAGACAGGGGGGAAGCTTCAGCTGGGCAGCTCCTGCCCCAGTGTGTGGGGCTCTAGATTCAGCTCCCGGCTGCCTTCCACCCACTTTTCCAGCCTGGTGTGATAAGCAGCCACCTGCAGGTGACTGAGTGGAATGTGGCTGGGAGCTGGAGCTGAAGCCCTGGGAGTTGGGACAAGAGCCACCTGGCTGGGCATGTGGTAGACAGGAGGAGGAGGATCTGCTGGAGGCAGGGGAAGCAGAGCAGTTGCAGCAGGTGAGCAGTTGAGCTGCAGCTGCAGCAGCCCTGCCAGGATGCTTTGCACGCTAACCAGGAGCTGGGACTGGCAGAAACACAATGTGGGCTGTGCCAGGCATGAATGGGTAGAGCTTGGCCCCATGTAGAGTGTTTCAGGGGCAGCTGCAGGCCACATGGGTAGGGGATGGGATGGGGGGTGACTTCACCGCACTCCCCAAGTGAATTCTGCTGCATGCACCCCTTGCCTTATTCGCCTCCCCCAGCTGACTCCTGGGACTTAGCACATGGATAGCTCCCCATATCCCTCCCCTCTCCCAAACACCCGCCCCTTCACATACAATATACAAGAGTTATACTTTATTTTGAGCTGATATGCAATCACCTCTGTATACACTACTCAAAAAAAACATAACTCAGGACAAAAAACTATTTTTTGAAATAAAAGTACGTTATAGTAGATGTTTGATTTTTATAATATACAATTTTTATCTATAATTTGTTAAAATGATATCTTCTAAAAGATTGTGTGCGCTCATCCCTTGACAGCTCACCAAAATTTGTTAAGTGGCCCTTCAGCCAAAATAATTGCCTAACCCTGGGTTAAGAGTTCCAGAAGTTGCCTAAAATTACCATGCAACAAGGCCCTCAGGGTTCAACTCTCAATGAGCAGGATACAAATTTTCTGTACCCCCCTCTTCGCTCCCCCCATTTGTCAGGAAAATTGAAGAGGGGAAGGGGAGTAGGGGAATACTGTCATCATCCCCCTCCCTTCTCCCCCCCCCCCTGCAAAAGGAAAAAAAAAAAAAAAGGATCTTCCTCCTGCATATAGGGGAATTATTATTATTAATTGCAAAGCAGAAATAAGGGAGGTCAGTACCAATATAAACTGAATGGCAAATCCCTAAGAAGGAGGCTGAAGAAGCTATAAGCTTTTCATCTACCAGAGGACTAATATAGTCACAAAAAACAAAACAAAAACAAAAACAAAAAACAGCTAGATAAGGGCGCACGCCAGGACCTGCACCTGCTGCCCCAAAGGCCCTCCCCCATAGACTGGTCATTGCTGCCAGGCCCTGGTGGAGGCTCCAGCACACCACCTGTGCTGGAATACAATGAATGACTGTGTTCAAGGTCCCTTGCAGCCAGGATGCAGTCTACCTACCAGATAAAGGGCACAGTCCTGTGGGCAGCCCCAGTTGTGATCTATGATCCAGATCCACTGGGCCTGCTGCAAGGCCTCGACCTTTATGCAGTACTGCTTCAGTGGCCACTGGTGGCCTCACTCCCTCATGTGGCATTCATTGCCCCACAGTGCAACAAGGTCGGCAGTCTCTCCCTCTGCCCAGTTGGGGCCCTGGGACACTGTTTGGAGCATTGGAGAAGCTGCCATCAAGGGTACTTCAACGGACCTTGGGGGCTCAGACAGAAACTCCAGGTGCCTGGGCTTGCCACATGCCTGCAGCAGAGGGTCATAGTGCCTAGGAGGCAGCCAGGTGGTGGAGCAAGCCCCAGGGGCCAAAGCCAGGGTCTACAGGCCAGCAGAGGGTGCAGCACACCTGAGACCCAATACCCAGTGGCAGGCACCAGCTGACAAGCTCTGGGATCAGGCTAGGGGTCTAGAGGCCAGGCTAGGACAGGCAAAGAGCTGTCCCTGCCACAGGGCAGGAGAATTTCCCAGCCACATGGCTCTGGCAAGCAAGAAGCTGGCCCCGTGTGTCTACATGGCCATGTACTTATTGTGCAGTTAATCTAGTACCTGCATGTATAGGTAGTAGCTAACTGTAAAGTAGACTAACTTACTGCACAGCAAATGCTGCATGTGTAGATGGTGACACTTTACAACGTAGTAGATTAGTCTACTACACAGCAAAGCATCTCATGTAGATGCTCCCAGCATCACTTATCTTGAGGTAGCTTGTTCACATAGTCGTATTTAGAGGCCATGGCTTGAGTCAGCACAACTCCTCAGCTGCTAACACAATCATTCTGCGATTATGATTATTATGAGTTTTATACTGCAGTGAGATTCCTCTAACTTGATTTAGGCTAACCCAAAGGTAGATAATACAAGTTAATTCTTCAGTGAAGACAGTTTGAATGAGGAAGTGCCTGCCTCCCTGTAGTTAGGGTCAGAGCTGAAAACAAAATCCAGCAGTCCTAATTCCAAGATATTTATTCCAACAAAGTTGATCCTGTTATGCTAATCATTGGACAACCATGAAGGAAGACAGTGGAATACAGAAATAGGCAAATGATTTAGTAGACATTTGGATTTTTCTTAATGAAGCAACAGGAAACCAAATTGTGTCTTCAGATGAATCAACAGCTTAAGTGGTTCAGTGAGCAAAATAGTTGTATGGATTTTTTTTAAGATGGCCAAAAGGATTTTAATATATTTGCACTCAGCAGACACAATAAAGTACCAGTAAAACTCATTTCAATTCAGGCTCTATTTTCTTTACCACACATTTCTTAAATCCATTGTTCCTGAACAGCTAACAGTGAAAGCAAGTGAAACAGTGCCACTAGAATCTATAAAAGCTTTGCTAGCAGGCCAGATCGGGCTGAAGATTTGGCTGACTGCATTTTTCTTGTATTGGGGATAGACACCATCTATACATCTAAACATCTCTAAGTCCACAGTATTGGTCTTAATGTTTAGGAAAAAAACTGAAGTTGGAAAACTCCAAGTATATTTCAACAAACAGAAAAACATGCATCTGGTATGGTCTCTCTAATAAATATTGGGCAGAAGTCAGGGAAATATGATAAGGATTATAACAGTTTAAGCAAGTTGGTGTGCCTACTGTCTCATTGACTTTGCTCCCCAGGGAGCCCTTCAGCCAGTCCTCCTAATACAAACAACAGTCCTTTCCCCAAACAAACAAACAAATAAACCCTTAAACTTCCTCCAGGCAGTCAGAGAAGCCCTTGCAGTTTTGATCTCTTCTTAAAAACAAGCTCACCTTCAAGCTGCTTACCCCACACACCTTTTAACTCCAAGTGAATCGCCCACAGCTGGGCTCCTATCCCAGGGCTGTCTATCTCCCTTAAAAAGCCAGACTGCCTTGTTACATGAACTAAAAGCCTTTCAATCCTGATCCAATGGTTCAACTCCAGCCTAAGTCATTAGTTACAAAAAAGGTTATTAATATCAGCACTGAGTTTAGTGGGACTGCTTACAGGGGTACAGGTTGTAGTCATATTGGTCTACGGACATTGGCAGACAAGGTTCTTTGGGTAAATTTGATATCTTTGTTAGACCAATTCAAATAGTTGGGAAAATTCTTAGCAAGCTTTCAGGTTTAAATACCCTTTGTCAGGCTGAAGAAGCATCCGCAGTTGGTGTGCGCTCTTCCTGGATGGAATGAATAGTAAAGTCAGAGGCTGATCTGCATGCAAGAAAGGCAGTCAGTGAAGATGTAAATTGAGGAGTCAGTGGGTGAGAGACTGGTGTATGGGGAATGAATGTAGTGGGACCATAGTGGGACTGCTTATGTGGTTAAAGTATGAAGAGTATATAATCATCTATGAGTACATGTGTATAAGAGAAAAACTATAGATTGAAATATGATTTCACAGAAGCTAGATCAAGAATGTATAGAATAGCATATCAAAGGGCAGTTCACTAGACCACGATAACATGAGTGGAGGCAACTTCGGAACACAGAGCTATATCCAAAAAAGGCACATAAAGCTACTAAAGAGTATCAAGATCTGAAGTCTGTATATTAAAAACAGTATGTTCTTTTTTAATATATAATTATCATTCCCAATTTATTCATATCTTTTTCTCAGTGAACTCTCACCAGTTTGGTAGCATATGGAACCCAAATCATGCAACCCAAAATGCTAAAGATATACCATATTGGATCCAGCATTTCAGAAGGGCAATTCATTATACCCCAGTATTTTTAACATATGCCACACCAAGGTATCTGAATGTCTGATAAGCATGCAATAAAGAATAGTTTTATACGTGGGCCCACTCACCCTTGTGCCTCAGCCAGACGTAGACCTGGAGGGCTCCTCATGGGCCAGATCCAGCCAGAGGCATTCACAGCAGTGCAGCAAGTGGCCATGTCATGGCAGAGGCATGCAAGCTGCAATGGGCCATAACATACAGCTCTATCACCCCCCTGCTGCCAAGGGCCATGTTCCCTGACTCCTGGATTGCGTGGCAGGCCTAACAATGCCCCCAAATTCCCCAGCCCTCTGGTAGCCCAGTCAGTCTGATGAAATGGCTCTGTGGGCTGAGTCTGGCTTATGGACCATATGTTTCAGGAATCTCTGAGTAAGCTGCAGCCCTAAGAATTAGATCTAGTGTCTCTAATGTCACGCACATGGCAACACAGTTATTTAAGTAAATTAACATAGTTTATTCTTCACAGTCACATAGCACCAACCCCATGCACAGTCAGGGGTGTTGGAAATCAATGCAACAAAAGCATCATTTGTGAAAATGTAAATTAAAAGCCCTCTGTAAATATAGCTTATAATTGCATACATATGCAGTAAGTAATCTGGGAGAAAAGTGTAACAATGGCTATTGGCCTGAGAATATGTAACTGTTCAAGGAGATGAAAATACTTCAAAAAGCATTTACCTGATTTCGCTATCCCCCTTTCAAACCTAAGAAGAAACCTGTCACAGATTAAAGCACATCAAAGACAACAAGCTGAACATCAGAAGTGAAGGACTGAGTTGGCTCTCATGTTACCACATGAAGTAAACAAGATTATTAACGTCTTAGGGTAATTACGATTTCATTTACTATAGCTGCCAGTTTCATTTTAATCTTCTGTTTGTACAGCAGCAGAGCGCACTGCAAAATTCACTGTCTCTGTTCAAAATTATTCCACTGGTAATGATACCTGCACTTCAGATATGCTTCTATTCAAGTCATCAACCAGCAATTTTGACAAAGCCATTACAGCAATATACAAAAAATAGGAGTTTTACAAATGTATAATGATCAGAAAAGTTCCCATAATAATTCTCTAGAAAGTAGCAAGATATTGGAAGAGTATTAGAGGATTCCAGGTGGCATAAAATAATGGAGTAGGTATAACACATTAGTAAGTGAAAATCAAAACAATAGACTGTAGATAGGGCACAGTACATTTAGGACTGCACTGAAAGATACTGAGCAGTGCTGGAAATGCAAAAAAATGGTAGGTAATGGTAGACAAGATGATAGGGTGCCAATATACCATATTAGCAACAATGATAGACTAAAATTAGTAAGTGAACAGAGAACAGTGCACCAATGAAAAAACTTGAGATGAACAAGCACTGTATGAGTTGAATATTGTCCTACTGATAAAGTGAATTCATATAAAGCACCAGAACACAGAAAAAAAGTTTAAAATCAGCAATGGCTGTAGCAGCAAGATAAATCAATGGAGAAATCACAAGATAATATAGATGTTCATGAAAATATTAGAGACTATATTTAACTAAACGGGATTTAAGGCAAGCAAATGATTATATGATGTAGCTGCTTGGAAGAGCACAGGATTGGACTCTATGGACAAAGAGAGGCCTCTGCACTGCAGCTGGGCAACTAGGTCAGCACACTGAACAGCAGGGCCAGCTAAGCCCAAGCCTGTTGATTGGTTCCAGAGCTGCTCTTAAGGGCTAGGGACAAACATTAAAAAAACCTGAACCTGAATTGATTTAATCTTTGTAGGGTAGTTTAACCTGTGTAGATTGAACCAATCTGCAAGTGAATAGACATTCACTTTTGATTCTGGAAATGCAGGCACATGGCTGCAGTGGCTCAGGCTAGAAGCTGGGGTGGGTACTGGAATGAGCCCTGGGCTGCAGGGAAGCTGTGCCAAGGGGAGGCATGGCCAGGCCCTGGCAGGCCTGAGTATGATTGGGGAAGGGTTTAAACCCCCACCTTGCCCTGCAGGAACCCCAGCTGGGGTGTGCCTGGAAGGGAAGGGGGAAAGAAGCCCTGGCCGGACATCCCCACTCACTCACTCTGAGGTGTGCCTGGAGGGGAGAGTGGTGCAGGCACTGACACAGCGCTGGCTCCGTCCCACACTGATCCCCTCAGGCAGGGCCCATGTCACAGTGCCTGGGCTGAGTCCTTCAGAGGAGGGAAGTAATGGACTGCTTCAGCCCAGTCCGGCTTGGCCCCATGGCCCAGGTGTATGGGCCATGACTGGCTCGCAACAGCCTGTCCCGAGTGCCTGGGGCCACCGCAAGCAGGAAGTGGGTGACAGGTGCCTCACCTCTACTTGCTGCAGTGGTTCACTCCACTGCTACTAAGAGAGGGAAAGGAGCAGGGAGCTGCACTCTGGCTGCTGTCCACCTGCAAACTGCAGCCCCCACACAGGGCTGGGGGTGGCAGGCATCCCCCATCTCCAGCCCCTAGGGCTGCCCCAGCCTGGCCTGCACTGTTGCAGTGGGAGGAAGTGGCGAGTCAGGCTCCGTGATTAGCCCGGGCTCCCCCCTCCACACCTGCAGCCAGGTCACATCTGCTCTCCCTCACCCCCTCCCCACAGCTAGAGCCACCCCAGCATCAGGCGCTGCTCACTGCTCCTCCGAGGGACTTGGCCAGGTGCTGTGCTGCAGGCCCTGCCTGATGAGATCTTCAGTGCAGGACTGAACCAGCGCCATATCAGCACCTGGGCCACTATTGCCTGCAGTGTGGGGATTATCCCCGCTGCCCTTTCCCTCAGGCTACCGGTGTCTGGTTGCCACGCCTCAGGTGTATAAGCAGAGCTTATCAGTGCCTGTACCAGCCCCACACTCTCGCAATGGAGGGTGTCCCTCCCCTCCCTTCCCCTCAGGCACTGGGGTCTAGCCACACTTCCGTTCCTGCCACTGTGCAGCAAAGGGAAGCAGGGGGGGCGGGTGGTAGGGATGTCTGGCAAGGGCTGTTGCCCCCCTGCCAGGCAGACCTGGCTGCACTCCAAAGCCTGGTTTCACCCACACCAGTTCTCAGCCAGCCGAAACAGTGATAGTGCTCCGGCGAGGAAGGAGAGGGGTGGGACCAACCCTGCTTGGCTGGAACAGACAGCCCAGCCCAGCCCAGCCCAGGGCTCCAGAGCATGCTGGGATGCTGGGGGACTCTGATTTAACCTAAACCAGAAAGGAGTCTGGGACAGAAGCTCCATAAACTTGTTTGACCTCAATCAGTTAAATTTGATAGTACATTCAACCAGTTTTGGCCATTTTGAAACTGGTTTATGTGCACTAAACGTATACTCTGTTACAGGTTTAAACCAGTTTCTGATTACTTAAACCTATTTATGTGTAACTTCTGTCCCTAGCCAAGGAGCTCTTGCAGCACCTGTCCCTTGCTGTGCAATAAACTGACCTTAGTCTGTGTGTGTGTGTGGCTCTTGGCTGTATGACTTCTTGGTGCCTGTTCCTGAATTCCTGCCTGTGTACCCAGTCCCTGAACTCTGGCACCCTGGTTTGACCTTTGCTTGCTTCCTGACATCTGCTTCTGGTAACCCCTTGGCTTGGCATGTGAACCCTGGTTTGATCTGGGCTTGTCTCCTGACCTCTGTTCCTTGGTATGTGAACACTAGTTTGACTCTGGCTTGCCTACTGACTATGGATGCTGGTACCAACCCCTGGCTCTAACCATGAGGTCTAATGCCTCTGTGGACCCTGACACGTCCAGTCTTGTGCTCCTAACTAATATGTAAAATCATGCAAATATAATAATGAGGAAATTATCAGCAGTAGATTAAGTTTCTTAGATAATTATCTCTGTGGAAAGATACAAAGATGGACTTGAATTTTGAGTATGCAATTCTGTGGGCACTACTGCTTGTACGTGAAAATGATACAATTTGTTGCTGGCCCTGATAAGCAGCTCCAAATGGCAGTACATGTGAAACTGTGAGGATGTGAACAGAGGCAAAAAAAATCAGAGACTGGACTGAGGTTTTTAACAGTATTACCCAAAACTGCAAGTGCAAATATCCTCTCATTTTACCAGGCATGACAAGCAATGTCACCATAAATGAGACCACTATTAGAATAGTTGTCAAACTGTATTTAACAGTGGGACTTTAAGTAGTGACTAATGGATGCTGAGAGATGCTGAATGCGTCTGAATGCCATAAGTCTGACTATGAATTGGTGATTTCTCATGGCATAAACCTATACAAAGGGATGACAGAGTAGGACATGCTCTGCTCATGTGTTGGAAAATGAAAACAGGGAGACAAGGGACTGTAGGTCTCACAGTGCTAAATTCAGGAGGTCAGAAACCATTTATTTATTCCCTAGTGGAAAAAATTAAGGAAAACAACAACAAAAAATTGTTTTGGAGAAAAATTGGAAACAGAAATATTTTGATTCGGAAGTATCACAACAGTGACATAGAAGTCTATTTTCTTCTAATACTCATCTAAAGATGACACTCTGACAAAAGCACAGTACTTTGTGGAAGTTTCTTCTATCACATGAAAAGAAGAGGAATCATGAGTTGGGTAGCAACAGTGCATCCTGGGAAATACAGTAAGGGTCCACAGCAAGTAGACTGACAGCAAGAGGCACCTCAGCTACTTGTCCCATGGGACATAATGGCAGCATTCTGGAATCCCATGATTTGTTATCTTGGGGGTTCAGCCTTTTAATGAGAAATCCATCTTTTTCCCCCTACATGGTTAGCACGTTTTAGGAACTACTCCTTTTAATTGAAAATATAATTGTCTGTCAAAAAATATCTTAACAGTGGGCAAGAATATAAGTAAGGGATGGAGTTATTCTTCAGTCACTTTTAGCACCTTTTTTCCTCTTTTCTAAGGTCCTCTTCCCCCTTAAGTCTATCCACTTAAAGGCATTAGATTTGTACAAGCAGTGATGTCTTGTAATTAAGCAGGGGCTCCTCTAACATTTGGTCAAAAAACTGTTCTCATGTCTGAATTTCTTTAATAAAACAATATTGTTCAATTATGAACACTTGCCAAGGATGTATTTTAGGCATAACTTTGCATCTAGTCAGTTCAGAACAACCAAATGCTAAATACCAAAGCTCCAGGATCAACAAACTATGCACATATCAATGTAAACAGTAATATAAATCATCTCATAAATACCTCTAAATTTTTAACAGTACTTCTTCTGTCAAAAGAAGGAAGATAAGCTGCTGTTCCAAGTGCTAGAGTTATAGAATATTACTGACATCATTTCTGCGCAATCCTCCAAAAAGGCAAGTTGTAAAACCTGTGTTTTTTCATTAGGGGAATAATTCTTCAGGATGTTGGGAACCCTCAGTTTTCACTGACTGAGGGGACTCTTCATTTTACAGAATTTATTCTAATATTATAAAAACCTCAATCTGTCTGTCTGTAATGCTTTAGTTGCGCTCTGATTGATGACAAACAGCCCAATGCAAAGAAGCATTCAGGCAGGTGGCAATAAGCCACCATGATGGTGGAGACACAGGGGACGCAGTGGAGGGGTGAGGCCAGAGCACCTGGCCTCGCCCCGCCTGCCCTGCTCCCTGCAGGTGGCAATGATGGAGTGGGGGGGAGGAGGGGAGGCCACCGGAGCTGGCCTTGCCCCCCTCCTTGCTACTTGGAGGTGACAGCAGTGGCGGGGGTGGGGGGGAGTGGGATCAGGATGCCATGGGGGAGCAAGGCCACCGGCACTGGCCTTGGCCCGCCCCTCCCCACTTCTGTCATTGTTGCCTGCAGGGCCATCCCGGTGGCATTGAGGAGAGAGGCAGGCCCGACACAGGGGGTGGCGGGGAAGGAGTGGGTGCGCTGTAGTGGCGGCAGTGGCAGTGGCCCGAATGCGGGGTGGAGCGGGCCCACCACAGGGGGAAGAATCAGGCCCACTGCAGAGGTGATGGGGGAGCAGCAGGGCCAGCCCGACACAGCAGCAGTTGGGGAGGGAAGAAGCAGGCCTCCTCCTCCCCTCAGGCCCAGGCCCACTCCTCCCCCACTCCTTATCCCTGCACTGGCCCCAAGCCAACTCCTCCCATCCCCTCGCCACCATTGGGTTAGCTGGCCCACTGCTTCCCCCAACGCCACAGCAGCCCAGCTTCTCTCCACCCTCGGGACTGGTCCTTCCCCACATCAGGGAGTGGGGAATGGACCCAGACCCCAAGCAGCAGAAGGGAAGGGGGGAGCAGGCCCTGACAGGGCTCCATCCCTGCCCGCTTCCCCACCCCATCATTCTTGATGGGAAATTGGCTAGTTTTAAAATAATCATGGGACATCTTTGCATGGAATTAAGTGAAATGCCACGTCAAATATTATTAGATGAGTTCAAAGAGTGAATTACCTCTGCAGCATCCTGGAAGTTCATTCTTAAATATCCGTTATTATTTTTAAAGATCCATTATGATGTACATAATACAATTAATTATTACATAATCTTTTAAAAGAGAGAAGACAAAAGTAAAACATGAGCTATGGTATCTAAGGGGAATTGTGAAGGGTAGAATGAAAGGGAACAGGACAGAAAGAAACTGTGGAAGAAAAGAAAGAAAGATGGCAGTTAGTAGGAAAAACAAGGGCAACATTGGACCCCTGTTAAATCAGCTGGGGCAGCTGACTAGCAACACCCAGGAAAAAGCCAATCAGTTTAATGTTTACTTTGTGATGGTTTTTCACCAGCCCAAAGGGACCACCCTACCTAACATGATGTGGGATGACTGGGGTGAAGATGAATATATGCCTACCATTGGCATGGATCTTGTGAGGGAGCATCTTGAGAGGCTGGATCCCAAAAATCAGCTGGTTCAGAAAAGTTGCACCCAAGAGTGCTAAAGGAACTGGCAGACATCATAGTGCAGCCATTGGCAAGGATATTTGACAATTCATGGCATTCGGGCAAAGTACCTGAAGATTGGAAAGAGGGCCAATGTGCTGCCCATCTTCAAGAAATGGAGGAAAGAAGACCCAGGAAACTACAGGCCAATCAGTTTGACCTCAATCTCTGGGAAGGTTTTGGAAAAAAATATCAAAGGAACCATCTTGACAGGCTAACAGAATGCAACATTCTGAGGGACAGCCAACATGGGTTTGTTGCGGGTAGGTCTTACTTGACCTATCTCATTTCCTTCTATGACCAGGTAACGTATCACCTGGACAAGAGGGAAGAGGCTGATGTCATATATTTGGACTTTAAAAAAGCCTTTGGCCTGGTGTCCCATGATGTCCTCATGAAAAATAGGGCAACTGCAGCCTCAACTACTTCACAGTCTGATGGCTGGAAAACTGGCTCCGAGGTCAGACGCAGAGAGTGGTAGTTGACGGAACCAAATCAACATGGCATTTGGAGACTAGTGGTGTCCCCCAAGGCTCTGTTTTTGGACCTGTTCTCGTTAATGTCTTCATAAATGATCAGGACACTGGTATCAGAAGTGGACTAGCCAAGTTCACTGACAACAACAAACTTTGGGGAAGTCTCCACACTTCAGGACAGGCTGGTGATCCAGACCAACCTTGATAGGTTTGCAAGGTGGGTGGATGAAAACCTGATGGCATTCAATATGGAGTAATGCAAGGTGCTCCACCTCATGAATAAGTTCTGCATCTTATGTATATGCTGGGCAATGCTACACTTGCTAGCACTGTGACCGAAAGAGACTTGGGGGTCATGATTGACAGCAAGATGAACATGAGCCACCAATGCAATACCGCAGCTGGCAAAGCAAACAAAACTCTTGCTTGCATCTACCAATGCATCTTGAGCAAAACCCAGGATGTCACCTCCCACTGTACCAGCCTTGCTGACATTGCATCTGGAATACTGAATCCAATTCTGGGCTGCACAATTTAGGAAGGATGTGGAGAAGCTTGAAAACATCCAGAGAGCCACGCACATGATCAGAGGTTTTGAAAACAGGCATTACGAAGAGAGGCTGCAAACTATGGGACTCTTCAGCCTGGAGAAGCACAGGCTCAGGGGTGACTTGGTGACAGCCTATAAGTACATAAAGAGTATGCATCAGGATCTGAAGGAACACCTGTTCACCAGAGCACCCCAGGGGATGACAAGGTCCAACAGTCACAAACTCCTCCAAGACTGTTTTAGGCTGGGCATAAGGAAAAACTTCTTTACTGTCCGAGCCCCCAAGGCCTGGAACAAACTCCCCCCAGAGGTGGTGCAAACACCTACTCTAGACATTTTCAGGAAACATTTGGACATTTATCTTGCTGGGATCCTTTGACCCTAGTTGACTTCCTGCCCCTTGGGCAGGTGGCTGGACCCGATGATCTTATGAGGTCCCTTCCAGCCCAAATGTCTGTGAAATATATCCCCTATGAAATAAAAAGAAATGAAATGCTTGTTACAGGTGTAAGTGGCAAGTTGAGATGAGAAAGCAAGAAATAAATCCCCAGAAAATTAGCAGGAGTTGAGAATGGAATGGAGAGTTATAGCACACTAGAGCAAAGGAGGCTGAAGCAAGGAAAGAATCTTTACAGTGAAAAATGATTCTTTTTTGGACAGACACTCTCTGCAATAGTGTGATGGGACATCCATGAAGGAACACTTGAACAAGAGGTGAGGGTGGAGAAAGGTGTGCCTCTGCCACTAATGTTCACAGCTTTGCAATCATCATCATAGGTGCCACAAACCACAGGACACGAGTTGAGATTCAGTAAAGAGAAAGCATAAAATGGAAAAGAGAAGAGGATTGCAGACAAAAACCATCCTTATCTTTCCTTCCTCATGCCCTTGCAACCAGATATTTACCAGATTCATTAGAATCTGACAGGGCCACACTGTGAGCACTTCTGTGATAGCTTCAAACTTGTCACCTCCGGGCTGTAAATTGTGCACTTCAGTGCCTATGGCACCCCAACTCCTGACAAAACCCGGAATTATGTTGGTAGTTATGTGGGGAAAAGAGGGTAAGGAGACACCAAAGGAATAATACACAAAGAAGAAGAGCACAGAACCACAAAAGAGAGGAGAAGAAATGGAGTTGGAGACTATGTGGTCAATGGTATCAAAGACTGTGTGTGATTCATTAAACACAAAAACGCCTGCGTCTTGTCTAGAAAGAGGTCAGAACTCATTAGTGACCTAGGTAAAGGCAGCATTGATGGAGGAAAAATTGGTGTATAAAAGAATCACAATGGCCCTAGGTAATTCATTAGGATAAACAACTTTAATAATAAGACTGCAAGAAATTCTGTATAATTAGACTAAAATGGCTGGATGAAATAATCCACATAAGAACTAGGAATTATCCTAGGAAAACCCCTCTCCTGTAGCCCTTAGGCAAAATTTGCATTAGCCTCACCATGCCAGTCATACTTCTAAGATTGTACACTTGGGAACCAATGACACAAGCCCACCCATTTCTGTCTGTCTTGCCAACTTATTTCTGAACACTAAATAACCTTATAATAATAATAACAACAATAATCTCCATCTATACTAAAAGGCAAGATGAAATATTTTTATTTTTAAAGTATATATGCTTTTATACAATTCAAATATTTAATAAAAGATTTCCCTGGATATCTGACATGTAAAACAAACAGAGTAACATTTTCAAAAATATTATTGGGATTTAGGAACTTAACATATTTTCATGTTTTTGAAATTTTCCTAGGGGCAGAAACCATATTTATATAGCACTGAGGGGTTTTTTTACTGCTTTAATGCTGATCCAATTTTGGGGGCTCTGACTATGATTCACTGAAGCATAAGCATGCTCTAACAACCCCAAATCAGGGTACAGCTAACTGCATCTTGCTCCCTTTGATTTATATATCCAGATGAGTGTTACTTAGATGCTCTGGTTTCAAATATTTGCATTGAAAGTATGTCTCTATCTGCACTGATATATGAAATGTTTGAAGCAAACCAGAGGAAGCAGTTTTCCCTAAAACGCCTTTCCTAAACATAAGGGCTAGGGACACACTCCCCAAAACCCTGAGCCTCAACTGATTCAATCTTTGCAGGTTAGTCTAACCTGCAAAACTTGAACCAATTTGTAAGTGGATAGCCATTCCCTTTTCATTTCAGAAATGCAGGCACATGCCTACAGTGGCTCAGGCTAGAAGCTGAGGGGTGGGGGGAGAGGGCACTAGAGTAGACCTCCCTTCCCTTCCCTTCCACACTGCTGATCTGAGGGGGGGGCGTGCTCAGTCCCAACAGGATGCTCTGATTAGGGAGAGGTTCCACAGCATCCCAGCAGGGAGTTGATAACACAGTGTTTATCAGCCCATTAAGAAAACAAAAGCTTCTCTCGTTAGTTCAAGCTCTTCTTAAACACCTTTTTCCAAGGAAGGAATGGAGGAAGGTTACCAGCTGACTTGCTGATTAGCTCCAAAAAGCCCTCAACTGACACTGTGCTGTCTGCCTTCATCCTCTCTGCCACAGCATGAACCATACCCAGCATGTGGTATGCTAGCTAATGCTGAGAGGTGTCTGTGTAAGGCAGAGGGGAGGGGGGGGGAAATCTCTGCTTCAACAGGGAGTGGTGAAGGGGAGGGAGGAAGCAGGAGGAAGCCAGGTAGATGCCCTGTACATGCAGCCTCTGCCAGAGCTGCAGCCAGGGAGCAAAGGGGAGGGGCCAGCCCAGCTCTCCAGCCCCGCCCAGCCCAGAGAACATGCTGGGATGCTGGGGGACTCTGATTTAATTTAAACTAGGAAGGGATCTGGGACAGACATTGCATAAATCAGTTTGACCCAAATCACTTAAGTCTGATACTACATTCAACCAGATTTATCTCAAACCGGTTTCGGCCATTTTCAAACTGGTTTATGTGCACTGACCATTTGTTCTGTTACAGGTTTAAACCAGTTTCTGATCACTTAAATTGGTTTATGTGTAATGTCTGTCCCTAGCCAAAATTAGGAAAGAAAAAAAGCATTAGTTGTAATATGCATACTTACAGTGTAGAGAGGCAAAACAGCCATCCTAGGCCAGAGAAAATACAAAATGAGTTTAAACCAGGAGTGTCAAACTCATCTGTCCCCAAGGGCCAGATGAGGGTCACTGGGCCTATGTGTAGGCCAGACCTCCTGTGCAATACCCATGGCACCAGGTCCAGCCCATGAGACATGTGTACCTACTTGATCTGGGGCTCATTGTGAATGTGGCACAGAGGGCTATCATGGGGCACATGTTGCCTGTGGCATGTGGATTGGACTTGACGCTGCAGGCAGCACAAGGAGTCAGTCAGTCTGTGATGCTGCATGCACCTCATGCCTTGGATCCCCTCTGCTGCATGCAGTGCTAGGTTTGGCCCATGCACCACAGGCAGCAAGACCCAGGGCTGGTACATCCTGCATGCAGCTTGCGAGGCTGGACTCACCACATGTGCTGCGCACAGCATGGGACATGCACTGTCCTTTTTAGCAGCAGAAGAAATTGATGAAAGGTAAGAGCAACAAACAGAATAGTACTCTTTTTTCAGCTTAAATTCAAGTGGATATTATTATTTAGACTTATAACTGTCACATCCAGAAAGGCTCAGAGACGCTTACAATACCAACCCACCCACACATGAGTGACTGGTGCCTCCTGAATCTGGGGGGGGGCACCTGCAGAAACCACTGATGGCGGTGGCCCTGTGGGGGGGGCACCAGACCTATCAGCAGCATCAGTGTTGGCTGTCGGGGAGGGGGCCTACTGGCCCCATCGGGGGGGCAGATGCTTCCCCATGCATCTCCTACCAGTTGCCTATGCACTCACAAGATAAAAAACAACAGACTTTCCAACAGATACCCTAAAACTTTAAAACTCCACTTTACCAATTCCCACTTCCCTGCCTGGACACTTTCTAAAACCATAGAAAGACTCATTCAGGTTGGTTCCAAAAGTCTCAGTGAAATTTAAATAAATTCTGTATATAATTCTGGTCACCTCTCTTCACAAATGCTTATTGTGAGAGGAGACTAAGAAAAGCTTGCCTTCCAGCAAGCTAGAGGTGAGAGGGAAAATGTTTGCTGGCTATAAATAATCATAAGGATAAGCACCTGTGAGAGAAAAGAGCTATTTAAGATAAAAGATTACATTTGGGCAAGAGAAATGGGATAAACTGTCTATGACTAAATTGAGGCTTGAAATTAAAAGAAAGTTTCTGTAAGAGGACTGAGGTCCTGGAACAGACTTTGAATGGAAGTCATGCAAGAAAACCAGCTCTAAAATCGTGAGAAACAGATCGTAATTAGGGTGCACAACATATGGATTACAAGCAGAGTAATATCAGTGGCTTGGCTTCTCAGTGGGCGCAGACAAATGTTCAGGCCTCCGCTTTAACTCAAGCTTTATGTAAAGTGCCATGAGTTAGAGCACAACCCTACCCACCCCAATGTAACAGACGTTTGCCTGTTGGGTCAAGGGGATTGAGTCTGCCTATACCAGCCCTCTTGATCAGCAGGTGGGGGCACTGCAGCAACTTCCAAGGAAGCTGCTGAGTTGCCTCTTTCCTCAACCACTCTCTCCCACAGCTCCAGGGCTGTCAGCAGGGCAGGAGAAGAAAGCAAACAGCACTGAGCTGCTGACTGGGCTTTGCCTGGCCTAAGCTGGAGGTGGGGTGTGGATTAGAGCTTCTCCTTTTCACTCCCCTCCAGGTACCCTGGCCGGGGTATTGGGGGCAGCTGGGCTGGGACCGTGAAGAGAGAAGGTTCCTATCCCCCTCCCCCCCCCCAGTTCAGGTCATAGTTTCATAGTTTCTAGGGTTGGAAGGGACCTGAGTAGATCATCTAGTCCGACCCCCTGCCATGGCAGGAAAGATTACTGGGG
>NW_017728947.1:89305511-89358961 GCF_001723895.1 Crocodylus porosus | reverse complement strand
ATGTTCATCTTGGAGTCAATGATGACTCCAAGATCCTTTTCTGCCTCTGCACTGACAAGAAGGGAGTTCCCCAACCTGTAGGTATGGTGCCGGTTGTTCCTCTCCAGGTCAGGCAAAGCCCAGTCAGCAGCTTGGTGCTGCTCAATTCACCTCCCCTCCTTCCTCCCTCCCTCCCTGCTGACAGCCGCAGGGGTAGGGCTGGGCTGCATCAAACATGTGAAAAATGAACCCTAGGGAACACAAGTTCTGTAAGGTGGTCTAAAGCAGAGCACTTTCATCTAAGAACTCATTTGAGGAGGGTTAAATTTTTGCACAATTGGCCACTTTAAAAGCACTCTGCAGCTATGTGTCACAGCACAGGTGTAGAGTACTTCCAGGAGCCCAATCACATGAAAAATCTAACTTGTATAAGTGCCCACTAAGTCAGGCAGATGGCACGTGTCCTTCAGCAAGCTGGCCAGACAGCTCAAGAGCCATTGGCAACCTTCAACTGGAAAATGTGGCTTGCTATTGGCCCTCAAGAGTTTGAATTGCGCATTCATAGATTATGAAGTAGTTGCCTATAACAGCAGAAGACTGGACTTGATGAACCAGGAGGCCCCTTCCAAGCTTATGGGTCTAAGACTGGAATTTAAGGGCGTTTATACACATGCTCCAGTAGTGAGGAGAGGGCACTTTAATTAGAGCGGCTCATCAAACAAGCTTTAGATAAAGTGGCCTTACTGCCATTTTGAAGGGGATGCTGGGATAGTGATTCATAAAACATGGGAGGCTGCTGGAGTGTGGTAAGTACCATGTTCCAGCAGGCTCAATGAATCAGTCATTTGTCATTACAGTGCATCCTTGCTCATGTATAGGCACCCTAAGTGGCTAATCAAAGTTTAGGTGCTTCAAATCTAAGTTTGAAAATTAGGGCCAAAGTATGTGTTTTACTTCTGACTAATAATCTTGTCTGACCACCCACTTCAGCACTTCTCCCACTCAGCTTCACATATTCTGTCCTGCCTCCACCTACATTTGAATTACACCTACACTCCTAACCCTCCTTAAATTCTACTTCTATCACTATGTTGTCCTCAGTCTCAGCACCTGCATTACT
This sequence comes from Crocodylus porosus, assembly GCF_001723895.1. Taxonomy (NCBI): domain Eukaryota; kingdom Metazoa; phylum Chordata; order Crocodylia; family Crocodylidae; genus Crocodylus; species Crocodylus porosus. The sequence goes on along the minus strand of NW_017728947.1, from coordinate 89,357,862 downwards.
TCTTGTCTCCTATACAGACTTGTATTCCAGCCCCTGATTCAACAAAGAACTTTAAAGTACATGCTTAACTGTTTTACCGAAGCAATTCCTTATACTGTATGTGTTCAACTGAAAACACCTTCAATGCTTCTTTCTAGGTGTCATTTAAAGGTACAGGGTTTATAAAAGAAGAAAAATGAGAGATGGGACAAGTCTTGCTTCATGTTTGTTTACTATGTAGAGCAAAGCTCTGAGATGCTGTAAGTATACATCCCTCCCCATCCCATGACTGCATGCCTGATAAACACAATGAACACAATTAAAAATTTGAACCTGGTCCTTAAAGTATAACTTAAAGGAAGTTGATAATGAAATTTTTAAAAAAGTGTTCCACATAACAAGGGCATATAGGACATAATTTTTTTTTTTGTAGTCAGTAATTCATTAGACAACTGTCATCCCTAATACATTAGACCTTTATGTAGCATATAATTCCCTCCTCACCTTTTTATCCCCATTGCTATCAAATTCTCCAGAATAGTTATTTTGGGCACTCTTGTTAATTTAAAGGCTATCACTGAACTGAAATGACAGCATTTAACTGTTATACAATGAAGTAAAGCAATTAAGAAGTCAAAAGACCATTCAGCATTATTCTTGGTCTTACCAGATAATAGTACAGAAAAGGAATGAATGTTGAGTTTTTTTCAAGATGTTTGGAGCATATAGTTCCATTCTTATTTTGATGGAAGTTGTGTGTAGATCCCTTAATCAACTTTCAAAGTCTCAGTGAGAAAGCTTAGATTCCACAAAAAAGCAAAGTTTTAAAATTTTCATTTGCAATTGAATATAAGATGTAACCCAGGCAGTACTCCAAGAGGTACCCCTCTCCAATTGAAGGGATCAAAGCAGGTGCACAAGCGCTGTGGGAGGTGTAGGGACTCTCCTCCCCCTATACAGCATAGCAAAAAGTATATGGTTAAGTCCCCTTGGTGGTTCCCTTTTATCCCCCTCCAGGTGACCCAAGGGGCCAATCGGGACATGGGGGGGGGGGAAGAGTGAGTCTCTAGGGCCTGATTGGTGCGGAAAGGGAATCCCAAATCCTCCAATCCTCTTTTACCCCTTCAAAACCCCTGGGCCAAATCATTTCCAGATTGGTGAGGAAAGGGAATCCCAAGTCCTCCAGTCATCTCTTGCCCTTTCAAAACCCGTGGGCCAGGTCACTGCCAGCCAGCCCGTCACAAAGAGATACTACAATCAGTAATCTAATAAAAAGAGAAACCAGGAACATACTGTCTCAGATGTCTTACAACAAAATCTCTCACTTAAATATTTCTAGTATCCAACTGCCATATGTTAGGTTAGCTTCAAGTGGGAAGCTGCCATATTGGCAGTCTAATGAGTTCATTTCAATGTATAGAAAAGCAGAGGGTATCCAAAGCTGCTACCAAATTAGTCTATAACTGCTTCTAAAAAGAAGAGAAGAAGAAATAAAGAATATAAAGATATGGGAAGAAAAAGAAAAAAAGGACAAAGAAAAGACAGAGTTGCTGCAAACATCAGTTTTGAAATAGTATTTCAAGAATTTAGGCACAAAAAGGCACAACTGATGATAATTTCCCTGATATATGCTGCCTCTATTTCTAACACCAGTGTCCTGTTTCTGACACCCGTTTGGCCCTCTGCAATAGTAGAGTCCAGCATTTTGCCGGGGGGTTCCAGTGGAGAAGCTAGTGAATCACTCTGGATGTATTCTCAGTACAACTTTCTTCACCCAAATCACCAGTTGTGATACATAATGGTCATGAAGCATGCAAGGCAATCCTGGACAATGACCTATTCCTAGGGACTCTGCCTCAAGAATTGTTTCTAATCAGAAACCATGGCTGAGAGCAAGCTCTTCTGTTGTTTGCACCATTCCCCTCTCTGAAGCTATCATTATAAAGAACCTTCAAACAAAAACAGAACACACAATACATCTTTCCCATAGAAAATACTTGCATACTTGCTATGAAAAAAACCTAGGAAGACTAGATGGAACAGCACCACTTGGTGACAACTGCCTTAATCTATAAAGAAGTTAGAAATAGAAAAGCCTTAATAAGTCATCTAGTTAATGCCTCTGCCAATGCAAGATTTCTCCCTACAATATATTTTCTAGTACATTTAAATGTTTTACTTCTTTAAAACATTTCTGGAAGGAAGAACACACATTTAAGCAGATTCCTGAATTTAATTTCATGATAATTTAATCTTAAAAAAAAACAAAATTGAATGTATAGAAGTAGCTCATGGAACTCACGTTACAACAGCACTGGAAGTCCACTTTTAATTAATAAATATGCAATTGGTAAATCTCAAGACTTCTTAGATCATGGTGTGATGGTCAAGCGGGGGGAAAAAAGGATGAAACACTCTAAAATCTTCTTAGAGATTTAACTTTAATTATTAAGCATTCCCACTAGACACATTTGGAAACCTCAGCATGAAAGCATAAGGTGGATTAGCAAACATCAAGACATAAATCTGTGTGACCCCTCAAATCCAACCGGAGAAGGGTTTTCTATCATGATGGAGTAGCATTATGCAGAGATTACATGTAAAGGTACACACCACACTTAATTACTTTGCACTTAGCTGTTTACGTGCTTAGTTGATTGGCAAACTATAAAAAATTAATTCATCCTTCCATTAATCTGTCACTACCATGTTTCTGCTAAGGTTGTTTACCACGTCTGGATCACTAAACTATCTATGTATCTGAACTGCTTCCATGGTATTTGTGTTTTACTTCTGGTGTTTTTTAACTACCACAGGAGGGAAGAATTATAAAGTGCTGGATAAAACAAATCACACTAAAAAGTCTAAAAAGCCTAATTCTCCTCTTATGCTATTATAAATCAAGAAAAACCACACTGGCTAGGGACAGACATTCAAAAAGCCTGAACCTGAATTGATTCAATCTTTGTAGGTTAGTCTAACCTGGCTAGGCTGAATCACTTTGTAACTACAAAGACATCCCAGAAATGCAGGCATATGTCCACAGTGGATCAGGCTAGAAGCCGGGGGGTGCTAGAGCAGCCCTCCCTTCCCTTCCACAGGGTTGAGCTAAAAGGGGCATGGCTGGGCCTGGCAGGATTAGGAAGGGGTCCTCCCCCACAACCCTGAATGATAGTGCATTTATCAGCTCTGTTATCAGCATTTATCACCCCATCAAAAAACAAACAGCTTTTCCCATTAGTTCAAACTTTTCTTAAAAAAAGAAGGAACTGAGGGACAATACCAGCTGAGCTTTGATTAGCTCCAAAAAGCTGTAAGCTGACACTGCTGTCTGCAACAGCACAGACTATAGCCAGCATATGGTCTGCTAGCTAATGTTGAGGTGTCTGTATAAGGCAGAGGGGATGGGAGATCCTTGCTTAGCGGGTGGGGGTGGGGGGAGAGCAGGGAGAAACCAGGCAGAGGTTGCTGTGCCTGCCGGAGCTGCAGGGAAGGGGCCAGCTTTGCTGTGGAGCAGAGAGCCCCACCCAGCCCAGAGAGCATGCCCGGATGCCCGGATGCTGGGGGAGTCTGATTTAGCTTAAATCAGCAAGGGGTCTGAGACAGATGCTGCAGAAACTGGTTTGAGCCAAATCAGTTAAGTCTGATGCTACATTCAACCAGGGTTATCTCAAACTGGTTTCAGCCATTTTCAAACCGGTTTATGTACACTGAATATCTGTTCTGTTACAGGTTTAAACCAGTTTCTAATCACTTAAACCAGTTTGTGTAATGTCTGTCCCTAGCCACTAAGTCCTGTTGGACTAGTATAAATCAGCAGAAAAATATGACACTACTGCGCAACAGTAACGAGATACTGCACAGTAAGTGCTTCATGTAGACGTGGCCACCAGTATTATCATTACTGCTATTATTTGTCATACTTTGGATTAAAGCCAAAAATTGCAAACAGACTTATTTACAATCAGAGGCTAGTTACATTATCTATCAAGTGTTGTCAGACCTGAAGATTTTTAAACACTGTTTTACAAAATGTTTATGCAATTACCAAAAATAGGAAAAGAACTGGATAAGTTAGATCATTTTTATAAGCATTATTGCTCAGATGCACAAAGCTTACGTAAACACACCATTTGATGTCCAGCAAGATTAGGTCCTAAAATCATAGTAAGTTGTAATGATGCCATTTGGGCTAGAACGAAGCCTGAATTGAACCTTTACTAAGGTTTTAATTTTAAACACTTGATTCTCCAAAAGGCACCACCTTGTCCAGTTTTTGAGATACTCTGGAATTCAGTGAGAAAAATATCTTAAGTTACAATTATGCACAACACCCAAGTGGTAAACAAAAATTCATTTCACCATTTGCTTACCAACATCACCTCTCATTCCACTACTACTGTACCCATTGTCTCAAGGTTTTACTTTGAACAATTGTGACTTATGCTAATTATCAGCAAAACCAGGTTAAAATGGTTTTTAACCCCCCAGAATACAGGCAATAGCTACTGAATTATAGCTAACATACTTCTATCCTGCCCTACCTTCTACATACCCATTTAATTCTAACCTATTAATAATAGCTGGATACTGTGGCCCAATTGCCTGATGTATCTTAGAACAGTTTCAAACATGAAGAACTTGAAAAAGCTTCCTTTTTAGCAACCATTTCTAGGTCATATAAGCATTTCTTTAGCCATCATCTTCTACACAAGGAAGAGGAGTAAAAGCAAGCAGATTTATAAGAGCCACTTCCTGGTATTCCAAAAGTCAAACTGTACAATCATAAGAAATAAGCATCATTTATGTTGCTGTTCACTTAATTCTCTCCAAAAATGCTGTGTATATGGTTCTTTTGAATGTCTCAAAAAACCTTTGTGCTAGTGCACAACTCTCAATTACCTCTCAAAATGTAAAGTTTCAACTAGGTTAACATTATTTCCCTTCCCTCCATGTTTCAAGTCAAGAGCTTATTAAGTTTTAGACAGATAGACACACATTAGACGAGGTTTTCAGACCTTCACAGATTTCACAACCATAACAAATTTGTGTGAACATCTTTTTTAATGTCCTGCTCAGTACAGGCTAAAAAAAAAAATGTTTGCCCAATAATTTCTGCAAATGTATAATTTATTTACATTTGAGTTAAAACCCACATCTTTCAGATAGGGACTGAGTCTAGATCAAAGTCCCCAAGTACAGAAAATTCACCACATCTTTAGGTAAGTTATTTTAATGGCTAATTAACTTCAGTTAAAAACTGCACCTTTTTCTCACTTGACATCAGATTTCAATTTCCATTTCCTGCTGGTATAAACAGAGTTCCATGGACTTCAACAAAGTTAGACAAATTTATATTAGTTTTGTGCCTGCCCTACACAAATGTATTTGGATGTATAATTCTACGAGGTATAAGAAATTATTGCCTAACATATGTGGTGAAATATAAACCAGTAAAATTTACCGCATTCCAACTGACGACTAAATTATACCGTCATCATATGGGTTATGAAGCACTCCATTCTGATACCTTACAGGGACAAATTAGATGGTAAGCTTTTTCAGGCAAGGACTATATCAGCTTCCATATACGTAAAGAATCTGGTAAAATATGGCACTGTTTTTTACTGAGGCTTCTGGGCATCATCATAACATGCATATATAATCATTATTATTTTATTGTTGTTTCTATTACTGTAGTACTTCTAAGACCTAATCATGTGCAAGACCCCATTGCTTGTACAGCATCCAGCACACAGAGCATAGTCCCTGAAATAACCAATTAGAACAGATAAGTTACTTATGAGCAAGAGCTGGTACTCTGGAAGTATAGCTGTTTGTTTGATCTAAGGGCACTGATAGACATGCAGCTCCCTGCTGTAACTCATGGTGTTTCATGAGTTACAGCGATCCCCCCAACCCAACAAACATTTGCTGTTCAGTCTGCAGGGTTGGGGAACTGAGCTCCAGTTTGGCTCAGTTGCATGTCTGCAGCCTCTCTCCCCTAGCCCCATCCTTACCTCCCGTCTTCAGGATGGGAGTGGAGCAGGGAGGTGTTCCAATTCACACTCCCCACCTTCCAGCACAGGCTGGGCAAACCCCAAACCAAGCTTCCTCCCCTCCCTTCTCCCCCTCCCAGTCTGAAGACAGCACCAGGGCAGGTCTCAGCTGATTAGCCCAATCCTGCTCCCAGCAGGGACTGACAGAAGTTAATGAAGGTGCTCCACTTTAGAGTGCCTTTATCTGAATACTCATGTAATGAGGGTTCAAACTGTCATAAGACTGGGCACTTTTAAAGCACTCTGCAGCTGTGTTCTTTTGTCAGGGCACAGCTGTAAAGCATTTCACAGTGCAAATCATGCAACAAAATGTCCCTTCTGCCAGAGCCCTAAATGTCCATCTGTGCAGACATTCAGAGGAATTAAATTGGGCACAAAAATAAATAAAAATGATGGCCCTAATCTAAATTAGTTCATCTGAAGAGGTGAACTAACTTAGGGAATGGGTTAAACCAATTATCAAATGCCAATATACTTTTGGAGCAAAGCCCTGGGGCAGGAAAAGCCCAACCACTTGCCTCAGTCCCAGTGCTGTGCTCTTCCTACCCCCAACGCTTACTAGGCTATTTTTAGCTCCCTGACCTCCCTACCCCAGGACAGACCATCTCTGCCCAGAAGACCTGCCAGCCCCCCTATCCCACAGACCTGCTAGCCCCACTGGATCCCAACTACCCCTTCTTCCATCCCAAGTTACTTATACCAGGTACCCCACTGGGGTCCCAGCACTGGAAAATGGTTGTACACACCACGCCGGGTCTACACTCACGTGGCTTAAGAGTAAGCCACATAAACATGAACAAAGCATGCCCCCAGAGGTTGGGGAGGCATGGCTACTGCCTGCAGGTGGCGGCAGCAGTGGCAGTGGCAGGAGCATGGCAGTGGCGAGTGGCGAGTGGGAAGCCCCCGCAGGTGTCTACAATGGTGTCAGCAGTGGGAGGGGGAGGGGTGTCAAGCATGGTCAGTGACCACCCACAGCATTGCCAGTGGCCAGCAGCAACTGGGGGGCACCCGCAGATGGGGGGAATGAGGTGGCATGGCAAGTGGTGACCACCCGCAGGTGCCACCAGCAGCATCGATAGCGCTTGTCACGGGTGCACCGTCAATCTCAAGAGGTATGCATGCACCCACATGCATCCCCTATAGATCACCAATGCACATAAATCTAGACTGGGTGCACCAAATGGCTGTATGCACCTGAAGATGGTAAACACCTACACATAAAAGTATGGAGGCACAGAATTATTTTCCCATTCCATTACCATGGGCTGCTTGTCTATACCTTAGCTCAGTTCTCCAGAAAGTATCCTATATTGTATGGGCTTGCAACCCAAGTTAAGCAAAAGCTTAAACTTCTAAGAAGTTTTATCACAGTCATAGATTTCATAGACATTAGGGCTGGAAGGGACCTCGCGAGATCATCAGGTCCAGTCCCCTGCTCAAGCAGAAGGAAGTCAGCTGAGGTCAGATCACCCCAGCAAGATAAGCATCCAAGCATTTCTTAAAGGTAGCCAGAGTAGGTGCTTGCACCACCTTGCAGGGAAGTCTATTTCAGACTCTGGAGACTCAGATGGTAAAGAAGTTTTTCCTTATGCTCAGTCTAAAACAATCTTCCAGCAGGTAGTGACCAGTAGACCTTGTCTTCCCTTGAGGTACCCTGTTGAACAGATATTCTCCCAGGTTTTTTTTTAAAAGAAACCCCCCCAAATGAGTTACTATTTTATACCATCCCAGAGAGATGACTCAGGAATCTAGCCTTGGAGTAGAATAAATTCTAAAAAAAGAGAGATAGGTAATTAGCCATATTAGTCTGTAGTCAAAAAGCAGGGCAGGATGGTACCGTAGGCTAAATACAGACAGTCATAAAACATGAGGCTGAATTGATTCAGTCTTTGCAGGTTAGTCTAAGATGCAGATTGAACCAATAAGCAAATGAACAGACCCTGACTTTTGATTCTGGAAATTCAGCCACATGCCCGCAGTGTCTCAAGCCAGAAGCCAGGGGATGCTACAGCACACCTGCAAGCTATTGCCAAAGGGGAAGGAAGAGAGAAGCCCTCCAAGACTTCTTCCCCACTGCTGAAGTGAGGGAGCATGGCCAGGCCCCAGCCTGTGCTCTGCCTGGGCAAGGGGGCGGGGGCAGGGGGAAGCTAGTGGTATTGAATTCATAATGCTGGAACAAGAACAATAAACTGAAGAAGTGTAAACATAGCTCAGCTGTGTGTTCACTTTCTCTTCCTGCTGCCCCCCAAGGTCTCTGGGATTTGCAGTCCACAGTTACAGCAGCAGGACTCTGCAGGGTTGGTTGTTCATGTCCTCGTCTTCCAGCATTTTGTGCCTCTGGGATTTGTAGCCCACAGTTGCAGCCAGCATTAAGTTTAAAAGGGCAGAGCAGCCCTGTACTTGAGGGAAGGGGTGTTTAACCCCCTTCCCTGGCCCCAGACTCCAGCTGGGGTTTGCCTGGGATGGGGGCAGTGAGCCAGCCATTGAGGTCAGCCCTCGCTGCTCCAGCTATGAAGCAGAGGAGCAGGGCCAGCTCTGCTCTTTGAAGCAGACAGCACAGTCCAACCCAGGGCTGCAAAGCATGCTGGGAGACAGATTTAACTTTAACCAGGAAGGGATCTGGGACAGAAGTTTCATAAACTGGTTTGACTTAAATCAGTTAAATCTGATACTGCATTCAACCAGGTTTATCTGAAACCAGTTTCAGCCATTTTGAAACTTTTTTGTGCACTAAACTTCTGTTCTGTTACAGATTTAAACCAGTTTCTGATCACTTAAACCAGTTTATGTGTAACTTCTGTCACTAGTCTTAGAGACTAACTTGTTCAGAAATGCCACTGTGCCCTGCCTCCTACAAAAAAGAAGAAATAAAAAGCAGGTTGCATTCCATTAGTCAATTCTGTGTTTCAACCACAGCACTGTAAAGACAACCAAACAGCAGTTTATGGGACATTTCACACTTCAGTCAGCTGGGAGGATGGATTTGCTATTCCCAGATTCAATGGCTCAATCTTAGCAAATGTTTTTTACTGCTTGATTCAGTTAGGATCTTAAATATTACCCATCTTTTCACCTACAGCAGCTTCTGCTTTATATACAGGCTTATGTACATTAAAGGGCTCTAAGGTAGGATATTAAGTTACTCCAGGTAAACTTTATTTACTAAGATGGGTCAGGTGACATTTAAAGCCGAATCTGAAAAAGAGCCAAGGTACCTGAAACAGGATTTAAGTGGGCTTTAGGCACCTTAGTCCAAACTGAATCCAGCCCACCTGCTCTTCAGCAATCAGACCCTGTAGGTGCCTACAACTCTGGGCATCTCCCTGTTCACTTGCAATTCTTAGAGACATGCTAAGAACTGTCCTAGCTGCAGCAATCAGGTGGAAACTCAGCACCTGCGCTCCACTGGGATGCAGAAAGTGAGCAAAGTGGTCCCTAAATCCTCTGAGGGATCCAATCCAGGAGGGCATTCTCAGAACACATCTAACACAGGTCGGTCAAAGCATGCATTTTGGAAATGATGTCCACTTTTAATTAGACTCATAGAAAATTAGGGTTGGAAGGGACCTCAGGTCATCTAGTTTAACCCCCTGTTCAAAGCTAGACCATCCCCAACTAGATCAGGGGTAGGCAACCCCTGGTACGGCTGCTAGAGTGTGGCACATGAAGGTATTTTGCTTGGCAAGTGTGCCTTGGGGCAGACAGCAGGGAATGAGCTGAGGCTGAGCTGCCACAACAAGGATCAGGCCCCTTGTGGCTCTCCTGCCATCTGCCCCGCCATGCCAACATCTTACAAGTCAAGGTTGTGGATATTTTTGGCACTCTGCCCAAAAACACTGCCATCCACTGAACTAGATTGTCTCAGCTAAGGCTTTGCCTGGCCAGGGCTTAAAAACCTCCAAGGACAGAGACTCTGCAACTTCTCTAGGTAATCTGCTTCAGTGCTTTACTATCCTCCTTGTAGTAAGTTTTTCCTAATATCTAACCTAAACTTCCCTTGCTGCAACTTGAGACCATTGCTCCTTGTTCTATCATCTGTCACCACTGAGAACAGTTTAGCTCCATCCTCTTTGGAACCACCCTTCAGATAGTTGAAGGCTGCTATTAAATCCCACCTCAGTCTTTTCTTCTCCAGACTAAATAAGCCCAGTTCCCTTACGTTCTCCTCATAAGTCATATGCCCCAGCCCCCTCACCATTTTTGTTACCATCCACTGGACTCTCTCCAACTTATCCACATCCTTTCTATAGTGGGGACCCCAAAACTGGACACAGTTCTCCAGATGTGGCCTCACAAGTGCTGAATAGAGGGAATAATTACTTCCCTCGATCTCCTGGCAATGCTCTTACTAATGCAGTCCAGCATGCTGTTAGCCTTCTTGGCAACAAAGGCACACTGTTGGCTCAGATTCATCTTATTGTCTGCTGTAACCCCCAGGTCCTTTTCTGCAGAGCTGCTGTTTAGCCAGTCAGCCCCCAGCCTGTGCCAGTGCATGAGATCATTCTGTCCTTTGCACTTGTCCTTATTGATCCACATGAGATTTCTTTTGGACCAATCCTCCAATTTGTCAAGGTCTCTCTGAATCCTATTCCTACCCTCTAGCATATCTCCCTTCAGCTTGGTGTCAACTGCAGACTTGCTGAGGGTGCACTCTGTGACAGGTCATTGATGAAAATATTGAACAAAACTGGCCCCAGGACCCATGGGGTGACTGGTGCCTCCTGAGACTGGGGGCGGGGAAGGGGACATAGTTTGTGGGTGGCAGTGTTGGTGTGGTGAATGGCGCCTATGCCAGAACCAACCTGTAGCAGGGCACTAAGGTGCCTGCTACTTGGAGAGCCAGGATAACTCCTCAGGTGCCGGTTGCTGGGGCAACTACAGGGAGCCAGTGACCCCCCAACCTGCTAGTGGTCAGCTGACCAGAAGGGGTAGGGCCTGGCTCCCATTCATCCTCTTGGCCACGGCTCTCCTGCTATTACTCGTCCTGTCTCTATAATGGGCGTTCTGTGCACCCCGGCCTTATGGGCTACACATGGCTCCAACCACCCCTGTACTATGCCCCAAGCCTCGCAGATGTACCGGACCTTCTTCAGTCTTACTCGATCCTTCACTGGTACTCAGGCTCCCCGTAGCCCTGTCTCACGCTGCCCCCTGGTGTGGCTGGAATGATGTTTTAGCAGAGTGAGAGAATTTAGGTTATAGCTTGTGTTTTGGTTGCTATTTGTCCACCGGAGGTTTGGGTGAGGCTATTAGGGGTTGGAGGAGGCTTCATAGGGGATCCACAGTGGTGTGGGAACCCCAGCCCCAGAGAGGAGGCAGTGAAAAGCCCCAGAGAGGGGTGACAAGAAGCCCCAGAGAGGGGGACAGCGCAAGACAGGGCTGCGGGCAGCCCGAGCGCCCAGAGAGGGGGGCAGCGCGAGACAGGGCTGCGGGGAGCCCAAGCGTCCAGAGAGGGGGGCAGCGCGAGACAGGCCTGTGGGGAGCCTGAGTACCAGTGAAGGGTCGAGTAAGACTAAAGAAGGTCCGGTACATCTGCGAGGCTTGGGGCATAGTACAGGGGTGGTTGGAGCCACGTGTAGCCCATAAGGCCGGGGTGCACAGAACGCCCATTATAGAGACAGGATGAGTAATAGCAGGAGAGCCGTGGCCAAGAGGACGAAAGGCAGCCTCCCTATAAGCTCTAATTAAAGCCCCCTTCCCCCACCCCCCAGACCATGTGTAAAAATGTCCTTGTGTTTTAAGCTGTCTTGACCCCCCCTCCATCTGACAGAATTCAACCTCAGAGCTTTCACTTCTCAGAAACGTGCTGTACCCACCAGACTATGGACTAGGCTGAGAGGTAGCTATATTTTGCCCTCCCTGATGCAGCTGAGCCAGGAACACAAGTGAGTGGAATGGAGCTGGTCTTAGGCCCAGTTTGGGCCACATGCACCAGAGTTGGGCCCCATGCCATCCAGATCATCCCTGTGCCACAACTGATCAGCCCCATGCTACCCTGTGCTGCCCCTGATAGGCTCCATGTTGCCCCCAATTAGCTCTGTACTGACCCAGGACTGATCAGCCCTGTGCCACCTATTCTAGTGTAGAGGGCCATACTATCCTTTGTTCTTGATCCATAATTTCCTTTGACTAAGGTCCAAACGAAGCTTACTTCTCACCTAGCTTCTCATGCGAATATTCATTTGTAGCTACAGAGTATACTACCTAGACCAGTGCTAGACTTACACCTATTACTGTCAGCTCAGAGTTTCAACTAACTCATTTCACCAAATGTAACCCTCCTTCATCAGCACTATACCTATGAGCTTATAATAAGATAATTAAACTGGAGCAGGACTGTGTGCTTTTTCAAAGGCACCAAAACTGGCCCAACTTGTCAGTGTTCCAACCAGAATTAAATACCTGCCATAATTTGTTCAATACAACAAGCACACAGAAACTTTTTTCACAAGGCACCAGCCTGGAAACCTTCCTAGATTATACATCTGCCTCTCTGATTTGCAATTCAGATGAGGAGGCTGACCATGGCAGCAGTCATGATGACTATGGCTGAGAACAGTGTGTTGTGCAGCTTTACGGAAATAAACTGTAGGTGTTTACCATAAGATCTCTGTCTGGTTGATGGCTAAGTGACAAACCCCAGCTGTAATACCTGTGTGTCAGAAATGCAAAGTGGTTTAGCCTGCTGTAACTCCATATTGAGAATAGTGAAGAAAAACATCTGAATCCTAATAAGTCCCTCTATGTGATCTTAGAGTCATCTCAGACTTCTTTATGATAATAGCACATTTTTTAAAAGATCTTTTTCTTCTTAATAAAACGTCAAATTTTGCCTTCAGAAACATGTGCATCGTGTAATAAGGAAAATTAAGCCAAAACATTGCATTAGATGATAATGCAATGTTTAAATCTAAAAGATAATATTTTTTAAATCTAAAAGAACAAGAACATTAAGGCACATATTTCATGGGTTGAAAATAAAGGACACATTTGCATTTATTTGTATGCAAATAAATTTACTACAAAGGTGTACACAAAACAAGAAAATGCATATGCAACTGCTAACTTTAGTGTTGCCTAATCTTTGTCTGTATGTTTTTCCAAATATGCACATACAACTGAAATAGCTGCACACACATGTGAGCATGGATGTTTGGTTCCCTGTGGACAAGTAGTGGCACTGCACCTTGCATCACTGCTACTTGTCCCCAGGGAGTGCCCATGCCACGCACGCTTTGGCTCTTGGCAAAACTTGTGGGGGAAAAAAAAGGCAGAGCAGAGCATGCACAGGCAGCACCACTTTGCAGTGCGGAGAACATGTGAATGTGTGGTTATGTGGAGCTGCAGATGTGTTTACAGTGCCACATACTGTGCAGCTGCATCCACGGCCCCAAATATTAACAGATTTACATATAACCTTACTATGGAAATTTTAGTCATTTAAGCCAAAACTAATAAAACTACCAATCACTCTCTGCTGTCCCTAGAGTTTGTGTATAGTTGAACAAGCCAGTAGAAAGACTGAAGTTGCTCTGTCTGAATTATTGTAAACTATTTGGTTTAGATTAAGAGAAGTTACTCAGATCCTTTTATTCTTATACTGGTCAAAAAAGGGAAGCAGTAAAAGAAGAATCCTGGAAGGATTGAAGGGGAATTGAAGTGAGAGTAGAGCTAGGAAGGAGGAGGTCACAGTCAACAAACAAGTTAGCAAGACCACAGTGGGTGGTCTTCACAGTGGGACCAGAAGGATGGATTTTAGACAGAATAGGAGAAATACCGGCAAGGCCTAGTAACCGTTATCTACATCGGGAGGGAATGGAGAAGGATACCACATTATGCTGAATCTTGCCTTTTCAGAATAAAGAAAAAGGCAGAACTGCCAACTGATTTAAGAAGAGAAAATGGGAAGAAGAGTAAAAGTTCTGTTTTGCTCATAGTGAGTGCGTTGGAGGCAGCACTAAGTCCAAGGGGCAATCAGAGGACTGTCAGGGACCCTAACAGGCAATTTAGCTCAGATTAATTACCCAGCTGGCCAGAACTGCCAGAGACTCCAGATGGCAGCCCCCCGCTACCTGACGAACCAGCTAACTATTGTTAAGGCCTCCTGATTGACTGCTGGGCAGAGCAGCCTCCTCATTTAAGTCCATACATGGCAGTAAACTACAGGACTTCTTGAAGGTCCGCTGTGGTAAGTTTTTCTGGAGCTTGTGCTCTTGGTTTCCTGATGTCTGACTCTATTTGGAAATTCCCTTTGATTTTGGTAAGTCAGTCTCTGACTCCAGAACCCTGATTTAACCTATGATGTGAACCCTGCCCCTAGTATTCTGTCTTGGTTTGGGTACCTTGGCCTCTAGCTCCTGTCTCTGGCCCTCCCTTGGTGGCCTAACCTGTAAACTAAATTGCCTATACCCTGGTCCTTAGAGACTGGTCAAGGATTAGGGTCAAATTTGACGCTACCATAAGGACAGCAACAACATTATTCAATCCAACATGCTCAAAACAGTGTGCAGAGGGCAAAGGTAGAAAAGTATAGACCCTGGAAGGTGGAGGAGGAAGAAGATCTTTCAAAAGAAAGGGGGAAGGAATGGTTACAAAATATTACTTTAAAATACACATTCTTTGCATACACTGACAGCCCTTGCAATAGGCTAGTCTAGACCCAATAGAAGAAGAAAAAGGGCTAGTCTAGACTTAATAGTTCAGTCATAATTAAAGCCACTGAAGAATTTCTTTGTTGAAAAAAAACTACAGAGAGGGCTCCAATCCACCTACTCCACCCTCCAACACCGGCTGAAGAAACTCCAGACTGAATTCCCTCCACTCCCTTCCCCCTGCTCCCATTCTGAAGACAGCCCTGGGAGGAGGGCTGAACTGCCTCAGTCCGGCCCTGCACATGTAGACACAAGTTACTGAAGGCACTCCATTTTAGTGTCTTCATCCAAACCGTCATGTAATGAAGGGTCAGATTGTCATGGGATCAAGCCCTTTTTAAAGTGCTCTGCAGCTGTGCACTTGTGTTAGCTCATGGCTGTCGAGTGCTTTCAGGGGCAGGATCAGGTGGAATCTGTCACTTTCTGTCCATGCCTTGTGTAACACAAGGAAGTTGCATGTGGCTTATTCTGTTCCATTGGTATAATTGTGAACTGGATCAGGAGGTTAGGGTAGCTATAAACTAAATACTTAAACATCACTCCCCTTTTCAGTGCTGTACAACATTAATATGCATATAACATTTGTATACAACTCTCAGCCCTGCATTTCTTATTTAAGACCCCAGTTCAATAAAGCAGTTAACTTTTAAGTACAGGTGTAGCTTAAATGCATACGTAAACACTTTGCTGAGTTGAGCCTTCATGCAGTTCTCTAGACCATGGAAACTTCATCCAGAATCAAAATGAAAATACTGGGTAGAGTATTTCTTATGACAATAAAAATCTTAAATAGGTTTTAAGCAGA
The DNA here is from genome assembly GCF_001723895.1 of Crocodylus porosus. Lineage (NCBI taxonomy): Eukaryota > Metazoa > Chordata > Crocodylia > Crocodylidae > Crocodylus > Crocodylus porosus. The sequence continues at coordinate 89,342,368 of NW_017728947.1, read as the reverse complement.
GCAACACATGCCTCCAATACTTCTCACTTCCATCTGCGATGCTGAGCTCTGCACTGTTTAGTATTCTATGCCACCTCATCATCATGTCATGGATTTAACACTACACTTTCATTACAAATAACATTTTAGATGTCAATTATGAACTGCTATCTCAAAAGGAAAATTACCATGTCCATGAAATCAGAAAAATAAGCATTCACCAGATGCCTTAATGCTTATTTTAAAATTCCATAGCATTGAACAAAAAGTGATTAGACTTAATTACTGAAACATTGTAAAATTACTAATTCTGGAGGGATGAGATCAACATTTTAAAGAAGACTTTTGAGATCTGTTCTTGTGATGGGATTCCCGCTCCTTTCAAATTCAGTACCATTAAAAGCAATGAAAATGTCAGTGGAATAAATTTGCAGAGTGAAACCTAGAGCAGACAAACTCTACTGAAATGCAGCTATCTGGTCATTTGTATCATGGTCATAATGCTTTCAGTGGAGTCTAACTGTCCAGACCCTCTCAGATATGCAGAAGAACATTTCAGCATTCCCCAGGAGAGGGCAGGAACCCCAAAGTGACTTCAGGCCACCTCTAGCCCTACATATGGATATTTAGATTGCAAAACAGGTCCAGTAGGATCTCAATGGAAAGCTCTTATTTTCAATGCCTCTAGATTCACAATGGCATGTCTTAGAACCAAATTTGGTTCTTGGTCTTTGGCTGATACGTAATTCAGGGCTTCACAATATTTTTTCAGCTACCACAGAAGAACTACAATCTAGATCCCATATTTGTGGCAGATGCAGACCATGTGGTGAGATGGGGAGGGGCAAGGAGGTGGAGGTGGGGTGGGGGAAGAGGTGCTGAAAGTAATACTTAATGTATACCCCACCCTACTCTAGCTACTCCTTACCTGTCTGCACAGGAACAGACGTATCAGCCTAGTAACAGTGTTCTTCTTGAAGCACAGGCTATGACAATGCAGAATCTGCCAGGGCATATATGAGTATTCTTTGCACCTCCATATTCACAAGTGCAGTCATGAAACACAGCAAATAATTCATATAAAATCCCCACCCTCTGCTCCTTTTTAAAGGCTGACTGGACTGTTTTCTTACTCATTTAACTGTATCATTGAGTAGGTAAGTACACATTTGTTACAGTGAGTGCCTTCTGCAAATGGGTATTGGAGTGTTTTTGCACTGCTTTCTTATGCTATCAGCATGTCTCATCCATGTGACCACAAAGTGCAAAATAATCATCAAAATATTCTCTTTATTCTACTCACAGCCAAAGAAAATTATGTTTGGAACACTATTTCACTTACCTTAACACTTTTAGCTGGCACATCAAACAGTCTGTAGTAACAACAAATTGTACCTCTCTTGCTCATTTCACACCTAAATACAATAGGTGTGCAGTTTCAGGAGGCATTTGGAGAAGTAATGCTAGATACATGTTAGAGCTATAGTTTTCAGATCAAAATGTACTCTGCAATATCTTCTTTTTTAGCATTATTCACAGAATATTGAACTTCAACATAAATATTTATTTAGTAGTTTTGCTTAATAGAAAAGTTAGCAAGAAAACAACTATCCAAGGTTCTTATACTGGTACAGTGTGTACTTTTCAATTGATTTCTCTGTTGAGCTTCAGCAAACTCTAAAGGTGGTGGCTTACTGGGTAACCATGTGTATCAAAATGGCCTGTTTTTGATAGGCCTGATTACTATGGAGATCTAGTACAATCAACTATCAGTAAAACAGCAAAAAAAAGAACATTTCAGCAAAAAGAAGCCTCATTTTAGATCAGCAGGGTGCTACAACATTAGCACTATTAAGTGTTCAAACATAAAACATCTAATTCTCAAGATAAACCCAGAGATTTATCATAGAAATTGAAGAAAAATGGGGTTGGACGGGACCTCAGGAGGTCATCTAGTCCAATCTCCTGCTCAAAGCAGGACCATCCCCAACTAGGTCATACCAGCCAATGTTTTGTCTAGCCGGGTTTTGAAAACCTTGGAGGTCTTGAAAACCTCCAAGGATGGAGATTCCACACCCCCCGCCCCCCGGTAACCTGTTCCAGTGCTTTACTACCCTCCTAGTGAGAAAATTCTTCCTAGTATCTTACCCAAACTTCCCTTGCTGCAACTTGAGACCATTGTTCCTTGTTCTGTCATCTGCCACCACTGAAAACAGTCTAGCTCCATCCTCTTTGGAAACCTCGCTTTAGGTAGGGGAAAGCTGCTATTAACCACCCCTCCACCCCCAGTCTTCTCTTGTCTAGACTAAAGAAGTCCAGTTCCCTTCGTCTTTCTTCATAAGTCATGTCCGCCAGGCCCCTACCATTTTTGTTGCCCTCCACTGGACTCCCTCCAAACTGTTGACATACTTTCTGTAGTGGGGGCCCAAAACTGAACACAGTACTCCAGATGTGGCCTCACCAGTGCTAAATAATGGGTAATAATCACTTCCCTTGACTTACTGGCAACACACCTGCCAATGCACCTCATTGTGCCATTAGCCTTTTGGGCAACAAGTGTGCACTGCTAGTCCATTCTGCTTATTCTCCACTGTAACCCTCAAGTCCTTTTCTACAGAGCTTAGGTCCTTTTCTACAGAGCTTCTGCCCAGCCAGTCAGCCTTCAGCCTGTACTGGTGCCATGGGATTGTTCCACCCTAAGTACAGGACTTTGCACTTGTCCTTGTTGAACATCATGATATTCTTTTGGCCCAATCCAACAATTTATCTACATCACTCTGAATCCTAGCCCAGCCTCCAGCATATTTACTACTCCCCCCAGCTTGGTGTCATCTGCAAACTTGCTGAGGGTGCACTCTTTCAGGTCATTAAATGAAGACATGAAATAAAACTGGCCCAGGACTGACCTCTGGGGCACTCCACTTGAAACCCGCTGCCAACTAGATATTGAGCCATTGCTTAGTATCCTTTGGGCACGTCCGCACATGCAAACATGTGCACTTGCAGCAGCTCCTCCCTGGAGGGCCACGGCCCCTATCCCCCACAGGGCCCCAGCCCCCCTGCCCAGGGTCCCAGGCACCCTGGAGCTCCCCCCCACCCCCAGGTCCCAGCTTCACCCTGGAGGGCCCCAACCCCCCCGCCCAGGGCCCGTAACTGACCTTGCACAGCAGCAGTGGGGGCACCGTGTGCTGAGCCAAGCTGGGTCCTGCCGGCCTTGGGGCTGCTCTGGCACAAGCATCCCCAGGGCTGGCAGGACCCAGCTCGACTCTGCGCAGTCCCCGCATGCTGGGACAGGTCCTGCTGCTTATAGAAAAGGCCCAGCCGGGCAGCAGAGTGGCCCCAAGGGCGGCAGGACCTGTCTGGGCCCAGCACGCGGTCTCCATGTGCTGTGCCAGGTCCTGTCACCATGGGCTGGGCCTGGCCCAACTGTGCCCAACTGTGCCTGCACAGGGGTGAGGACCTGGGCCAGCCCCATGTGGCTCTCTAGTCCAGCTTTGCACCAGAGCAGGTCACATGGCTCTGGGAGGCACGGCTCCTGTGCGCATCTCCCAGAGCTGTGCAACCTGCTCTGGTGCAAGGCCAGACTAGCAAGCTGCACCAATCTGGGCCAGGCCCTCATCCCCCACAGCCCTGGGGATATCCCCCTGTCACCCCTCACCCACCCATACCGATGAACCCTCCCCCGCAACGTACCTTGGACAGCACTGAGGGCCGGGAGCAGCAGGAGCACCAAAGAGGCGCTCTGGCCAAAACCAGAGCGTCTCTTTTGGAGGACCGACTTCCTGCTGGCTCTGGACATGGTCTGGGACCGTGCCTTGCTCCACTCTATTGCAAAGCAGTTTTTTTAGACCCCTGGTTATTTTGTTCCTGCACTGCAAATGTGCATTGCGGGGAACATTTTTTCGTTTCCACACGTGCCTCTTGCCCTGCTTCAAAGGGGTTTGGGACGGGGCAAGAGGCACATGAGCGCTCATCTGGACATGCCATCTGAGTCCAATGCTCCAGCCAGTTTTCTATCCACCTTCAATCCATTCATCCAGCCCATACTTCCTTAAGTTTTCCTGTGAGAATGTTGCAGGAGTTCATATCAAAAGCCTTGCTAAAATCAAGGTACACCATCCTGCATCTATAAGCCAGTCACCTCATCATAGAAGGCAATCAGGTTGGTCAGGCATGACTTGCCCCTGGTGAATCCATGCTGCCTGTTCCTAATCACCTATTTCTCCTCCAAGTGCTTTTTCCAGGGATTCCTTGAGGATCTTCTCCATAATTTTTCCAGGGACTCAGGTGAGGCTGACTGGTTTAATAGTTTCATAGTCGGTAGGGTCAGAAGGGACCTGAGCAGATCATCAAGTCTGACCCCCCTGCCATGGGCAGGAAAGAGTACTGGGGTCAAACAACCCTGGTAAAGTGTCTATCTAGACTCCTTTTGAAGACTCCCAGGGTAGGAGCGAGCACCACTTCTCATGGAAGTTGGTTCCAGATCCTAGCCGCCCTGACTAAAGTAGTGCCTCCTGATACCTAGCCTGAATCTACTCTCCAGCAACTTATGGCTGTTGTTAATCCCAGTAGTGCTCGGGGGAACAGGGACTCTCCCAATGCCTGCTGGTCACCCTTGGCCACTTTATAGACAGCCACCAGATCCCCTCTCAGCCTTCTCTTGTGGAGGCTGAAGAGGTTCAGGTCTCGTAGCCTCTCCTCGTAGGACTTGCCCTACTGCCCCCTGATCATGCGAGTGGCCCTCTTCTGGACCCTCTCCATGTTGTCCACATCCCTCCTGAAGTGCGGCGCCCAGAATTGGACACAGTACTCCAACTGCAGCCTGACCAATGTCATATAGAGGGGGAGGATCACCTCCTTGGACCTTCTCGTGATGCATCTGTGGATGCATGACAAGTTGCAATTAGTCTTCCTGACTGCGTCCCCACATTGGCAGCCCATGTTCATCTTGGAGTCTATAATGACTCCAAGATCCTTTTCTGCCTCTGTGCTGGGAGAAGGGAGTTCCCAGCCTGTAGGTATGCTGCTGGTTCTTTTTCCCTAGGTGCAGTACCCTGCACTTGTCAGTATTGAATCCCATCCTATTCTCATCCGCCCACCCCTGTAACCTGTCCAGATCCAACTGCAGCCTGTCCCTCCCTTCAAGTGTGCTCACTTCTCCCCACATCTTAGTGTCATCTGCAAATTTGAACAAGGTGCTTTTCACCCCCTCATCCAAGTCGCTGATGAGGATGTTGAACAGTGAGGGCCCAAGGACCAAGCCCTGGGGGACACCACTGCCCACATCCCTCCAGGTCAAAAACCACCACTCTCTGGGTGCGGCCCTCCAGCCAACTGGCAACCCATTTGACTGTGTAGGCATCGACACCACAGTCTCCTAATTTTTTAATTAGAATGAGGTGAGAGACAGTGTTGAAGGCCTTCCTAAAGTCCAGAAAAACTATGTTCACCACGACACCTGCGTCCAAGGATTTTGTGACCTGGTCACAGAAGGCCACCAGGTTAGTCTGACAGGACCTGCCTCTAATGAACCCATGTTGGTTGCCCCTAAGCATATGCTCCCCTGCTTGCCCCTCGCAGATGTGCACCTGGATAATTTTCTCAAAGAGCTTCCTCAGGACCAAGGTTTGTAGTTCCCTGGATCCTCCTTTTTCCCTTTCTTAAATATGAGCACTAAGTTTGCCCATTTCCAATCCAGGACCTCTCCTGATCGCCATGAGTTTTCAAAGATGATGGCCAGTGGCTCTGCAATCACATTAGCCAATTCCCTCAGCACTCTCAAGTGCATCCCATCTGGCCCCATGTCCAACTTTTCTAAATAGTCCCTAACCTGTTCTTTCACTACTGAAAGCTACTCACCTTCTCCCCAAACTGTGCTGCCAAGCGCAGCAGTTTGGGAGGCTGACCTGCCCTGTGAAGACGGAGGCAAAAAAAAGCACTGAGTACTTCAGCCTTTTCTGTATTCTCTGTCAAAAGGTTGCCTCCCCCATTTAGTAAGGGACCCACACTTTCCCTGATTCTCCTCTTATTACCAACATACTTGTAGAAACCCTTTTTGTTACCCTTCACACCACTTCCTAGCTGCAACTCCAATTGTGCTTTGGCCTTCCTGACTTCATCCCTGCATGCCAAAGCAGTGTTCTTATACTCCTCACTAATTATTTGTCCAAGTTTCCACTTCTTATAAGCTTCCTTTTTGTGATTTAACTTATTGAAGAGTTCCCTGCTAAACCAAGCTGCTCTTCTGCTCTAGTCTTCCTGCACATCAGGATGATTGGATTTTGCACTCTCAGTAAGGCTTATCTGAAGTACAGCCAGCTCTTCTGGACTCTTCTCCCCCTCAGTCTGGCTTCTCAGGGGATCCTGCACATCAGTTCCCTGAGTGAATCGAGGTCTGCATTTCTGAATTCTAAGGTCCTTACTCTGCTGCTCTCCACCCTTACTTTCCTCAGGATCCTGAATGCAATCATCTCATGATTGCTGCTGCCCAAGGTGCCATCTACTACTAAATTCCCCACCAGTTCTTCCCTGCTTGTGAGCAGCAGGTCAAAAAGAATACGGTCCTTAGTTGGCTGCTTCAGCACTTGTACCAGGAAGTTGTCCCCAACACTCTCCAAAAAGTTCCTGGATTGCCTGCACACTGCTATATTGCCCTCCCAGCAGGTGTCAGGGTGATTGAAGTTCCCCATGAAAACCAGGGCCTGTAATTGGGAAACTTCCACTAGCCATTTGAAAAAAGCCTCATCCACTACTTCCATCCTGGGCTGAGGGTCTATAGCAAACACTCATCATGTCATCACCCTTGTTGCTCTCCCCTCTGACCCTGACCCAGAGACTCTCAACAAGCCTATCTCCAGTTTCATACTGGAGCTCTGAACAATTATATGACTCTTTTACATAAGGTGCAACTGTCCCTCCTCCTCTTCTCCCCTGCCCATCCTTCCTGAACAGTTTTGTACCCATCCATGACAGTGCTCCAGTCATCTGAGCTCCCACCATGTCTCTGTTATTTCAAGGACTTCCTATTCTTCCTGCTTGTTTCCCTTGCTTTGTGCATTTGTGTACAGGCACCTAAGGTAACTATTCAATTACCCTGATTTCTCAGGAAGTATGAGAGCGCCTCCATTGTTGCTCCCTCCTGCTTGCTCTTCCTCCAGACTTCCCACTTCCCTCAGGGCTTTGGTCTCCATCCCCTGGTAAACCTAGCTTAAAGTCCTCCTGACTAGGTTACCAAGTCTGTCTCCAAAAACGCTCTTCCTTCTCTTGTCAAGTGGATCCCATCTCTTCCAAGCAATTCTTCGTCTTGGAAGAACATCCCACGGTGGAAGAAGCCAAAGCCCTGCTGGCGACATCATCTATGCAGCCAAGTGTTGCGAACTGGCTGGGGAACTTCCTGCTCCCTCACACCAACCTGAAAGGCTTGCCCCTCAAAAAGCAGGGTGAGGGAAGCATGAACTGCCTGGAGAACTGCCTGCAAACTGCTTACCCAGTTTGCAGCCCATTTGCTGGCTCCCTGGTCACCTAGAGAGTCTCACCTGGAGAGTCTCCTTTTATACCCTGCTGGACTTGGACTCAGACAGCAATTACTCAGTCACCAATACTCCCAGTTTCTCAGAGCACAAGCCCCAAACACTCAGCAAACCAAAGGCACAGGCAGCTCTGGATCCCTTACCAAGCACCTGGTGCCTGATGCCTGATGCCTGGCTTCTCTTCCCCTTCCTCCTCTTGGCCCCAGCAACTGCTTGCAAACTGCTTACCCTGTTTGCAGCCCCTGTTTGCTGCCTCCCTGGTCACCTGGGGAGTCTTCTTTTATACCTTGCTGGGCCTGGACTGGCTCTGCCCACTTGTTAGGGCTTCTGTCAGGCCCAATCATTTGGAATAGGAATCCAGTGTCAAATACATTCTGATCTGTTGTGAGTTAACTGAAGCAACAGCATTGATTTTGTAGTCAAAAAATGAGGAATTTTCCAAAGGCATGCCTTGAGTATAAAAACATTGAGAACCACTGCTTTAGATACAAGAAGTAGTGACAGTTTCCAGATTTTGACTGTCAGTGGAACATGTCCAAGAAATATCACACCCCAAAAAAGAACAAAGAACCATATTGACAGTTTTCTCTGTTTTCTAATCAGCTATAATACCAGGTTAATAACCTGAATTCCCCTGAAAGATAATTAAGGAAAAAAATCTGACTAGTTTGAATATACAGCACTTTGGGCATGTCTACACAAGATATTTTACTGCGCTTTAGAGCAAATTACTACTTAGTAAGTTTCTGTGTCTACACATGCAGACGTCCCTTACTGCACAGTAATTTACTCTAGTCAGCAGTTAATTTGCTACCTTCAAATGCAAGTAGAAAATTAACTGCCAAGTTATTACTGCACAGTAAGGCACATGTAGACAGCTGACCAGGACCAAATTTGCTCCTGGTTGGCTGGGCAGCAGGGGACGGGAGATTGTCCCTGCTTGGGCTCTTGTGGCAGAATCCACCCCAACAGCAGGCAGCTCCTGGGGGCAGGGAGAAATGTCCCCTTGCCCTGGCACCAGGGAGCTCCTAGCTCCTCTGTGATGGCAGAACAGAGTCTGAGAGATTGCTCCCTTCCCCTGCTCTGGGATCACCTACAGCCCCCCCTGGTGGCTACACGGGGCCAGTGCAGGGCTGGAGAGCGCAGGAGCAGACTGCTGCCAGGAGCAGAAAAACTGATCCCAAATGGGAGGGTGGGTTTACTCCAGAGTAAAATGTTTGGCAACCATTAATCCTTCCAGATCATGGTGTATGCATGAGAAGTCACTCAGACCTTTAATGCATATGCTTAGGCAGAAGGTTTTTGTTTTGTTTTTTTGGAGGAGAGGAGGCATCCCAGACCTTCCATCACCCCTTTAGGCCACTGACACAGAATCCAAAGCCCAGACTAGATCCAAACATTTGGTGCCTCCATGGCTGTATTTGTATAAGTGTCTGGGAACTGAACCCAGGTCTACTGTGTAGCAGATAAGGAGTCTACCACTGAACAACAGGGGACTCCTCCAAAGTAAATTGCTCTCCAAAGTAAACCCATCCAGCAGCATTTACATGTGTAGACAGGCCCTTTGACCAGAATAGAGGGTTTGCACCCTGGTAATGCCCACCTTTGTCACCCTATATGATCTACTAGAGATAAGGGCCACTTCAGGGGCTTTCGAATTGCCAGGGATGTAATGGTGGCAATGACCAGCTGTGCAGATTCAGTCTATCACTATCTTATATCATGGCTGTGGCTTCTCAGGGTACTGGTGTAAATTCAGAACAAGGGAAATAAGGAGGAATTGCAGACCATCACAACATTCAAACTACTGCTCCACTGCCATTGAGAATGATGCTGGGTAAACACGGAGCAGGTAGTAATTAATATTAGAATTTCTGTTCCTGTTTTAATAACAATTTATCTCTAGTAAGCATAAAATTAAGCATTTTCCTGGATCAGGGCACTAGTTCAGTTGAGCTAGTTAATGAGCTCAGACTAGTTCATGAGCTCAGGCTAACAGTGGATTTTCAACTATATTCCTTAAACAAATAAAAATCACATTCCACAGATGCAGTTAAATTATTAAGCTATTTTAGATTTTAAAGAGGTTCTAATAAAACTGAAAAATGAAGCTTGTACAGATGGTTTCATGGTAACTAAGGCATCCTGTCTTTATGAACACAGGGAAAGAAACACCAATACCAACAAAACAAGTTGTAAGTTCTAAACATTTTACTTAAACACAACTTTCTCCTAATATCTAGACTAAACAAGAGATGGAGTAGGGTATAAACCATTTGCTTTGGGAGTCCTCTATTAGGGTGAAGTTACATGTTACACCAGTGGTTTCAACCTTTTTCCCTAGCAGGCTAGATGGACAGTACCCTGTCCATCTGCAAGCCAGATCCTGCCAGTGGTCCCAATCCAGCACTGAAGCCAACACAGTGGACATCATGCAGTCACAGGGAGGGATACAGGGGGAAACCCAACTGCAACCTGGCCCCGCAGTGAAAAGGGGGCCCTGGGCCAGCCCTGTGGGAGGGAGGGGCATGGCCTGAATCTGATCCAGATGTGGGGGAGGAGACATGGCCCCAGTGTGACCATCAGCATGGAACTTCAAGTTTGGGAATTTGGTGGGGGGAGGGTGACCGTATTAATGCCCAGCATTCCTCTGCAGCTATATTTCCTACCTCTGTTGGCCAGATGCAATGGCTCTGCAGGCCACATTTGGCCCTCTGGCTTGAAACTGAGCACCCCTGTGTTATACTTAGACCATATTAAGGGCATTTAAAATGCAAGCATCCACATGTTAAAGCTTCTTAATTCATGCTAAGTACCCTCTGAGCATTGCAAAGTTACAGCACTTCAGGCAAGGGTTAACTTTGGACCATGCTATCTAGTTCATGCTAGGGTATCTTCAGTCTGCTCCATCAAGCTAAAACAAACCATTTGAAGTTCTCTAGCATCCCAGGATGCACTACTCCTCCTCCCCTTGCCCCACCCCGCTTGCATAAGAGCAGGGATAAACCCAACCCTACGTGTCCTGGCTTCTAGCCACAACCCCACTCACCACCCTTCTAGTGGCAAGTCCAAACTGTCCAGGCAAAAAATGGTATTAACCCTTAACATGCAACTGCTTACGGTGGGTGTGTCCAGATGAACGTGCAAGTGCCTCTTGCAGCATCTCAAAGCAGTCTGATACTCTGCAAGAGGCACACTGGGAACAAAAAAAATGTTCCTCACACTGCATATTTTCAGTGCAGGGGAAAAAAAACCAACAGAAAAAACGGGGCAAGACACACTCCTATAGTGTGACTTGAAGCAACAGGAGGCAGGCTCCTCCAGAGAGATGCTCTGGCAGGAAGTCAGAGCATCTCTATGGCTGCCCCTTTCATAGATTCATAGATTGTATGGCTGGAAGGGACCTTGGAAGAGCATTGGGTCCAGCCCCTGCACCAAGCAGGAAAGATAAAGGTGACCCCAGCGAGGTGACTATCTAGTCTCCTCTTGAAGATTTCCAGGGTAGGTGATTGCACCACCTCTGGAGGGAGTCTATTCCATAGTTTGGACACCCTGACTTTGAAGAAGTTTTTCCTAATGTTGATCCTGAATTGATCTTCCAGGAGTTTGTGGCCATTACTCCTCGTTTTCCCCTCGGGAGCCCTGGTGAACAGTTGTTCACCAAGCCCTTGATGTACTCCCCTAGTGTAGCAGTAAACTGCTACTAAGTCCCCTCAGCCTTTTTTTCCTCAGGCTGAAGAGTCCCAGATCCCTCAGCCTTTCCTTGTATGGCTTGCCGTGTAAGACTCTGAGCATAGGGTGGCTCTTCTTTGGACTCTCTTAACCTTGCCCTGGTGCTCCAGCATGCTGCCTCAGTGTGTGAGGCAAATGGAAGCAGTGCAGCCTGCTGCATGACCCGGACCTGGACCCGGACATGGACCCGGGCTCTGTCCTAGGTAACTAGGGACTGGGGGTGGGAGGGACTGGAGGTGGCAGGTTGTGAGAGTGCAAGGGACTGTGTGTGGGTGGTTGTCTGCTCCAGAGGGGTGAGCCCTTTGCCCACCCACTGCATGATCCATAGCCCCCTGCAGCAGCAGCAGCTGTCAGGGTGCTCAGGGCCCTCCTGGCAGAGCCCCCCAGAGCATGGAGCAGCACGGCATAGCTCCAGCTAAATGCACAGTCCCTGCAAGTGGTGCCAGGACCCCAGGTGAGAACAAGAGTGGCCTGGTCTTGCCCAAAGGCACAGAGTCCTGGGCCGGGTCCGCAACATGTGGTACAGGCAGCATTGGGTCTGAGATAGCCAGGGCCATACTGTACTGGTATGGAGGGGAGGGCGGGGGGTTCTGCCAGCAGTGGGTCCTGAGAGCCCCACAGCCACTGCTTCTGGGGGGTGGGGCTGTGTGCCTGGTGGGGGGGGCAGTCAGTGAACTGTGCGGGGGGTGCACCCTGTGGGGGGCAAGGAATCCACTCCTCCTGAGCAGCCTCCCCCATCCCCATACAGTCCCATCAAATCACTGCTCCAGCCCCATACCCCTCCAAACCTCACCCCCACAAAACCCACACCCCTTCCCCTCCACAAATCTCATACCTTGCATGCCCAGCCGACCACATGGATAGGACGAGACCTGCCAACGGGACCTGTGGCTGCAGGTTCAACTCCCATACTGCAGCCCTGCCCCATGCCCACACCATTGCTGGATCATGCGGCCCAAGCCTGGGGGGCTGGGGGGGGCTCCTGGTCCCAGGAATCAATTGTGGGGGAGGGGGGTGGAGAGGGGGGTGGAGGTGGCAGTAGGGGTGTGTGAGAGAGAGATGGAGGTTGGAGGTGGGGAGTACTCCGGGTAGGAGAGGCCTCCAGAGCCAGGCTTAGAGCCCCCCTCCTGCCCTAGGGCAGCCTGTGCAGCAGAAAGCCAGCCTGGGAGGAAAGTCCTAACTCAGTCCCTGTTCCCTAGTCAAGGGCTTCCCAGGAACAGCATGGGGCAGGGAGCAGAACAGCAAGGGCTGGGGCAGCTGCAGTTGGACTCATGTCCTGGTCCTGGGACAGAGCTGCGGCTGGGAGGAAGCTAGTGGGGGCAGGCAGGGGCTGCAGGTCAGGAGTGAGGGGACCTAGGGGAGGGGAGGCTGTGGGTTGAGAGTGTGGAGCAAGGGCAGGGGCAGGGCACTGGCATATCAGTGCTGCTCAGCACCACACATCCTGGTAAGCAAAGTGGGTAGGGGCAGCTCTGATTTTTATACAACAAAAAAACCAAAAGCAAATGCCAAAGTGTATAGATATTTATAATCTATTTGTTCTAACTTTAACACTACTTAACATTCCAGACTTAGTATTGTCTAATTGTAACATTTTATTAATATATTTACCATTTTAAAGCAATTTGGAAGCCCACCAGTGCCTCAATCACTATAATAAAATAAATTCTAGATACCTTGTCTCAATCACTATAATAAAATAAATTCTAGATACCTATACATTTTTGCATTTGATTTGATTTGGGTTTTTTATCAAAACTCCCCCTGGCTCACCAGGATGCAGGCCCAGCTGTAGTCCTCTTTCTTTCTTTTTTAGTTTTACATGCACATGCACAAGGGCTATATACACTTATGCAGAAGACACCTATGATTTAAGAAGGTGATTTTAGAGTGAAATCATAAGTAGTGATAGTAAAATATACTAAATTTACTTGATTTAAAATTGATGTTAGTGTAAATGACAGGGTGCCTAAAGAATAGCATTGACAAAGCCAGGGTTTCTCTACAGTCAGGGAAATGTTCTAAGTAACCTCAGATGAGGGGAAAAAAGGCAGACTGCCAAAATCACCTGATTGAAAGCAACAGTGTATCCCTGGTATCCAGTTTGGCTATAACTTAATTGGTTGCATCCTCTCCACTAAGATCGTGTGTGCTTGTCACAAGAAAGTCTATATACTATAAATTTCTGCTTTCACACAGTGTGCTGCACTGTAGGTTTGAAGCATCCCAAACTGTTGTAGAACCCTCAAATTCTTTTACTGAAACTGGTTTTCAATAGAAACTTGAGGTGTCTCATTAAATATAGACACCTTAATGTGTAGTGGTTCTCAACCTTTCTAGACTTTGAGGCACCCCTTGAAAAATGCCAGCTCTTATTTTTCACTTATGCTTTGACTACAGAAAAATAACAGAGCGATTCTTCTCTTGTAAAGAATGCAAAAAGACCACTACACGTCAGAATGCATTTAATGCTATGGATTCCTATTTGAAATCTCTGGGTTTATCTTCTCAATCATGTTTGCACACCTAACAGTACTTAAATGATGTGGTACCCTATGGCACCTTTGAAAGAATCTCAAAGCACCCCAGGATGCCACAGAGAATCGTTGCTATAGTATGTCATGGGAGACAGAACATGGGCTGTGATATGACTACAAGAGAAGAATGTAAATATTCTTTTCCAAAAAGTTTCACCACTTGATTTTTTTAAAATTAGAAATTAGATATTTTTCTGCTAAAGAAAAAAACACAATATTTACCCGAATTGAAGATTACTTCCATTTTAAGACAACACCCCCCAATAATTAGATTCTAACAAATTTTATCATCCCCATGTATAAAATCTAATTAGTAGAAGGTTGTTATTCATCCCCACCGCTGCCCTCCCTCCCCATTGCTGTGATGAGAAAAGCTGTGATGGAGAGTGAAAGCTCCAAACCCTGCCCTTTGCTCCCCGCCATGTCCATGCCTGCCAACTGCCCTGCTTCCACCTGCTCCTCCTTGCCTGATCCTGCCCCCCATCCCCTGCTCTGCCCTGCAGCCTGCCCCACAACCCATGTCCAGCCTCCCCTTACCTTCTACTGCAGCTGTGCTCCTCTGGGGCAGTCAGCAGCAGCAGTGGCCCAGGCCCAGCCCAGCCAGGGAGAAGATGCAGCAGCTCTTGGTCAGGCTGGATCAGGGCTGGAAGGACCGGAGCCAGAGAAGATGGAAAAAGAGAATGGGAGAGCTTGATGGGGTGGGGTCAGGGGGTAGTGGGGGAAGGTAGGGGGACAGGAACCAGAATGGGGGGCAAAGGGTTGGGTACAGGCTACAGGTTCCCCCCCACCCATCTTCCCCATGCTCCCCCACAGCCGTGTGCCCCCTCCACTGCCAAATGAGCCACTCCAGTTGGGGGCAGGGAGCAGCTTAGCTTCAGCTCCAGCCTGCCCAGGGTTGAAGCTGAAGCTGAGTTACCCCCTGCCCCAGGCCATACTCAAATCCAAGGTGAGGCTTCCCTCCCCACTGCCCCCTCGCCCTGTGCTTCATCTCAGATTTGAATAAATACAGTAATTCCTCATTCTCTGACCTGGTCTAACTTGTATCTTAACATACACCATTCAAACTGGTACAATATAGGGCCCAGGACATATGACAAGTTGGCCATGAGTATGATGAGTATGAGTAGTTAGCCAAAGAACAGATGAGTTTTAAGGAACGCAGTGGAACATAGAAAGGTGCTGGGGTACAGAGGGACTAGTGGAGGAATGGATTAACATAGCTTGCTACAACAGTGGCCAAATCCTGAACTTCCATGAGAAGCACCCTCTCACTTAGTTGCTGACAACTTAGAGCCTAGGTACGCCTTCCAGGACAAGTATCCTGAACATTATGTACCCAAGACACAAAGCTCAATGGAGTGCCCACAGCCCACATCCCTCTGACAACAATATGTATAGTGTCCTAGTTTAAAAAAATCTGTCCCTCCTCAGGAAGAGTCAAAAGACTGAAAGAAGGCATAAAATGCAAACTGCAATGCAAAATACAGTAGTGTACTGCAAGAGGAAGGCAACAGAAAAGGCTGGAGGGATTATACAGTTTCATTATTGTAGGTTTTTAAAAGTTTGGAGGTGCCTAAAGATGCAGATATAGGTCCTTTTAAAAATCCAACTAGGTAACTAACTCCCATTGATTTTAATGGAAGTTAATCATCCAGAGGGACTTTTCAACAGCTCTCAATACCCACTGATTTCAGAGGCACCTGTGAAAACTACAATATGGACCTTTAGGAAATCTAGCCCACAATGTTTACTTGAGTTTTGCACCAGAACTTCATTAACATTATATTAATTCAATGGGACCATCGAGAAATAAGATAGAGGGACAAATCCGCTGCTTGGTGTAAGTGGGTACAATACACACAAATCATATTTTGTTTGTTTAAACTACTGATATAAGATCAGTAGTTTTGCACGTGCAGAAACAGCATCAATATAATTTGTCAGGAGCACAGAATGTTTTTGGCCTATAAATAGTTCAAGTAGACAATGTTGGGAGTTTTTCCAAGGATCAAGAACTGTAGAGAGACCTAAAGGTTTAGAGTCAAACACTAGTCCACCTAATAGGCTCTAAAGTGGATTTTGCCAAATCCTATTCCTTTTACTCAAGTCCCTGAAAAATACATTAATATGCCTACTTTGGAAAATGCCATCATTTTAGCCTTAAGAGCGAGGCACAAAAAGCAGCAAGATGGAGGATGGTTTTTGCATTGACTTGTTTTTTGCCAGGACTCGAGCAGAGTGGAATGGTATCACCCTTAGGCACCTAGTAGGTAGGATAGGGCCTGGCCTTCTCCATTTCTACTCTGTCCCTAAAAGTCACCATGAAAAGCTGGATTATTTGGTATCTTCTTCTTCTTCCCCCTACCTTTTCTTTTTTAGAAAAATACATCAAGTGATAGTTACTCAGACATTCTCCAGAGAAATTAGTTTCACTGGGATCTTTTGCAACAGGATAACCCATGAAAAAGGAGTATAAATGTGGAAATAAATCCATCTTAGCACCTTCTATCTGCACCAGATTTTAAATGTTACATATTTTAAGATCTACCATAATATTTTGCAATATTCTTTTGCCTGGCACCCTCATCTTTCTTTATTATCTACAATTTCCCTTCAGGGCTTAAGCTATAGAATTGGGCAGGGTAATGCTTGCTGATGTTATAAAAATATCTGAGTGATTCCATATACCTGACTACAGATCTAAGTGATACCAAGTAATTAAAGAGTCAAAGAGTCAAATAGATAATCACTATGCAAAATGAAAAACAAGCTTCTCTGGTTGTTTGTTCAAAATATGCTGACTTCAATATTATGGAAGGAAAAACTGATGATCATTCCTAAATTAAAAGAAAATTTGAGGCATACTGTTAATATGAATCCAAGGCCTTTTTTTCAGTGTATCAAAATAGTAAATCTTTCATATGAATTACAATATTCTTCAAATTCAAAGAGTGCAATATTCCAAACCCTAAATAACCCAGGACTTCTTTGCACAAATCCTCAGCTAACAAATCCCCCCTCATCTATCCAAAGGCTGCAGTTTTAGAAGTTATTAGATAGTTGATTTGCACACTAGCACTGCTAGTCATACAAAGATAGGCTCAGTATACGTGTATTTACCCTCCATTTCCCAAAATTGCATCGCTTCTTGAGAATGTTTTGGGATAGCACCTCAGCTGATGAAGTTGGTGTATCTGTCTCCTTTGGCTTAATACTGCTACATAGCTGGTTCAGCATTAACACAAAAGAATGCAGCTAACACTGCCTTGTTGAAAACTGCTGACAAGACAGCAAGCTAGCAATAAATATCCAGAAATTTGAGAAAAATTATTTTATTTTCACCTCCCCAGCTTCAAGCCACAATTTTACTGCAAGTAAATATAGACACAAATTTTAATTCTTCACTAAATGTTGTTCCTTGACCCCATTTTTAAACTTCACCAAAGGTGCCACATATTTTGATTCTGTGAGGGTAGATCTTACCATGTGCCTGCTGATCATTAGAGTTACTGTTATCTATGACACAGTTTGAATGCCAGTGTTTCATGCTTCATCAGGTTTAACAAGCGTAAGTGTTGGCTAGTAAAATTGAAAAAAAATCTTTGCAATATACAAAGATGTATTGTAAAGCATACTGCTTTTATGGATTAGTTACATGATGAAAGATTGCTCCCATTAGATGAAATAGTCCAATACTGCATACCCTACCTATGTGCAAATCCTGCTGACACCAACAGTCATTGAAAGAAGGCTGCTGTGTTACGCCCACATAAAATACTTTTTAAGAGCAAAAAGCTTGGATGTTGCTCCCTGTTATCATTCCATAGGTCCTTATTGTGCAAAGTTATGTGCCTAATACTAAGTAAGCAGTCTCTACTGAAGTCAGTGTATTCCCATTCAAGCTTAGTGGTAAGCCCATGCACAAGGTAGCAATTCAAGAAAATGCTTAAGTGCATACTTAGCTTTAAGCATGTGCCCATGACCCAGGGACTTCAGTGGGATTTGAACACATGCTTAGAGTAGTGTCCTAAACAGAAACTCTTCCAAGTTAGGGTCAAACTGCCTAGATAAATCAATGACCAATGAAGTTCTGCACACCCTTAGCTCCCAAAAAGTCAGTGGAACTTTGGGGACCCAGAGCCTTAATAAATCAAGCTGCCAGTGAACAATATTTATATTCAGCGATTCAAATTATGAATGTTTATTGCATTCTTTAATATTGATATTTTTGTTGCTATAATTAAAGTCCAGTATTCTATCTTATTATAATGAAATAGTCTCAATCCTCAGGTATTCATGCCCCCTAAAAATAAAAATATCAGCAGCCATTTGACAATCAAATTCTTTTTTTTACTACCTACTACTACTACTACTACCACCAAGATATGCCTGTTTTCAGAACATTTATCAAATTACCCCCCGCCCCAAGCCAACACATTAATACAATCACTGAAACAGAATCATAGCAGAAATTACAGGTTCAGTTTTTCAAGATGCACATAACCAAGTGAGTTCACATAAACACCTGGTCTGCATCCCCAGCCTGGGAAGTACATATGTTGCTACAGGTTTTGGTATGAGAAACAGTATGGTGGTGTAGGAAGTGACAAGGTTTTTTTGGAGTGGGGGAGTGAGAGGAGAGAAAGATGTGGAACAACAATTCTTCATACTTGTTTCCAAGCTTTCAGGTAAGCACCTCAAAACTATTTCGAGGTTCATCAAGTCATCACTATCCCCTATAGGTGTTATTTACAGTAGGCTACAGACAGGTATATGAACCAGCTTGTCCAAGGTTGTCACAGTAAGAGACGGTAACAAAAACCTGCTCTCTGTAATTTCCTCCTACTGTGAACAAATGGCTCCTGCAATCTTTCTCTCTAAAAGGTGGATAGTAAGATGCCAATCAGAAAGGGAGCATTAAAAAAAAATGAAGCACTGGAGGAGGTAGGAGAGATTTGTCTCATACAACCCTCCCCTCTCCCGTACACTCTTCAAACAGATTTAAATTTTTAGGAGAATATGACTCTGCAATACAAAATTGATCCAAACTGTGAAATTAAATGATTCTCATGAAACAACAAAGATCACTCATCCAGTCCTTAATTCTGCAAGTGAGGGTTTTTGGGAGTTCAACTTCAGAGTCATGGCAATATCTAATATACAAGACAATACTTGCTGCCCTGTTTTTACAGAACTCAGTGTAGTTTTGTGTCTAATGAGTTACTCATTAATATGTATATTCACAAAAAATACCTGAATTAACTCAAAATTAAGGGGAACAAAAGAAAAAGAAAAAAATGAAGTAGTATGTGTTAGTTGTCAATAATTTCAGTAAATAAAATTAGGCAACATGCCTTGAAACTAGGGAAATATTTGACAGACAGTATTAACTTTTGGTCAGTCTGCAAAATGGATTTGAAAGATTTTTATCTGTTAATATGTGGAGTAATGTGTGTGTGTGGGGAGGGGGTTACACTATTTTAATTATGTATTCCCTCCCTCTAGTACTGGTGTGCAAATATCCATACAAAAAAAATCTAGGGGGTCGGACTTGAAGATCTACAAGGTCCCTTCCGACCCTACTTCTATGACTTCTATGATTCTAGATCATTTGAACAAAAACCCGAAGAAAATGAAAAAGATCTGATTTATTTTTTAAGGTAGCAAATCTATGACCAAAAATGCCACACTTCTATTACTGGTTTTTAGTGGTACAGCTCCCTGGCATTATAAACAGCATCCGAAGCAACATGCCTACAATTTAAGCCTTCTAAACTGTATGAAAATCTTTGGACTAACAGCAGTCACCTAACAAAAGGTCAAAATTTGCTTTCAGCTACAGAGCCACATGTATCCACATACTCATGATCTCCAGGAAGAATCCAAACATAGTGTAACTCTAGCTAATCTTATAATTGCAAGAGGCTTTATCTGTGGCTGTTAAATAATACGATCTAAGTTGTCTCTCCATGCAACCAAAATAGCAAGCCAGTAAAGGTTTTGCTATACTGCTTACATAACTAATGAAAGAGACCATGTTGTAAAAATTACCTTTTAAAGAAACATTACCTTTGTATTTCAGAGCATATAAATGAGTGTTGTTATGGCTAGAAAAATTTGTTATACCTTCTACATATAAAAAGACTACCTTATATGTAACTGAAAATTAAAATGCCTCATTTGTTTTTTCCAGTTTATTTTTAAAAACAGATTTTGTAGAAGGATTTGAGTCTTGTGAGGGACTGGGAAGAATTAAGAAAACAGAGGAAAGATCAGCACAATGAACTGAATGATTTAGGGAGAAGAAAAAATCTACCTTCCATCTGTAAATATAACTATTTTAACAAGCTAATTCATGTTTATTTTAGGCCTAAATGAGAATGTGTGAGATGGCACCCAACTCTCCCGCATCTTGCCTTTTTTTTGTTGGGTGGGACATGGAGCATGATTCACCTAAATCTCACATTTCCAAGAAATGAAGGATTTCCCCCAAATAGTATTTATGTAGGTGGCCACAATATACTATTAACAAGCTTTAGTATTACAGAGGTTCTTTTTAGGTTTGAATCCCTTTAAAAGAGAAAAATAATCCACACATACAGCCTCATTTGATTGTGTTTGTAAAGAAGCCTATGGGAGCTGGGTACCAGGTTCCATTCAGTTCCTTTAGGTTTTTGTGGAAAACACCTTAATCCTCAGAACAGTCCATATGCAAGTCTCTAATTCACTTGCCTAGACAATGACTGTCAGTCACACTCTGGTCCAGTTTCAGGCTCATTTAGCCAAGTTTAATCTCAAACATGAACAAAAGACAGGGCAGCCAAAATCCCCATACCCTTACCAACCCCACAGTAGGGCCAGCATATCCATTAGTCTCTTTCCACAGCAGGCCAGCTTCCTTTCCTCTAGTTCAGTGGTTTTCAAACTTCCTGAAGTCATGAAGCCCTTTCATATCACTTCTTCTGCCCCAGAGCCCCTACTCCTATCCTAAAGACTGATATGGAGCCAGGCAACTTGGCTGATGGTGCACTGCCTCCTGGCTCACTCTGCCATTACTCCCTATCTCTTTGTGGAACCCCCCATTGGGAGGGCTCCATGCACCATGCATTGAAAACCACTGCTCTAGCCATCCCTGGCCTGCCAACTATTTCCCTTTCCTCTGGAAAGCTCATTTAAGTCTCTGAGCTAGGTCCCACCCTAACCAATAGATCCTTCTCATCTGACTAGCCTTCTTCAAACGATGGCTAGCTGCTCCTTAGGGAGTCTATGCTCATAAAGGGGCTGGATTTGATGATCCCCTGGGGTCCCTTCCAGCCCAAATGTCTATGAAATCTATGAAAGGGGCAGAAGGTCCTGTTATACATCTCCTTTGGGAGGCAGAAAAACTGAAGGAGGGTGACTTTCTCAAATGCACATCCAGTAGGCAGTTCTGGAGCCAAAACTGGAACTTAGATGTTCTTGGTTCTCAAGTGTATGTTGAAAGCAGTGAATTACATTCCTCTTTCAGACTAGTCCAGGAGCGACCCAATCTCCCACATGTCTAGGACGCAGGTGCCCAGTTGCGAAGAAAATTCAGGCACATTATTTGCATGTGTAGATGTGCCCACTGTTGCCTAATATTACTAGAGAACTGCATTTCTATGGAGAAAGAAACCATATTACAAAATTCCAGGCCTCCAAGCATAATTAAATGTGCATCTACCTGTCTAAGGAAAATCCTCCATGGAACTGCATAGTTCTAATATTTCACTGTACCCACAAGTCCTGCAACATATGAGACCACACTATCAAAACCAGATCTTCAGGTGACTTGAGATGGAGATTTTTAACCATATATGCAGCATTTTTTTCACTAAAAAATGAATAGTCCACCTGCTACCATTCCAATCTTGTTGGCTGTCTTATCACAAAAGAATGACCTTGGCAGCTGAACACATATGGCATTCAACAAGCAAGGGCTGGTTGAAAAACTTTAAAAAGTGATAATTTACCCTCAAAAACTGAGAAAGAGGTTGTGCAGTTCACCCTCTGTCTTCTAGCCAGGTCTAGTGCAGTGTCACTGGTTTCACTTGGCCATGAACAGCTTCTAAAAGCACTGTGTGTCACTAAGCCTATGGTAGGCAAATTGGATAACAGCACTTGCCCTTTCCAAATCACTTAAAATGTTGCCTCTCTGTCTCAAACTTTATCCCAACCATGCGGTTAGTCCACAAAGATTCTTGCATAATTCCTGGACCTACAACACCACTCCACCACTACTTTTCTCTCTGTCTTTCACCTTCCTTCTGCCTTTGGTTTTGAATTGGAGAACCAAGTAGTGCCTGGTTTCTGACTTATCTAGATCTGGCATACTGCGCATTTTTTTTCAAGGCAAACCACAGAGGAAATCCACAAAAACTCCTCTTTATTGTTTTGTAATCAGTGTTCTAAGCAGTCCTTTAACCTGACTGCTTTAACCAAGTTATTTCCTTTAAATTCTACAGGAAAAGCAATAGTGTTCCTGCAGGTGAATCCCAATAACACATTAGAAAGTGATCTTCACATGGCCCAAGTCTGATTTGCTATTGTTGTGCATCAGGTAAAATTCAGTCCTGTTTTATGACCTGTGCTATTTTGCAAACAGAGAAGGCAGTCTAGTTCCAACCTTTAATTACTTAAGTAATGCTTACTAAACTTAGTTGCCCTGACTATACACAGATTAAAGCAGTTGTGGAGATGATCCCAGATAGTCTTTCCAAATAAGAATTTCTTTATCACATGCTTTTATACTAATCAACCCTGGTTGACCAAATAACTATACTAAACCCTCAGGGAATTAAACAGCCTAATCAATCCATGTAATAAATACAGGTCTGAAAGACATGTTAATACAGTCAAGTCTTCTGGTAGGGTACTATCCACTTAGCATCAGTGGAAAGTTCTCATTGACTTCAACTGGCCTTGGTCTCTTATAAACAAAAAGATTGACTCTCACGTGACAACCCATCTGAACTGTTTTCCCTTTGTAGCCTGTGAGCAATACCATAGCTTCTATCTTTTACTTCTAGAATGGCAAGTACACGGACACTTCTGCCGTTACTTCTACTAAGTGATATCGTTACCAGCTAGGCACTTCCTAACTCCCCACTGTGAATAAGTACAGAAACAGTCATTCAGGAACTCCTTTTTACTCCTTTCACTTGTGATACGTTTCTCTTCCTCTTCTCAACTGAAGCAGAGAAAGGGGAGGTGATCATCATTTTCTAACGTAACATTTAACTGTCTGGGAAGTAAGAACTACCGTGCTCCCTGAAAGTTAACTTAAACCCTGTAAAACTCACTGTAACAGAGTGAAAGTCAAGTGCGCTGAAGTAGTTTGGAACGTAGCGTCATTATATTTGTACTACTATTTAAGATGGGTGGCCCATTCTGCTAGATTCTTTAAAACATTCAGAAAGATTCTCTTCCTGTTCTGAACAGTTTATGTTCTAATATGAAGTAAGAGGCTAAATTATAGGGATATGAAAAACAAGAGGATAAAAGGAGGGCCTGGAAAGAGGATAAGAATTACAGTAAAATGCCATAGCACAGTGAACTTGCTATGAGTGTAACTCAGTGGTTTGAAAATAAATATTCTCAGCTCTTCTGATGACCTGCTGAGTAACCTGGGACATGTTACTTCAGTTAGCTTCTTCTTTGGACATCTGTCTTATCCACTTAGGTTGTAAGTGTTTAGGAACACAGAGAAAGCAAAAGGTAGGGCAGGGTGGCACCTTAAAGACTAGTCACAGAGACAGGGACAAAGAGTGTCAATGCATTTGTATAGCGCCATGTGTGATATTGGTTGCATCTAGGCATTACCATAACTAGAAATAAAAATCAATACATTTTTCTCACTTTTCTTTCCATGTGGCCAACACTAGGTGGCTGATTCCATGAATCCTTTCCCTTTTTGTGTCCTTGTGATATGGTATTTAGCAGAATTTGCAGATTTGTTGGAATCTGATGGGGACATGACATAGCATTTCTGTTGCGGCCTATTTCATGAGTGCACTATGGTACTGAGAAGACATTTGGAGGATGAAAATTAACAGATTTCCATACTAGATCGGGGAAGAAATTATTCCATTGGGATAGCAAATAGAGTAGAAGAGGTCAAATGGACATCTAAAGATAACATTACTAGCAAGATTTATGACAAAAGCCTACAGCAGGTATGTAGGAAGGGGACGACTTATGGATTGCATTAAAAGATAAAACCAAAATTTATATTTGATGCATTAGATAACAAGGAGCCAGTGAAGTGATTCCAAGATAAGCTGACATAATCATGAAGCTTCTAAAATAACAAAAAGTTCACCCTGAACCCTCAATAAAGCCATGACCTAAGGATGCACACAAGCTGAGGATCTACTTCTGAAAGTTCATGTGGACAAAAAGCCCTTTCCTAGAGAGTCAATATTTAATGTTAAAAATCATATATTGTATTTTGGTGCATATAACCAACCCTGGAATAAAACATATACCCTATTTTTGGAAGGCCCCAAGAAGCAAAAAACATAGCTGTACCTTGGAGTACAGGTAAAATATCTGAGGTCTGGGGTCTCTGGAACTTGGGACCATGAGCAGGGCTGGAGGCCAGGGGCCTTGGGGCTGCAGACCACACACCAGGGCTAGGGAGCTGGGTTTTAGGGCCTGAGAACAGGGGGCTTGGGAGCCGGAGCCACATGCCAAGGCCGAGGAGCAGAGCTGGGGACTGCATGCGGGCCAGGGGCTGTGTGGTGGGGCCTGACCCAGCCACAGCAGGGTGGGGGCTGAGGGGCAGGGCCCAGCCCAATCCAGCTGCGGTGGGGTCCAAGCCAGAACATGGTAGGCCTGAGGGCTATGTGGTGGGCCCTGATTCAGACGCAGCAGCACTGGGGGTCATGTAGCAGTGCCTGGTCTGATCTGGAAGTAGCAGAGCTGGGGCCAAGCAGTGGATCCAATCCTTCAAGTTGTCTTTGGAGTCCCTTGCCAGGTGTGACCCAGCATATGGTCCTGGGCTTAGCACATCAGTTCATCCCAGTACCTGGCTCCTGAGCTAGTGAGTAGGATATGGCCACAGAGGAAAGATCTGGGTGCAACAACAATTGATGCTGCCACCACTCTGCCTCCTCACCACCAAATGTCTGGACCCCAATTTTCCTTGCATATAATGTGGACCTCAATTTTCCTAAGCTGGTTTGGAGGCAAAAGATGTGGGTTACATGTGACAAAATATGGTAATTCAAAGTATGTATTTAGTAACAGAAAATGAAAAAATAAATTATTTTCTCAAATTGGTTTCTTACGTTTTAGTACTGTATCCATAATATGGAATCACTGGGGTACATGGGAATATAACAGACTTTAAAAGGGCTGTCAGATCCCCAAATGTTTGACAATCATTGACCTAGAGTCCAGCTAATTATGTCTCCCTGTGCTAAGTCACTGGTTTCATGAATGCAATAAGAAACATATTATTAGATTTTTTTTAACTTCTACTATCTTTAATGCTGAGATTTACTATCTTCAATACTTTCTGAGGGAGCAGTATTCTTTTAATCAAGTGTTTTTTAATTAAGCCTGGTCCAGTGGTTCTAGCACTGTGCGGGTGCTCAGGAAGTTCTGAGTTTTATCCTTCCTCTTCCTGTGGCAGCTCCAAGTTAGTACTTTTAACAAGACTTCATAAATTGCCTTTGCTCCACATGGGCTCACAAATGAAGGCTTTGAAAATGTCCTGTACTGCTTCACAGTCATGAACCAAAACTAAAAATGCCTTTAGTGCCTCAGTCTTTGAGTATACAACTTCATAAATCTTGAGTTGCCTTTTGATACATGTTGTAGCCACGGTGGTCAAGGAAATATGACAGACACAAGGATGTTTCTGTGGTGATATCTTTTATAGGAATAACTGCATAGTTGAGAGAGATTTTAAACAAGCATTCAGGCAGAAGATGCCCTTCCTCAGGTCTGAGAAAGGAGGAGACACAGCTTGAACTAAGTAACAAAGAATCAATTCCTGATAAACTATTACTGAACACAAGCTGTGTCTGCTTTTTCTCCAGATTTGAGGAAGGGTACCATGAACCAATTGCGCAGTTGGTCCAATTAAAGATATCACCCCCCAAAAAAGATCCTTGCCATTTTAAGTCTTTTCTTCAACAAATTCTAGTTGTCAGTGGAACTTATCCACATACATTTGGAGGTATGACATTTTTCTCTTCTTCTTTTCTTTTCTCAAGTCAGAATTAGTCTTAAAATATGTAGCTTTCCTGCCTCTTTGTACACCTCTCCAGCTTCCACTTCCACAACAAACTCCACAGCTTCTCCTCTATGGCCCTTCTTGATTTAATATCTCTTTATCTATCATATCTATTACCTTCCAGTTGTATTGATCCCCACGTTCATTCTACCAGTGATGTCATCCCCATTTGCTGCATGTCATATACTTCCTTACATGCAAGAAAAAGAATGAAGTACAGATCTGTAAAGTCACCTCCTTATCTGCCTTCAGATCCCTCCTGAAGGCTGACACATGGTAAAGACAGACTCTGCCATGGTGCCAACAAACCACTGCCATATGATAGCAGACAGACAGGTAACTAGCCAAGACTACAAACTGCTGTGCAAATCTGTATTCTCTCTTCCTACTTGCCAGGGGCACCTACATAAATCATTACAGTATCAAAGAATGGATGCAGTGTTTTAAAATCTGTCAAACAATCCAGTGTTTCATAAAGACTTTGTCCTAGACTGACCTCGGAAGCTTGGATTAACATGCACATGGATTGATTTATGACGCCTTTTCAATCCCAATTTCCAAGAACACTGGAGTGAAGTATGATAATAACTATGCATGACACAAAAAGAGAGATGGCAGTACTTTCCATCTTAACTTCAGTACATGGCTGTGTGTCAGGCACAATAATAATAATAATGGCAAAGGCAGGAGAAAGGTACAGAAGTAATGAAAATAAAACAGGAATGCTCAAAGACAGGTATGTGAAAATATGGCCTTATCAATGCTAAAATGTACAGATTTTTTATGTGCATTTATTAGTGGAAGAAACATCCAAAAGAAGAGTTTAGTTTAATAGCCACCCACATGAGGGAAGAAGTGCTTATACAATATGCACACCTAATTCCTGATTAAGGCTGAGCTGAGTCATGGCAATGTAGTAGACCATTTCTCATTATCTTTCATTCTGAATATCTCAGTTCAAGTCCAGTCCTGTCCCAGTTAAAGCCTGTCACTAGTTTGCTTTGACCTTCAGACAGAAGTTCATTGCTCTGCCAAGGATTTCCTATGTATCCTTGGGCAAGTTACTTATATAACCTGTCTGTGTCTCAGTTGCTCCACTCACAGGAAATGCTGAAAGCATAAAGACAGTACAGTATGCTCAGCTGTTATATGGGGTCATACAAGCACTTAAGATATCTAAATATGATAGTTGGGCATAAGATGAAAAGT
Organism: Crocodylus porosus; assembly: GCF_001723895.1. Classification (NCBI taxonomy): domain Eukaryota; kingdom Metazoa; phylum Chordata; order Crocodylia; family Crocodylidae; genus Crocodylus; species Crocodylus porosus. Next base: position 89,315,123 of record NW_017728947.1, on the reverse strand, counting down.
GTAGATCTGATTCTAGAGTTAAACTTCTGGGGTTTTGATTCAACTCAGAAAAAGGGAAAAGACATTCAACTATAGAATTCAGATATGGTTCTGAACTCCCCCAACATTTTAGGGATATATTGGGATCCGTGGTTTGGTTTCAAGTCCATTTCTAATCTGAACACAGATTTATTTTGTAGGACGGACAGGATACAGAATGTTTATTACTGAGGAAAAATCTAATGTGAATGAATATGAGTTGCATTAAATAATAACAGCATCATGCAATATTTTTATGTTTAAGAATAGACAGAAATCTATTGAATGGTGTTTCTTTTTGGTTCTTCTGCCCCTGTTTACTATACTCTAAGGGCCAGGTTTAGTCAGAGATTTATTTACTGTGTTTTTAACTACTTCCTGCAATCTTGGCACCTAGACCTGGGGAAATGTATAAATTACCCTGGAGTTCATCTTGTGATCTCAGCTTTCATGGGAAAGCTGCTGCCAGCTTAAGCTGAAACACAGATAGATCTGTTTGTTTCATTGCTTTGTAATATTTGGGGTGTCCATTTTAATAAAAAATTGGGAAGTGAATAATTAAGGCAGGACATTATTGTTTCTGTAATTTTAGCTCATGTCCAAATAGGGTTTTCAATATAAAATATTTCAGAGAAAGCACACTGAAAAAGATATTTTACTCATATAACTCAAGTAGCTTTTTCATTCTGCAGCATAGGGCAGGGTGTCACCTTAGAAACTAACAATATACACTTAAAAAGTCTGGGATGAAAAGTCAGAAGTTCAACCTAAATTTAGAGGTAAATTCTGATTGGGAGAATTGGGAGAACCTTGGGAGACAGCAAAGAATAAGTTGCTATTAAATGTTTGTCAGTTGTCTTCAAAAAGTCCACTTAAAGTGACTTTAAATCATCACAAATCCATCTTACCTAGGAAACAGAAACCACCTGAATGAGATCACAGTCAATAAAGGTTAGCACTCAGAAGCTACAAGGACAAGAGTTAGTCCTGAGATTCATTTTTTTTACAAAACAAGAAAGTGACAGCTGGCAAGTAAACTAAGTTGTGTTATTGCTGGTTAGTAAATCTTTCTGCAGCCGACAATCTGTATTTTGTTACTCCCTCCCTCTAGGAATTTGTATCTGAAACCAAGAATTTTGTGCATTCCCTTATTTTGATGTTGGTTGAACTGACACTAAAAATATATAGGGCTCTCAAACTACTTGTTGCGTCTTTGGAGGTTGAAGAGATAGTAGTAAAGTAACATTACACCATAATATACATACTGTCAATAAATCAATACTGCTGTTATAGTTGCTTATTTTTTATATATAAAAGAATAGAAACATTTGAGTAGTTATGACAGACTGGAAAGGAGAATTTGCAAAGAGCATACTACAGTTATTACTGATGTTACTGCAGAGAGACAAGAAGGATTTTTTGGGTAATATCCTTCATTGAACCAGCTACATGGTTGGGATAAAGCAGACAAGCTTTCAAATGCAAGGCATTCTTTATCATGGGTGAGGAGGGAAGCAAGCACAGTGCTTGTTAAGAACAGTGGGTAGAGCTGTGAAATCAGAGGGAGGAGAAATTCCCAGGGGCAGCAGACAAACAATTAGCAGAAGAAAAGCATTTTGATTACTGAGAGATCAAGGCCTAGCAAAAGGGAATGCACTGGACTTTCTACAAACACACATTAAAGACACGTCTTCAGATCCTGAGGAGTCACTATTTCAACTGCCCACAAGAAAGATGAAGAGTGGGAGACAGAAGTATTATCCCTATTTTACAGAAGAGGAATTGAGATCATAAAAAAAAATCAGTCATATTAAGGTCATACAAAAAATCAGGTGCAGATCCAGGAACTGATATCTGGACTTCTCCCCTAAGCTCAGCTCAGTGTCTGAAGAATGAAAAATGTCTTTTCCCTGTCTGTTGACAAATATTATTTCCACTGATTTTAAGAAAATGATGTTTTTAAGCATATCGCTTACTACGGTTTGTTACACCTCTTAAATTTATAAGCTAAACAAATCTTCCAAAATTCAATCAACATTTGAGCACTCCAGTTAGAAATTGGAAATATAATCTAGACAAGATTATTAAACCATTATTTTAAAAAAATACAAAGGCACTAGGGAAAATGAAAGGTATGTTCCACAAACACAGAAGGAATGTTTATCTCAGCTTTAGTGAACAATGCTCTTGATTCAAAGTATTAAAATGGGTCTGAGGATTGCAAAAATAAAATGATTGAAACAATAAAAGAAAAAATGCTTACTACATGCTGAAAAAAGAATATTTAACTAAGCATAGTGTCTTTTTAAATATAGCATTTAGATGGAAGTGAGTACATCACAAAAAACCTTGCTTTTTCATACAAAAGGGCATTTTCCTATCTTCTTAACAAAATCTACTTTTAGGAATCAATCCTGTTGGCATTAAAGTCAGGATGAACACTGTTACTGATTGCTGTAGCAGTAAGATTGAGATATCAATGCGTTAATTGCAGCGCATTACCAAAAATATCTAAATTTCTGCAGTTTCTCTACAAAGTCTCAGGCTTGAATAATTAAAATGTACATAGGCTTAATGACTAGGGCTCCACTCTGATCTCAGTTAAATCACTGTATACACCATTTAAATCAACAGTTACCTGGGATTTATGCAGGTAGGCCAGATTCTTATCTCAGATATTTCTACACACTGGGATGCTGAAAGGCACAGATGTTGTTAGCAAATAATCTGTATCTCACTGCATGTGGGCTGATGAGTATTGTGACTTTTTTTCCTTCATTGATGGCAAAGAAGGTACCACAATAGGTATTTTAAGAGAAAGTGCATATCAGAATCTAAGATTGAGCCCTAACCTGCTCCCCATCTATAGCCCATTTTTGCCATCACTATCAGTGGGACAGAGACACTTTGAACCAGGTGAAAAAAGACACAATTCAAGAAACATATGGTGCAGTGCTCTCTGGACAGAATATCACAAATTCTTCAGTTTCAAAGCTATCCACCAGCTTATTTTAGAAGAGTGACAGTAATGTAGTTTAATATATTTCTCATCTCTGGTAATTATTTTAATATTCTCCCCCTCCAATGCAATTATTAGTGGAGATGTTTACAATAACAGAAAACTGTCCAGATCAAGTGCTTTAATATCCTAATATAACTCAATTGAGTCATATGACTAAAATGTTTCTAAGTGGAAGAAACACAGCACCATCCAGTCACTCCACAACTGCAATTGCACTTAAAATGTTACTCATAGATCTGGAGAAAACAGAGATTGTGGGAACATTTTGAAGCAGGAGGGAAGCAATCAGAGCATAGAACCTGTAAGTCAGTCATGATGGGCAGATGGCATTTTGAGAGCTAGTGAGACTGTTGGCAGATGGCACTGACTGTTTGGAGCAGGCAAAAAAAATGGTTACAAACTGATTAGAACTGTTAAGATACAAAGGACAACCAGCCCCTTCTGATGCCTTTGCTTTAGCGTGGAGTTAGAGCACTCCCTTCCCTGGAAAGCCACTAAAGTACCTTTTCAGAGATGGAAGAAAACTGAGCACAGTTTCCCTCATTATGGTGGCTCCCCAAAGTTGTTCAGGGGGTAGATAAGTGGGATTACACCACATGAAATAAGCAGTCAGTTCAGTCTCCAGAATTTATGGGTCTTGGAGGATTTTCAGAGGCTCAGAGGTATTTGCTTAGAAGCACTAGACCCTTGTGTAGCTCTGTTACCCTCTCCACCCCCAATTTCTTGGCTGCTTGGCAGCATTGCTGCATGGTGGCTCTCCAGCAATGCCCCAGGAACTTCTAGTAGAGAGGGAGTTTCACGTCACAAGGCAGGCTTTGGAGGGAGCTTGATATGGCCACAGGCTATATATTAATGACTAAGTATTTGATGTTGGGCCACAGTATGAGTTGCTATGGGAATAACTGGTCTTCTACCTGATTACATCCTACCCACTTGCAAGTCCCCTGTTGCCTATGTGTGTGTATATATAGGTGATATATTAACCTCTCCCTCTAGAGCATGTCTTGCTAAAAGGGATTTGCAGCACCCCCTCAGATGTTGGTGAATGTCACAACATTCATCTCGAAAGTTCACCTGGCCTCTAAGTGTTAAGATAAATCTTTCCCTTTCCAGGTCTCCAGTATTAGCAAATAAATATCTCTTCATTTTCTTCCCCATCCTTCAGAGCCTCAGGGTTCTTTTCTTAAACAGTACTGCCAGGACTTCAAAGTGTTTTCTGTTCTGATATAGAAATGTCCCAGCAGCATTAAGAATGTTTTCAAGATAACACAATACAAAAAAACCTGCTTTGGTAAAGAAACACGTTCAGATAGTAAAGGCTTCTCTGTTTTTTAGTGGCATGGCTTACAGAATCTTTCCCCAAGATATATTAGCCAGGATAAGACTTTGTCACAACTGTCATGAACTGCTGGCTTTATACATATCTATAGCTGTAACTTTGGACAATTTAGGATAACTGTTTTTGCACGTGACTGACTGTGTGAATTTGGTAAGAAGGTAAATAAATGACATAACTTTTCTTAGATCCTTGAGAGATGTGAAGTGAAGCTCTGGACTATGTGGGAAACTAGTAAAACAGAAGCTCAGCAACAACCTTGTAGTGACATGATGAGTGGCAAGTAGATGACTCCTGGCAAGAATTTGCATTCCCCAAGGGGTCATAAACATGCTGTCTCCCCAAGCACACATGCAAAAACACAACTACATAAACAAAGTTTTATATAAGGTATCTTTATATTTGAATGTACAAATACCAACACCTGTGGGACTCATGAGTAGCCTAAGATAGATGTGGAATAATCAGTTTCCATGCTATACCTATGTACAGCCCTCTTATATGTTATCATAAACTGTACTTTAAAAAGTGAAAAAAATTGAAGTTGTTTTGGGTATAACAGTGCCTAGGCACTCATTCGTTTTTAAAGAAAATCTTAATGGAAAAGATGGTTTTGTGGTTTAGGTACAAGATGAAGATTTGGGAAATATGATTACTATTCCCAGTTTTTGTCAAGAAAAATTCTGCGTAATTATGGCCAAGCTCCTTAACTTTTCTGTAACTCAGTTTCCCCATCTGTATTCTGAGGATGTTACTTATATATCTCAGAGATATGAGATACTCACATGTTACTCACTCTCATTTTTATATATTAGTTGTCTCTGTAGCTTCCACTTATTAAACTGCAGCCTTCACTTTCCAGCCCTCAGACAGACAAGAGTTGCAGCAACAGAAAATCTTACTTGGGGGGAGGGAGTGGGGAAGGGGGCTAGCATTTTTACTATCTGCAAACTTTTGTCTTCTATCTAATCACTCTTGGAACATCTATCTTCTCTTCAACCTAAGGAAGACACAGAGAGATAAGCTTCACACAACCTGTAGCACAACAGGAAGTGGCTAAAATACTGCTGCCGCATTCCTGTGACATTGCTTGATAAGTGAATCTAAATAATAACTGCAGGCAACACTTAAGAAAAAATCTGAAATGAGCAATGCTTGTCGAGCTCACAAATTTAATGTGAGACTCAAGTTACTTGGTATTTTCCTTAAAGACCCAAATCCTGGAGACATTTAATAATTTTCTATTTTGGATAACAGGGCAAGAATGCGGGCACTCTAATAAGGCTCAAAATCCAAAAGAGAAATAACAAAATTATACTTTTACATCTCATGAGTTTTAAGATAATCTTATATTTTGGGAGATTGCACAAGATTTCTTAACAGTACTGTCAATCTTGCTTGAGTGATTTTATCTTCATTACATGTTGCATATGGAAAATTATATTCTTCCCCACTGCATTTTTACAACATATATACAGGGTGACCATATTACTTTTAAGGATATCTAGGACACGCTCCCCTCCATCCCCTACTCCGCTGCAGGCAGCAGTGCTCTACCACAGTGCCTGCTTGCCCACCTGCCTGACATACCATGCTATTCCACCCTGCTGGATTACACCCCGTGACCCTGCAATTCTGGGACTTCTGTATTAATTTTCACCAACCAGCTAGGCCTAGCCTACAAAATCCATGACTTTCCTGGCCCAACCAGGACACATGGTCAACATACATATATATATAACAACCAGTGTAATGAAGTGAATGACCATTTCAGCCTAGATCGTCTCAAGTTATGTTTATTTGTCTCTTTCCTTATAGCAACACCTTTTATAGAATAGTCAACATTATCATAATTGTTCACTTAAATGCACACAACAGCAAACATGCTCCACAGATTTCTTTCCATATACCCAAAGCCTATAAAGAAACTTTGAAGACACCAAAACTAAAGACTTGTGCTTTGCTAGCTAAACTCTTTTCACTTGCCCCTTAGAACTGCACACATGCAATGATGATGCTGTCACTATGTAAAGTACATTAAAGCTAAAACAGACTTGTACATGTAGAAGGCAGTTGCACAACTCTGCACTCTAGTAAATCCAAGCTGTCAGTGCCATAATGCAGAATAGGTGCTGTCTGTTTTTGTTAGAAGGTGCAGCCACCATCCTAACAGATGATCACGGACTGATGTTAGTTTTAGACAAAATTTCTAATTTAAGATTAGTTTGGCTACTGCTATATGGGAAGATGTCCCAGCTTCCATGCACTATGAACAGGGAGAGGCAAAGGGAGATTGGGCCACAGAAAAACATGGAGGGTGAAAGCACTAAGGACTGAAATTCACATCAGACTGTACCCCTCTGTTACAGCCCTCAGCAAATCATTGTTCCAGGGCCAGGACTGAAATGGCGAGATACAGTGAATGTCAAGATGGCTGAATTCCCTGCTGGCTACCTCATCTCTTCTCTCCCCAAAATGCCAATTCTGATACATTCCAAACCCAAAAAGCTGAACATGCTTCTTTTAACTTAGCTTGGTGCATCTTTGAACTCACAGCAATTGATACAATAAGTTACCTTAATACACCATTACATTAAGTAGCAATTTCAGTGTTGTAACCTTTTCTACTTATGGTTCCAAAAAAAGTGCACAACCTGCTAACAGGCAGCAGCAACTGGACAGAAATGACAAGAAGGAAAGGTACTTTGAAATCCAGTGTCTAGGACGAGCCTCATGAGAACTTAGACACAACGCTATGACTGAACATTACCTTTGCTAAAGCCCTTGAGTTGCTCAGCAGTATCACCAAGTACTTTGCTCATAAACCTTTTCTCTATATGGCACAGCCTTGCCTTTTCATAAGTTTGACATTTTTATGTTCACAATGACACATCACTGCAGCTTTCGTTATGACTGCACAATGCAGTAGATCTCAACAGCCTACGAGATACCATAAAGCTTTCATTCCTTACCTGGGTCTGTACAGTTCTTTTCTTCATGTGTCCCATTTTGTGATACCATTAGTCTTCTATTCCTCCATATTTCTGACAAAATATGTTTGTCTGCAGTAGCTGATTCTTGTCCTATATTAAATTTAAAAAAAGTTCTTTTAATGCTCAGCGATGCTAGCTGTATCTTCCCAGCTGGAATGTACCTACCTTCTGGACAAGAGTTCTGAGAGGCTATGAGTATGTCTACAGCAAAATGAGGTTGTGACTGTAGCACATGCCAGTGTAGCAGTGCATGGGAGCTAGCACAGGTAATATTAATAGTCAAGATGCAGTAACATGGGCTTTAGCACATGCTAACAACCAGATTACATACCCAGGGTCCTCTGAGGATTTGTATTCCAGCTGCTGGCACATGCTAAAAATTGCACTATTGCACATTCACTGCTATTGTTATCCATGCCAGTTAGATTAATCTTGCACAGGTATGTTAACATGTATTACAATCACGTGTTTGCTTTGCTGTGTAGACACTTTCTAAGCCTGGCATTGAAATCTTTGAATATACACAAATATATGTGTGTGTGTATGCATGCACACACATACAATAAGTTGTCCAGGAGCATAAGGATGCAGGTAGATGCCCAATACATAGGGGCAGAGGTGACTTCTTTTTTCCCTCAAAAAGATTCCACATGGGCACAGTTTTTTCACATACATGTTGACTTAAAAGTGAATATCTGCTACAAGGGACTACCTGGTCAGCACTAAGAGCATTTTGGCAGTGGGTCCAATCCAAAACATTGGGGAGATATGTTGAAAAAAAAAATAACTACAAGATCAGGTCCTGCAAGCTCTAACGGGGCAAAACTCCCACTGAAGTCGAAAAAAAGTTGCTCAAGCAAGTGTTCTGGGATCAGGCTCCATTAAACTTATCCATCCACCTTTCCATGTATCATGTAAGGAGCATTTGTGCTAATGGAAATTGCATAATTATAACCACGGGAAGAAGAATAAACCTCTTTAATATAATGCTGCTTAAAATGGATGCTTCATATTAAAATTTACTCAGGGTCTAATTCTATATTTTATAGAATCTATATTTTATCAGGCATAATTTAACTTCAGTGGGAATTTTGCCCAAGTAAGAAACAAGAAAACCTGGTCTTTGTTAGTTTGGCTAGTGCCACTGCCAAAATGTTTGACTGATGCCACAACTATGAGACACAGAAGACAGAAGATCAATATTTATATGCTGTTTCAGTCCCAATTAACAACCAAAACCTCAAGTTATGATGGTCTTGTTGATAACCCCTGAGACTGTAGAAGCAACATACATCATCTGACCTTCATCAGATGACTTGTATATATTATGATTTTGTGACCAAGACATATCCATTCCCTTAAAAGAAGCTTTATTTGTCCCAAAAATCTTCATAACTAAATAGAACTGCATTTTCACAGACCAATTGAAAAAACAATCAAACAAATATCACAAACTATTGGGAATGTGGCAAGGCTGCAGCACAGAATGATTTCCAAAACTCTGCGGTCAATAATAGATTGCCTGCATGAAGAATGCGAACTTCTTCCACTAATGGTTTGTTGTCACCCTCGATCAGGCTCAAGTGTAACAGGCAATGAATTGAACAGGGGAGTGTTATAAACCATGAAAACTTTTACTGAAAATATTTTTCAAACACAGCTTTCAACTCCAGCTTTAACAAGAGACAGCAAATGCCCAGCCATGGAGCTGGAGTGTCTAAAATTAAAGTGGATCTGCCTTTTGAAAGAAAAAAAATTACAGATGCATCCCTACCCCCATGCAAGGAACTCAGCTGATTTCAAGGCTGCCGGGAAGTGCAGGCTCCTGGGCCGGCTGCATCTTTAAAACACGATATGAGCAGGAGAAAAGCAAAGGGAAGGAAGGGGAACTTGCTGCCTTTTTCCTTTCAAAAGGCAGTAAGTTTAAAACTAACACAAGGATGTTCTTCTCCACCCAGCGTGTCATTAAAGAAAGGCACCGGTGGCTGCCACATGTGGGGGAAGCCGACGGTTTGTTCGGATCGGGACTGGACAGGGTCTTGGAGCAGGGGGCGAGGAGCAGCCCCTGAATCCCAGCTTCCTGGACCCTAGATGCTGGGGGCTGCCAGCGGGGGGGCCTCGCTCTCCTTTCAGCACCCTTCAGCAGGACGCCGGGCGCCGCGGGCAGGTCTGCCCCGGCGCCGTGCAGCCCCGCGCGGACACAACTGCGGCGGCAGGGCGGCGCGCCCCGCGACAGGGGCGGC
>NW_017728947.1:89303715-89305105 GCF_001723895.1 Crocodylus porosus | reverse complement strand
CCGCGCCCGCGCGGCCAGGGCTGCCCGGCCCCGGGGCGGCCGCTGCCGCTGTGAGGGCAGGTCCGGGCTGGCCGGCCCAGTGCCCTCAGCCAGGCGCGGGGATGGCGGGAAGGTGGCTCCTGCCGCTGCGTGCACTCCCGGGCAAGCATGGGGGTGGGGGGTGCCCCCCAGGTCTGCACTTGGGCCGTTGCAGGCTTTGCCCCAAACTTCATTGCTAGGGCACTGCCTATGAAGACCACCTGGTTCAAAAAATAAGATGCATTTTTATACCAGATTTCAGGCCCTTTTTCTGGCGGGGCACAAGAGCACATCTGAGTTGAGTGACCTGTTTCATAAAGCAAAACTGGGATACTTTCTGCTCTGACAATCTCCACTCCCTCTACTCCAACAGATAACATGAAGTACTTTTTGAACCCAAGAAGGGGAGGAAGGAGGATCTGGGACACAAGTTTGTCTCACCTCTATCCCCAGGAAAACCTTTGAAAAAATTATTAAGGATCACATCTGTGGGAGTCCAGCAGGAAAAACAATGCTGAAGGGCAACCAGCATGGATTCACAGCAGGTAGCTCCTGCCTGACTAACCTTGGTTTTTTTTTATGACCAGGTCACAAAATGCTTAGACGCAGGAGTCAGAGTCGATGTCATCTAGACTTGAAGAAGGCCTTTGATACAATATCTCATTCTCTTCTCCTAAATAAACTGACAGGTGGTGATGTAGATGATTATATGGCTAGGAGGGTGGCAAATTGGCTTAGGGGTCGCACCCAGACAGTGGCGGTGGACAGGTTGATAGTGACCTGCAAAGATGTGGGCAGTGGAGTCCTGCAAGGCTCGGTACTTGGACCAGTGCTATTCGATGTTTTCATCAGGGACTTGGACGAGGGCATGGAGAGCTCCCTGTCCAGGTTCACATATGATACCAAATTATGGGGTAGAGTTAGAACAATACAGGGTAGGGAAAGGATCCAGGCAGATCTGCACAGGTTGGATAAGTCGACAAAACAGAATAGGATGCAGTTCAACGAAGATAAGTGCAAAGTGCTTCACCTAGGGAGAAGGAATCACCAGCATGCTTACAGGCTGGGGGCTGACCTTCTCAACAGCACAGCAGCAGAAAGGGATCTTGGAGTCATATTAGAGTCCAAGATGAACATGAGTCACCAGTGTGACAAAGTGATCAACAAGGCTAACTGCACTTTATCATGCATTAGCAGGTGCATGATGTACAGGTCCAGGGAGGTGATGCTTCCCCTCTGGCACTGGTCAGGCCGCAGTTGGAGTACTGCATCTAGTTTTGGGTGCCAGAGCTGACCTGAGCAGGGTGCAGGGCCCCAGACAAATCAGCCCATGCGGGGCCCCATCCCCGCTCCGATCCCATGGCCCTGGACC
>NW_017728947.1:89296105-89303615 GCF_001723895.1 Crocodylus porosus | reverse complement strand
AGGGGGTAGCAAGTGGCTGCATGTGGAGTTGCTGCTCTGCCCAGCTCACATGGTTAGGGGCCTACAGGCAAAGCCCTATGAGGAGAGATTGAGGGACCTGGTTCGCTTCAGCCTCCGCAAGAGAAGGCTGAGAGGTGACCTTGTGGCTGTCTACAAATTCATCAGAGGAGGCAGCAAGGAATAGGAGATACTCTGTTTATCAGGGCGCCCCTTGGGATAAAAAAACAATGGCCACCAACTGTCACAAAGCAGATTTAGGTTGGACATCAGGAAGAACTTCTTTACGGTAAGGGTTGCCAGAATCTGGAATGGGCTTCCAAGAGAGGTGTTGATGTCCCCTACTTTGGGGTTTTTAAGAGGAGGCTAGACATGCACCTGGCTGGGGTCATCTGATCCCAGCGCTCTTTCCTGCCAGGGCAGGGGGTTGGACTCGATGATCTGCTAAGGTCCCTTCCAACCCAAACATCTATGAATCTATTAATCTATTTTTAAATTATTATTTGCTTTATAAACAGTTGTTTGGTTTGCAGCTGTATACAAGTATAGTAACAACAAAAGCCTGGTTCATTTGTCATGGGATGTTTATGTGAATTAAGTGATTCCTACAACCAAACCATGCCTTAAATTTCTGATGGCTTCATAGAGCAACATAAAAATTGTTTCTATTCAAGGTGTCCAGAAATGCTTCACAAACAAGAAGGTGAATTTAAACAAAATAGAGAATTAATGCATCTGATCTTCTTTTTGATATAGCATTTGATTTATAATGGAAAGCTTTCTTGGTGGTTTCCTCTGGATTTCTATTTTGCTCCTTGAGAACATATAACACTTCACTTCTCTAGCATACTTCATAACTTGACCGTATTGTGGCTATAACACATGTCAAAAACAAATGTAAGCCATAAAAACAAATCTTCACAAAATGTGAACTAATCCTTTCTTAGGCCTCAAATCAAATCTTCCTGGACTTGAAAGTTCCTCTTAATTTAATTTTAAAAAATTATTATTGATTGATTATTATGCTAGTGATTGGAGGCTTCAACCAAGATCAGCACCTCATTGTTCAGCACTGTCCAAACACTTTGGGTTACAATGTAACCCTGCCATTTATCAGCCCCCCCCCCCGGGTTGTGAAGAGCTGTGATCACCCAGGAGCACAGCAAGAACTAGACTGACTCAGACGGACCAGTTGCAAGGTCAGAACCAAGTCTCTGCCTACTGCGCTCTCCCTGCCAAATTATTTCCTCCCTGTCTGCCTGAAGGGGAGTAGCAGTTTCAGATCCGTAACCATACCTCAGACAGACCATAGCAATGCGCAAAACAAACACAGGTATAAAGTGGCTCCATTATTTCACTCTAGAACGATGCAAGAAACTCACAGTTGACCTTATAATGAGAGACGCTCCACATGCTGAAGAATATGATCTAAATAGACAAAATAGATGAGAAATACAAAGGGAAACAGAGGCGGAAGGATGAAAAGTGCCTTTCATAGAATCATAGAAATTAAGGTTGAAAGGGATCTTAGGAGGTTATCTAGTCCAACCACCTGCTCAAAGCAGGACCATCCCCAACTAGATCATCCCAGCCAAGGTTTTGTCTAACCGGGTCTTAAAAATCTCCAAGGATGGAGAGTCTGCCACCTCTCTGGGTAACCTGTTCCTGTGTTTTACTACCAAAAAAATTCTTCCTAATAGCAAACCTAAACTTCCCTTGCTGCAACTTGAAACTGTTGCTCCTTGTTCTGTCTTCTGTCACCACTGAGAACAATCTACAGGCAACCTCCGCTTAACACTATTTTGCTAAGCGCTATTTCACTATAACGCTCATTTAGAATTCCCCTTCTGATAGGGGTGACAATCTGCCAAATGTGTGTTAGAGTTCTTCTTTGCCATCCCTTGGTTGGTTTCTTATACTGTGGTTTAGTATCACCTGCAGTACAGACCGCAGAAGAGATGGGTAAGAGCAGCCTAGAGTGTAATTTTCTCTGCAAGGTTTTAGATATAGGTCAAAAAGAGATGAACTGAAGTTTGGATCATGAACAAGGTGTGCCCCAGTGGGTGGAGGGTCATGGCAGCAGTGGGAGCTTGGCGGCAGGAGTGTGGTAGTGGTAAGTGGGGAGATCCTGCAGACACCGCTGGCACTGTTGGTGGTGAGGGGGGGCGTGGCAAGCAGCGATTGTCCGCAGGTGCCACTGACAGTGTCAGCGTGCCTTTTCATAGGGGGTGCACCGCCACGCTCAGGGGGTGCATGTGCACCCATGTACACCCCCTACGCATCACCAATGGTTTGGATTTTACTTGTATTCAGCTGCAGACTCCTGGAGAAATTATGAGCACTTTGATTAGTGCTTGTGTTATGAGTACCTCCTGGTTCTAAGTCTGTTTTCTTCACGGGTAAGAAAAGTCAAAGCTGTAGATTTCTCTTGAATAGACCTCTTGGTTATGTTTCTCGTACACAAGCTTATGGATGGCTGGGTGTCCAGCAATTTGACAACTGCACACAACAGATAATGTAGCAGTAGTGCCATTACTGATTAACAGTAACTTAATGATAAGAAGTTAATGCTCATGCCTGTGAAGAATCTGTGGTTTCGTATTAGGGTACCATTGCAGGTCAGATATTTTTTTCCATACATCCTCAGCGAGCAGCACTGTACCTAGACTCCTAGCAGCCCCAGTCAAACTTTTAGTATCAGGTCCTCTTTTGCCAGAGATAAAGATAATAACAATAACTTTAAAATTACCGTTTTCAGGCCCCCTTTCTGTCCAGGCACCAGGCAGCCACCCAGTTTGCCCATACCTGTGTCCGGCCCTGCTAGCGACAGGCAAAGACCCAAAACAACAAGACACCAAAATAGTGTTTGTTGAGTTAAAAGTGCATGTAATTAACTCCTGTAACTAAGAACATTTCCTCTCCAGATCAGTAACAGCATTCCTGATGAGAATAGTTACTAATATTAGGACAGATAACAGCTACTTCGTGTGGGAATGATGTAAATTTGGATCTAGATATGAGGTTATGAATCACCATGCTGCCATAAGTGCATTCTACAGATTCTTTAGAGAAAAAAAGATAGAATTGAAGTATTGTTACAAATCTCTTTGTTTCACATGTAACGGATTTTCATTAATGCTGTCAGGTCTTACGAAAATCACAAGAATCAAGCCAAAGCTCATGGTTACTTACAAAGAAATGCAAGTTTGGTATCTCCTTTCTGACTTAGTTTTTATTCTTATTGTCTGGCCATTAAAGAGTTATCTTTTTTACAAGTAAAACCTAGTGACTTTAAAAATTCAGGGGAAAGAAAGAAGAGAGCTGTTGCGAGTCAGTTCCACAAAAGAAATCCACTCACAGACAAAACAATTCTCTGAGCGATCGTGTGTATATGTGCATGTGCATGTGTGTGTGGGAGAATAAGTAGTTCTAGGCAAGGACTATACTAATCTCTTAAATTCCTTGTATGCAACAGGCATACACACTTCCGATTAGCATTCTAAATAAGCTTCAATGATCAAAGGGCAATCACAAAGTTGTTCCTGAATATTACACTTTGAGACCAAACTTCTCATTTACACATAAATTCAGGAAACTCTTTTCTGTTTTGTAGCAGAACACTGAGCTGCAAAATGCAGATCTAGACTTTAATCCTCAAAAATCTGAGGATTGGATTTTGGCTTTAGTTCATCAAAACAATTCAGAAACAGATCTTGATTGAAATTACGACATTTCCCAGTGACCAGAGTTTGGGGTGTTCACAACATGCAGTTTTCTATATGACTTTCCCACATGATTCCATGTTCTGATTTGATGCATTTTATACAAGATGCAAAGCAGTGGAAAGTTGAGCCCTTTGGGAGAGAGAACGAATCACAGAAGACTACATTCAGTTTGTCATCTTAATTTAAAGAAGTAATTATTGCGACTTCGTTGCTGTAGTACATAAAAAAAAGCAGGCCTTGATAAAACAGTCCTCCTAAGAAACAAGACTTCCCCCATAATTTTCTGAACAATAATATTTGGGCACTGAATGAATGGGCTTTATACTCCAGATATTTAATGCCTCAGAGACAATTAAAAAACAAATGTGCTTGCCAGGATAGTCTTGGAATTTCCCCTAAAAGAGTCACATATCTGAAAACAGAGGCAGTAGGGAACCATCATCAAAGAGAGAAGCCTAGGGAAAAAATGTAAAGTAGGTGTCACCTTAAACTAAAATGTACCCACTGAATCCAACCTTCTATGCCTGTTAGTGCAGAAGCTTAACTTTCACTTAAGTCCCAAGCTAAAATAGTTCATTAGGAAGGTAGGCTAATGCTAGTTTCAGCCTAACATGGCCAGATTTCACTGTTACTATTTTGTCTCTAGCATGAGTGGTATCTTGTACTGAAAAACAGCCAAGAGGCTTTGAGTTTAGGAGATGCCACAAACAAAATCTATTAAACCAGCTCATCTGATGAGAAAATATTGCCACTACTAAGAGTCAAAGGGAAGCATAAGGGTAAGACAAATTCCCTGAGGAGCCCAGCAAAAAGATCTGAGAAGATGGAAAAGCAGCCGCCAGAGCCCAAGAGGATAGCTAGAAATCTGAGGCGTTGTTATGTGGGCATGATGAATGAGCCAGCAGAGTGAAGCCAGCAAGGCTGAAGTTGCATCAGCTGAAAACCCTGAGGGGTAGGAAGTAATTGTTTAAGATGGGCATCCAA
Source organism: Crocodylus porosus (assembly GCF_001723895.1). Lineage (NCBI taxonomy): Eukaryota > Metazoa > Chordata > Crocodylia > Crocodylidae > Crocodylus > Crocodylus porosus. The sequence continues at coordinate 89,298,909 of NW_017728947.1, read as the reverse complement.
CTAGCCCAAGGGACTGTGGAAATTCAGCACTTCCTGCTAACTTGTCTAGGAGTCAGTGCCAGCATGTAAAAGCTCAATGCCTAGTTCAGAGGATAGCCAATAATGTTAGTGCCAAAACCAAACCAGAGGACTCTCCAGTGGGCCATTTAAAACCAGCAGAAAGGACAAAAAGATAATAAAAGACTAAAGCAGCATCTACTTTATTGCTAAAAGGTGACAAGGAAACAAGTGATGGTACAAGATGGTAAAAAAAACATTGATAATTTTTTAGTGTTGAACTTCAACCCTTGGCACCCTACATACCACCTGATCATTTTATCTATGGTGAAAGGTTTTGGGCTGGCCAGGCTAGAAACTGAAGAGCTATCTTTATCCATAGAGCAGATCCAGCACAGGGTGCAGCATTGAAAGCTTCCACCTCCAAATGTTGCTGCAGTTGTGTATGTGTAAAATCTGAGCAGGGACAGTTTCTGGGGCTTAGCTGTAAAGTCCTGGTGCCCACAGACTATGCAGACTTTTTGATGAGGTTCCTACAAAGGGGGTACCATCCAACCCACTACCTGTTTCAGATTAGTCTCTGATTGGTATTTCAATTTGCCTTCCTGTTTTGACAGACAGCTTCTGGCCACACCATAACATTCTACTTTCAAGTGGTTCAAAGGGGGAAGTTCTCCTCCATATGCAGGTATTTTTGTAGCTTAACTCAGACCTCTGCTTTATTTTCAAGGCCAGAAAGATCTCTTGAAAGAACTTGAGAGCTAAAACATGGGAAAAAGGAAATGAGTTTGCTGCTTCTTGCAGAACATGGGTATTACTTAGATCCTCCCTTATGCCTTAACTCTCTTTCAGTTCCACTACTGCAATTCCTCTTTTGTAATCTGGGATTAAGCCAGTCTGCATTTTAGGGGAGCACTCCTCATTCCAATCCTAGGTCCTGCATTTAGCAAATTGCTGTAGGGTTAGCACAAAACCTGCTGGGGGAAGGCAGAGGCCAGCTCTACTAAACAGCAATGGGATCCTTCCCCACACTGCAGGAAGGCTAGAAGCAAGGGGTCCTTAGACCTTACAACCTGAAAATAGGAAAGAATGAGAGAAATTAGGCAGCCAATAGCTGATCTTTTCTTGACATTTGGGGTTTGCCTGCACAGGGACTCTAAGGAAAATTAAGACAAATCAAGAGGAACTATGAAGTTAATGCACTCCAGTGTAAGCAACAGCAACACAAAGCCATTTTACTTCTGAATCAGGGCATCCACACAGCAGTTTGATGTGCTTTAACTCAGTAGTTCTCAACCTTTTTTGTACTAGAACCCATCTGTAAACATTTGTAGCCAGTCCTGACACGGTGCCCCTCACTTCCAACCAGCTGCCCCCACCCCCAGGCCCCCCAGTATGTGGGGCAGAGGGAGACATGGGGGGCTCCTAGCAGCCCCTTGCAGGCTGGCAGATTTCCAGAGTTTCCCACATTTTTGTCCTTTAAAGGACAATCCATTTTTAAAGTTTGTTGATCCATTTTTTTAAGTTTGTTTGCAACCCCTTCATATATTCTTGTGGCCCACGTTTGGGTCATGATCCACAGGTTGAGAAACGCTTCTTTAATTTACCTAACTCAGTGTTTCCCAAATTTCTGATATCCGGGCACACTTTTTTTTTTCCTAAATTAAAACTGGCAGCATACTTTACTCTTACACTCGAATAGATATATATATACATATTGGTATATATATTTTAAAACATGCAGCATATTCCATTCCCCTGCCAAAGGAAATCATACCAGTGCTGAGATGCACTGTTAAAAATAACACCAAATATAGCTTTCTTTAAGTAAAGAATTAGCCTCTGTATCAGTGGTTCTCAATCTCTTTTAGCCTCAAGGCACTCCTCCATAACTTTTCTGAATTTTGCAGTTAAAACCACTAAGATAGATCTAAATTCAGAAAAGACATGGAGGAGGGGCCTGAGGCTAAAAAAGCTGAGAATCACTGACGTCAAGTGGTGCCACTTAAGGGCAGTGAGGGCAGGACCTTACTCTGCTATGCCCTGCTCTTTCCATTGTTTTCCTCCTCCCAACCTCTTGTCAAGGGGAAAGGGCTGATACTGCATTGATGACTACCCCTGTAGCTCTCCTGCTGGCCCTGGGATTGTGGGAGGAATGGAGAGGACAAGCATAAAGGTGCTTGCAGGCAGGGAATGACAGAGGAAGGCAGTGGACACAGTGCCCAGAGGAGAAGCTTCAGGTATTGCTGGAAAAGCTGGGGCAGGCACAGGGTGCTGGGCAAGGGAGGGGGATTTTGTGGCACACCAGTCTTCTCAGCATACCAGTCTTCTTCGTAGCACACCCTTTGGGAATCGCTGTCCTAACTTCATGACTATAGCTCAGGGGTTGTCAACCAGGAAGGCCCTAGCGGGTATGTGCGGATGGGGGGGGATGGAGCACTGCCACCCACCACCCCGTGCTGCTGGCTCCCAGGAGCAGGACCGGGGTAAGGCAAGGTACACTTACTAAAAAAAGGTTGAAAACTCCTGCTATAGCTGATTTGCCTTAATTTTCTGAGGTGTACCCCATGTAGGTCTCCAGGGGGTCACCAGTCTTGTCAGGGTTGACCCCATCAGTGTTGTTATCTGACTTCATTAGTGCCGTCTGGGGATTAGGTGTTACCGGATTCATCAGACCCCCTCAGTTTGTGAGCACTGTCAAGACACTGTCTGTAATGAACGATGAACATGGGCCGGCAGTGTGGGGAGGCAGTCAAGAAGGCCAGCCGTACCCTGTCATGCATCCACAGATGCATCTCGAGCAGGTC
>NW_017728947.1:89292998-89295765 GCF_001723895.1 Crocodylus porosus | reverse complement strand
CTTTCCTGCCAAGGCAGGGGGTCGGACTAGATGATCTACCTAGGTCCCTTCCGACTCTAGCTACTATGAAACTATGAAACTATAATGCTGTGCCTCTTGAGGCCTCATTCTTACAAGAAAGAGATGACAGGCTTCAGTTCTTAGTGACAAAGAATTTGACTAAGTTAGTGCCTACAAACAAGCCAAGACACTAACTTCCATGACCAGTGCCCAAACGGTGCTAGCTAGGTCATTTGCAGGCCAGGTATGGGCATGAATATAACCCTAGTTATAGATGAGTGCTAAGTGTTCCCAGGCACCTTTTTATACACTGATGAAAACAACTTCATGTTTACAGCATATGCATACCCGGTCTCACAAATTACTAAAATGTCATTAGGTGACATCATCCACATCTTACTTCTTACCAATTTTTGCAGCCTTCTCACCAGATAGTTGTACCAGATAGTGCCAGGTCACTCTGATCTTTGTTCTGGTGTTCTGGGCTGGTTTTATCAATTCATTTTTTATTTGTTGGCCTGGAAGCACTACTAAAACCAAAGAGCTACTTTTGCATCACTTGTGTGCAAACCACATATGGTATGCCTAGTTTTGTATTCAGTGGGGCCTACTTCAGTTCATGTTATCAGGGCCTCTGTGTGATTTGTATATGCACTGATCAATTGCTACATTAATCCATACTCCAGGGAGGCCTACACTCCACACATCCCACCCCCTCACCTACCTCCTAGCACTGCACGAGGCAGACATGTAGAGACACCACAGCAGCAGAAGAGATGGGAACCAGCATGAATAGAGTAAGGGACATGGAGTTAATGTTCCCAGCAAAAGAGAATCATAGAAATTAAGTGCTGGAAGGGACCTCGAAAGATCGAGTCCAACGTCCCTGCTCTGGGCAGGAATACTTGACGTGAATGGAGAGAATGGGAGATATTTAGGGTAACATGAGGACCAACTCCTGTCCTCCCTCTTCCAAAAAGGCTTTCCTATGCAAGGAAAGGGGGGTCAGTTGAGGAGTTTGAAGACACTAGGGCTGTGCAAAGCTTCAGTCCCTGATTCTATTTGGAGAAGATTAGGCCCGATTCAGTGGCTGAATCTCTGAATTGAATCAGGAGACACTTTAATCTCTCCGAATTGAATCAGAACCCTCCGAATGGATTCGGAGAGATTCAGAAAGATTTGGAGATTCAGCAATAGTCACAGCTTTACATGTTTTTTTCTACAAGGTACCAGGTGGCTCATGAATGCTGAGATAGTAGGGTGGATGGAGTATCCCACAGGAGCACGGAGGGCTCCCCAGCATGCTCAGTAGCAGACCCAGAAGTGGACCAGAAGCACACTGGGGATTGCACAGGGTGGTCCCCTATGCCCTCCTGGCTTGGCAACTGGTGCCTTCTGGATCTGGGGGGACACCTGGCGTCCCCTCATGGCCGACTGCCAAGCCAGGGGCGGCCCCCAGCATGCTTCCTGATGGACCCGGAAGTGGACTGGAAGTAATTCTGGTCCACTTCTGGGTTTGCCGCTCTGTAGGGGGGAGGGCCCCCCCGCACTCCTGTGGAACACTGCATCCACCCACCATCGCAGTGTTCATGAGCTGCACTCGGTACCTCAAGGTATGTAGAAAGAACATTCAAAGCTGTGTCCATGGCAGAATCAATGATTCTCTGAACCAGCATCGAATCCTCAGATTTGGATTCAGCTGAATTGAATCAGGGACAGTGATCCAAATCAATGAATCAAATCACTGTCCCCGATTCAGGCCGAATCCGAATCGAATACAGCCTGTTTTGCACACCCCTAAAAGATACCCCACAGTACACCTCCAGCACTTGGATTGCAGCTGGGCAGCTGCCAGTGAAGAAGTTCCTCGGCAGAAGGATGGAGGCAGCAGAGAAGATTGCTGTGGACAGAGCAGATGGAATCCAGACTTCCTATGAAGATATAAAGACAAAAGATTGGGCTTCTTACCTCATCCTTCCAGCAAATGTAGATTTGAGAGTTAAGTTAGCTGGTGCAAACAAACACATACACAAGGCTGCAGGTATTCACCGTGTCATGTGGGAAAGGAAGGGGAGCAAGGGAAGCAGCCCCTGTGAGGGATTCCCATAGAAGCTGTTCTAAGCTTGGGCAGCTAGGGAATGCTGGGAAATATAGTCCTAAAACACAGAAAACTAACAGCTCATAGATTCAACGATGTTAGAGTAGGAAGGAACCTCAGTAGGTCATCGAGTCTGACCCTCTGCCCTGGGCAGGGAAGAGCACTGGGATCAGACAACCCCAGCTAGCTGTTTGTCCGAGGTAGGGGAGAGCACCACCTCCCTTGGAAGCTCATTCCAGATCTGGCAACCCTTCTTGTGAAGAGGTTCTTTCTAATGTCCAACCTGAATCTGTTCTCCATCAATTTGTGGTCATTGTTCCTAGTTATTCCAGTGGATGCCTTAGTAAACAGAGCATCTCCTATTCCCTGCTGCCCTCCCCTGGTGAATTTATAGGTAGCCACAAGTTCACCTCTCAGCCTTCTCTTGCAAAGGCTGAAGAGATCTAGGTCCCTTAGTTTCTCCTCGTAAGACCTTGCCTGCAGGCTTCTGATCACACGCATGGCCCTCCTCTGAACCCTCAAGATTCTCTGCATCCCCCTTGAAGTGCAGTGCCCAAACCTAGACACAGTACTCCAACTGCATAGTTTCATAGTTTCATAGTAGCTAGAGTCGGAAGGGACCTAGGTAGATCATCTAGTCCGACCCCCTGCCTTGGCAGGAAAGAGCAC
>NW_017728947.1:89281652-89292898 GCF_001723895.1 Crocodylus porosus | reverse complement strand
GGGGCCCAGCAGGGAGGTGGCTGAACTGGTCCCTACTTAGGAAGACAGAGGCAAAGAAATCGTTAAATATGTTAGCCTGACCAGTGCTGCATAGAGGGGAAGCATCACCTCCCTGGACCTATTCGTCATGCACCTACTAATGCATGATAAAGTGCAGTTAGCCTTGTTGATCACTTTGTCACATTGATAGCTCATGTTTATCTTGGAGTCAACTATGATTCCAAGATCCCTTTCTGCTGCTGTGCTGCTGAGAAGGTCATCCCCCAGCTTGTAAGCATGCTGGTGATTCCTTCTCCCTAGGTGAAGCACTTTGTCCTTATTTTTGTTGAACTGCATCCTATTCTGTTCTGCCCACTTATCCAACCTGTGCAGATCTCCCTGGATTCTTTCCCTATCCTCTATTGTTTTAGCTTTACCCCATAATTTCATATCATCTGCAAATTTGGACACACTGCTTTCCACGCCCTCGTCCAAGTCACTGATGAAGACATTGAATAGCACCAATCCAAGGACCGAGTCTTGCTGGACTCCACTGCCCACATCTTTCCAGGTCACTATCAACCTGTCCACCGCCACGGTCTGGGTGTGACCCCCTAAGCCAATTCGCCACCCACCTGACTGTAATCATCTACATCACAGCCTGTCAGTTTATTTACGAGAACATAATGTGATACTGTATTGAAGGCCTTCTTAATGTCTAGGTAGATGACATCTGCCTTGATTCCTGCATCTAACCATTTTGTGACCTGGTCATAAAAAGAAACAAGGTAAGTGAGGCAGGATCTACCTGCAGTGAATCTCTGCTGCTTTCCTTTCAGCATTATTTCTCCTGCTGGGCTCCCACAAATGTGATCCTTAATGATTTTTTTTCAAGAGTTTTTCCAAGGATAGCGGTGAGACTAACTGGCCATAGAGGTGAGATTAACTAGCTTTCAGACTTGGCATCCCGCCCCCACCCCGACCCCTCCACCTCCCTCCCACACTGTATTATTACTACACTGTTAATTTTGTAATAAGTGTTCATGGCACACATCTGCTTTGGCAACACAACACCAACCACCCAAGCCCCGGTCCACCTCCCCGCTACCACCACCACCAACTGCAATTGCCAATCACCCAAGGTGGCACCCACTACTCTCACCCCCATATATTTCGGATATGATAAATACAAGTTAAAAAAAAATCATATATACATTTACATTACTTCCTAAATGGGGGGAGAGGAGGGGATGATGCATATGACTTGGCATCGGGATCACCATGGGGTTGCCTCCTGGAGACCAGATGGAGCCTAAGAGGGTGCAAGTGGCGTGCAAGTGGCAGGGTTTTGGGGTGGCCATGGTTGGGGGGGCAGGGGCTTAGTGTGAGGCTTCCAGCAGGGGGGCAGGGACTATGGAGGATGGTCTACTGGCGAACAGGTGCCTCCTGCTGCAATTCATTAGGAAATACATAACTGGGGGTAGATTTGTATTTGGCTTCCCCTGCTGGAATTTGCAGGGAATTGCACATGGGACTTGATTCATTCAAAAGCGTTCAAACACAAACCCAATGTGCCAAAATAAACCAGTTTAAAATTTGTAATGCTCATTAAGTTAATGAGGATTAAACATCATGGTGTGTACAAGCACCCCAGCACTGCAGTTTTCAATTTCTTTATTTCTGTCAAGTGCTCTTCTTTCCACATCCCAGGGGCTCCTTTCTTGAGCAGCTTGTAAAGTGGTGCTGCTTTATCTGCAAAATTCTCAATAACATTGCATAAAAATCTGACTAATCCTAGAAGTGATTGTAACCTAGTGATATTGGTAGGGGTTGGAACTTATGCATTAATGCTGGTCAGTAGTTCTTCCTGCTGAGCTCAGTTCCAGTCCTAAATACTTGACAGTTTGTATCACAAGCTGTGCTTTTTGCAGATTAACTTTAAAACTAGGCCATGAAAAGATTTCAAGTACTTTTCTTGTGTGGTCTAAGCACTCATGTCTTGATACCCCTGTAACTAATAGGGCTATGCAAAGCTTCAGTCCCTGATTCGATTTGGCAGAGATTTGGCCTGATCTGGTAGCTGAATCTCCGAATCCAAATCTAAGCAGAGGACCCTTTAATCTGTCTGAATCAAACTGAACTATACAAATCGATTTAGAGAGATTCAGAAAGATTTGATGATTCGGATATAGACACAGCTTTAAATGTGTTTTCTACATACCTCAAGGTAGCAGGCGGCTCATAAATGCTGCAATGCTGGGGCGGATGGAGTGTCCCACAGGAGTGTGGGGGGGCTCCCCAGTGTGCTCAGCAGCAGACCCAGAAGTGGACCAGAAGCACTTTCTGTCCACTTCCAGGAACTGCTCTGGGGGGGGCCCCATGCCCCTCCCGGCTCAGCAACTGGTGCCTCCTGGGTCTGGGAGGGGGCACCTGGGGTACCCCCATGGCCAATCACTGAGCCGGGGGGTGCAGCGGGTCCCCTGGCAAGCTCCCTGGCAGACCAGGAAGTACTTCCAGTCCACTGCTGGGTTCACCACTGAGCATGTGGAAGGCCCCCCTGCACTCCTGTGACACGCTCCATGCGTCCCAGCACTGCAGCATTCATGAACCGCCTGGTACCTTGAGGTATGTAGAAAAAACATTTAAAGCTGTGTCTATGTCTGAATCGCTGAATCAGCGTCAAATTTTCAGATTTGGATTCGGCCAAACTGAATCAGGGACAGTGATCCAAATCAACAAATCAAATCACTGTCCATGATCTGGTCCGAATCCGAACCAAATAGGGCCTGCTTTGCATACCCCTAGTAACTAAAATATCATCAAGATACAATATCACATTTTCACGATCATGATTATTCAGAGTATCCCACACTCAGTTTACATATTCATGAGAAATAATCAAGAAATTATGGAACCCTTGGAGCAATCGTGTGCAAGTCTATTATTGACTTCTAAAAGTAAGTGCAAATTTATACCATGATTCTTTGCTTAGTATTCCAAAGAACATGTTCAACAAATCCAAAACATGGAACCAATTTGTATCGTTCGTGATTGCAGCTACTTCACCAGCTCTTGCATAGGAAAACCATCAATATCCTTTCTGTTCTCATATTTCAAGAGCTTCTTCTACACTTCATCTCACAAGCTGGTAGACATCTTTCCAGGCCTCTGATACCCCTTCTGGTATCTGTATTTGCTGGTCAGGATTGGAATCTTCCCATTCTGATCCTACCATGGAATCAGCATGATCTGATTCCTTTTGGAAGCCTTTAAACTCCTTCACAAAGGAAACTCTAGGTTTCCTAGCTGAGTCTCCAGCTTCTTTAAATTTCTGGCTCTCTCTTCAAACAGTTATATTTCCTTTTGTAGCTATGATTATCATTGCTCTCCATAGACTTGCTACCAGCTGTATTCACTACTAAATCTTGCCACATTTTTGTTCACATAAACTTTGCTGATTTATCTCATAAACATTTCTTGCTATTAGATCTCTAATTCTAGCTCTGTGGCACCACCGCCCAAACACATTCTTATGGCAGCTGTAAATCCTTGCAAAAGAGGTTCTTTAAAACACCTCAAATTGGAGTTTAAAAAGTTGGAGTCTCACAATGGCAACTTATCAGCTATATACAAGTTTTTTCTTTCAATATAGGCTTCCAGCTTCTCAGTGGACAATTGCCCCTCTTCATGAAATAGAATGACAATGGGCTTCCCCAGAAAATACAGGTCCAGCACTGCATCTCTAATATCTTCAGTGTCATCTATGGACCTATTACGAATTCTGATCGGCGGAGCTACAAAATCCTTATTTTCTATGCATTCTTGCAGGAGATCGACCATATCAGTAGCTGTATATTGCAAACTCGTAACTGGAGTGACATCTGCTAGCCGTGTCACCACTGTCTCTTTTTAGTGGCCCTAATTGCTTGCTGATCACTCTCAGCTATTCCAAGGTGAAGGGCGCAGTAGCCTGTACAGTTTCAGATTGCTGCTGTCCTCTTGCTCCTGGCTGAATTACTTCCTTTGTACAAATAGCTGCCATAGGGGCAGATGGCATTTCCCCAGGCAATTCCACAGGCTGCTTAGGCAATGGAACAGCAATCCCGGCCAGCTGTTCAGGCAGTTCTGTCACCTCTTGATCCTGTCACAATTGAAAACAGTCTCACTACTAGAACAGCAAATCTCAATATCGCTGTCAATATCACTAGCACTACCTGCCCCTCTGAAGGACAGGCAGCATATTTCTCACCAGAGACAACTTGAGCTCTAGACTTGAATTAATTAGGTTTTTTTGCATTCTCAGTGGTCAACTTCTGATGGTTCCATACAAGACTCCTGTCTTGTGACTCTTAATGCACCTTGTAAATCCAGCACGTTGTTGTGCCAAGACTTACCTTCTTTCTCTACACTCTCAACCTCCTGATCTAGACTGCTGACTTTCCTTTCCAGCTCTCACATCCATCTAGCTATTTGCGTGGAGAGCACATATTTAGCTTTTTAGCCACTCTATTCCCAGGTCTTTTCTCTTCATCATGTCCTTTACAGACTGATCAAGCCATTTGATCTGTGCCACTCTCTCTACTTCTTGCTTTCTTTTATAGAAAACTCCCTGTTGTGAGCAAAAATGCCTAGGACTCCTGCCTTCTTCATCTGTTTTCCAGATCATTTTCCTTTCTCAGTCCATTCCGACCACTGCTTTGCAAAGCATTCATAAGCCTGCTTGTTGTTCCACAAGCTAAATGTGTCCTAAAACTGGAGAGCCACAAACAGACAATGCCAAAAGTCCTACTTAAGGATAGTTGGCTTGCACCAATCTCTGAAGGCTTCGATTGCCAAGCTCATACTTTCAATGCTATCCCTAACAGACTGCATCCTGATAACTCACAAGGTGAAGGAAACAATATGCAAATATATAGGAACAATGATGCAGAACAGGACTGTGGCAGAGCACTAATGTGCCTGCTCCTTTAAGGGCAGAAGCAGCCTGGCCAGAAAGCCCTGCAGGCCAGGCAGAGCTCCACAGCTACAGGTTGCCTGAGCAACAAACAGCTTAATTGGCCAGCACCTGCAGGTGGTCAGATGACTGGAAGGAGGCAGGGCCCTGGGGATATATAAGCACAGGGCTGGAGCTAGCAGGGTTCTGCTCTCTTTGGAGACTATGAAGGGAAGGAGACTGGCCTTAGAGACCTCTGGCAGGCTGTTTTGTTGCCTACAAGGACTAAGGGATGGGTTCCACCAATCAAAATGAAGATTTTCTGAGACCAGGATGTGCCAGGCTGAATTGGTAAGTCCGCCACAACAGGGAGATGCAGTACTACACGCGCATCACAGTTCGCACGACTTGGGACACAGCCAGGCAGCACAGTGCATTAACAAATCAGCACAGACACCACCACGCACACCTCACACATACCCACAGTTCAGCCAGACAGCAGGTTTTATCCTCTCAAACCACACCTCTCTCTCAGCCAATCATCCTAGGTAAAGATCTGTCAATTATGTGCTTACCAATCACCTTCACTCTGTCTCATACATTATCTGTCAATCAATCCATCTCTCTCCTTTACCTCAGAATCTGCACCCCACATCCCTGCCAATCTTACTGGCATAACTGCACGTGCCCAAGCCTCTTATCTAGGGCAGCAGGTTGAAAGTTCAATCTGTTCCAGATTCTTCTCTTAGTTACTCTTTCTGTGCATGCATAACATTCCATTGTTTAAGCTGTGATCAGAAACTGGAACCAAAACTTGCCGCGGCTACAATGCAGACAGGCAGAATCCTCTCTCAGGCATCAACTCCTCAGGAATGCAACTACGTCATCATTCTGTTACCTCCTCCAGGTTCCTGTCCACATCCAAATCCAATCAAAACTGATTCAGTTTTTGCAATGCTCCATGGCTTTATTTCTCCACTCCTCTGCTTCATTCAGCCCTGTCTTTTTTGCCTTCTGCTTTCCCAGTCTTAACCTTTTTGTCTGCTCCATATAACTCAGTTTCCTTCCTCATGATCCTGCAGAGCCAGTATAAATATTTTGTATGTGCCAACCTCTGTAACTAGATCTCTCTCCCTCCCCCACCCATTCCTCCTCAATTCTCCCCTTGAAACTATACATTTACTTTAGCTTATTCATTACTCTAAGACTCATTCCCAAAGGCCTCAGGAAGTCTGATTCTATTTAATCTTGACTGGGAGGAATTAACTGACATCACTCTGACCATGAGGGACCAGTTAAGTTAACTAGGGTTTAATTAATCATGACTGGCTGATCCATGAACTCAAATTATCCTTTATCACTTTGTTTCCCTTTGAAATATCTCCTGAAAATGATGCTTAAGAATGATTTGGTTGTTGTTAACAGTCTCTATGATTAATGTGCATCTCTTAAACGTTTGTGAATTTCAGCTCCTTCTTCCTTCACTCTGCTCCAGATCCTGTTCTCCAACTCCATGTCCTAGACAAGAAACAACAGAGGAACATGCTATGTGCATCTCTCTAAAGTACTTTGTTTTTGTTTTCTTACTGGAAAGCATATAGCAGGTTTACTAAATACAGCAACATTCAAACTGCTTAAGATATGTGTACTGTCATTCTGAAGTGGCACTTTTATTCAGTTTTCACACTCAATCACCCCTTTTTTAAAGCCATTAATTAGTCCCTTTCAGACTCAGAAGGGCTTGTTTTTAAATGAAATTTGTTTATTGCAACCAGCACAACTTGCAGCTGCAAGCAGTTTTGTAGCCAAATAATCATTTCGGCATAATTTCATGAATACACAAAATGACACCAAAGAAAATGTTCACAAGTCAAACAGTTTTTTCAAAGGCCACTGCCAATGAGTCGACAGAAGAGAGTCAGCAGAAGTCCAGTCAGACCAGCTGAGGAAGGCTGGGTACAACAGCACCTTTTCCTGTCTCCACGCTTATGATGATTATGATGTTGGGGATAGAAGGACTTGTAGTTGTCATTCAAAGATGGACACTCTTTGTTTCCATAATGCCACTGGAATGTATGTGATCTTAGAAGCAATAGAAAGGGAAGGTCCCTCCCCAGGAAGGCTGAAGTCTTAATTGAGTGTATAAAATCAAGGGAACAGGAATACTCCGCAAAATGCTATGTATAAAAATAATCAGGACACTTTTTTCCTTGTTGTTTTGTGATTTCTTTTGTGCAGGAGACCAGAAGAGAAAATTCTGATCAAGTAAGGAAAGGGAAGAGACAGGGCTTAAGGAAAGGCTTATCAATGGAAAGCAAAATGAAAGCCATTCTTTTGAGGAAGGATGGTGAGAAGCAGTTTGGTGCAGAAGAAGAGAGAGGCTGTTCTAGGTAGAGGGATTTGGCAGAGTCATGAGTGAGAACAGATGAAACAAAAAGGTAAGGGGCTGTTTGGAAGGAAGAGCACATAAAAACAAAAGCTAAAATAGGATATGTGTGATATCCACTGTGCACTTGAAGGCACTTGGGATTAGGAACCTGGTACATTAGGAGAAGGAGATAATTGCATCTGCAGCATTTTGGGAAGGACACACTCCTTCTGGCCTTTTAAATATTCCTTGAAATTGCAAGACTGACAGGTACCTACTATGGCCTCTTCTGAACTCAGGCCACTGAAATGTACATCAGTTAAAGCACAGTAAGAGCACAATTCAGATGCCTGTCAGCATCAGGGTACCCCAAGTCTTTTCTGGCTAATTTGAGATGTTTTCTTCAGCAATATAACAGAGTTACATACTGACCCAATGTAACGGCAGTAACCGGAATGAATGGAGGTGTCACCGATTGACCCTATTTAATTTGCTTCTCCTTTTTATTGTTTTCATTTAGATATTTAAACACTAAAATATTCAAGCCACACTACATTTCACCTTCCCAGGAGGAAGCAATGTTTCAAAAAATGTTACCATGGAAACAATGGAGCAAAGAGGCAGCTAAATATGAAAGAAGGTCTCCCAATATTAAACACATGGGCATGCTTTGGGCAAACATTTAGTGGAAAAAAATAATGCTATTATTGCTGAGCATGTGTATGTTTTTATTGTTTCATTATAAATAGTGACACTTCCTCAGTCCAGTATAACAAGGCAAAAGTCATTTATTTTTTCAAAGAGTATTCGGTATGGAAAACCAACATGAGAAACAATACAATTCTTTGGTAATGAATGGCAATAAGAGACAAATTTCATTCATTTTAATTCTGCAAATGGTCAGTTTCCCCTGATGCTGGCTACATATAAGTATTTAAATCATGTTTTGGGACCAGCTCCCTCATTAAGTTGATAGAATGTGCTTAGAAATTCTGCTCTCTTGCTACCAGCCCTTTACCCCTATACCGAAGGGAGGTGGTATGCTGTGGGGGACAGAACTATGAATGTCAGAAAACCTGAAGCCAGTGGTTCTCAACTTTTTTAGACTCAAAACACCCCATGATAGATGCAGGGCACTTCTTATTAGACTCAAGCACCTCTTGGAAAATGCCTACTTAGTTTTCACTCATTTTTTGACTACAGAAAAATAATAGAGCAATTTTTTCTATTGCAAAGAACTCAGAAAGATCACAATGGTCAACATGTTTTTGACAATATGGATTCCTATTTGAAATCTCTGAGTTTATCTTGTTAATCATGTTTGCGCACCTAATAGTGGTAACAGTGGGTGCATTTACACATGCAATTAAGGTGACAGAATAAACTTGTGTGCAGTTCATGCTAAAATTAACTGCTCCTGGGTGCAGAATTTGAGCCAGGATGGGGCAGCCCCAGGTTGGTGGTAGGCTCAGGGGGTCAGCCCTGGGCTCTGGGTGGCAGTGGAAGGAGGCAGAGGGGCTGGCTAAAGCACAAGACTGCTAAAGTGCAGAGCCATGCAGCAGGCAGCCCCCAGACCTTTGGGCCCCAGCAGTCCCTGTCACCATCTACACATGCATTTTGGTAGAGTAAGTAACTGTGCCATAAGATAGTACTATCGCTGACAGTACTTTCTTATGGCAGAGTTAATTTACTGTGCCCTAATACTGGTGCATGTGTAGATGGTGATGCTTTATTTATTTGTTTGTTTATTTAAAAAAATAAATGATAGATAGATAGATATAACCCCACCTCCAACACTCTGCCAAGTGGCCCTTGTGGTTCACTTGGCAACTCGAAGTACACTAAAAACCCATTACACAGATGGTGATGCTTTACTGAGGAGCTAACTTGTCAACTCCACAGTAAAGCACATGTGTAGATGTACCCAGTGTGTGGCATTCTGTGACACCCTTAAAAGAATCTCAAGACAAACCAGAGTGCCTTGGCACACTGATTGAGAATCACTGTGCTAAGCTCTACTCATGCCTTTGGTTTGTATCATTAGGCAAATCTCTGCCTAGGGCTCTCCAAACCCTATTCTCCCCTTCCATTTTCAATGGATACATAGTGTATTCACTTCCATTACTACAGTCTGGTGTCTTGACAGTTAGTTAAAGTTTGTACAGTGTTTTGAACATTTAGAGCCCAATTCTGATTTAATTTAGATAGATGTGAATAAGTAGTAACTTAACTGATGTTAATGAAGTCAGACTGGTATAAAACTGATCAGAATCAGGCATGTAAAGTATTAAGGGTCAGAGCCTATGTTGCTCAAACTTCCCCTGCTGTAAGTGTACTTTCAAAGTACTTGACTGAGATGCTCTGCAAAGTCTCAGCAGACTATGGTAAAAATAAAGTTAGTATGCAGAAGTGAAAATGGGGCTGAATACAGAGTACTTCTTCCAATTATACAAATGAGTACACAAAGCCATGCTGCTGTGATGTGGATTTTAAATCATCTTTGTGGATAAATAGCAAAGCTACCTTTGTCAATCTGTCACCATATATCCTGAAACACTATAATTACCTCTTTCAAACACGGGAAGGAATAACCTTCTGCTACAGCCAGTACTCACATCACAGAAGAATTTCTAACATCTCTGGTGAAAGTTCTGTACACAAGCCTTGGCTCTGCTGAATTTTCTATTGTCTCCTGTGAAAACAAGGGAAAAAATTCAACTTTCTAACAGACTAGCCCAGTGCTTAGTGTTGGGCATGGGGGTGATGGAGCTTCCATAGTCATTTTCCAGTTGACAAGTAACTGAATGAGGAAAAACTTAGAACAGGGCTGACCAACTGGTGGCCCATGAGCTACATGTGACCCCCAAGGAGTTGACCTGCAACCTCCAGACTCCTGGTCTAGGTGCCACTCCTTATCTGCTGCTACTGGTTTCTGGGCTTATGTTCCTTCCTTCTGCTTCTTCTGTTTGTTCCCTGCCCCTGGTGGTGAGGGCAAAGCAGTGTGATCTGAGGGAGTAAATAGCCAGTTAGCAAGGGGGACCCAGAAATCATGTGCTGTGTGACATGGCACAGTGCACCAGCAGAGCAAGGGGGTACTTGCTGCACAGCATGATAGGGGGGTGGGGAACACATGGTGTGGTGTCCATGGCATGGAGCTACCAACATGGTGTGGAGGGGGTACCTGCAACAAAGTGTGGTGTGCAACCCATGTGATATGTGGCTAGGGGGACATGTGGCCTATACTGTGTGTAACCAGGGGATGTGCAGCCACAGCCCCTGGGCACTAGGAAGTTGGACAGCCCTGACTTAATACATAATACAAGGCTGAACACAAATTTGAGAGCTGACTATGGAACTTTATAGTATCCCAAAGCTTAGTCATCTTTTTATAAGCCTGGAAGTCACTGGTCACAACTGCCCTTATTGACAGGAAAAGGTTACATTGTGTCTTCCAAGCAGTGGAGACCACTAGCTGGGAACTACCTTATGTATAGAAGGAGAATTGTTTTTGTTTTTACCTATCTGCCATTGCAGCAATTCTGCTGATGCAGGTTGTGACAGAAGGGATATGTCTTTATCAAATCAGGAATTCTATCATATATTGAGCATAAAACTGAGCACAAAATCTGTCCTATGGTAGCCTGTGATACTGCATCCCAACAGCTATCCCACCTAGGAAAAGATGCTTGGCACATCACAGAGCAACCTGGCATTGACTTTGAATGATTCTCAACTGTTGGCTCAACACCCATTGGTCATTCTGGGACTGGAGAGGAAGTGCAAGCATAACAGGCACACTAGGAGCCTCTTGTCATGGAAATTTTTTGAGAGTATGCTGCCAGTACAGAAGAGGTTAAACTGACATGCGCAGTTTGAAGCTGTGAGTGGAAATTTCCAAGGCTCACCCAGTCCTTGCCCCCTGGGTGACCTGCGGAGCTGTCAATCATTGTTGACCTACTTTCCCCA